>NC_091624.1:49758338-50358338 GCF_027580195.1 Bos mutus | reverse complement strand
ACTGCCAGTGGGACTGGTATACTCACACAGGGATAGCCAGTTTCCGGGCTTGGGGACAGCACAGTGGCAAAAGCAGGCTTTTTAGCATCTGTGCCAATGGGATAGATGCCAATGGCCTGGGGGGTTGGGGGGGGTGTCTCCTTCTACAGGACAAGCCCCTCTCTACCCATACTCTCCTTGGGGCACTGATTATCAACGGGGCAAGTTTACCTCCTTCCTGGGGACACTTGACAATGTCTGGAGACAGGGGAGCCGCTGGCATCTCTAGGTGGAGGTCAAGCATGCTGCAGAGGACAGAGCCACAGCATAGAATAACCCAGCCCAAACTTCAACAGCGGCAACTCACGGGTCACCAGTGCCTCAAATCCTTCATGTGTGAAGTGGGACTAACAAGAATAGATGTGAGGCAGAAGCGAGAATGTGTCTGTGAAGGAAGCAATAACACCTGATAAAGGTTAGTTGTCCGGCTCCTCATTCAAGGGCTGAAGATGTGGCACAGAATTTGCCAAAGGGATGCACAGGCTCCAGGCTGTTTGCAAGGACCAAGCGCCCCCCAACCCCCCGTCACTCCAACCAGCAGGTGCAGGGGGAACATGAAGCACCTGAAGGCGGGTCCAGAACAGGGGTCGGGCAGGTGCTGGACAAGGGCAGTTGTTGAGGCAAGCACCAGCTGCCGCGGAGAGGACTTGGAGGGCACAGTGGTTTTCATAGGCAAAAGGGGAGCTGGAAACCTGAGGCCGAGCCAGGTGATGCGGAGAGGGAGATGAGGGGAGCACTCCGGGGTGAGGAAGGTCAGACGACGGCAAAGGGATCACTGCCTGCAGGTCCAGAGGGACCCAGACCTGAGTCTCCCAGGTCTGAGAGTCTCCCAGACTGCCACTTCTGAGCTGTGCCTCTCTGAGCCTCAGTTTCCTCAACTGGAGCTTTCACTGCCCACGCGCAAGGACTGTCCTGAGGTCCCAGCTGGGTGGGGCATGGCTTTGTTTGCATCCACACACTGCAGGAGCCCTCATAGAAGGTGCTGCCCAGGCTGAGCACTAAGTGTGCCCCCGCTCTGCCTGGTCTGCCGTTCGTGGCCGTGTTGGCGGCAGGCCCACCTCCTGTATCGGGGCAGCCTGCCTGGCTGAAGTGGGAGGTCTGGGTTCTGGCCCCAGCTCTGTCACCAGATGACAGTGGGCATGGTGTTTACATCCCTGAGATAGATTTTCCCAAACATCGAGTGGTATTTCTCAACACTCTCAAAAGCTCATTGTTATACACCGGGGTCCATGTGAAAACAGAATGGGAATGATGAGGAAAGAGCCTTCTCTCCTTAAAAAATGCTGGTCTAAGGCAGTACTGTGGGTAGTGCTTTGCAGTCAACATTTCTGATGGACACAAGATGCCAAGCAGAGGCTTTTGAGGCCATGTCTTTCCCTGACTTTACTTTACAGATGACATGAGACCCAGAAAGGGGTGGAGGTTTGCTCCCATTCTCCAGTGAACCCAATATGACCCCCACCTTGTGCCATCAGCCATAGGGCACTACCCATAGCTTCTGTATGCTCTGAGAAGGCAGTGATGCTATACAAGGTGCAGGGTGGAAGTGGGCATGCAGAGAGCGGGAGAGACAGCAATCCACCTATACCCCAGTTCTCACCTTCGTCCTTAAAGCAAGGTGCTTACCCTCATTATCCTATGGACCCAACTCCTTTCCTGGTGGGGCTTTCCTCACTAACTGAGCAACTGATTCATTAGCACAGCAAAGAAGGGGACTCGCCCACAAAGCATCTGATCCAACTCACAGTTTTACTTAAAAAAACAAAAACAAGTAAAGAAGGAAAATCCAGAAGGGTCTTTAAAAACTGCAGACTAAAACAGATCTATTTGCTCAACAGCCCTGCCTCTAAGCTGAGGATCCATTCTTTCTCCCTGGAATTTCAAAGGCACACACGTGACTCTAAGCCAACGTGGCCCTGGCCAAAAGCCTTTTGCAAATCATGTGAAAGACAGTGATCGGTGGTTTTCAGTGGAAAAGCTCCCAATAAGCCTTGGGGATCTGGGCCACAGTCTCTTCATCTGTGAAATGGGGAGATCTTTATGACGTTCCCTAACCTCACTGAGAGCAAGGGAAAAGAGCCTTGAGCAGTAAGTCGAGACCTGGTCCCACCCCTGGTTCTCGCCCTCTTGGGCCTTGGTTTTCCCATCTACACAACAAAGGGAGAGGCCGAGGTGATCACTGAGGTCCCACAAACTTATAAAACTTTGAAACTTAGCACATAGAAGATGCTCACACCATGTGATCAGGAAAGAATGACTTCAGATATTAAACAAAACGATTGACCTTCACTGCAGATGCCCCAAGAGTTCCAGGGCTGGAAGAGAAGTGCAGGTTTCTCAAACACAGAGTTTCTTCAAATGTGCCCCGGAATGCCTACATCAAGGTCCCCAGGGATTTTGCTAAGCCTGTGGCTTCCTGGGCTTCTCTGGAACTAGAATCAGCCTTTAACACGCTCTTCAAGAGATTCTGATGCACATTCAAGTTTGAGAGCCACCATTCTAGTCCTTATCTGGTGATGCAAAGTCCACATTCACATCTCACATCCAGCATTTTCTTTTTGCTCACCTACAGCGCTGGGCTAGCTCACTCCTTGCAGGGACAACCTTTTTCAACCTTTGATGGCTCTCCCCATGAGAAAGTCCTTCTATGTTCTGAGCTGAATTGTGACTTAGCACAGTCCTGCAGGCCATAGCTGCTCCACCTGCCCTGGGAAGGCTCGCCTGAAGAGCGGGGTATAGAGCAGGTACAGACCTGAGGCTGCTCCTCTCTCCAGCTGTCCTCAGAGGGCAGAAGCTCCTATCCTTTCCCATTCTGGTCCCCCCTGCTGCTCACAATCTCTCACATGCTGGGGCTGCAACTGGACAGTGTCTCCCGTGGGTCTATCCCACTTGGCCGTTAGTCCCACTGTCTGGACATGATTCCATCACCACATGCACACCCCAAGCCTTCGCTGCACTTCCTTCTGGTGTCTACTGACCTCCAGAGTCCACTCTGTCTTCCTCCTCCTCCTGATCCCAAAAGACAGGATCTCATTGGCTTTAGAGTGTTAGTGGGTCAGACAACATGCACCTCTTGACCCAAACCAAAAAGGGCACCAGCCCAAGAACACAAAGAAGCAAATGCCCACTGGCTGTAGCCACACTTGGAAGGTTTGCAAATGTAATTTTGAAAGGTCACTGTCAGCCCTTCGTAATTTGGGCTCTGGAGGGCGAATCCTCTCATGTTGGGCATCCATTCTGGCAGCTTCTCGACAACCTCTGTCCACAGGGTAGAGCGTTCTCTCAAAATTAAATTGCTGGCTCTTTGCTCCCTAATGAAATTGATTTCTGCCTTGATACACAACAAAGCTTTCATTTTATTATTTGGCTAGGGTTTGACCACATTAATTACAGTTTTTTTTCAGCATGGCTGCAAGTAATTGAGTTCCCAAAAGTGACTGACTATTGGAACTGATGGCTTTTTAAAAGCATAACTACCACAGAAGTCAAACGGTCAACTCTCATTTTGTCACAGAAGATTTCTGGGGGGTAAGATTGGAACAATTCAGGACAGGAAGAAGCATTTTTCTGGTTTGAAAATCTGAACTCAAAATGGGATTATGCTCACATTTGGAGACTGCTTTTGAGATGCGGGTGTGCCCGGCACATACTACCTCACGCATTTGCTGCCTCAGTGGTTTGATCATCACTTGTGTCAGAACTCATAAATTGCCCCAAGTTTTTAATCATTGTTATTGGCACAAGTCTACCTACCTTAGAGGATACGCTGTGGAAGCCTCTTCGAATCAGTTTCTAACACCAGGTACCAGGGATTGCAAAGTGCCTACCTGGTCCTGTGTAAATGCGTTTTCCCCCGGGAGGCTGTGTTCAGCCAGGGCGGGCTATACACCTTAGTGTCAGGTGGAAATGATGGGCACACAGCTACTCTGAGCAAGTTGAGGGGTGGGAAAGAATTGTACAAGACAGAAAGGACCAGAAATGCAGAAAGCTGCGGGGAGAAAGAAAGAGAGCTGACCAGGACTTCAGAGTTTATAAGGCGCATCTTTGTCCACCTGGGCCAAATGTTTAGTCGCCTTGGCCAAGGGGGGCTGACATGGTGGGGACAACTGAAAACTCAAGTTGCACCACAGGAAGAGGGGACACTGCAGAGACCTCTCCTCTAATGCCAAACCTAATCATCCTTCTCTCTTGCTGTTACTTCCCAATACGTTATCATCCTTCTAGGCCCTGCTCACACGCCACCTCCTCCAGGAAGCCTTCCAAGATGCCACCAGTCAGACTCACTTTCTTCTTCCCTTATTTATTCCCTGCCACACTTCCCTCTACCACAGCCCTCACCTATTCTTGTCCCTCTGTCTCCCTATCCAGCTGGAGGCCTGGTGCCCAGCGGGAATGCAGCAGTGACACCTAGGCTGCTGACCTGTCACCCCTGCCCTGAAAGTCTGTGCTGAGAATGTGACAGGCTGATCCCCAAACCGCCTGGAGCTGTGAGCAGCGTGTGGATTTTCAAAAGGAAAATAGCAAAAAAAAAAAAAAAAAAAAGTTCTAATTAAAGCATTTCTAATAAGCCAGCTTTGCCAAAACCAATTGTTTCTTATATTCCTCCTGGGTGAAGCGATCCTTTTTTTAAAAAGGCATTTATAGTGGCAGAAAGCACCCTAGGCTGGAAGGAGGTCGGCGGCTGCTCACTGTTGGGGGTGGGTGTGCTCAGCAAAGGACGGGTTTGAGGCACAAAATATGTGCATATGTGAGTGTGACACACGCTCAGACACAGCAAAACATCATTTTTATAGCTTTAGAATTTGAACTGTGGGAGCAAAGATGAGAGCTATAAAATCTGACATCCCATTTTATAAATCTGCCGCAAATACCAAGAACGTTTATGGAGAAAATGAGAGAAGAAAATATAGTGCTATGGGGCTTCAGAAGGGTAATAACCCTGGATGGGAGTCGAGACATCTGGGCTCCACCAGCAACTCGCTGCGGGACCTTGGGAAGGTCCTTTTCTCTTCCTGCGCCTGTTTCTCTCATCCGAAAGCCAGGGTTTTGACCTGGATGATTCAAGACTCTTCTGGTTGCAAGGGCCTGAGGGTGTGGGGAACAGGAAACCTTGAGATTTTACTGAATGAAGCTGGGTGCTTCAAGCCCCACCAGATGCCTCAAGGAGAGAGCTGGTTATATTTCCTCTGGGGAACATCCAGCTATTTACTTAGCTATTAGCAAAGTAAGACCCCCAGTTCTTCCCCGGGGAAGGCACAAGTTTCTATAAATAACCCCACCTGCATTTATACAGCCACTCGGGAATTTACAAAGAGATCTCCCTTCCGCTGTGTCCCTGAGCCTCAGGGGTGAGGCTCAGAGACATGAAATAATTCGCTGGGTAACCCCCACAGCCGGTGGAAGCAGTGGGATTCAGGCCCTGGTCCCCTGGCCCCTGACTGAGTCCTTCTCCATGTTTCTGTCCCTTCTCTGATGGCAGGTACGAGGTCTGTAATCTGTCACCACGGCCTGGGCCTGTAGTACCCACGTGTCCTCCCAAGTTCCCAAACAAGCCATTCCCAGATGGCTTTTGCAAAAATATTGTTAAATAAATCCTATTAACAAGATGTTAGAAATGTGACTGGAAAGAAATGTTTTTCACATTTTGAGACCAGTGCTTCAGAAAGGAAGCTGTCCCAGGGCATGAGAGGCTTCCTGGCAATGAATGGGCATTTGGAACCACCCCCCGCCCCACCCTGCTCCCCCTCTGCCACCCGGCAGGCGAGCCACACAGGCAGATTTATGTGGCTGATACAAGATAATTAAAAACCAGCTGGAAATGTAATCGGGGTGGCTCAGACACTGCACTAGGGAGCTCTCGGGGGAGTAAAGGGCAATGCTGTGTGCCTGGCTGGGAGGGGAGACGTGGCAGGTCAGGAAGGGAAATCCCAACCCATCAGTGGGCACCTTGGGCGCTGCCAGGTTGGCAGGTGCTCTGGACAACAGGCTGGCAGTGTGAGTGCAGGCACCTCTTGCCTCTGGGTTTGGGGCAGCAATTGGGGCAGGGATGAAAACTCGTCTTGAGTTATGATGAGTTTCCTGGGTTTTTCAAAACTGAGAGTTCCAGGTCTGTGTTGCAGCTGGCGGAGCCACCACTTACCCGGCCGTTCAGAAATCGGAACGAGGCCCCAGGCTCCTTGCTCTTTCTCATCCTCTTCGATTCTACCAAGACATGACCTCTGTTTACTCCCACTGCCTGAGTCCTTCGCTGAACTGTTGCAGCCTCCTCAGCAGCCAGCCCTCCATCCTGACCTGCCTTCCAGATTCAGCGACCATCAGTTGGGGCTTCTGAAAACCTCTGTCTCTAAAGTTCACTATTTTCATTTCATCTCCTACACAGAACGTTTGAGGAGCCTATTGTTTTGCCTACAGCAGTAGCTCCTAATTGCACCATTTCCTTTAAACCTTTTAGAGAAGGCGAAAACATGCTGTCCACTAATTGAGCAGAAAGTTCATTTTCCCTCCATCAGCCCTGAAAGGATGTGAAACCCTCCGTGTAGCAAGAGCAAAGATGCAGACACTCCCCTCCAACTTGCTCTTTGTCTCAGGCTGACACAAATGCTGCCCAATCTCAGGGCCTGGCTGAGAAGCTAGGAGGCAGACAAGCGTCTCCCTCTCTCTGGCCTTAGTTCTGCATGCCTGTTGAGGTGGTCATCATCTTCAGGAGCTGATGAGGAACTGGCAGATCAGAGAGGTTAAGTGACTTACTCAAGGTCACACAGTCATCAAGAGGGCAGCCTGGATTTAACATGAGCTCTCAGCTCTCAGTGATTTGTCTCAGTCATAGTAGCGCAGGATTTTCTCAAGTGGCAGCCTGTATGAACTCTGAGATCCTATCACCGTAAAGGGGAGTGGATGTGGGCATGGACAGTCAGGGCAGGGGACTGAACCACACCCAGCTCTTTTCTCAATAACCTATGGCTGTAACAAAGTCTGTAACAAAGACAGTGAGCTAAGTGGCAGAGCTGAGGTTCAAAAGCCCATGCCAGACTGATCCAGAGCTCATGTCTTCTGCTACACTGAGCTGCCTCTATTCTGGGGAGATGGGGAGGATGTTAGTGATTGGATCTACTGAAAACTGGGTTGGAAAGTAGGCAGCTTCTCTCCTCCTGGTCTGCTGTTTCCTCAGCATGGGCAGCTCCTTACTCTGCCCACTCCCAACTGTCTCAGCCCTCCTCATTCCCCAAGGCCCAGGTCAAAGCCCTTCCTTACCCCACCCTCTCCTGCCATCGCTGTCTGCCTGGAATCAGCCAGCTACCTTGTGCCAGTTTGCCTGACCCCCGCCTCTCTTTCTTTGGTATCCCCCCTCCTCCAGCCCTCACACCCACCTGGCAGCTCAGAGAGGTACAAAGTAAGGGGGGCATGGGGGCAAACAGCCAGGAAACTAGGGCCCCGGTCATCGGAGCTGGGCAGTGCCCCAGGCGGTACATACCTGCCTTTCTTGAAGCCCTCAAGGGCAGGCTGGGGAGGAGGGCAAGTGGGTAGGGAAGCCTACCTGTGGGGCAAGAGTCCCACATTCTAGGGCAGGAGGTCATGCTGGGTAGGGAAGCCCAAAATGGCTTGGAAGCCTCCACTGTGGTCTGGGAGACCACTCTGGGGGCTCACCCATGGGAGCAGCCATTGTGGAGCTAAGAGGACAAAGCCTCAGACGCCCACTCAACAAGGGGTGCTCAGATGGCAGAAGGAACTGGAGTCCGTGCTCCCTCTGATGATCGAAGGGTGAGCAGTCTTTCCTCGTTCCCCCACCTCTCCCCACCCCACAAACTGTTATTATTTCTTGCTCCTGGCTGTCAGCAGCAACAAACTAAGATTAATCACTTGCTCGCCTGCCTAGACCCAGACATGCCTACTGTTTGAAAACTCTCTCCTTTACCATATAAATCAATGAAGGGAGAGGAGAAGGAAAAACAACCCTAACAGAAATGTGCCCCCCGCACCCCTGGAACACAGCCCATCGTCTGCTCTGGCCCCGCCACACGCACCACCCTCCCAGGAAGCGTCTGTTGGGTGAAGACTGGCTGCCCAGCAGTCAGCACAACCTCCCAGCTCCAGGTGGGAACCTGAAGGGCCTCGTTTGGCAATCAGACCAGGAGGCATTTTCTTGATAAATCGTTCCGCCCCCTCCTCCCCACCTGAAGAAGGAGGTGGGGCCTTCCCACTGTCCTTAGGACGGAGCAGAAAGAGAAGCTCGTCCTGACCATGGGGACCTTGACCTGGAAGCAAATTTATGAATCAAACGCTGGACCCTCTTTCTATGGGCACTGGGGGTGGGGACAAAGACACCGGCACAAGTCATCCAGAGGCAGCTACAGCCCAGACACACCCCCAGGGTGTGCGACCCGGTGCAGCCTCGTCCACCATGCTGGCTCCGTGGCAATTTCTAAAGGCTCTGGGAAAGCTGGGAGGAGTGGAGACTGCATATACCAAGTACTTGCTGTCGGTCGGGCCTGCTAGGCTGCGTTAATTTTTATAAGAAGTTCATGAGAGTGGCCTACATAGCTTTCCAAGTGATGATCAGGGAGGTAAATTCATGTGGCTAGAATCACACAGCAGTTAAGAGTGGAGCAAGGATTCGAATCCATGTATCTCACTGGTTGCAGAGCCCATGCTTTTCACTCTTATATCTTTACTTTTTTAAAAAAACAAATTTTGGCCACACTATGCAGCATGTGGGATCTTAGTTTCCGACCAGGGATTGAACCCGAACCCTTGCATTGGAGGTGCAGAATCTTAACCACTGGACTGCTAGGGAAGTCCCTCCCTCTACATCTTTAAAAGTGATCTCCCACGGGACTCCCGCCCACTTCTTGGACTGTGCTAGCTTTGGTGGCATGTCTGTGGACATGCGAGGGCACAGGGAAGCAGAGTGATGTTCCACCCAGTTCATGAATGGTTCTAGAGCACAGCTCTGGGGACATGACTGCAACCCTGCTCAAAACCCTCAGGAATGCTCCCTGATGTACAGGATAGAGCCCCAATTCCTCAGCTGGATGACCAGTGCCACCTTTCTCCTTGGCTCCTGCCAATGTTACTTGTTATTCTCACACAAGCTCTGCATTTTCCTGTCTCTGTGCCATCTTCTCTGCCTGGCTGTCCTCTCTGCCCTGTCCACAGGGCAGCCTTCCAACACCCTCTCTTCTGGTTCCTTCCCTCTTTCACGGACCTGAGCACTTTCTGCCTTGAAAAGTGAAAAAGTGAAAGTGTTAGTCACTCAGTCATGTCTGACTCTTTGCAACCTTATGGACTGTAGCCCACCAGGCTCCTCTGCCCATGGAATTCTCCAGGCAAGAATACTGGAGTGGGTAGCCATTCCCTTCTCCAGGGGGTCTTCCAGACCCAGGGATTGAGCCCAGGTCTCCTGTCATCTGAGCCATCAGGGGAAGCCCACTTTCTGCCTTAGGTAGCCTTAAACATGTTCCGTGAGTATCTGAGTTACCAGTATAAATGCCACTTCTTCCCCACTTGGGCTATGAACTCCTGGAGACTGGAGCCCAGTAATTGACAAGAAACTGAAGGGACAGAGCTTATGGGCTGAGGAAGACTCTTGAGAGATTGGGGCTGAGTTGCAATCTGATGGAAAGGTCAGAAATGTCTCTTGAGGTCAGAATCTGGGCCACGTTTGCAAGGTTGTTGCGCAGTTTGCCTGTGGGGATTTGAAAGCTGAAGGCACCTTTCGAGGCCTCCCTGGGGCTGTGTACCCTACTGGGGATGGCAGCTCAGGGCCTAAAGAGAGCTGGGCTGGGCCCAGGTCAAAGCAGCAGGGGCATCTCTGCTGAGGCCAGGAGGGTCACTCTGTCTGTCCCTGTTCCCAAGCATAAGAGGAGGCCCTGGTGCTCTCCTACGTCCCAGCTGTAAACCCTCCAGTCTTTGAAGTCCTGTTTCCCTCATCTTGTCCAGATTCCTTTGTAAAAACTCATGAAACTAGAACTTGCAAAGAGTCATTCATAGTCCAAAGTGCCTAAAGAACCCTTTTAATGAGGTTTTGTTTTTTTTTTTTTTTAAATCCCTTTCTCCCACTGCTTGCCTTTCCAGACAGGAAACTGTGTAAGAGGGTGATGTTTTCTTGCCAACTTCTAAGAGCTCAACCTTTTGCTTTCCTGAGGCTAGAGTGAGTGTACCAGGGGTCAGTGGTGTGTGCTGGCGGCCAGTGGCCCAGTGCCCTGCTGGGTCAGGCTGGAGATGGGAAGACGGAGAGGTCTGCAGAAGGGGTTGAGGACAATGTTGAAAAGTGACAAGGCAGGACCTCTGTGAGACTGCGTCATGGTGGGGGCCGCTGCCACGGAGGGATGTGAGAAACTGAGGAAGGCAGGCACAGTCTTGGATTACCATGGGTGCAGGGAAAAGCTTTTGGTGAAGGGGCAGGTGGGTGGCTGCTTGGCCTGGTCCAGGGATCTGACTGGTCCCCACAGTGGGATGCAGACACCATCTCTATTGTCTGTGTGGTCACTTGCAGCTGGGTAGCTGGGTCAGTCGTGAGTCCCCTCTGGGTCTTGGCCTCCTTGGCCACAAAGCCAAGGGACTGGACCAGCTGGGCATCTAAGGTCACTAGAGGCTCGACACTGATGATGAGGGTGGTGATGTCTGCCCTGACCACCCCATAGGGCTGTCCCGACATCAATATGCAGGTTTTCTAAAACTGTGAAGTACTGCGAGTACTCAGGGTGGAAGTGAGGTTTAAGCACATGGCTGGATGCCTGAGGGTGGCCCCATCACTAAGAATTGAGTATCAGCTCCTCTGCGGGGCTTGAGCCCTGCCTAGGCTCTTCTGCATCTCCAGGGCTTTGTCTGGCGTGTCCCCTCTACCTGAGATGCCCACCAACTGTCCCTTCCTAGGGAATACCTACCCTCTCCTTAAGGTTCAATGTACCTCTGCCCTGCCGCTTTTCCAGACCCTCCCACCCTTATGCCAGCTCCGGCCCCCAAGCCCTCTGCAAGCAACAAGGCCCAGACTGGGAGCTCTGCTGCCTAGGCCAGACTGTCCTCACCTCTGCTCCCGCCTCTGCACAGCCTTGTGCCTGGTACCCAGGGCTCTGATAAATATCTGCCAAGGGACAGATGGATGAGCTCTGTCCTCTGGCGTGGAGGGGTGGAGAGCCCTGTCCTCTGGGGCCACAGACCCCAAACTCTCTCTCTTCCCCAGAACACCCTCACAGCAGGACCCAAGGCTCACATGATAACATAGCCAGAATTCCAATGTCAATATGCACTGCAATCCTGATAATGCCACTCCCCACCCCGCCCCTGCCAGGCAGCCTTCAGCATCAAAGAGACCCCAAACCTCCATGGTGGCTGGCAAAGCTGGCACCTGCCCCAAGCAGCTGGGACATTCAGTACCAGGGCAGTTCCATTTGGGGTTGAGGTGATGAATGCCAGGTGTCTCTCCCTGATTGGCAGCCTGGCTGGTTACTAGGGCTGCTCTGGAAAACAAGCCCAACTTCCCTTAGTAGGTTGCCCTGGCCCAACCCTCCTCCCCAGCCTCCTTTGAGGGAAAGCTGACCAGGTAAGACCACCCCTCTGGCGTTTGGGATCTAATGGCTCTAGACAAGCATGCAAAACTAAACCCTCTACCTTGGCATCCGTGGGCAGAGACCAGTCATCCAGACTGCACTTCCTGATAATGAGAACAGACAGGACGGGTGCAGGAAGACAAACCCGGGCTTGATGGCAGAGTGCTCTGGTCGAGGTCCCAGCACAGGCCCCCCCTGAGCTGTGCCCCCCACCTTCTCCCCTTGCCTGGGAGGTGCAGGGGATCCGGCTACAGTAAGCCAGGGGAAATCTGGAGAGCCAGGGACACTGATGGGCCTCTCTGTCTATATGGAGAACAGCATTGCCTCTCGTGCACAGGTGAGGACACAGGCTCAGAAAGGTGACACGGCTGCCGAGGCCACGAGGTCAGGGAATGGGAAAGCCCGGCCCCTGGACTGTAAGCCTGTGACAGAGCAGGAGGGTCGGGGAAGGGAGCAAACCTGGGACGAAAAGGGAACTACGCCCTTAGAACCGTGACACGCACACTCTTCTGAAGACCCACCTGTGAGCCAGCATTTGCCTCTGTCCGCATGACGGATGGCACGGGCTCAGGATGCTGGGGAGTGGACCCTTCGGGCCCTGCTGGTGTGAGTAGTTCCCACCCCTGGTTCAAGATCCCTCGTGTGCTCCCAGTGAATAAACAGAAGCGAAATGGGTCCCTGACACGTGCAGGAATGACTGGGCTGGAGTGGGGCGCCCCCACCCCCTCCTCTGTGCCTTCAGCCAGTTCTCTAGGGAAGACGCCTCTGGCCTGGTCCCAGATGACGGAATTCCAGGAAGAGTGAAATACACTGAGGAACTCAGAGACGGCCAGTGTGATGAGTGTGTGGAAGACCAGGGAGTGGGCAGTCTATCCGGGTCAGCAAGGAAGGATGGATGGTGATATGGAGTCCCATCTCTGATGTCACTCATCTCTCTCACCTCCTGCAGCCCAGAAAGGCACAGTTCACCTTGAGGCAGGAAGGTGAAGATCTGGAAGCATCATTCATGGGCACCCGGTTGCTAGGTTACCTCGAACAGTGGGGGCGGGAAGAGGCAGCATGGAGCAGTAGGGAGTTCAAGACCCCTGACCCTGGCAGCACAGCAGCTGTGTGCACCTCTCCCTGCTGTTGCCCTCTCCCCTAGGCAGGGACAGCCCTTTGACTTTGGCCGCCATCAGCCCAGCTACAGTTTAGCATACTGAATTCTCCTTGGCTGTAATAAAACCGGCCTGATTCTAAGCTGTCAGGCCTGACGGTGGACAATGAAGTATCCATGTGTCGCTTGCCCTGAGTGCCCTCCCAGAGGCTCAGAAATCCCCTCGACATCCTCCCTGGCAAAGCAGTTGTCCAGCTCCTGGTTGCACATCCCCAGTGATGAGACACTCACCACCTTCTGAGGCAGCTCTGATTCCTGATAGGCTTGAAGGGTTAGAGAACCGTACCTCTTGCTGACCTGGAATCCACCTGCCCATAACGCCCCATCTACCACTTCTGCCCTGATGTCCTTGAGAGACCTGTGGTTCCTCCATGTCCCCACACATCCTCCCTTCTCCAGGCAGACTTCCGGTGCCTCTGTTTCCGGCCCAGGCTCCGCTCTGCAGTTTGTCACGGTCCCTTGCAGGTGGGGTCAGTCATGAGCAGAGAGCCCAGGCCAGTCTCTCTCTGCTTGTGTGCACCGACCCTACTGACCTCATAGCTGGCCTGCACAGGGCTCTCCTGATGCGTCCTGGCAGTTCTCTCTGCATCACCTGGCCTCGAATAACAGCAAGCTGAGTAGAAAGAAAGCAGGCAGCTGCTTGCTTTCTGGTGGTCTGCGCTGGCTGACCATTGCTCCCAGTGGTCTGTGCTGGCTGAAGGACCTGGGTTTATATCTCAGTTCTGTCATTAACTCTTTAAATCCCTCCTCTCTCCCAGTCTCACTTTTCCTATCTGTAAAATGGGTTTTAGTCAATATGTTGGCTTCCATCCAGCAATAGCACTGAAGGATGAAACCCTCAATCAAAAAACCCTTTTCTTATTTCAGGGTCACCTATCCTGAAAGCAACATCTTGTGGATCACAAAGACCCAATAGTTTACAAAGCAACTGCAGGTGATCATGTCAGCAAGATTCTTCCTGGCTCTCTGTGGGGTTCCTTACAACCTTCGTGCGACACAGAAAACAGAGGCTTTCCCAACAGTAGCCAAGAACATAAGGAAAAGGTGGTTCCCACGGGTGCAGCAGGAGCAGTGGGGCGTCAAACACCGGGCCTTGAGTGCTGACCCAGCCCGCCTCGGGTCAGCCCTGGTCCCTCTCTGAGCCTCAGCTTCCTCATCTGCACAATGGGGACAAGATGTTTCTCCTCAAAGGGCTGTTGTGAGGTTTGAAGGAGGGACGAGGCACGCTAAGTGCTTCTACAGTCCCTGGCTCACGGCAGATGTGGAAGCTATTCTTGGATATTTAATATAAATCCTAGGAAAATGCCCCTCCTCTTCAAGGGAGGCAGAAATGGAGAATATAAAAACTTCTCTGTGTCCCAGAAGAATTAGATCAAATTGGAAAAGCAAGGCGTGAAATAACTCATGCTGGAAGTTTCCCCGGGGGGACACTGGCGGGTCTTTCTGCCTCAGACAGCCGGGCCGGATCGCACATCACGGGAGGCTGCCAAGGGCCAGGGGTGGCCGAGGTTACTCACTTCAGGGAGAGGGAGTAGTCATGCCTGCTGGTCTGGCTGTTCCGGACAAGGTAGCTACACTCCTTACAGAGGCGCAGCAGGTTCTCAGCGTCGCCCCTGCTGATGGCTCCGTGATACCATCTGCGGAGAAGAGATGGGGTCAGAGTTCAGCAGGGATAGACCCCCACCATTGACATCCTGAAACCCATCTGCCCCGAGGAGGCTCAGCCCCACTGGAGGGCGGCTGTGGCATCCTGGGCCTCGTCACTAGGCCGCGTCCCTGTGCGTGCAGATGTCACGTGTGCCTGTGCGCGCGCGTGTTCAGTCACTCATTAGACATGCACAGTGCCTGCTGCATGCAGGTCTTGGGGAGAGTGTGGTACGCAAACCTGGCCTCCACACCGTGAGGCACACAGTCTAGTGTGGATGCCACGAAGGACACGGAGCAGGGTCACCTGGCTTGGAGCTGGCGGGAGGGACTGCTGTCTTAAGCAGCAGCAAGGGAAGCCTTCTGCAGGGGGTGACATTTCAGTATGGGCCTGAAGGAGCTGAGGGAAGATGCCACAAAGGAAGAAGCTGGAAAACAGCCTATTTGGCAGAAGAAAGGCAGCCAAAGCAGGATGCCTGGCATGTTTTGGAAACAACAAGAAGGCCAGTGACGGCTAGAGTGAGACAAAGGGGCGGTGTGGGCGCTGAGGCCTCAGAGGCCCCGTGGCAGGGCTGGGTTGGGGGCCTTGTGTACAAGGGGACTCTGGTCTCTCTGAGAGACACAGAAGCCATCAGAGGGTGCTGACAGGCGGGACACATGCTGGCTCTGAGACATCTGCGGGACAGAGGGCCGGTGCTCGTCACTCAGGAAAGCAGGCGGTGGGGTGGGGTGGCCAAACCAGTGCTCCCGCCAAGTGCATCTGGCATCGACCGGGCACGTGGGAACCCCAGCCGTTCTGCTTCCGGGCAGCACGTGGTGAGTGGCAGAATCTCATGGGAGGGGCGCCATGGCAGATGCCTGGCTAAGGCCTCGAGTGCAAGACCAAAGGGGGACGTGGGTTTTCAAGATTGGAAAAGTTGAACTTTAAGTTTCAGTGGCAGAGTGAAGATCCTAGGACGCTGGTCAGTAGGTGTACTCAGAACAGGTCTCTACTTACTTACATTATGGTCTCTGAGGGATCGGGTCAGTGGGAAGATGGCCAGAGATGTGGTTAGGAAGGGAACCAGAGGTGCCAGTGGTCAAGGATAGATCATGCTTTGGCCGCGGAGGCACAGACCTGGCTCTGCCACTGGCCAGTTGGGAGTCTGGGGCAAGAGGCTAAATCTGAGTGCATCTCAGTTTCCTAACTTAGGGTCACTCTATTCCTGTTTGGGGGTTGTGAGGATTAAACAGAATGATGCACTGAAGGGCTGATGGAGAGCCTGCAATGGGGTGAGTTTCAGCAACTGGCAGCTACCAGCATCAGCCAAAAGAGAAGTGAACTTGCAGACAGCCAAAGGTCACTTCCCCAACTACCAGTATTTCAGGCTGCTGCTGTGTAGACTGCATTTAATTTTATACCTCCCCCAGGTGTATGGCAATGGCACCCCACTCTAGTACTCTTGCCTGGAAAATCCCATCGACAGAGGGGCCTGGTGGGCTGCAGTCCATGGGGTCACTAGGAGTCGGACATGACTGAGCGACTTCACTTTCACTTTTCACTTTCATGCATTGGAGAAGGAAATGGCAACCTACTCCAGTGTTCTTGCCTGGAGAATCCCAGGGACGGGGGAGCCTGGTGGGCTGCCATCTATGGGGTTGCACAGAGTCAGACACGACTGAAGCGACTTAGCAGCAGCAGCAGCAGCAGGTGTATGGAGGAGCCTGCCTCTGGGACCTGGCCCAGGAGTGCCCTGTGAACAGTACCCGTGAGAGTTCTGGTGCAGACGTCCTGTGTGGAGAAAAGCATCACACTGCCTTTCTCTGCACGTTCTGCCATTTATAAGGCAGTGTTCTAAACAGTTAGCAGCAGTGAAGATGACATAATTATAACCTAAAAAAAAAAAACCCAACTCAACCAGCTCTAGGAAAGCAAGGACTGCAGAGTGAGAGAGACGTGAGTATCCCCATCCAATGAGCTTGTGACAGAGTCACTGATGGCCCAAGAGGTGACCACTCACAGGTCAGACCCGGGGCTGGACATCTGGAGGGGGACTCGCTGAGGGAAAAGGCGAGAGGAAGTGTACACTGCAGACCCACCTTCCTGTCTATACTTAAACAGAAATTAAGAGGATGTGACGCTAGGAACTGCATGGGTTGCCATAATTACAACACTCCCAGAGATGTGACAGGCCAGTGTATGTTTAAGAAAAGATATGTGAGACGTGGTTAGACAAGGATGGAGCTGACTTTAGAGATGAGAGTTAACAGTTTGGCCAAGGTTGTTTTCCAGGAAATTTCACCTGTGTAACACAGCCCCAGTGAGCTGACAAAATGCTGTTCTATTAGCCAAGCAAGTTTCAGCTATTTGAAGCACAGCCGTCCTCAGGGAAGGCCAAGAAGTAGTCTCCAGGGAGGCGCTGCCTGAGTCCAACTCCCAGAGCACAGGACAAGTGGCTCTAAGAAAGGCGGTGGCAGATGGGCCTCGGGGGTTCTGGATCCTCGTTAAGGGTGATCCCTGGTGGGTAAACAGGATAAGCTGCTGGTTCCTTCCCCAGCTGCTCCAGCCATTCCACATGTAGAGAAAGGCAGGAGACTTGGGGTAGAGGATCAAAGGAGAAACAGGAGGAGTTGGGGAGAGAAGAGGCAAAGGACACTCAACTGGGGGATGGGGAGAGGGCAGACTGTCAGGATGAGGATGGCTACCAGGAGACAGGATGGGCCTGGCTGGCAACCCCTGGGCCCAAGGAGGACCTGCCTGAACTGAAAAGAGAATCCAGGCAGGAGGCCATCTTGGGGATGCACTGGACTTTGTAGAGCTGGCCACTCAGGCCTGAACCATGGGAATTAAGATTAATTAATTAATCTTAATTAATTAATCTCCAACACCCATGAGATCATCCAGTTATTTACTCACCACTTACTATATCCTTGTTCTCAAAGGACTGATGCAGGCAGATAGAAAGTCAACCAACAGATTCAGGAAACAATTTCAGATAGTGACAACTGCTATATAGGAACGCTGGGTTTGTGATAAGGCAGTGACTGGGGTGAGGGAGGTACCTACTATGGAATGAATGGACAGGGGGGCAACCCCGAGGAGATGACATTTGACCTGAGAATCTGCACTGAGAAGGAGCCAATCATGTGAAGAGCCAAAGAAAACACGTTCACTGCAGAGGCAGCACCAAGTGCAAAGGTCCAGAAGCAGGAATGAGCTTGGGGTGTTCACAGAGCAAAAAGGTAGCAAGAACAGTTCAGTGCTGTGACTGTGGGAAGTGGGACAGGATGCGGGTGAACAGGAGGCGGGGCCCAGTTCCCCGAGGCCGTGTGGGCCACAGGAAGAAGTCTGATTTCATTGTAAGCATAGGGAAGGCAATGAGAGTTTTAAATAGAGATGTTAAGAGATACTTGCTCTGGACAATTTTACAAAAGGGTAGACAGGCTACCCTGAAGAATGGCCAGAGGGGAAGTGAAGCAGGAGACAGGCGAGGAGGCTTCTGCAGTGGTCCAGATGGGAGGACCTGAGATGACAGGAATGGATGGATTCGGGATGTGTTTGGATGGAAAACTGGAAGTTAGTAACGTACTAGATGCTGGTGTGACACCAATAAAGGAATCACGATGACTTCAGGACTGTGGCTTGGGCAACGTGGTAGATGTGATGCTGTTGGGGTGGGGTGGGGACGGTGGGCAAACTGGGGAGCAGCGGGTGTCCAGGAGATCAGGAGTCCGGTTTTGAACGTGTTAAATTTAAGATGCCCATTCGTCAGCCAAGTGGAGATGCCAAGAAGGCAGCTGGCTGTAGGAGTTAGGAGTTCTGGGAGAGGTGTGGGCTGGGGATGCGAACTGGTGACTCACCACCAGCATCCTGAGGAGACTACCCAGGGAGAGCACGTAGCTGGAAGCCGAGCCCTGGACAGTATAACCTTCAGGTCAGCTTGAGGTGAGGAGCTGGCAGGGGAGGCAGAGGAAAACCGGGAGCAGAGGGCGTCTTAGAAGGAGGGAGCCGTCTAATGTGCTGGCTGCCACAGGGGTCAGAAGAGGTCAGCTGGTTACCCAGGCAGAAAAGGGAAGCAGATTGGGGTGGATGAGAGAATGGGAGGTAATGGAAGGGAGAGCGAATGCACTGACAGCTCTGTGGGGACTCTGTTCACCGAGGGGACAGCTACCTATTCACCAAGCACCTATTATGTGCCAGGCACCAATCTAGGCACTGGGCACGCAATGGTGACCCAGACAAGTTCCTGCCCTCATGGAGGTTACATTCCCAACAGGGGCTGGGGTCAGATGGGGATGTGTAGTCAAGATTTATTTATTTATTTGTTTTAAGAAGTTCATAAAGAAGGCTGAGCACCTAAGAATTGATGTTTTAGAACTGTGGTGCTGGAGAAGACTCTTGAAAGTCCCTTGGAGAGCAAGGAGATCAAACCAGTCAATCCTAAAGGAAATCAAGCCTGAATATTCACTGGAAGGACTGATGCTAAACCTGAAGCTCCAAAACTCTGGCCACCTGATGTAAAGAGCTGACTCACTGGAAGAAACCCTGAATGCTGGGAAAGACTGAGGGCAGGAGAAGGGGGTGACAGAGGATGAGATGGTTGGATGGCATCATCGATTCAGTGGACAAGAGTTTGAGCAAGCTCCAGGAAATGGTGAAGAACAGGGAACTCTGGAGTGCTGCAGTCCATGGGGTCACAAAGAGTTGGACATGACTGAGTGACTGAACAACACCACCAAGAAGTTCATGACTAGGACACGTTCAAGTGCTGATGGTAATAATGCTGAATGGAGCGGGCGGTGTGCTGCCTCTAGGAGGCTGGGGAGCAGTCAGCCCTTAGTACCTGAGCAGCCTTTCCACTGTCCCAGGAGGGCCAGCGAGTAGTTTGGGTGCCTGGGCAGAAGTGTGACTGCCCATCCCTAACAACCCTCTAAGACTGGGGCACCTGCTCAGTGCGCCTACCTTCCCTCTCCCCTGCACTAGGGTGGGGAGAAGTCGGGAATTGGAAGTGCCTACTAAATTCCGAGGCAGCATCAGCCTGGGTGGGATACAGTGAACCTCTCGGCCTGGGTCCTGGGTCCTGGGTCCTCGGGCTCTGCTGGAAGTGGGATCTTACCTAAGCCCACCACCCTACCTCTTGGGTGATGAGGCAGGCCTCTAGCAAGCTGGAATAATCCCAGGGAGATGAGATGATGGGGAGGAAAAGCCAGCCATGACTCTGGATTTGGCTGAGGGCCTTTTGGGTGGGAACAGGAAAGGAAAGGCAGACCTGCCCTCACGGGGCTCATGAAGTTCCATCTGGGTGTGGGCAGAGGGGAGGTTGGGCCGCTGACCACAGGCAGACCTGGGTCAGGATGCACGCTGAATAGCTCCCAGGCTTCTCTGGATTATATTTTGTTTGTTGATTAAAAAGCGCACAGTCTGATCAGAAATAAGCAAAACCTGCCACCCAATCTGTGTGGCTGTGAGACGTAAGAGATTAACACGACACCTGCTGGAGCCTACCCCTCCCCCCTCCCCCCATGTGCTCTGTGCAGCAGGCGCAGGGCTGTCACAAAGGAGGCTGCAGCACACGCTTAAAAAAGGGCACACGAGCGCATGACATCATTCGGAAAACTCTGCATCCTGCTCAGCGAGGGAGCATTTCCTGTGAGGGATGCACTGCCGGCCGGGCGAGACCAGAATCCCCTGGGTGGAGACTAATATAGTGCATGATGCACTCGACAAGGTCTCACAAGGAACCCGCTGGGTGTCAGCTAATCTCCTGGCCTTACTGAGTGCCTACTCTGCGCCGGTCACGTGCTAAGGGTGAGGGAAAATTACATACAAGAGGGAAGTGAGAGGAAGGTGTGGGGTCAAGTCACAGAATTCAAATCCTGCCTCAGCACTCTGAGCCAGGAGATCCTAGCCAAGGCTCCACATCTCTTGGGGTCCCGATTTTCTCATTTTGCAGTAAGATGATAATCCCACTTACCCCACATTTACTTGTGAAGAGGGCAATACACCTGATGGTATGAGCATGGGATCCAGGATGTGCTTTGTTAAGTTCCAGGAGACACTTACTCTAGGGCAGGTATGTGGAACAATTCACAAAGTGAGTGGCAATTCTGGGAGGTGGGATTTTATCCTGGAGGCGATGGGGAACCATGGAAGGTTTCAGAGCAGAGCAGGGACCCAAGACCCCATCAGAGAAAGGAGATGACCATCTCGGTCAAGAGGATGGAGACAACACTGACCAGAATGTTGCGGAGAAGCAGGGGGGCAAGGGGCAGCAGGGATGGGACTCGAATGCTGATTAAAGCTGGGAACTCTCTGGGGGAAACCCAAATCAAGAGTGCCAAGGTCTTGCCCAACTAAGATCAAGCAGATGTGGGGCAAAAAGATCATTCCTGCTATAAACTAAAGCTAATAGGCAGCAGGATTTAGCATGTGTATGTGTTAGTTAGTTGTGCCCAACTCTTTGCAACCCCATGGACTGTAGCCTCTGTCCATGGAATTCTCCAGGCCAGAGTACTGGAGTGGGGAGCTATTCTTTTCTTCAGGGGATCTTCCCAATCCAGGGATCGAACCCAGGTCCTGTATGGCAGGCAGATTCTTTACCACCTGAGCTTCCAGGGATGTGGGGCAAAAACATCACTCCTGCTATAAAATAAAGCTAATATGCAATCAGGCAGGAGGGTTTAATATACATTTAGCTTTTTAAAAGCTCACTTGCTGCATGATGAAACTAGAAAGGAGGATACAAAAGTAAGCAGAACACCATGTGGACGATCCCACTGTCCTTCCTACTAGCCATCCGAAGGCAGGCAGGTGATACAGAGGAGAGAGAGGAAGCACAGGGCCAGGAGTCAGGAGAGGTGGGCTTTAATCCTGGCCGGACAGACTTGACAGCGGCCTCGGCCTTCTATGAGCATCGACAGTGACTCCGTGAACTGGTCACTGAGACTGAGCTTTGCTCCCTGAGGACTTACATTTGCTTCTCCAGTGGCACAGCAGGATCCACTCTCTCTCCCAGGATCCCACAGAACTCAGGGCTCCCATGTTTGATGGGCTTGAAGCCCCCTCCGGGAGCTCGAAGCTGGCGCCGCCGGTCCCGGGAAGGTGAGGGGGATGACTGCCGCTTCTCGCTGCCATTAAACTGGGCTGTGGGGGAGAGAGAAACAGCACGGTTACCTGGTTACCCAGAGCTCAGCCCAACAAGTCACTGGCGGCACATAGTGGGGCCAGGAAATCAGCATGGTTGGTTGATGATTTACAATTTGCAGGCAGAAGAGCTCCAGGCAATGAACAGACATGGCTCAAAAGTTGTGGGCTTCCCAAACCAGGATGTGAGGAGCCATCACAATCAGATGGTGCAATCGAGGGGCTGGTTGAATCTCCAGAGGCCACTGAGCTCAGCCTTATCCCCAAAGGAACCCTCCCGCAACCTCCATCAAAGGGGCCATGGTACTCCCAGAGGGGGCTCTGCTCCCTAGACAGTTGTCAGGGGCAAAGTTTTTCTTTTTTTTGTGCCAAAAACCTGCCTCCAAGTGGCTCCTCTCCTCCTCCATTCTCCTACCTTCCCCCCTGACACAGGGCTGCACTGGCCACATCTGCCCCCTTCCTCCTGGGACAACCAGAGAGTTCCAGTCGAGGGGTGTGTTGCATCACAGCTGTCTGCTCCTCTATACTCACCCCACCATGTGGGCCCTCCACACAGCCAGCCCCGTCCTGGACTAGCCCCCAGGTGAGGCTGGAGTAGTGCCCAGCACAGTGGGATGGGCCCTCCAATGTGCCTTCTTTCCAGCCCTGGACCTGCAGGAGCATCCCTTCACCCCATGGGCTGGGGAGGTACCTTTGGAGGGCAGGACCCTGAAGACACCCCACAAAGAGTGGAAAATACTGAGCTAAAACTGGAGTTACCAGGACATCCCTGGTGGCCCAGTGGTTAAGAATTCACCTTCCAATGCAGGGGATGCAGGTTTGATCCCTAGTCAGGGAACTAAGCTTCCCACATTCCTCGGGGCAACTAAGCCTGCATTCTGCAACTACTGAGCCCATGTGCTCTGGAGCCCTTGTGCCACAATGAAAGATCCTGCATACCGCAACTAAATAAATATTTAAAAACCAACAAAATTGGAGTTGCCAGAAGTGTTGGTAGAGACCAGCAGTCCACCTTGCAAGTCATGTCTATGGGCTTCCGGTTGCCTCATCTGAAAACTAGGGATGATGACCGTACCCAACTCGTGGGGCTGTTGTGAGGAGTCTGCCAGGGGATGAACAGCCATCTTAGCAGAGCGCCTGATGTGTAGCTAGTCTGTGCTCAGTAAATGCTATCATAAAGGGTTGTTTTCATTACTATTATCATGCCTACTCAATATGGACACATACTAAGTACTTCACAGAAGCCTCCGAACTGCCCTAAGTCCCCCTCTGAAGTTGGCCATGACCTGCTGTGTGCCTTGGCTAAGCCACTCCACTTCTCTGAAGCCCTATTTCTTATCATACTGACTGCTGTGGGAATCAGATGAGGGATTACATTTGATTGGCCCAACATATACTGAGTGCTGAGTAAACTGGGCCAGGGCCTGCGGAACCGTGTACCCAAGGCCACATCCAGCTACAGGCCCACAGACACACAATGCTGGAAATCTCCCCAGCCCCACCCAGCAAGCACGGACGTGGCGAGTCATCCTCCGACCCCAGCTACACAGCAATCAACCTCATGTTCACGGAAGGTGGTGGGAAACTCCTGCCCTGACGGTGGTGATGTGCGGTCTATGGACCACTGAGGATGGTGAATGAACTCGTTGTGCGTCTCAGCCACGGAGCCAGATCATCCATCAGGGCAGCGAAGCATTTCCATCCCTCTGAGACAGGCTGCTCTATTAATCACTACAGAAAACAGCTGGGAGGGGGGTTCCTGCCAACGGAAGGCTCGAGACAGGTTGGACCCACGTGTTTGGTCACTCTCGTGACTGCAGCAGGGTCTGGCAGGCTGTCCCTTCTAGACTCCTGTTCACGTGGGCCAGGCTTAGTTCACAGTTGGGGAAAACAGCACTGAGCAAAACAGAAATCCCCACTTCTGGAGTTCAGGGTCTGAGAGACAACAAGTAAAGTAAGTCAGATCCACAACATACCGGCTGGGGCTAAGTGCTCAGGAGAAAAGGAAAGCAGGACAAGGCAGGCCTCTCAAAGCACAGCATCTGAACAAATGCCTGGAGGAAGGGGGCAGAGCAGCGTGGACGTCTGGGGGAAGGACATTCTGGGGAGAAGGAAGAACAGATTCAAGGCCCTTGACTTTAGGAATGGGCTGAGGGTGACTGAGAAACAACACAGCCCAGGGCAACTGGAGTGGATTGAACTGGGTGGGATTTGAGGCCCAGGGGAGTGGGAAGGAGCAGGACCACATGGTTGGGGGTTTTGTGGACCCTGAGAAGGACTTTGGTTTTATTCTGAGAAAAATGAAGAGCCATTCTGACTTCTGATGGGGAAAGCTTTCGACCTGGTACTCTTTAACAGGACTGCTGGGCTGAAAAGGGACAGAGAATGTGGGTCTATGGGAACTCTCCATAATTTCATCTCTATTTTGCTGTGAACCTAAGACTACTCTTAAAAAAACAAAAGTTTGTTAAAAAGAGAGAGAGAGTGAGATGGACGAGGAGCAAAGCCAAGCAGTGAGTAAACTCCTGTAGGATGGGCTGGCATTGGAGAGGTGGATGGAAGTGACTGAGAATCGGACTTGTATATGTCTTCAGAATGGAGGGAGAGAGAGACAGAGGGTCAAGGTCACTACTGGCTTTAGGCCTGAGCATTGGAGGATGGGGCTGGCAAGTCCAGGTGAAGAAGGCTCACAGAAAACCCTAAGCTCTGTGAGAAAACACGACAGAGGCCAAGCCCCAACCTCCAGACGCCCACAGCCTACGATGCCAGGACTGGGGCAGAGTGAGGACCCGCCTGGAGGCTCCCTGCCCTCTTCTCTGGCTACAGTTCTGTCCTGTGTCCAACCACGGGGACAGACAGCCAGGTGGCAATGACCTCAAGGCCCTTTTAGGGGACAGGTCCTGCGGTTGGATATCTGAGAAACAAACATCCTCCTCCATCCAGCTGATGAGCTGAGCTTTCACAGTGGTGATAAAGGGGTGATGTTCAGAGCGGGGGCCCCCACACACATGTCACCACGGGCCTTCCCCCGGCTTCCCAGTAGCCCAGCTCCCCAGTCAGAGCTTGCAGGGAGCCACACCAGCCCTCAGGGCAACCGATCAAATGGGGTACCGTCCTGGGAGGGGGTGTGAGAGAGAGGTAAAGCAAGTTCTGACCTGAGCCACCTAACTTGCAAAGCCCTGGATGGGTGACGTTGGGCAGGGGCAAGCACTGGGATCAGGTAGACAGATGAGGGTCTGGTCACCTTTCTAAAGAGCTGGGACTTGATCCTATGAGTGGGTTGAATCAAGGAATGCCATCCTTCAGACTGGGCTTTAAAGACCTCTCTGACTGCTGATGGAGAGAGGGTTGAAGGGTGACCCTGGAGGCAGAGAGATAGGGAAGGTGATGGAGGCTGAATCCCTCAGTGATGACAGGGACATTGGAGATGACTCCAACAGGACTTGACTACTCACGGGGCAAGTTGGGGAAGACTCCTGTGCAATACCGCACTGCGATGGAGATCGGGGCACAGTGGGAGGTGGGGTCAGGGAGAACGGGACCAGTGTGCACTTTCCCATGAAGCCTCCCGTCTGCTAACTTTCTGGTTTGGAGGAATGGAGAGAATGGAGACAGGGACAGTGCAGCAGGCCTCTGGCCCCAAGTGGTGAACGGTGCCCCAGGGGTAGCAGAGTGGGGGTGTGGGAAGGGGTAGGTGGGAGACAAGGTTCTAGGCTTAGTTCTGCCAGAGGCAGATAAGAGTGAGGGACTAGATGAACTGTAAGGCACTTTCACCCAGGACAATCTGGGTGCTCCACTGGCTAAATCGGAATCTGGGAATTTCTGCCAGTATAAAATCCTACTACACACCTCCTGGCCCAGAAGGTAAGAAGAGAGGCATGGAGCATGCAACATGATCATGGAAGGAACGCAGGTTCTCAAGACCAACAACCTGGCAACCTATCTAGTCTCAGGTCTCACCATGCCGCCCTCCAGGCTGTGTTCTTTGTGTGAATCATTAGAACTCTTGCCTTTCTCCTCATCCACCTGACTGACTCCACTTGTTCTTTAGGAGTCACCTCTTCCAGGAAGCCCTCCCTGGCTTCACCCCCTTCCCAGACTCACCTTGATCTCAGCCTCAGTTCAGTTCAGTAGCTCAGTTGTGTCTGACTATTTGTGACCCCATGGACTGCAACATGCCAGGCTTTCCTATGTATCACCAACTCCTGGAGCTTATTCAAACTCATGTCCATTGAGTCGGTGATGCCATCCAACCCTCTCATCCTCTATTGACCCCTTCTCCGGGCTTCAATCTTTCCCGGCATCAGGGTCTTTTCCAATGAGTCAGTTCTTTGCATCAGGTGGCCAAAATATTGGGAGGTTCAGCTTCAGCATCAGTGCCTCCAACGAATGTTCAGGACTGATTTCCTTTAGGATCAACTGGTTGGATCTCCTTGCAGTACAAGAGACTCTCAAGAGTCTTCTCCAACACCACAGTTCAAAAGCATCAATTCTTCGGTGCTCAGCTTTCTTTATAGTCCAACTCTCACATCCATTTATGACTACTGGAAAAACCATAGCTTTGACTAGATGGACCTTTGTTGGCAAAGTAATGTCTCTGCTTTTTAATATGCTGTCTAGGTTGGTCATAGCTTTTCTTCCAAGGAAAAAGTGTCTTTTAATTTCATGTCTGCAGTGATTTGGGAGCCCAAGAAAATAAAGTCTCTCACTGCCATTGTTTCCCCATCTATTTGCCATAAAGTGATGGGACCGAATGCCGTGATCTTAGTTTTCTGATCTCAGCCTATGGTACCCTAATGGCCAGTTTCTTTGTTTGGCTCCCCATGAGCCCCTCAAGAGCAGGGGCTACACCATATTTTCCCCCATTCCCCCAGCCTTAGTACCTGACCACAACATAATAGGTGCTCAAAGAATGACTGAATGAAGAAACTTAATGAGCTGCTGTTTCATTTTACTGGGGAAAAATATCAGTTTTCATACCAGATAAATTGGATAAAACCTAATAACGGCCCAGTCAACACTGCTATTCCCCACTGAATTAATTTATACATTCGCTTGCAAGCTTAATAATATAGGCATATATTTTAGAGGGAACAGGTGGTGATGAATGACAGGCTTAATTAGGCAAATCATTCCACCTAAAATAAAAATATACAAACTCCAAGCGCAGTGATTCAGCAGCACAAGGGAAAAAAAAATGTTAAGAACAAAAGCTCCAAACACAACTGCTTTCATTCCTTCTAATTAAGTTTCTCTTTAATCTGCAATTTTAAAAGGCAATTCTTTTAATTTAGTGATTTTCTGTAAAAGATAAAGGAAGACACAGCCCTCAAAAGAATATCTGCATTTAGAGAAAAAATATACCACCCCTGTCCATTGTTAGAATGACAGTATCTAATTAATTCCACCTATAGGCAATTAGAAACGGAAGTCAGGGTTCTGCTGGAGGGAGGGGAGACTCAGGCGGGCAGGACCAGGCCTCTGGAGCCCTTCGTATTTGGTGCGATGACGGGACCAGAGCCCTGGTGGCAGTGGGAGAGGTGGTCCAGTTAACGGCTCCACCAGCCTCTGTCTCCAAGGCAGGTGAGGTGGCCCTTCATGATGCCCTAGATGTCCTTCCAAAGCTCTGATCTGATGAGATCTTTAAGACCCAGCTCAGATCTCCTGGGAGGCCTTTCCTCCACCCAGGTTAGCCTTTGCTGTTGGTGGTCCCCTTCCTACTTGTATTATAGATGTTATATCAATTAGTCCTGAAGTTGGGTCAGTGTTAACAAGCACCCATGCTAGCTCTAACCCTCACGACAACCCTGCCATCCTATGGGTGAAGGGAGGGGGTTACCATCTGGGTCTCAGAGCAAAGTGACAGGGCCGGCCAGGCAGGCATTACATTTCCCTCATTTAGTCTTTGAAATGACCACCAACTGTATGATGTCTAGAAGCTTCCAAGGTCTGGCACAAAAGCCTGCCTTCCACAAAACCTCCCCATCCCGCCTTCTGAGAACTTCCCTCCTCCAGTACAGCTCACAGCACTCCACCCTTCTCTTGTAGTTCAGCAAGCCCCCAGCCACTCCTCCCCTGGCAGCCCATGGGGTTCTCTGGGGGACAATACCTATGACTTATTTTCCTCTCCAATATCTTGTCAGCCCCTAAACTGAATACAGTGCTTGGCATAGAGGTGGTACTTAGTAAATGTTTGCTTAGATGAAATAAATATGTTCCTTCTAGATCTGGCTCCTTCCTGTTTATCATTCAGGGCTAGCCAAAGAGATCAGGTTCCCAAATTCCCATAAGCCTGTAAAGCACAGCTCTCTGGGTCCAGAAACCCTTGCTAGCTCCTAGGTCCCCAGGACAGGAAAGGACAGAGAACTCACTCTGGTGCTTGAGGCCCTTGGTGACTTGGTGACAACCCTTCCGGGTTTCACACCCACCCCTCGGCTCCGGTCACAAAGAATAGCTGGTCCCCCATCCCTCATCTCCCTGCTTCCAGGCTTCTGCTCTGCTGTGTCTGCCCTGGAGAATCCCTTTCTTCACTATCTCTGAGTGCAAAAATCCTAGCCATTTTTCAAAGTTCAGCTTTAATGCTGCCTCCTGGGGGCAACTTTTGTCAAGACCACCCAAGGTGGAAGGCTTCCCCTATGGCGCTAGTGGTAAAGAACTTGCCTGCCAATGAAGGAGACAAAAGCAACATGGGTTCGATCCCTGGGTGGGGAAGATCCCCTGGAGGAGGGCATGGCAACCCACTCCAGCATTCTTGCCTGGAGAGTCCCATGGACAGAGGAGCCTGGTGTCACAAAGAGTCAGACAGGACTGAAGCAACGTACACGTACGCATGCCCCGGGAGAAAGGAATGCCTTTCTCCTTTCCTGAACCCCGCCTCCCTGTCTAAGGCATTGTCTGATATGATGCAGTCCATATGATACATACATAGGTGTCTTCTCAGAACCAGATGGAGATGAGGCCTCGTGCCTTAGCCTCTCCTGAAGTTCTCTGTGCCTGACACGCAGTCCATGGGCTGCAACAAGGCCAGAGGACAGAAGAACCGCAGCAGCTCAGCGTCATGGAGAGGGTATGGACTCTGCAGTTAGGAAGATCCAGCTTTGAATCTTGCCTCTGCCACTACTGTGTGACTTTGCGTAAGTTTTCAAACCTCTCTGAGCCTTAGCTGCCACTTCTATAAAACAGGGCTGACAAGGCCTATACCATAAAGGATTATGGAGGTGATTAGTAAGAGAGGACATACCAAAGCCCAGGCAGGGCCCCTGTACATGGTGGTCCCTTCTCCCCATGGCCACATCCATGCTCAGAGCAGCTCCTTTTCATTTACTCAGGAGGATTGAGTGCCTTGTATCAGAAACCACTTTCTCCAGCCTGCGCTGAAATTCTTAAGGTGGAGGCTCCAAGAAGACAAGACATGTTCTGTTTTTTTAAAGCTGAATTCCCAGTGCCTAGGATAGTGCCTGATGTCAATGCTTAGACTCTATTGAGTGAATGAATCTCCACCCAAATTTATGGTCAGCAGGTCCAAAAAAAAACCTCATTCATCAATCAAGAAAGGAAACTTAGGAGCTGGACTCCCTCCTCAAATCATTTTAAAATAGTTTTGAAAAATGACTTGACCTTTACTGAGCGCTTCCTGTTCACAGGCAGGCATATGTGAGGACCTGATGTGACATTCTCTGACCCTCACAACAAAATAAGGAGGTTGGTGGGATTTTATGTTTTTATGAACGGGGCCTGGACCGGGCAAGTAGACTGCCCAGCAGAGAGGAGCAGGCCATCATGCCAGGCAGGGGGCGCCAGCCCCCAGCCCCTGACGCTCTGCTTTGGGATGAAAGCCTGGGCAGCCTCCCCTCACCTAGGGGTGCTCTAGGAGTGCCTTTCTCTAGGCCAGGCAGGGAGAGAAGACTTGACAGCCTGCCAAACATCCCTGAGTCCTCCGGGCTGACCATGAGTATGGATGTTGGCCCCTAAGGATGATTCACAGGGAATTGGAAGGAAGTGAAGGGGACCTAGGGCCTTGGGTCCCCAGGTGGGGCCTGTGGATCAGTGGCTGCATCTTTTTGGCTGGCCTCCGGCCTCCCCAGTTCTCTAGCACAGGACAGAGTCCCTTACGCAGGGGCAACAAGGATTAGAGAACTGAAAACAAAACTCTGTGCACAGAGCTTTCATGTGCTGAAGAGGCCTTTTAAGGCCCCATGAGGATGAGGAGGGAACAAATACGGGGCTGACAGGAGAGGCCTGACGGTGTTCCAGGTCTGGTGTTTGTTCATGGATATCCTATTACTTTGAAAACACAAGGGCAGAGAGACCAGAACGAAGGTGCACGCAGCACCCTTTCCACACAGTCTAGGGTGCTGATTCCTGCACACTGCTGGCCTTGGCTCTGGCCGGTTTTTGGTAGAGGGCACAGGTGTGGAGTGGGGAGGGCAGGGGTGAAGAGGCATATAAGGGGCTGCAGCCCAGGCAGTCGTGAGCCCCCAAGAGGGGGCAAGGAGGGAGACCCTGCATTGATTTGGGGAGGTGGGGCCCCCATGACCAGAGTCTATGGAAGCTTTCATGACAATGCACAAGCGCTCCTACTTGACTAAAACTCTGTTCCCAACAATGGTCCTCTGCTGCTTCAACTTTCTAAACATATGTTCTGCATCATCTCGCTTGTTCCTCATAGACAAGCATTAGAATTTCCATCTTACAGGTGGAGAAACTAAGGCCCAGAGAGATGAAGCCCCCTTCTCCCCTGCAGTTCAAGAGCAGGCCTCACTCTCTCCTCTCCCCAGGGAGTGAAGGCTGTACCTGCAGATAGGTTGTGAGACAATGGGCAGCTCAGCACATGTTTGGCTGGCTCTTTTAGGATCACCAATAACAGGCCTCTGTGTTCCCCTCACAGGTACATGCAGGCCCCAGGACACCGTGCTGCCATATCTCAAGGGCAGTGCCTGAGAACAGAAGTTCCTCATTATAAGAGGGGGTAGTGGTGACTTCCCGAGAAGCAGGGCATGGGGAAGCCGGTGAGGTAGGCGCCTGGAAGCCGCCTGGGCTCCAGGAATGCCATCTGGGTTCCAGGAATGCTGTCCATGCATGTACACCCAAGCCTGGACTGGGGAAGGAGGGCCTGGCACGAGTGAGCATGCCTTTATCCTCCTAGTCTGCACCCCAAAAGGGAAACATGGATGTGGCTGCCCGGTGCAAAGACCCCACCCCGAGGGCTGCTGCTTGGCTGCAGGAAAAGTAGGGATAAATCCTGATGAAAATGACAAAATGACCTAAATGCAGAGGCCTTTACAGCTGCCAAAGCAAGCCATCTCCACCATCATAACTCATTTTAGAAATGAGAAATGACCAGCTGCGAAAGGGACTGTTCCATGTCAACAGCTAGACTTGAACTTGGAATCCTAGGGGCCTCTAACAAGTTCAGCACAAATCCTATCTACAGTGTAACAGGTTCTCAAAAACAGTAGTGATGATAAAGATACCAAAAGCCAGCGTCCACCGAACACTCACTGTGCCCCCGACTTCTGGCACCGATTCAAATTACCACCTGGTTTTACAGATGACGAAACAGGCCGTTTGACCCAGGTCACCCTGCTAGCAAGTGACAGCCCAGGGGCTTAAATCTAGACCCTGCAGCTCTGCTAGCTCTGGGCTGGGCTCCCTGTCAGATGGAGAATGCCCACTCAGATCTAATGCAGTGTGTCTCCTAACACTTTCACCTGCAGACACCCAGAGACACTTAGAATCAGTCCTGGGGCCTGGGAGAGGGACTTCCCCCATCCACAAGCCTCAGAGGATGTGCAGGAAGCAGGCTGGGCACGTGTAGAAACGAGTCTTCCCTCCCAGGAACCCCCAAACCTCAACCCAGCTGCTCATTATGTTTCTGCTGCTGCCTATCCATAGATGGAATTACAGGAGAGGAACGACAGGAGGGGACAGGTGCCTGGCTCTCAGGGCCCTGCTTGCCACCTACTGGCACACCAGTCTCCCCACCCACAACCTGGCAGGCAGATTCGCGGGCCAATCCTCCAACATTCAGGGACACACTCTCGGCTTCTAGTTCAGACCAAGGGCAGCAACCACAGCCATCACCAGCCACTCACAAATGCCCCTATTTTGTGCAGGCCCCTCTTCCTCATTTGAAGAGAAAACAGGTGTACAGCTTGAAAAAGTGATGTGAAAACATACCATCTCTGTCTGAGCAGGCTGTGTGATACCCCTCAAGAGAACTTGGGGTTGGTTTTCCTGAGACCTAATTTACTCAATAATTTAATAAATACTTGTGTGTTCGTTACCTGCCAGGCACTGATCTAAGGTGGGGACCTATGTGTCAACAAGGCCCGCTGAGTCTCTGACCTCACAGAACTTAAAACCTCTATCCACATGAAGACCTCTGTCTTGCCAAGCAGAAGAGAGAGCAAAGACATTCTACTAAACCTTTGGGGTTTTTTCCACACAGGAGACAAAGGCACTTGAAGAAGAAACATTTCTATCAACATAATTAGCAGGCAAGCCAAAGCTATGAAACACCAGTGTTTTTCTTTTCTTTTTTTTTTAAGGTTACTAAATGAATTCATTCATATGTCAAACAGAAAAACCAACTGGAAAAACCTGTCCCTCGGTAACATATCAGCCAAAGGAAGTGAGTGATCCCAGTTCTCTGTTTAAACCCTCCCCCTCCTCTCTGCAGACCTGCTGTTCACACGTGTTAAACATTAATTACAACTGTTACTCATTACATAGCATAAAGCTCGGAGTACCAACACAATTGTTAATTTCCTCCCAGGCCCAAGGCATTCTGGGAAGCTGAGCAGGGGGCAGGAAGCATTGCTGGAGCCCCACTGGGGCCAATGGTGAGGAGGTGGCATGCGCAGGGTGCACCAGGTGAGGGTGGCAGATTCCCCGTGGACTCTTCTGCCGAGGCTGAGCCTGTTTATTCTCAGCACATGAGCATGAGTCACAGGCTTGGTGGGAATAGCGAGCCTGGAGCAGGTGCTGACGCAATCACTGTCAGCACCACCACCTTCGGAGCTCTTGTGCTTCACGGTGACAAGTTACCAGCCCAGTACGGAGTGGGTGCAGCGGCTTCTGCCTTAAGAAAAGCCACCTCACCCCAGCACAGGTAAAGGGAAGGTTCAGACCTGCTCGTGACATACTCACAATGTCAATGCAGCAGTGGGGAGAGTGCCTGACTCGACTTCATTAGCTGCGTGGACAGGCTGCTCACCGTCTCTGAGCCCGAATGGTGCCATCTGTGTGATGACAGTGAAACCACACCATCCCTTCCCTTGCAGGACTTCATAGGGTTAACCCACGCCAGCCTCGTAACCGGGGCTCACTGTCTATTAACTTCCTGCCCCTCCTCCATCACCCCCTTACCTTCATGAGATTATCTTAAATTAGCCAACTGAGCTGGCTTAGGGATGACTCACAGATGTTTAGGAAATAGACATACCTGGGACCTTACTTTCCCCTTCCTCTGCCCTTTGAGCCTCACTTGATGAGGCTGGGAAAATGTCAAAACTCAAGAGGGTGCCTGCCAAAGGGGTGACCAACACAGCAATAGCACCCCTTCAGCTGACAGTGACAAGGGAGTACCTGGCTGTTCCAGAATAAACCAGTGCACATCCACAGAGGATGTGGAGGGAGCACAGAGGGGCCCCAGCCCAAACTGGGACGCGGGTGGGGAAGGGAGTCATGTCAAGGGAGGCTTCCTGGGGGAGGTGGCACTGACACACCAAGCCAAGCTGTGATACCCCTTTCCTACCCCCTCCCTGAGCCCAGCGCCTAACATATAGTAAGTACCGAGTGTGCTGTAGGTTCTCAAAGTGGGGTCCCCAGATCAGCAGCCTCAGCAACACCTGGGATCCTGTTTGAGAGGCAGATTCTCCAGCCTCATCCCTGGAACCTACTGGATCAGGAGCTCTGGGGGTGGGACCCTGTAATCTGTTTGACGCTTCTTGCCGGTGACTCTGCCACATGCTCTGAGCAAACCAACCAACGAACGAACATGTCACAGCTAGAATCGAGAGGGGTTTGGGGGAGACTGGCAGTGGGGACCCTCTCATACCTGGGGACCAGTGGTCTAGTCCTCAGGAGGGACTGAATAAAGGATGGAAGAACTGGGTGGTTCACGGTGAGAACTGTTGCTGGAATCGAGAAGGGAGTATCTCCTACAGAAGTGTTGTTTTCCACACTATCCATACCTCTCATTGCCTGCAGTAACTGGGAATGAATTTCATAAATGGGCCCTCTGTGCCCCCAAAGTAGCTTTTTATGCAGTACTGTTTTAATATATAAAATTAAATTTTACTGAATACAGCAAGCCTTCCCTGAGCACCAGTAACCATTCTCTCAGGCATGACCCTTTAGAGTTTATGAAGTCTTTTCAGCCAATCTTCTCCCTTGATCACCACAGAGATCCAGCGTGATAGTTTGTGACAATCCCTGTTTTACAGACGGGAAAACCGAAGCTCAGGAGGCTGAGAGCCTGTCTGAGATCCCACAGCTGGTGAGTGGTGGAGCTGGCATGTAAACTTGGGATTGTCTGACTCCTACTACTGTCCCAGTGGCTCCTGACACCAAGACACTGTGTTGAGCTTTCAAGGGCAGAGAAATTGGCCAAGGAGCTTAGTAAGGAAGACAGATAAGTACTCAAAATAAGTATATTCAGCATTGAGTCATGTCTGTCTTCTCTTTTCGCTAGAAGGCAGGCCCATTGCTGGCTGAAACCAGGACATTGCTTTAAAAGTAACTTCAATGGGGACAAATCTCCAGACAGTGAGTTAAAAACAAAATGCCTCTGTTTCTCTGAAAGATCTTTTTTTTTCATTTGACTGTGCCAGGTCTTAGCTGCAGCACGTGGATCTTTGATTTTCATTGTGGCATGCAAAATCTTTAGTTGTGGCAAATGGGATCTAGCTCCCTGACCAGGGATCAAACTGGGGCCCCCTGAATTGGGAGCAGGAAGTTTTACCCACTGGACCACCATGGTAGTCCCTCTCTGAAATATCTTAAGGGTGCCCTTCACCCACTCTCTTGCTGCCCAGCACCTTTAGTAAGCACTCTGATCACTTGCTTCTTCTCGGAGGCAACGGCAATCATTAAAAAAGTAGCTTTTAACTGAACCCACTGAATTAAAAAGAAATGTTGATCCATCCTCTGTGTATGGCCCAATTGGCTCTGCCATGAGGTCTCCAGCAGTTCCTGTTCCCTCCCTGGGCCTCAGTTTCCTTGGCTGGACAAGGAGTGGGATGCTGTGGTATGGGGACCCCTCCCTGTGCAGAGCGGGGGCAGAGGATGACCAACCCATGGGATGGCTCTGGTCATCCCCGTGCAGTCACGAACCTTCTAGAACTTGGGCTGTCACAGGCTCCTCAGCTGGAACCATTTCGAGTGGAAACCTACACCCCAGGCACATATCCTACTCGCTGTAGACACAAGGAGAAATTGGTGATGTTGCCAACAAGGTCATATAGTCAAAGCTATGATTTTTCCAGTAGTCATAAATGAATGTGAGAGTTGGACCATTAAAGAAAGCCGAGCGCTAAAGAATTGATGCTTTTCAACTGTGGTGTTGGAGAAGACACTTGAGCGTCCCTTGGACAGCAAGGAGATCAAACCACTCAATCCTAAAGGAAATCAGTCTTGAATATTCATTGGAAGGACTGATGCTGAAGCTGAAACTCCAAAACTTTGGCCACCTGATGCGAAGAACTGACTCATTTGAAAAAACCCTGATGCTGGGAAAGATTGAAGGTAGGAGGAGAAGGGGACGACAGAGGATGAAATGGTTGGATGGCATCACCAACTTGATGGACGTGAGTTTGAGCAAACTCCAGGAGATGGTTAAGGACAGGGAAGCCTGGTGTGCTGCAGTCCATGGGGTTGGAAAGAGTGGGACACAACTGAGGGACTGAACAACAACCCAGGGGCTCTGGGAGGATGAGGGCTCTAGCACATTACATGCAGTATCTTGCGTGGTGTCAGAGAATTGAGACATCAACAGGGTAAGGGCTTGGATTCTAAGTGGGACTTTATAGGTTCAAATTCTGGCTCTGCAGCTGACTAGCTATAGGATCCTGGGCAACTGTTTCTTCTCTTTGGACTTCAATTTCTGTATCTGTAAAAGGACAAAACTAAGATCCCAGGAGGTGGTTGGGAGGATGAAATGAGATAATACACGCAAAAGTGTTCTGTAAATACCAGCACTACCAGTACAGTGCTCTGTAAGCCTCACCAGGACCCTCTGCAGCAGACACGTTTCCCCAGAGAGAGCACGGAGGCCCCAGGAGAGGTTCTATCCCTGTCCTTCCAGGGGCCCCCACAGATGTGGAGACTCCACATCCATGCCCCTCCCGCCCCCCAGAGCCCAAGTCTGCTTCTCTAGGTTACCCACCCAGTCCTCAGCCCTCTCCCCGTGTGGCCACCTCCTGGGTAGGCTCTGTCCATCTTACAAAGCCCAGGGGCTGGTCAGACCATCTGCACCAAGCTGTGCCACCCGAGACAGCATGGAATCACTCAGGGTACTTCTCTTGCCCCACGCTGGGCAGGGAGTTGCATCAGTGAGGGGTTGGACCTGCTGCCTATAAAGTCTCTGGGGGGTGAGTCAAAGCAGCGGGGGGAACCGAGTCCAGCCAGCTCTGAAGGCAGGGGAGTCTGCTGGGTGGGCAGGGGGCTGACAGCCTGATTGTAAAACTGATAAGGCATCCGTTTTAGAGGTTGGGATCAACCCCCAACCTCAGGCCAGGCGTGTATGCTGAGACTCCGGTGCTGGGTGCATGGGGGCAGGGATCCTGGCTGAGGCTATCAGCAGCTTCCCATAGGGAGGGCAGGCAGGAAACCTCCTTCACCTGCTATAGAACTCTGAGCGAAGGGAAGACTATCATTCCCAGGAAGTGAGGACCACCTCAAACCCTGCAATAGCTGTTTTCACGACAACCAGGAAGTGATAATCGAGACTTCCCGAAAGGCTGCCCTGGCTGAGAAGGCCACCTTCTGTGGGAAATGCCGAAGCACCCCTTACAAGAGCCTCCTTTCATGACTGCAATGCAGGACAGCACTGTGAAGGGCAGAAAGCACTTTTGCTTCATAGACTGAATCACAGAGGTAGTTCAAAGGGCTCCCCTTCCCTCAGCCTCCGGCCAGCATGCTGGAGTCCTGATGAAATGAAGCATGGAAGGAGCCTTGAAGTGGGGGGTTGCAGGCAAAGCCCTCCTGATACCAATGCGGCCTCACTCAAGCTTCTGCTGGCCAATCTCAGTGACAGGAAGCTCATGATACACTTTCAGGTGTATCTGAAATTCTTACCACTCACCGGGACCGTATATCCCTATGGCTCCTCCTTGGTAGGCCCACCTCTGCCCTTTGGGGGTGCCCATACTGTACACCTTTGGAAATCTGAAAACACTGCCCGGGTTCCTTCATGCAAGCTAAACAGGCAGAATCAGAATATAAGGGATGGAAAGAGATGATGACAGTTTTGCCCAGTGGATTTTTAGCCCAGTTGCAGATCCTGTCCCCAGGCTCCTGGGGCCCATCACAGCACCCAAGGGCCCAGAGAACTGGGCGGGGCACTTCAAACAGGGGTTGTGAAAAGGAGGACGAGGCCCAGCTCAGCACTGCCTTGCTCCCTGACACCACCAATGACGTGCTAAAGCATGTGCTGCACACTCTACTCATTCAGGCAGGAGATGGGAGCCACCTTTGTTCCTGAGCAGCCACCCTTCCTGGTTTAGAAATGGGACTCTGGCAGCACTTCAGCAACCCAGTCGAGCTGTTTCCACTCGTTCTGGTTACCCGAGAGGTGGTGCATCCACTTCACTCCACCTACACGGTGGGCTAGGAAACAGGAGGGTGCTCCTCACCTGACAACTTCTGTCTAGATGTGGGGAGGGGATCTGGTCAAAGACTCAAGACTGGTGCTCACAGCATCCCTTCAGCCAAGGGAAACAACTTCCTTCTATGCCCCAGAAATCAGAACTGAGCCAAAAGCTTCTTGGGGAAAGCACAATCAGTATCCAGGGCTTCCCTGGGGGCTAAGCAGTAAATCCACCTGCAATGCAGGAGATTCGATCCCTGGGTCGAATCCTGGGTCGGGAAGATCCCCTGGAGCAGGGCATGGCAACTCACTCCAGTATTCTTGCCTGGAGAAGCCCATGGACAGAGGAGTCTGGTGGGCTACAGTCCATGGGGTCTCAAAGAGTCAGACATGACTGAGTGCCTTAGCACACACCCACAATGAGTATCCACTCCAGAGCAGGACACACAGTTGATGAGGTAAGTGACTTGATGAGACACAGGTGGGGACAGGATTCTGCATCTGCCTCCTAACAGCAGCCTAAGAAGTTGACCTACAATGACACATGTGATAGCAACTCAGCAACAGAAAACCAAATCCAGAATGGAGACCTGTGGCCCAGAAACTTATGTGGGGACCAGTTCTGAGACCTTGTGATCCTTTGTGAAATGTATAGTAGTTCTAAAACCAGCTTTGGGCAGAATTGGGCAAGTTCTGGCCTGAGAGCCTTCTGAAGAGATGATGTCGTGTGGGGTAAGTGCTTTTCATTTTAACAAGCCTGAGAATCCCCTGGGGGTCTTTTGAAACTTATTGACTCTGCAGGTCTGGGGGCTTCCCTGATGACTCAGATGGTAAAGAATGTGCTTCCAAAACAGGAGACCCAGGTTTGATCCCTGGGTTGGGAAGGCCTCCTGGAGAAGTGAATGGCTACCTACTGCAGTATTCTTTCTTGGAGAATCCCATGTACAGAGGAGCCTAGCAGCTACAGTCCATAAGGTTGCAAAGAGTCAGACATGACTGAGCGACTAACACTTTCAATTTCTGCAGGTCTGGTCTGGGGCCTGAGACTCTGCATTTCTCACCAGTTCCCAGGTGATGTGATGCTTCTGGTCCAGGGACCACATTTTGAGCAGTAAAGCACCAGACTAGACCAAAACATCAGAGGTAACATGACCTGCAAGGTGGTCAGTCCAGGAGAGGGTGAGATGCCACAGCTGCCTGCAGTGTCATCTCTTGCCATGGCCCCTTGGTGTCTAGAACAGTTGTTACATGAAACGTTTAGCCCTTTAATCAAACTGGTGTTTGCGAAGAGCCACCTCTGGAACAGCATCAGTCCCATTCTAGCTTCTCCCACACCCAGGATCAACCATGCCAGGGGACAGTCCTTGGCTTTCACTGTGCCCAGAGTAGGAAAGGCTGTGAAATGCACTGGAGAGATGTGAGGTGACCAAAGACCTTTCAGTTACCCAATTACTCTCAGCCCTGGCTTTTGGCTGGCACACACCACCTGCCAGACGGGCCCAGCACCCATAGCACTGACTATATGGTGAAAGAACTGCCCCACCAGGGTCACGAGCAGGAAGCTCTGCAGGCCTAGAGAGGCAGCAAGGAAGCCCGTGGGATGCGTGGATGTGCCAGGAGGGCTCAGAGTGATGGCAAAGGAAGTGCAAGACTTTCCCAGATAGGACACAGCTGGGAAGGGCACTTAGCAGAAGGCAGAGATTGCACAGAGTGCTACATCCAGGGAACTGAGCCATACATGCTAGAGTAGTCAGAACCTCAACTGAGGGAATCAAGACAAGTGGAGGGCAGAAGCCTCACTTCTGAGCCCCAGAAAGGGAGGAAGGGTCCAGTTGTGCTTGAAAATGGGAGATTCTAAACAAAATGAATGTTAAGAATAAAAACTCTTCCTTTATGACCTTCAATGTGATAAGAGTTAGTCACTCCATGTTTCTTTGTTCATATGCCAAAACTCTTAGAAGCATAGAAATTTTTTGCATCTGACTTTCCCCTTTTAACATTAAACATAAGCATTTTCCGAGGCTGCTATACATAATATACTCTTGTCAACGTCACTTTGTAGTGGCTACTCAATATTCCATTTAATCAATGCCCAATGCCGAACATCCAGGTCGTTCCCCATCTCTCATGATCATCATGCCTTTTTCTGTGCTTTCGATCATAAGTTTGGATCCTAAGGACTGAGATTAGGATCAAAGGGTGTGAACATAGCTGAAGACAGGTGACACATATGACATACTGCTTTTCAGAAGGCTGTGGGAGCAGAGAGGCACCTGAATCATTCAAGGGGCTCCGGGCCAGGGGCGAGGTCAGCCCCTGAGGTCAGGACGTGCCCACAGCCTGTGCTCTGTGAACGGGCTTGTGCTGAATGAAGCTGGAACAGGAAATGCAGTGGCCCTGGATGTATGCAGGCCGTCGTAGCTGCACGACAGACTGATTTTCTTCTAGTCTTTAAAATTTCCTTCCAAAATCTTGGCTTCAGTGAACTAGAGCATTACCAACAGGACCAAGACAGAGTCAGACAATGAGATCATCTGGGCTGTCTAGATCCTGGCCTCCAGGATCTTCCTCATCTTTAAAGGACCCAGCTGCACTAGAAACCCTGTGGCTTACCTGAGCAGGCAGGGACCCATGCATTTACTCCCTTTACACAGGTGAGTGCCATGCAGGTGAGCAGCCTCCTCTGAGTGGGGCCGCTGGCTCCTTACCTGCCAGAGCTGGGATAGTGACCCGGTTCCACTCCCATGGCTGATCGTACTCGTCAGCGGGCCTGTCGTCATCCTGGGGCAGCTTGCTCTCCCGCAGCCGGGGGCTGATCGTGCTCTCTGAGTCCGAGTCCACGCTTTGGCCCTCGGGTTCATAAGGGGTGTCGTATAACTGGATGCCTTTGTGCTGCGACCGGACGCTTTCCTGCCTCTGAAATTCTGCAGTCGAAAAGGAAGGAAGCAGAAATGTAAAGTGTGCACAGCACATGCCTCCTCACCTGGGATCTGCCGGATGATACACATGGGAATTCAGAGCCACCAGCCAGGGAGATGGGGACTGCACAGAACAGACCCCTCATTGCATTTAACCGCTGCCCTCCCCTTGAGGGCAGTGTCTCTGCTTCATGGCTCAAGGCTTCCTCACAAAGATATCAGGTTCTGGACCAAACAACAGAACCAGAATGCTCCCTGTCACTATCCGCTATCTTCAAGGGCAGAGTCCACACACGAGTGTGATGTCCTGGGTGTGTTCCAACACCAGCCCAGGACACACAGAGCTCTCAGCAACCCCCCGCTTACAGATGGGGGGGTGGTCTTCCCACTAGGGCAGCTCCCTGGTCTCTGGACTTATCATTCTCCGCCTATAAGATGAGGAAAATGAAAGTGAAAGTCGCTCTGTTGTGTCTGACTTTTTGAAACCCCATGGACTATACAGTTCATAGGATTCTCCAGGCCAGAATCCTGAAGTGGGTAGCATTTTCCTTCTCCAGGGGGTCTTCCCGACCTAGGAATTGAACCAGGGTCTCCTGCATGGCATAGGCGGATTCTTTACCAGCTGAACTACCAGGGATAAGATGAGGAGACTGGGCCAAATGGCCCTCAAGTTTCCACACAGCTCACATATCCATTTACAGACCTGCGAAGCCAAGAACCACCTCCAGAGAACCCAGGGTCGCTGATTTCTCCCCTACAAAGCCCCATGAGTGACCCTTTCCCTGCATTTCTACTTCCCTCAGGGCCTGCCTGTCTCCTAACATGCTGAATACAGCCAAGACACTGGAGAGCAGAGGTCCAGTTTCACTTCTGAATAAGGAAGGAAAGCTCTTAATCTTCTGGAGAGGATGCCAGGGCCCGGCTCCAGTGTGGGCTGAGCAGCGGCCGCCCATCGAGATGAGGCCTCACACAGGGCACGATCCTTTCAGTGACTGCTGACTCCTGAGAGGACAGTGGCAGCTGAATGAAAAATGCCAGGATGCTATACTCAGGCTCCTCCTCATCAAAAAAGGGGGCATTTTTCTGGCTTTGATAATAAACACCCCCTGTGTGCAGGGGGACAGGAGGGGTTGCTGAGGCTGCTCTCGGCAAGCAGAGAGGTTTGCTAATTTAGGCAAACCTAAATTAGCATAATACTGTTTTCAGGAAGGGGTCTCCTGCAGGGCCAGCGAGGGATGAGGCAGGAGAGATGACATTTGAACTGACAGCTCTGACAAGTGGAGGGATAGGACGAGGGACAGGATTCCCTGTGCTAGGACCAGGGCAAGCCCAGGCAGCACAGCTGGAGAAAAGGTGCTCACTACCCACTTTCTTGTTTTATTTGTAAGATATATATATATAGCATTTGCCATTTAACCATTCTTAAGTGTGCAACTCAGTGATATGAAGTACATTCACACTGTCATGCAGCTATCACCACCATCCATCTCCAGAACTTTCTCATCATCCTAAACTGAAACTGTCCCCCACTAACCCCTCCATTCCCCCTCCCCCAGCCCCTGGCAACCATCATTCCCCTTTCTGTCTCTGTGAATCTGACTACCTGGGTACCTCATACAGTGGAGTCATATAAGGTACTTGGCTGGGGACACTTGGTCTTCTTTGACAGTCTTATTTCACTTACCACAATGACACATTGTAGCATGTGTCAGAAGTCCATTTCTTTTTAAGGCTGAATAATAGTGCATTATATGTCTGTTTGGGGCTTCCCAGGGGGCACTAGTGGTAAAGAACCCGCCTGCCAATGCAGGAGACTACGAGAGATGGCAGTTCAATCCCTGGGTCAGGGAGATCCCCTGGAGCAGGGTATGGCAACTCACTGCAGTATTTTTGCCTGAAGAATCCCATGACAGAGGAGCCTGATGGGCTACAGTCTGTGGGATCGCAAAGAGTCAGACATGACTAAAGTAACTTAGCATGCATGCAAATGTTTATTTACTGCCTACTTCTGCTGGAGCACCAGGTCCAAGGAGGTGGGAAGAGGGGAGATAGGGCTTGACACAGAAGTGGTGAGGGTTTTGAGAGTGAGCCGTTCAAATGGAGTTATGAGGCGTTCTCCAAATCAGAATTCCAGCACCACAGGGACACAACAGGAACCCATGGGAGTCACACATCTTGAAGAGCAGTTGACAAAACACATAGATGATGTCAGCCCTTCCTAGGAACAGCATTCTTTAGACTAGGCTTCATGATTCAATACCAGCTCATAGGGCCGACAAAAACTCCACCCTGTGCATAGCACCCGATACAACAGAAACTAACTGATGCTGGGCAGTGACCTTTAGTGTTTTAAATTAAACAGCGCTATGGTGATATCTTTCAGTGTCACATCTTCTGGCCTTTTAATACTCATAAAGAAAGCTGAGCACTGGAAAATTGATGCTTTTGAACTGTGGTGTTGGAGAAAACTCTTGAGAGTCCCTTGGACAGCAAGGAGATCAAACCACTCAATCCTAAAGGAAATCAATCCTGAATATTCATTGGAAGGACTGATGTTGAGGCTGAGGCTCCAATACTTTGGCCACCTGATGTGAAGAGCTGACTCACTGGAAAAGACCCAGATGCTGGGAAAGATTGAAGGCAGGAGGATAAGGGGCGATAGAGGATGAGATGGTTGGATGGCATCACTGACTCAATGGACATGAGTTTGAGCAAGCTCTGGGAGATGGTGAAGGACAGGGAAGCCTGGTGTGCTGCAGTCCATGGGGCTGCAAAGAGTTGGACACGACTGAGCGACTGAACAACATCAACACCAGGTGGTATCTCCCAAACTTCACTGAGTTACATCCCAACTTCATGATTTTGCCATTTTCTAGTACCACCTGGGTTATTATTTACCATTTTTATTGATGTTGCCTCATTTTTTAGAGTAAATAAATCCACTTAAAAAGGAAACTTTTAATTACCACCCCATAAACCATAACCTTTTACCAAAAAACAGATGATAAACATAAAAAGAACGAACAAGAACAAAGCCAGCTAGGTAGGTACATCTCCCAAAGCCCAAGGCTTGCTTTCTCTCTGCTGAAAAGGTGAACAGCAAGCACTGGAGAGCTGATGGGGCATGCAAGCAGCAAACCAAGATACCGTCTTTGGCAAATAAGAACAACTTTCTCTTTTTAGAAAGAAAGAAAATGAAAAGTGAAAACCTCACTATGTGGCCACCTAAAATCCTGTCTCCTCTGAGATGTCCCATACTTTGGCAACACATGGCTTTACTGGGTCCCTTGAGTAAAGTGGGATGATTTATTAGTTTTAAGGATGATACTTTCATTTTTATGGGGGAGTAAGAGAGGAAGAGGTTTCCCAGGTGGCGCTAAAGGTAAAGAACTCGCCTGCCAATGCAGGAAACATATGAGACCCGGGTTTGTCCCTGGGTTGGGAAGATCCCCTGGAGAAGGGAATGGTAACCCACTCCAGTATTCTTGCTGGGAGAATCCCACAGACAGAGGAGCCTGGAGGGCTATGGTCCACGGGGTCACAAAGAGTCAGACATGACTGAGCGACTTAGTACACAAGAGGAGAAGAGAAGAGTTATAAGAGGCAGGACTTGGCCACTTTCAGGCAAAAACCAACTGGAAAGTACTGGAGACAACTTTGTAAATTACGAAATCTATCAAGCTATTTGAGCAGTGTTTTGTGGGGTTGTCATTATCCGCATCACTGCCATCCTGGTTCTAAAGACTGCAGTTTCGCTTCCTGTCTTTGGAAAATTCCAAGGGCTTGGGACATTGGGAATGCAGCTGACAGGGACTGACCTAGGAAAACCACCTTCCACTTCGTCTTCTTTCACAAGGAGGATTGACAACCAGTAATATGTGCTCTACAGTATCCAAAGCACTTCGCATGAAAATTCGCCATTTAATCTTGGGCCTCAGAGCAACTCACGGATGCTCTGTGGGCCGCCAGTAATCATGAACATCCTTGCTCATTTTCTGTCTTAGAGTGCAGCTGCAAACAGATATTTCATGAACATGGGTGGGATAAATGAACAACAACTGACAGCCAGAAACTCCTCTTTACCCCAAATTCCAATTAATTTATGAAAGTCTCTGACTGCAGGGTTAAGGTACCTGGAACAACATGAAAAATGAATATAGTCTAGTGTTACACAATATTCAGAAGAGATGGATATTCTACATAAACACCAGCCTAAAAGGAAAACATGTGCAGGGAACAGATTAGCTATTAAATCAGAGGGACTCATGCATACACCTCTCAGACAGGATTTATTGTTCCGAAAGCATCTGTGCCTTACCAAAGCTGGGTTAGTAATGGCATGCAGTCAGGGCAGAGGATGTTAGAATGGTAATCATTAAAACGAGCTTCCCCCTGTATTACATGGTGAATTCAAATTTTCATTAAGGCTCCAACAATAGGGAGCAGTTAAGTAAATTATGGCACGCTAACTGGATGGAATATTAAGCAGTCATTAAAATGATAAATCTGAAGATTATGTAGCTACATGGAAAATTGTGCATGAAATTATGCTAAGTAAAAAAGTGAAATACAAGACTGTTTATGTGTTGAGCAGACCCTATCTCGTGGGTTTTTTAAACAAGTCCTGGGCAATGTGAACAAAGCCCCAAAGGAATTCTACTCCTTGTTTAGGAATTGCTGGATACTGCCATCACACATTTTGCCCATAATATCTAAACTCTGATGACAGCTATGTTGTAAGAACTGATACACGTGAATAAAGTGTGGAAAATCTGATACTGCGTTTAGAGGGAGGAATTATTGCATAATAATTTTTGAAAGTTTTAAATAATGAATAAGGATGCTAGTAAAGAGAAAATGTAATTAAGAGAATCTCACATGAAAGTCAATGTGATTTTAAGCAGGTTGGGTTTATAGGAGCTGTGTGTTTCAGAAGCAGCTGCTTTTGCCTGAGAAAACACCCATGTAGGGAGCATCTCTGCTCCTATTTAGGAAACATCTCCTCTCCTCTTTCCAAGAGTCCCAGGAAGTCAAGTGCTGTGGTACCATGCCAGCCCGTCACTGTCCCCTGCCTAATGACCAGGCCCACCCTCCTTATTACTCTGACTGATCTGTGACGGTCCAGAGACTGATCTAGTAGGGAGCTGTAACCATATGTTTTAACTCACGAGTTATCTGGACATCACCATCTATAAACTCATGAAAATGACCTTTAATATTGGGTGGCAGGCTGTGATTTTATGCCTCTTAGGCAGGGAGCAGAAACATTAAATTGACAGGGCAGGGATTTCTGCTGACCTCTGGAGCAGAAAGGTTTTCAAGTGCAACTACATATGGAGGAAGCACACACACACACAAAGAGCACTTTCTTTAGAATCAGAGACTGTTGAGGAAGGCACCCCGAGCACATTCACCATGGACATAGAGTCCAGAGGGTGAGGCTGGTGTGCTGGCTAAGGACTGTAGCCCTGAGAGGCAAGGAGGGCCGGGGGTTCATCTGAGTGAGGAGCCTAGGACAGAGCTTGGTGCAAACCAGGGGCCTCCTAACTGGCTCTGAGAGTTTTGAGTTCCCCAAGTCCATGGGCAACAAGTTACACTTTGCTCTGGTGCTTACCACTTCTGTGCCTCCCCCTCACAGCTTTTTGTTTGCATGTTTTTATTTTATTTCCTTTGTCTGTCGGAAAGCTCAGAATTAATTCTGATGCTTAATTGCAATGGCTCGATTAGCTTAGATATGGGTGGATTCGGGTTCACCTGCCCTTCCTTCTAGAATGTGTATCTTGATATCTATTATAGCAGCCTCATTATATACATTTCTTTGTATTACGCACAGCCTCAAATCTGTATTTTGAAAGCAGGTGGATATACATCTAACGAAAAAGACTAGAAGAAAAAAAATTTCTTTATCTCTTGACCTTCCTTTCAGGAACAGATACAAAAGGGCAGGGCTTGACTTCATCTTTCGGAAACAGTCTAAAAAAATCAGCGCACATTGCTGGTGTACCCAACCTTCTCCAGGAGCATGGGTATCCTCCTGTCCTCACACCCAGTCAGGCATCTACTGAATGCCCAGCACGTGAGCAGATCGAGACGAAGCAGAACAGTCCTGGTCTTCAGGACTTGGTCCTCGGGGACAGAGGGTCAGAGCCCCCTACACAGACAGAGGTGGCTTAGTGTCCTCAACAGGGGGCAGATGTGACCCTACAACTTAGTTGGGGGAAATCTGGGAAGGCGTTAACGAATTTAGACATAAGGGCATGCATGGTAGTGTGGCAGGGAAAATGGGTGTTTGATGAAGGACAGAAGCAGGGGCACAGCAGCTGGAACCACGAGGTGAACATGGGGAAGGCGGGCCGTCCAGGGGATCAGGCGGAGAGGAAGCGGAGGCAGGTGGAAGTGGTTCTGGGTGGCCTTGAATGCTATAGGACGGCACCCCCAGGACTGTCTGAGGAGAGGTGCCCTAGAACCTCTGGGCAGGGTGGAGATGGGTGGGGAGAGGCCGGCACAGACGTGCAGAAGCTGAGCTGGAAATGACAGATGCTGGCCTGCAGGCCCCTCATCTCTAATTTTGCCAGCTGGTTTGTCTGAGAATCCACACCAGATCCCAAATCATAGGGTAGCAGAGCTCAACAGAAATATGTGGCCAAGGAGGCCTCCATTCCCAGGCCCCACCATCATCTCTCAGCCCAAGAAACCTCTATTCAGTCAGTGGTGGGCATGCCCGGCCCTCAGGCCTCCATGGTCTAGGGCTGTATAATCAGGACAGTGCAACTGCCACTGCCCGGGGCTGCCCCACACCAGCCACCTGGGAGACAAAGTCCAGGCTCCAGATAATGGACAGGTTCAACAGCACAGTGTGCTGGCTGAAACCACGGATACCCCCAGACGGCTGGGGCTCAAGTTCTGACCCCAGTGGGGGACCCAGAGCAAGCTGCCCCAGTTTCCTCATCTCTGGGGCAGGGGCAATAATATCCGGATGTTATAAGGATTAAACGAATCCATGCACCTTCAGTGTTTAGGACAGTGCCTGGTCCACAGAAGGTGCTCTGGGAATGTTGATTTCATTTCAGTTACCACTACCGGGGCATCTCTGGAATACCATGCCAAGACCCCTCCTTCTCTGAGATCACCCTTCATCCCCCAGAGCTACAGAAGTCCTGCTTACAAACTCTAACAGGCAACCCTGCACTGGAAATGGAAGGGTTTCATCACCCACCTATGAACCTTTCCTTTCTGGATCGACAGCTTCCGATTTTAGCTGCTGCTTTGGCAATCTCTTGTTTCCACATGGGAGCTTTGCTCTCAGATCCACTCTTGCACAGAACACAAAACACACAGGGAAAGGCTCTGTGCCCAGGAGTCTAATGACTACATTTTAAAACGTCTTTTTATTTTATATTGGAGTATAGCCAACTAACAATGTTGTGATAGTTTCAGGTGGACAGCAACAGGACTTGGCCATACATGCACATGTCTTCTTTCACACCCAAACTCCTCACCCATCCAGGCTGCCACATAACATTGAGCAGAATTCCCTGTGCTATACAGTAGGTCCTTGTTGGTTATCCATTTTAAATATAGCAGTGTGTAAACGTCCATTCTAAACTCCCTAACTATCCCTTCCTCCCATCCTTCCCTTACCGGCAACCACAAGTTCATTCTCCAAGTCTGTGAGTCTGTTTCTGTTTCGTAAATAAGTTCTTTTTGTATCATTTCTTTTTAGATTCCCCATATAAGGGATGTCATACGCTATTTCTCCTTCTCTAATGACTACAGTTTATAGATGGGGAACCTGAGGCCTGGGGAAGGCATGAAGCTCTTGGTCCTCTAATTCCTAGACCAGGCTCTTCTTCCTGCCTTTCCTGCTTCCTCACACCTCTTTTATCAGACTGTCTTGGTTGTAATCTTCTGGAGGAAGGGGCAACTTCCTTGGTCAGATCTGAGGTGTTAAAAGTCACACCCAGCACCACAGCCTGAGTGAGGCGTTCCACAGGAGGGGCGGGCGGCTGTTCCCAATTAGACACACAGCCCAAACCCAGCCAAGTTCCGGGCACCACATCAAAGGGAAGGCAGGTGACGCTCTCCTCATCTAAACCGTTACAACATCTGCTAGAGAAAGACCCTCCTCCTAACCAGGGGTCTTCAGGGCTGGGCCTGAATTCAGGGGTCGCCTGGAGACTGAAGTGACAGCATGGGGCAGCAGGGGTCCTCGGGGTGGACGCCACCAGGCAGCAAGGGCAGGGCAGCTGGGAGACAGATCCTGGACACAAACCCAACACAACGCAGGCAGAGGCCCCGCCCCCTCCTCCATCGAGTCTGGTTTCCGGAGCTGTCGAAAAGCCAGGAGACTGACTAATTGGTGTTCCCTTACCATCTCTTTTCCAGGCATGCACAGAAATACCCCAGAAAAAGGGTGAGCTCTGTGGAGCAGAGGTGTGGAAAAAGAACAATGGTCAAAGCAGCAGGAGCAGTGTGGGCCTGTCACTGCCTGGCGGAACCCGCACTGCCCGCTCTTGGACGCTCAGCCCAAGCTTGAGGGGAAGGCCCTGGTCTGAGTCAGGGAGCTGGGTCTGCTCCCTTCCCCCGGTCATCTGTACAGGGATGGGGGTCTCCCCTGAAGGGCCCTGTTCTGGGGTCCCTGGAGGGAGACAGGCTTGCACACCTGGCAACACCGACTGTGCTTTGCTCACAATTTAAAAGGCCATGCAGGCCTCTCTGCAGGGCTCTCGGGAGCTGCCAGCAATTACGGCTGGCCCCTCAGCCCTGCCCGTCACTCTGTGCTCTTCCGGTGACTGCCTTTGTGTGCAGAGACCTCTTTGAGCTGTATCGCCATCCCCTGTGGAGACTCACTGAGGTGAACTGGCCACTCCGGGGTCCCGGCTGCTCCGGGGCTCAATCAGTACGTGAAGGAGGGCCCATGTAGAGCAGCAGCCTCCTCAGGAGACAGCTCTCTTGCTGCCGTGTCGGCGGAAGATCCACATTCATAAGCAAGCGGGGAACCTGTCTGCTTTTCTTCCTCAGACCCATCATCGAGTCCTCACTGGGTGCCAAGGTGGACCCCAGGCCGGTGCTGAGCACTCACATGGTATGAGACAAGGCCCCTCAACTCCAAAGAACCCATGGCTCAGCAGGAGAACCAGGACACCAGCAACCATAAGCACCGAGTGAAAAACCATGACAAATTACAGAACGCCTGCTCATGCCGGGCACCGTCCTGGGTGCTGGCTGCATGGCCTTCCTCAGCCCCAGGAGACAAGAGACATGGGCGACTGGCAGCCTCAGAGCCTCCACAGGGGCCAGCCCAGTTCTAGAGTGGCAGATGCTAGCAGTCCATGGAAGGAGAAAGCAAAGGCAGTCCCAGAGATTTCAAGAATCCTTAGGGAGGAGGTGGCACTTAAGAGGAGCTCAAGTCTTAGTGCAAAGAGGCCCCTCAAGGGCCACAGAAGCCAAGGGACCTCCCTGGGATCACAGACATCAAATGGGGAACCCAGGGTAGAATGTGTGTGTGAGTACTCAGTTGTGTCTGACTCTTTGTGACCCTATGGATGATAGCCCACCAGGCTCCTCTGTCCATGGGATTCCTTAGGCAAGAATACTGGAGTGGGTTGCCATGCCCTCCTCCTCGGGGATCTTCCCAACCCAGGGATCGAACCCACATCTCCTATGGCTCCTACACTGCAGGTGGATTCTTTACCACTGAACCACTGGGGAAGCCCCTCAGGGAAAAATGTGCTCAAGGAAAGGAGGAAGATTCGGACAGGCGAAGACAGGGCCTCAGGAGAAAGGGCAACGGGGGCAGGGTGAACACAGGCCAAGCCATGGATGGAGCAGAGATGGAGAGATTGTGAGGCAGAATCAGAGACTGTGAGCTATCTGAGCCCAGGGCTCCGGAGGAAAGGATGTGGGGCGTGGCTAGAAAAGGAAACTGGGGCTGGGCTATGGAGGGCCCCGAATGCCAGGAGGAGGGGTAGGAAACTGGAAAATGTGGCCAGCAGTCTTCATCAGGTTTGCGCTTTCAGGGGGGAAAAAAAAGCCTTTATAGAAGCTGGCAGGAAACACCAGGGCGTGGTCATCAGCTGCTGCTGACCTGAAGGTCTGACCCTCCAAACAATTAGGGCTCTACACGTTCAAAAAGTGGAGGATGCCCAGGGCTCCAGAAGGAAAAATACACTCCAGTGAACGGTTCCCTAAAGGGGAAAAGCAAGCATTTCCACTGGGCTAACAGGCAGAGGTTGGGGTGGAATAAGCACCTTCAGGTCAACCTTGAGGGGTGGGCGTCTGCTGACCCCTGTGCTGTGGACACAGGCTGGGGCCCCCCGGGGACTGCCAGGGGCCTCAGACATTAGCCAGACGTGATCCAGCCATGTGTCTTTTGAGTACTGATGGACTGTACTTACAGAGAGGGCTTGCCAGCCCCTCTGGTGTGATCTTCCAGTCTGCTGGGCATGGCGTGGTCTCAGCTTCTAGAGAGGCCTCAGGCCATAGTCTAATGAGATAAAGCCATGGGGGACAGGCTTTCATGCCAGACCAGCTGGGCTACAGCCCTCACCAAGCACCATCATTTACCCTTTCTCAGGGAACCTCCCAGAGTGAGCCTTGGAGGAGCCATGACCACGCCCAAGCCCCCTCCCTACCTCCCTGATGTGAAATCTGCAACTCAGATAGGCTGTGTGGTTCAGCCAAGGTCTGGGAGACTCAACCCTCAGTAGTATACTTGAAGAGTGCTTAGTGTGTGTGATGTACCAGGGTCTGTGCTAAGCGCGGTGCCTCCAGGTTCTCATTCAATTCTCACACTTCTGTACAGGGGTGATGGCGGTATTACCACTTTACACTTGCTCACACAGCAAGCCAGTGATGGAGGCAGCCTGGCTCCAAAGCTCATGCTTTTAACTATGCAGCTATCTATGTCACCTCTCCAACACTAGTTGGTACTCCCTCCCCTCCACCAGGTACAAAATAATACAAACATGTTTGGGTCTGCAGGGGAAGAAAGAAAGCACTGGAAGAAGCGAGTCCTAGCTCCAGCTAACTTGCTCCTGGCTTCACCATGCTGAGTGATGCCAGGCAAGTTACTTCTTCCTTCTGGTTACCAGTTTGCTTTTTAGTCAGGGGGACTCAAGTCATCCTGGATTTTATCTGACAGGTCAACACACAGGTGCCTATAGGAATTGTTAGGAAAGCAAAGGGTGATACCAGGAGGAAGAGAGCTGGCCATTGAGGAGGTATTAATAAACACATTCTAGATCTTTAGAGGGGTGGCCAACGCATGCGGCTGGTCCCAGGCTGGCTTGATCTAAGCAAGTGGTTACAAACTGGCAATGGTTGCAGGGTGCCAGCCTCCCAGGGCAGAGCCAGAGCCCCCTACCAAGCATGACCCTTCACTCCATCTGTATCTAACAGCCCCTCTTGCCACGTGTCAGGTTTGCAGCCAAATTGGTCAAACCCCACACGCACCCATCTGGTGGAGGCGGCAGTCCTGGGGCTGGTCATGGCTCATGCTGGGGGATGTTGCTGGCGTTGTGCCCCATGCCCAGCACAGCTGTCTGGCCGGAAGCAACTTGCTGAGATCTGGCACACTCTCTGCCCCAGCCTTCCTTGCTTTTGGAACTGCTTCAAGAGAGGAACTAATGTCCCTGGGGACTTGTAGACAACCTCAGCCTTCTGGATGGTGATGATGAGGTTGCCGGCCTAGGACCAGCCGGGCCCTCTGCTCACTGGCTGTGTGACCCCGGTCTGCTGCCTCATCCACTGGGGTCTAAGATTTCCTGCAGGTGAGGCAGAAGCCAGTAAAGGAGATGGTCTCGGAGAACTTTTTGCCTCCAGAGTCCTCAGTCTGATTCTATGAAGACTGGATGTTCACACAGGCTTCTTGCTCCACTGCTGTGGCTCCAGCACGTGAAGGAAGAGGGGACATACACAAGAGCACCCATCCTACAGTGGGCAGGTTCCCTGACCTTGGCATCCCAACCACCTTCCAGCAAACCCCTCCCAAATTCAAGCCCAATATGCAGTTAGAATCCTCTGCAGGGAGAAGCTCTACCAACACAAAGTTGTGTTTTCCTGCCTGTGATTAATTTTATGTGTCAACTTGAGTGGGCCACAGGGTACCCAGATACCTGGTCAAACATTATTCTGGGTATTTTGGGAAAGGTCTTTTTGCATGAGATTAACATTTAAATCTCTATGTAAAGCAGATTGCTCTCCCTAACATAGTGGGCCTTGTCCAATCAGTTAATGATCCAAATAGGGAAAGAAAAAAACAAACAAACCAACCCTCTGATGATACAGGGAATTCTTTCTGCCTGACAGCATTTGTACTGAGACATCAACTTTTTTTCTGCATTTAGACTCGTACTGAAATACTGGTTCTGCCTGGGTCTCGAGCCTGTTGGCTTTTGAGACCCAGGAACCACACCATCAGCTCTCCTGCTTCTCAGGCCTTCAGACTTGGACTGGAACTAAACCACTGGTGCTGTGGGATCTTCAGCTTGCTCACTCACCTTGGGACTTGCCAGCCTCTATAATCACATGAACCAGTTCCTTGTAATAAACCTCTCTTATTGGCCTGATTCTCTGGAGAACCCTAACTTACACCTCTACGAAGAGTCCTTTCTCGCATGTCTACCATGTCATCCTAGTACGGGCTGCTTGTCTGCTCCCTTTCTCAAACAGATCCTGCAAAGACTCCGTATCAAAACAGAGAGCCAGGTCCTTATCACAATGCAGAGGGGGCCTGCACTTTTTCTGACCCTGAAGAACTAGGGCGGCAGCCAAGCATCAGCTTCCTAAGAGGAATACGCAGTGCCACGAAATTCCACCCTCAGGAGACCTCACAGTAGCAAAGTCCTCACAAGACTGGTGATCTCGGCAGAGCTCCCTACTTGGCCCAGGAATGACCACCTGCCAAGAGCCAACCCAAACTTAACAAAAAAGACCAACAGCAAGATTCCCTCATTCCATATAGAACTTTCTGATCTGCAGAGCCCTTTGTGCTATTTGGTTCTTATGACCTTCTGACTATAGACAGATTTTAATGGTCAGAGCCAGCATCCGCATTTAACAGGGCAAACAGGAAACCCAGAATCAAAGTGATTTGCCAAAGTCAGAGTGAGAAATCTACATGATTCCTACTCTACTCGTCTTTCCGACTTTACAATTTCATCTTGTACTTCATGGCACAAAAAAAAACCCCAATGAAGTGTTTTTGTTTTGTTTGAAAGAGGAGTGGGGAAGGGGAAAGTGTGTGTGAGGTGCTACACATCAGAATTAGGAACCCGAAAGCTACCACCATTGAGAACTGCCTTCAAGCGGCTCTTTCCTGTCGAGAGCTATCACAGATTACGCCATCCATACGACCATCTCAAGAATTTTTGGAAGGAAACATCTGGATAATGAATGCTTCATACCGGGAAATGCAAGAACAGCCCCTCTTGGGGCCCTAAAAAGGTGTCCTGAGGAGACTGCATACTGTGTGAAAGTTGCCATCAACACCCGGAACGTGAGAACAGAGGCGCTGTGTGATGCTGAGTGGAGACAGCCTTCTCCCTGCTGGTGGCCTTTCCCAACCAGCTCCCCGCTGGGAGTCCCCAAGCCCCAGTTCCTAGTTTCTGTTTGGGTTGGGACCCCACGTATTGAAGCTTCACTGTGTGTCAAAGAACCCTTACTGTCACTAGCACTTCCCTTCAAGGAGCCAGGAAGGTGCTCATCACTCCCACACGCCCTCAATGTTACTGGTGAGGGTCCCTCAGCCCAGGGACCCTGAGACCCTACCACAGTTCTAGCCATCTGCACACTCAGCCCTCACGCCCATTGCAGCTTCTGAGGGCTGAGTTCAAGTCCAACCCATCCTGACACATCCTCTGCGGGCCCTTTAACACAGAAGGAGGTTCTACAGACCCTCAGTAAATACCGGTGGAAAGAACAACGTGCAGTCTTTTGCAAATTCAGAATTTAGCACAGTGAAAAATATTTTTAAAACATCTGTTTACCTTAGGAAGGGAACTACACTCGTAGACTGTTGGAGGGAGTATAAACTGGAAATGACCTTTCCAGAGGTAAAACTGGTGAATCTGACAGAAATTAAATATCCTTAGGCCTCAAGTTCCACTTCTGAAAATCAATTCTACAGAAATACCCACAAGCAGAAATAAATGCACATGGCTGTTTGCTGCAGAATGTAAGAACAAAAAACTACACGAGTTAAAAGTATATAACTAGGGGAACAACTAAATATGCTGTGTTACAGTCACATTATAGAACCAGTCAAAAGGTTCTAACCAGTCTAAAAGGTTCAGACTAATGATCTTGGACAAGATCTGTGATGCAAAATGATGTCTAGCAGGATAGCATTTGTGTAGGAAAAGAATTGCTGGTACTATGTAGAGATGTGTATTTTTGTAAGCCAGTGGGAAAAGGGCTAAAGGAATACAAAACAAATTATTAATGATAATTCTTGTCTCTGAAGAGACAGTTCAGTTTTTATTTTCTATATGTCTATATGTTTTTCCTACCAGAGCACATGGTTTTTTAATGGAATAGTTAAAAAATCTTTTTAAAGGAAATTTCACGTGCAAACATGGCACTTTATTATTATTGTTTGTGACAGCACTTGCTGAGGGTCTACTTTGAACCAGGCCTGGTGCCAGCAGCTTTATGGTAATTGCAGGACAGATGGGGAAACTGAGACTGCACCAGGAAGAACAGGTAAGTGAGGTCAGGGGCGGGACTAGGACTTGTCACATGTGCCTTCATCAGAGTCCATGCACGCTGTCCTTCTCGTTCCCTGCTGTTTCCGGGAAGCACCACATCTGCAGAATTCCTTCACCTCCTACTTAACATTCCTGTGGAACAGGCTTCCAATCAACAGCTTCTGCTTCTGTAACTGTTTTTAAACAATTACCAGTTCGTGTCATGTTTACACATTTGAAGTTTAGGAAATAAGAGTTTGGAGGAGATCATGTTTTGGTTTCTAACACGAAGATGTACATTTTAATTATAACACAGCTCCCAGCTATGCCCCGGTCATCTGGGGAGGCACTCCATGTTTAAAGACACATTAAAGAACTGTAGTTACAGCCTCGGCAACCACAAACAATGAAAGCTTTCCTAAAACAGAGCTACAAGGGCAGGCCTGATCACTATTTGGGACCCGTGGTTTCACTGCAAAGGGCCTCCACCCTCTTAGGGGCTTGTTATCTTTTCTTCCAAGTGATGAGTCAAGGTGATAATTCCCTTCAACCAACACTGCTCGGCAAGTGTTGGACCAAAATCAACCTGGGATGTGTAATAGCAAGCAGCTGCCCTTTTTGGGGGAACAGATACTCAGGGAAGCAGGTCTAGACCTCGACGCCCAGCTGCAAAAAGAGGGTGCCTTCTGAAAGATGGCTCCTTGCCAAAGGCATCAGAAGGGATTACAAGCAGCCTGACAAGTGCTTATCCAGAGGAGTGACACAGGATTCCAGCTCCTGCAACACAAGAAAGGTGCTTCGGGAAGTGCAGTGAGATCCTGATAGCAGAAATCCACACGGCAAGTGGGCGAGGGTGAAGGTCTAGACACAACAACCTGCTTCACTGGTTCATTCTTTCACTTGCTCACTCTCCCTACAGAGCCCCTGTGTCACTGGTTTATAGAGAAATGATCAGTCAAGCCTGGTCCTTGTCCTAAAGAAGCTCACAACCTAAAGTACAGTCTTCTCTGGGGTTCTGTAGTTATGTGTCTCACCTGCTAAGTACCACCAGGCTAAGAGGATCACACTTCAGTGGAGAGGCAACGGGGAGCCATCAAAGTCTTCTGAGGCAGCTAAGAGGTGGGCAGAGCCTCAGGTCTGCCCCACCTCACCTTATCCTGTGCCAGGAGGCTGGGCTAGTCAGCCCAGGGGTGTCGTTTCCTCAAGTGTTAGATTGCATTCTCACTGCTGCCTTGCCACTGCGTGCAGGGGGGCATGAACTAAATGATGACAACATATCATATCAACCATGGGTCCTACTGCAAGTGTTATCTGCGGGGTGCCTATGAGCCAGAATCAAATGCTACAGGTGCCGGAGATGGAAACAGGGTCTGGGGAGCACTACGTGTGTGTGTACTTACATGTGCAAATATCCATGCATACACACACACCTACACACACGCACAGTCATGTGCTCACACGCTAGGCCCTCTAGCAGTCCAGCAGGCCCCACGCCACTCTGGTCAGTAGGTTTTCTCTGCAGAGGTGGGGTGGGGGTGGAGTGCAGAGGTCCAAAGTATTTCCTATCAAGGGCACACGGGGTGAGTGATAGGTGAAGAGACTCTCAATAAAATGACAAGCAGCAGCCCATGTGACAAGAGATATTCTAGGCTTGCTGAAGACTATTCTTCTTCCTTTTTCCTGGAACAAAACAAGGCTTAGCACTTGCTTTTGGATTAAGTCTTAGGACCCAGTGAATGAGAACTGGAGTTGGGGGGTGGAGCCAGAAAGAAAGCCTATTTGAGTGTGTAATAAATTCAAAGAAAAAACAAATTACAGGAAGAAAAATGAACCAAGTTAAAAATAAGATAGTTCCAATGTTATTGCTAGACAGAAAATATAACCCCTGTTAGGCAGGGAAGCCAAAGTGGTATGAAAGAGAAAATATAAAGTTCCCACCTAAAAATAACTGGCAGACTAACACAGACTCACCGTTGAGAAATACAGAATTCCTGAAATGAGCCCGAGATTGCAGTCCCACTCGGTAGGGAGGGGTTGCCACAGTCTGGAATTTAAAGTTCTCTTCCAACTATGAAGCTGGCAATAGAGGACAGAGATCAGCTCAAGAGCATTCCTATCTGTTGGCTCAAAGACTCGCAGAAAACTCAGATAAGCTGGTGGGCAAGAGGCAGAACTTGGGCTGAAGGTCAAAAGCCTGGCAGAGCTCATGGCCAGTTAGACCCTGGGCTCCTTGCAGCTTCCACATCTGTAAAGTGACTCAACACTAAGTGCTGACTGACCTCGCTTGTTCATTTATTTACTAAATCACCCCTTTCCATACTGTTCCTTCCTTAAGGCGATGGCACCCCACTCCAGTACTGTTGCCTGGAAAATCCCATGCACAGAGGAGCCTGGTAGGCTGCAGTCCATGGGGTCGAGAAGAGTCGGACACGACTGAGCGACTTCACTTTCACTTTCTTGCATTGGAGAAGGAAATGGCAACCCACTCCAGTGTTCTTGCCTGGAGAATCCCAGGGACGGGGGAGCCTGGTGGGCTGCTGTCTATGGGGTCGCACAGAGTCGGACACGACTGAAGCGACTTAGCAGCAGCAGCAGCATGGTTGTATAATAGCAACCCAGTAGCACAGAGAGTAGAAAGCGTCTATGGGATCTGGACGTGACTCTTATGTTCAGGCCACTTCCAAGCTGTGTGCCCTGGTGAGTCTTCCAACCTCTCTGGGCCTCCAGCTCCTCAAGAGCCAGAAGACGTCACTCAACCCAATGAGTTACGAGGGAAGAGTACTGTGCGTGAAAACAGTATTGTCTTCCGCCTTCCCTGTCTTCTAGCGTGCTTCAAACCTCGACACTCCTGGAATGAATGCAAATGATTAGCCTCCCACTTCCCGCAACAATGCAGGTGCGTGGTGCATGCATGCTCAGTCATGTCCGACCCTTTGTGATCCCACAGACTGTAGCTCGCCAACCTTCTCTGTCCGTGGGATTTTCCCAGAAAGAATACTGGAGTGGGTTGCCATTCCCTTCTCCAGGGGATCTTCCTGACCCAGGGCTCGAACCTTCATCTCCTACATTTCAGGCAGATTCTTTACTGTCTGAGCCACTGAAGAAGCCCAATAATGCAAGTACTAAACTCTATGAGACCAACCAGTTGTATCCATTTTGGAACTAGACTGAGCAGTCTTAGGTTCAAGACCTGGTTTTGCCATTTATCAGCTCACAGCCTTTGGGGCTCGACTTGCCCCAGTAGAGCCTCGGCATCCTCTGTTGTGGAGTAGGGAAAATATTAATATCAACTCCACAGGGCTGTTACAAAATAAAACCAGACAAAGGATATAAAGACAGCTTATAAACCATAAAACTCTATGCAGACGTTACAGATTAGAGCAGCATATACAGACGTGTGCACACATACACAGCCTTGTTTCTGCCTGACATCTGGTATAAATGACTCGCCATTCCATCAGTTTACATCCACAAGAACACGTCCCATTTCATTTTTCTTTTGTAATTTCAGCCATGTGCCAGGCCTCTCACTGGTGCTGAACAAACAGAATCAACTTCTACCTCACTATTCAATATTTTCCATTTTTATCCCCCAAAGGAAGACCCCTACCATGTGTGGCAAGATTCTGAAATGACATGATCTGATTCCAGGGTTTAGAAACATGACACATTTTTTGGCCTGGCACCTATCACTGAACAATTCAGAAACACTCCAGGGAAAGGAGTGCCTCGATGTTACAGAGAAAGGCCCCAGTAACTGGAACCAACGCTTTCTTCCTGAGTGTTTCATTAAGTACATCATCTGCTCACGTTTGGCGCTTTTCCACTGGCTAGGAACCTACAAAAACTGATGTGGTATGACAGCTGAGTTGGTGCTGCCAGACAAGCTTCCTCACTGGCTCGGAAATGGGGGTGGGGGGCGGCGAGAGGGGAAGGAGCTGGGAGGGGTGGGAGTGGCAGCTGTCACATTACACGCTTGCACTTCAGATTTCTCTCACATCCCCCGACAGAAGCACCGCCACATGACCTCTAGGGCTCCATGCTCATCCATCCCGGAGAGACAAAGAGGCCGTGCCTCACCAGGGATGTCCATCCTCCCGAGGCACTTCTCAGCCCGTCTTCAGGGCAAGCTCTCCTCTAGCTCTGGGCCTGGTACTTCAACCATCTGCCCACCACTGACTCTGAAAAGGTCTGCTGTTCAGTCTTCCTGCCAATTCAGTGGGCTGACCACTGCATCCTTCAGCCGGTTTGTAAAAACGCTCCCATGAAGGCAGTGGTCACTGTGTGTTCCGAGCCTGAGGATCGGCCTCAGCAGGCCTTGGGGATCCTGCTGAGGTGCCTTCGGTTACCTAAGTCCATGTTCTGTCACCCAAGTTCATGAAAATCTCATTCATCCTCACTCAGAGGAAGACTCCGTCCTCCTGGCCTGCTTTCCTCACTGACAAGGTTGGGGACATTAATAGTGGGAGTGACATTGTGGGGGGCAGGGAAGGGGAAACAGAGAGAAGGGTGCTTGAATTTTTCTCATCCACTCTATAAGGAAGATCGCTGCCATAGGACCCTCCACGGCACTCCCTTACATCTGCCAGAAAGAACGGCTCAAGACCAATTATTCTAAGAGCCAAATCATCATCCCAGGCAGACGTCTTTCAACATCCAACTGGCTCGCGTCCAAAAAGTCTATACAATAGGTCAAATCATTCTGTTTCCTGGGGGTTTAATTTGCAACTAATTCCTCTTGCAGGGTTCACCAGAAAGCTCCCTGTTTGAAACGAGATGTGCCGGGTACTTTGTGGAGATTGTTCTATGTGGTGGGCAATCTGACATCGCTGTTTTGAAAAATGCCCGAGCTGGAATGACCGCAGCCATTCTGTGTGCCTGCAACCAGCCATGGCCACAGGTGGGAGCAGACGCAGGGTGGGCCACCTGTCCACAGGCTTGATTGGCTGGCTCAGTTTTCAGGGGGATCTGAAGCCCACCTCTGCCCTCATGCCCTAGAAGAGCTTCCCAGGTTCTTGTCTGCACTGACAGCTTTTGAGCTCAGCTGGGGCTCCCAGGGGAAGTCTGCTCAGGAGGGAGAAGGAGCACGTTGGGAAGAACAGCCTTGAAGGCTAACTAACTGCATGGAGGGTCCCTAACCCAGGCCCCGTGGCCTGGCTGTGTGATTACGTGCATCGGGGCCAAGATGGCAGAAGCCTGCTTTAAGGACTTTAATAGTGCAGCAGTTCTTTAAAAAATATTTGGCACGTCAGCTAACACTTAGGTGAGAGTCTGAAACATTCATTTCTACAAACACCAGCTGGCTCCCCATCCTCTGAACGCTGGGCACGTCCAGAATCACAAAGTTAGCACATGCACTTTGTCAGGCCTGCTCCCTACCCCATGCCCCCCACCAATAGTCACCTCTCCTTTAGGCTCCCCGAGGCCTTCCAGACCAGGTTGAGCTCACCTTCTTCAAGTGCTGCCCTTGGATACCTCGGGGAGGCATTCTGCCCCTCTGCTGCCCACTCCGGCACTGATGACCCAGCCTATTCACGCGTCAATCAATGCAAGGCCTCAAGACATTTCTTCCAGCGCTGGTTTTAACTGCCACAGGATTCTGTGTCCCCAGCTTCTTATCCTAGACTTAGTTTTCCGACTTGACCTCAGTTTTAAAGCAGAGGCTCAATGGGCTCAATCTGTGTGCCCCAAGGAGCCCACTGACCACCTGGTCCCAGTAGGTGCTCAACTGATACAGGGGATAGATAAGCTGATGGCTGGGGGTGGATAAAGGGTGGGTTACAGTTAACTCCCAACAGTCACTGAGGTAAAGCCCAAACTCCTTTCAGGGGTTCAGAAAGCCTCCTGGAACCTGGCCATCAAGCACCTGCCAGCTGCCCATCTTCCCACATGCTCTCCACAAGCCTTGAAGCTGCAGCCACACCAGCCACTCAGGACTGCTCTCTTCACTCCCAGGGTGGCACAGGCTGTCTCTCCCCCTCCCCCACATAGCACCCACCTCTGAGCTTCCTCAGGGCCCAGCTAAGCACCCATGAAACCACTGGTGGGTCCTCTCCTCCCAGCTGGCTCATCTGTCAAGACTTGGGTCAAGCTTCACCTCTTGGGAAGCCTTTCCTGCCTCTTTCCCTTGGAACCCGAGAGATCGTGCCATCTGGCGAGGACTGCCACCCAACGAAGTGAAGTCCAAGACACGTCGGTGCCTCCCAGGGTCTCATTTATGTCAGTGCTGCAAAATGACTGGTGCAAGGACGAAATGCTCCTGAAGTCCTGCCAGCCCCCGCCCCACCCCCCGCCACAGCCATCTTTTTGTGGCTGACCCTAGAGGCCCAGAGGGCAATGTCTGATGCCACCGTCCTTTGGCCCCTCTAAGGCCCACAAGCCCTCAGGATGGTTTCTGCCTGGTATCCACGCAGCATAACAAAACCAACATGGTCAGGAGACAGGGAAGCCATCTTGCCACATTTCGCTGGGGCAGAGCTTTTTTCCCTTGTAAAGTGATGCTCCGCTCACCTGCCTTCTTGCAAAGGGGATTTAGTGTTCCTGTTGCTCTGAGATCTCACCACTACGGTTTCAAGGCACTAGTGACCAGCAGCGGGCTGCTCGGTGGGACGAGGAGGCAGTAGGGCCAAGGTCAGACCAGACTGTCACCCCACCAGCCTGGACCTCCAGACCACAAACGGCTCCATAAACTGTAAACTTCCCTGAGCCGCAGACACTCCGGGGACCCGTGATATCTCCCCAGAGTGAGGCCAACTGTTTTCTGCATCGCCTGTTTTCATATTCAGGAGAGTGTGTGCTCCGACAGCCCCAAAGTCATTATTTGTGTGCGAGTGCTCATTTTTCAGGGACAAACAGGAGCTCTAAGAACCCAACTGACGATTACGTTTGCAGCATCACACCAACTTCAAAGGCAAGCCTCAGACGTGTGCAGAGGAAAGGCCTGTTTTCATCCCATTTTGACAAGCCCTTCCCGAGTGCAGGGTCCCACGCCAGACTCTGAGGGATGACTCAGGCCTGGTCCAGGCTGCTGGAGGAAAGAAGGGCTCAGTTGGGACCCAGAGCAAGAATAGGAAAGGGGGAGTGGAGGCACTGTTTGGGTTCCGGGGTTGGGGGGCGGGGGACGCGGGGCAGGGAGCCAGGGGTGGCTCCTGGAAGAAGGAGGTTAAGGTGAGAGCTGATGCAGGAGAGCAGAGGTGTTGCCTGGAGTCTGGGGTCCCTGGGAGGGGCTGCGTGCAGAGGGAGGCATGGCTTGTGGAAGACCTGGAAAGCCTGGGTCTGTGGGGCTCAGTCAAGGTGTTTGAACAGGGGAGTAACATCATCGGGCCATGTCCAGGGAAACCATCTGGAGACAGCAAGAAGGAGGGATCTGGGAAGGGTGTGTGGGCAGGCTTGCCTGTGGCCCCTCACTTGATCCTCGACAGGTCCTTCCTCTCCCTGAGAGCTCCCCTGATGTGTGCCCTGGGGACACGTGGGACTCAGGAGCTCAAATGCCCCTCCTCTTTACGGGATGATGTATGTGTAAAATGACAACCTTTTAAAATGTATATTTTAAAAGATTTTTTTAAAAAGTAGGCATGGTGAAATCTGCTCCATTTGGAAGCAGGCTTCTCTGGAAAGATAGCCCCCAGGATCTCTGGTGTGGCTTGAGCTCTGGTCTGCAGGGTGAAACAGGCCATGTGGAGGTCTGGTGGTGACTGGTGACAGAGAACAAAGGCTGCAGCCCTGCCTGCAGTGCCCAGGAGGGCATCTGTGCGGAGTGTCGAGTGCCAGGGCCAGGGGGCTCTGTGGAATTCCACTCTGTCTTATTGCTGCTACTGCCACCACCAATGGAGATTAGCACTTTAATCTCCTCGTGACCAGGTCAGAGCTTTGACTTTAGAGATGGGAAAACTGAGGCCCACAGGGGCAGTGCCTTGCCCATGCTTAAACCACGCTGTGGAGCTGGGATGAGCTCCAGAGTCCTTCAGCTCACGATCCCCCACCAAACCACAAAACGCCTCTACCCTGGCCCTGTCTAATCCAGTCACTCACAGATTTCTAGCTCTGTGAAACTAACAGGCTGAGTCTGCAAGGCTGTTCCCCTGCCACTGACAACTGCCAGAGGAGGGGTTTCTGCTCCTCTCTGCAGCTCCCAGTGCTCAGGACTTGCAAGGGGGATGGTGGGGATGTCAATAAGATACCAGAATGGATGTCCATGCCCCTGCAGCAGAGGCAGAAAAAGAAGGAGGCAAGAAGTCAAGGAGCGTAATGCTGCTGGAAGACCAGACCAGAGTGCCAGGAATTGAAAGAGACCTCAGGCTAAAGTGAAGCCTCTCAAACCATGGGACCATCTGTCCCAGAGTCATGGAGCCAGCTATTAAAAGGCAGATTCCTGGGCCCCAGCGAGAGTGTATATTGGTGCAAGGCCTGGGAATCTGCATGTGCAACATCTACCTCCCCTGGCTTCCCCATGTTGACTATGACACAAACTGACGTTGGAAGGCCCTGAACTCACATCTTCAAGGCGGCCTGCCCCTCCTCTTGACCCAGGGTGGCGGGCAGGGTGTTGGACTGACACTCTTCATGTTTCAGAGATCAGCAGAGATGAGGGGCCTCTTGGCCTCCGGAGAGCAGACCTGGGGGCAGAGAGCGTGGGTGGGTGTTCCATGGAGCCTTCATGTCTCCTGCACGCTCCTGCCCTGGTGGACCTGCTCTGAGGCAAGCGGGATGCTGTCTGCAACATAGGGCTAACCTGTCATCTGGGGACTCTAGCATGGCTTGTCCTCCAGAGTCACTGCAGGCTGCCCTCATAACACCCCTCTAATGTGCAAGGTACTCTGGGCCAGAATGGCTTCTCTTGCCCCGAGTGCCCCAGAGGACCAGGGGTGAAGAAGCTCCTGAAATGAATCACGGAAACTGGACTGTGTGTGCGGAAGCCAGGCTTATGGTCAGGTACTGGGCTCCGGTCCTGGTTTCCTGTGTGTTTTTAGGAAAGTGCCTTAACCTCTCTGAGTCTTCATAGCCCCGCCTACATAACAGGGATAAACACCACATGTCCTGTCCTGTCTACCTCCCCAGGGTGACATGAGAATTAAAGGAGCATGGATATGTGCAGGTCAACAACACAAGGGCTATTGTTAGGTGGTTTTTTGCTATTCTTTTTTTAAGCATTAGGAAAAAGGTGTGTTCTTTTCTTCTAACGCTAGAGATCAAGTCAATGTGAGGTAAGCTGGCATTTTTTTTTTCAGCAGTAGGCTGCCACCTGGCTGGCCACTTTCTCCAGGAAAAGAAACCAGGGGTCCTTGTAGACAACTCTGAATGGGCCTTTCATAATTCTGGAATCCCAAGTGCGTGTGTGCTGTTTATGTCAGTACTTATAAAGGGAAATGGAACCACCCTTGTCAGGAGAGGAGATAATCGTCCAGTATGTCTCCCTGGCAGAGGCACTGTTGTGTAATTAAAGATGATAATTATAGCTCCGCGTCTAGTGTCAAACCCAGGGCTCTTTCCAGACGCAACTGAGCCTCTCCTCGTGCTGTGTGAGCAAAAACACACAGGCTGTGGATGGGAGGGCCCAGGCAGCCCTGTCCCGGAGCCTTGGGCGGCTCCTGTGTGGCCAGTGCTTCCGGTGTGACCTGGAAACTTTGTCCAGGACAGCGGGGTCCTCTGCAGTCCAGCCTCACTGCAGGATGAGAACAGGTGTCTGGGGACATGGTCCCCAGACCTAAGAGCAGGAAGGAGGGCAGGCTGGCTCCAGAGGGAACCCAGGTTGGTTCCCTTGGAGGGCACATACTCACTGGCACAGAGCTCTCCCCTGGTGCCCACCAACAGTCCTCCGAACGCTGCCTTGAGCACTCAGTCTCCTCCTCTGTCCATGGGATTCTCCAGGCAAGAATACTGTTGTGGATTGCCATGCCCTGCTCCAGGGATCGAACCTGGGTCTCCTGCATTGCACGCAGATTATCTGGGCTTCCCAGGTGGCGTTAGTGGTAAAGAACCCACCCACCAATGCAGGAGACACAGAGACTCAGGTTTGGTTGGTTTGGTTGCATGGAACCCTTGGGCTTCACAGCCTCCCCAGGACCTGGTGCCCACAGCCTGGAGTCCATTGGAAGTAGCGCTTCATCTGAAATCTGCCATCCGTTTCTAGCTGACTTTGACCTGAACTCTGCGTGGTGTTATTGGAGACCGAGGTGACTCCTTGGTCTCAGCCTCAGAAAGAGAGTCTGCCCTTCTCCTGGGAATGTTCAGGACTGAGGCAGGGTAAGAGACTGGGGCCCAGAGGGCAGCCGGCAACTTTCTCTTTGCACTGAGAGCTTCGGGATTTACAGCAAATCTTTGTCCAGATGAAAATTAGTTTCAAGTCTAGGGGGCACACAGGCTGTGTGTATTAATAACAAACAAACCCTTCCTCCTAATTTCTGGGTGCAAATTATGAAAATCATAAGAACATTGCCTAGTTTCCTTTGAGGCTCAACTCAACAAGATTCCTTTGCACGAAAGCCTAGGCAAAGCTTTGGTAGAGGTGGGTTGCTGAGCTGGGGTGGAGGTGGGTTGAAGGCGGGGTAGAGGTTGGGGAGCCAAGAGCCAAGGCGACTGCCTTGGGTGGGTGTCTTTCACAATTCAGAGGCCTCCCTGCTGCCTGTGGGCCAGTCCTGCAGCTCCTCCTTCCAGGCCTCCTTGGCACCTGGGCTCAGCCACGCCCCTGCTGCCTCTACTCCCACCACGCTTCCCAGCCCAGCCACCAGGTAGGGGAGTCTGTCCTAACCCATGCCACCCCCCAGCCCAAGCAGACCAGTCCATGCCCTCCTCTGTAGTCGCCAGGGATGCACGTCTATGCCCACATCTCACATCCTCAACCACTGACGCAGTTCCATGGCACGGGCCACCTCCCCCTGGAATGGCCTTCCAGGGGGCAGGCCCAGGTGCCTCCGAACTCCCAGGACTACAGGAACTCCACAGGTGCTGGGCAAAACCCTCTCCTCAGCTTTACCCTGAAGGGCGGGGCTGCCCCTCCTCTACCTTATCGGTGCTGACACCACCCACCCTACCCTCCAACCAACCCTCCCCCTTCCCCCAAGAGCAGCTGGGCCAGCACTAACCCTTTTCCTAGCAGACTGTCCGCAGAAGCAGCTCTGAGCTAGGGAGTGGGAATAAAGCCCTAGAAGAGGCCAGGGAAGGCGGCGGCGGGGCTGGGAGGTGCGGGGTTGGTGTGGTCCACTGGCTGTTTTCCAGTTCTGCTGGCTTGTGCAGTTGTGTCTGGAGCACTGCAGCCCCCACTTTCAGGTGTCTGCTTCTTGTCACTGACGGGGGTGGGAACTGACCCCCACAGATCCATCCAGTCTGACCTGAAAACTGTCCATCCCTCTCCACCAACCTCAGCCCAGGGTCCTCCACCTGCCCCCCACCCCTGCCTGGCTTCTGGAACACAGCTCCCAGGATGCCAGAAATCTCCCTCATGGCCCCTGGTTGTTACTCAAGGTTTTGCTTCTGGGCTTCCTAGCCAGTAAAATGGAAACAGCCCCAGGTACTGCCTCCCTGGGCCTTAGAGAGGGTGAGGAGGGTGCTCTGCAGGACAAGGTTCCTGATGGAAGGCTGACCGGTCAGTTCTGAATTAGAATGAAGCTGGTGGGTGGGATGGGAGGGCTTCGGGGGAGGGCGAGCCTGAGCTGGCAGTCTGGGCTGGGGTCAGAAGGTGAGGCAGAGCATGAGCAAAGCACTGAGTTAGAGTTGGAGCCCAGTGAAGAAAAGACGGACAGGAGCAGACTCTCCCCCATCTGGCACTGTGCCAGGTCCGCTGGCTGGCAGGGTCAGGTGGGTGAGGCCAAAGATGTCCCTGCTTCGGCAAGCAGGATGCTGGTGCTGAAGAAAGGTGTGAGGAAGGCTGGTCATGTGAGGGAGACCAGGGTTCAGACACTCGGGCGCCCAGCTAGACGGGGAGGGGGAGGGGCAGCTGGTGACACCCTGAGCCAAGGGAGGGTGACAAGGGCAGTGCAGAATGAAAGGCCTCCCAATCTGGAGGACACTGCGGTTGGGGCCTGGGGACACAAGTGTCTGTGCTGGTCCCCGCATACAGACCCAAGGCCTGGGAGTGAATCTACAGAGGCACAGGCAGCGGGCTGAGCCCAGGATCAGAGAGAGGGACAGGAGGGGGACCCAGTGACCAGGACCAAGGGGTGAGCTGGCCAGGGCGTGAGACCCAGCTCTGGACCTGGAAGCCTACAAACTTGGAGGGAGAGTTTACCAACTGTTTCACAACATTCCACCCAAACCAGCACATTCTGACCTGGGGACATTCTTCAACAGAAAGTTCCAGGCCAGTATCTCAAGCACTGGGTGCCAATAGTCTGACAACAAGACTTCCAAGCCCTGTGGTCCCTGTGGTCCCTGCCCTCCAGGGGCCCCCAGCCCAGCAGATAAATTACAAAGCAATGTGGTAAGCTCTGTATCAGTGCGATTGCACAAAGAGTGATTGTGGAGCCCACAGAGGGGCTCAGGCCCCAGGAGGTGACCCCTTCTCCAGTACATCACTTTTCAGGTCGCCAGGTACAATTAGAAGCATGCATTCTGGAAAGGAGGGAAATGAGACATTTTATTTATTTGTGCTCACACTGCCAGTTTCAAAAAAGGACCAAAAAGGAGGCAGAGTACCATGAAAACACACAGACCAAGCTAGGTGAGAGTTGAAAGGCAGGATTCCCCAGGAGGAAGAAGAAGGGTAAGGAGGTGGAGGAGGAATAGATCTCGGGCACCTGCCAAGTTGTCCCACAGACAGAAAGTTTGCATCAAAAAAAAAATGCAAACCCATTGTTACTCAGCATCCTTCCCTCGCGCGGCCAGGCACTGACCCTGCAGGGAGAGGGGGCCTGGAATTGGGCACAATTCCAGGGAGCCTCCATGACTCAGCTTTCCCATCTGCAAGATGAAAATAATGGCACTGCTTCCTCCCGGGTGCCTTAAGGAGATTCTCGGCATAATCTATAAAAGAGCCCTTTATTTTTTTTTTTTTTAAATATGGAACGCTTCACGAATTTGCGTGTCATCCTTGCACAGGGGCCATGCTAATCTTCTCTGTATCGTTCCAATTTTAGTATATGTGCTGCCGAAGCGAGCACAAAAGAGCCCTTTAAATACAGCACTCTGTCACTGTTACAAACTTGCAGAAAGCCAAGCTGAGCCCTAGTTAGAGGAGGGTACAATTAATTAGTCAAATAATAGGGTGTGAGGGCAAATCACTAATCTCCCTCTTCAGGCTTTTGGAGGGGCAGAAACTCCGGTGGGCGGTCTCCTTGGGTAGGCCCTGTCAAGCAGCTCTAAACACATGGAACGCAAAGGTGCCACATCTGAACCCACTGAATCTTCCCCCGAGAAACTTCCTCCCCTTCTTGGATATGACAGGCCCCATTGGGTAACTGACACGCTCATCCTCCCACTCCCCAGGATCCCAGCTCCTCCCTCCCTCTCACCCACTGCACCCGACGGGCAAGCTCTTCTATCCCATCCACCTGCTCCCACCCACAGCACCCCACAGCCCCGGCCCTGGCTCCAGCCTCAGCCCCCTGGCCTGGATGACTGTTGCAGCCACAGGACCAAAGAACCAGTTGCCCTGCCTCTTGCTTCTCTTTGCTCTAATCCATCCTCCGCACCCAGGTGGCGTGACTTCCTAAACAGCTTCCTAACCTGCCCAGGATGGGTGGTGTTTCCCCACAGCCTCCGTGCTCTGCCCACACCCGAGGTGTGCTGCTGGGTGGATAGGGGATGAAGGAGCTTTGCTGCCTGGCATCTACTTCTGGACAGCACTCCCATCAGTCTCTGTGCCTTCAGATCTTTTAATGTCTCTCTGGAATTCGAAAGGGCAAGAGGCAGGGGTGGGGAGGTTAGCTCCTTAATTTCACATTCCCATTCCTTCATTTCCACCTTTGGGAGGATGCCTATTTCTCTCAGAGATGCCAGGAGACTGAGAGGAATTAGGTGCTGCGTTCCTGGGGTCTGGAACCTCACGCCTATGAGGCTGGTGCCAGCACACAGGATGGGGCTTGCTGCTCTGAGAAAATTCATGACAACCCCTAGAGTTCGTGCTCCTGCCCTGAGGCCAAGAAGAGAGAGGAACACAGCAGCCAGCCCCTGAGCCAGAGCTGTGCTCCTCTAACCCCAAAGACAGCACTGAGACCATCCTGCCTCCTGAAGGTGGCCAGGGCTCTGGAGACAAGTCTCCATTCTGCCCTTGACTCTGAGAAAGCCGTTGAGCTGCAGTGCCCAGAGGCCGCGGAGTGTCTGCGAAACAGACCTCCCAGGACCAGAGTTCCCAGAAATGAGTTTATGGGAATCACGGTTACGTAACACTCCCCTTTGATCCTGCACCCAGAGCGAAAGCCTCACAAGAACAGGGCCTCGGCTTGTTCACCACTCAACCCCTAGAGCACAGAATGGTGCCAACACACAGTGGATGCCTGCAAACATCCATCCAATGAACACACGCATCGCACATGGCTCCCTGACTCAGCCCTTGTGACTTCAGACAGTGGTTTCTTGGCAAAATAGAAAAAATTGTTTATAGCAAGTAGCTGTTTACTGTTTGCTTTCTTCCCATTCATTGATTCTTCACCTAGACTTGTTTCCTGGGCTCATTCATTCACCTGGTAAATAGGTACTGGGCCCAGAGATGTGAGGATGGGTAACACCCAGTCCTCGCCTTCAAAGAGCTCTCAGCCAGGGAGGGAGCAGAGGGAGGAGGCACCACTGGAGACCCCAGGGCGCCCCGCAGCACGGAGACAGAACTGATCTCCAGGGTAGAACAAGGCACCAAGCGTCTCCTGCCCGACTCCCACCCAAGGTCAAGCCAGCTCCTTCTCTCCCCACCCCCCAACCAACTCAGCAACTGGTTAAACTGGGACTTCCAGATCTGTCACCCTTCAAGGAGGATGTGATGTCTCTGGGCTCCTGAGGGGGCCCCAGCATGTCTGTCACCCAGCCCCTCGTCCCTGGAATTAATTAACAGCCTTACACATTCAATGACTATTTACTGAGTCCCAACTTTGTGCCACATACAACTTTAGCTACTGAGGTTACAGCAGGAACATAGCGGACATTTCTGCCCTTGTGAAACCCACATCTTAGTGGCAGACAGACTATAAATGGATGAAGTGTGTTAAATAGCAGAGTTAAGGAACAAAGTCAAGCAGAGAAGGAGAGGCAAGAAGTGTTGCAGATGGGTTGAAATTTAAAGTAAGTGGCCAGGGAAGGCCTCAATGGGAAGACGGTTTCGAGTCAAGATGTCAAATGTGGCTCTGCTTAGCGCCCCCTTGCCGTGCAACCCACCCTGGTCTTCAGGAGCCCTTCCCACCCCTTCCTGTATTCTCTTTTCAGTGTCATTCTGCTTGGCCTGTTTCATACTACAGACACCAGTGTTTGAGTCCTTGTCAAGCTCCCCATGCCACCAGGGGCCCCTGGAGGGCAGGGGCCGGGGTCTGGCACACAGCAGGAATGCCATCAGTGACTGTCAGCTGTCCATGGCCTGTCCCAGTCCTGTCAGAACTTTCCTGAAAAGCTGAACACGCTCAATGTCAAGGGTCAAAAGGGCAAGGGGCACTTGGGGTAAGAGAAGAGGAAGTGACTGCCAGTGTGGGCCTGCTGGTCACCACGGGAACCTGAACTTCCTGCTGTCCTCCTCAGCAGCTCCTCTCCCCACCCGGCCTTCCCAGTCCTGGAGCTCAGCAGGTAAGCAGCACTGGGTGTGTGTGAGCTGTGCTGTTTCTCAAGAACATGAAAGTCATTGGGTGACTAATCCAAAATCTATTTACACTTGATTATCTCTTTCCTGTCTGGTAGGTAAGTCATTCTGGTAAATGATAGACCAGCCAGGGAACTCTGCACAGTCCATGACCAAGCCTTCTATCTGTCAGGCAGGAGAGTGCCTGGGCAGGTTTCCAAACATTTCAAAACCAGGGCAGGAGCCCTGTGTTAGAAGTCAGGAGACCTGCTCTCACACAGCTTGTGGCTGTGTGACTCTGGCCAGCTTGTGCCCCTCTCTGGGCCTCATGTGGAAAGAGGATGCTCGGCAGAAAGACTGCTCTTTAAGGGGAGTGCCATCTGCCATCCCCCAGCCGGTGGAGACCTGTGACGCTCCCCCTCCCCAGGACAGGTTGGAGCCTGAGGCAACTAGGAGAGCAGGCAGACGGAAAGGAGCACGGGGCTTGTACAGGGTGAGGGGAACGAAGGGTGTGGAGACTGTTCGGATAGCCGGGCTGTGGAGGAGGCCAGGTGAGAAGGAGAGACGGGTGCACAGACATCCTGGGAGCAGAGTCCACTGCTCCACGGTGCTGCAGAGCTAGGAAGGGCCTGGGCTCAGGGGCCCAGACAGAAAGGCCCTTTACTTGCCCACTACTAAAAGGACAGGAAAATAGTGTTGCCTCAGGCTATTATACAGAGAATAGATAAACAACAAGGTCCCACTGTGTAGCGTAGGGAACTGTATTCACTACCTTGTGATAAACCATAATGGAAAAGAATATTTAAAAAAGAATGTATAGGTGTGTATAACTGAATCACTTTGCTGTGCAGCAGAACTTAACACGCTGTAAATCAACTATACTTCAATTAAAAAAAAAAAAAAGGGATTGCCTCAAGTGGGAGGGCAGGGACGACAGTGAACATGTAAGGAGGGCAGGAATCTCAGGCAGGAGGCGGCCCCTCTCTCTGATGGCCAGGCAAGACTCAGAGGGCGCCTTCTCTGAGAAGCATTTGCTAGTGTTTGGGGATTTCATTCTGGGATTCAAGACTAACAGCTCCAGGAATGGCATCTGGAGGTGGCCATCCAGAGGGTACAGACTTGAAGCTCCTGGGACGGTGCCACGCCAGCTCTTCCTCACAACCTGGCAAGACCTGGGCTGCTGCTACGAGGAGGGCAGTGGCGGCAAGGTGTGGGTGGGATTGTCAGGCCTGCCCAGGACAGCCAGAGAAGCCCACTGTGACCACAAAGGCAGGAAACCTAAGGGCTTATAAAGACCCTCATTGAGCCTAGGGAAGAAGGCAGCATCTGGTTTTTCAGATGAGGCAACTGAGGCCCAGAGAGGGGAAGCAACCTGCCTCAGGTCACACAGTACACCAGAGCAGAGCCAGGGCTAGAGTCCACATTCCTGCCTCCTCCCTCCAGAAACAGGCCGCCACTGGAATACAGAGACTTGAAAGTGGTACAACCATCATTCTCTCAGAAAGCACACTGCCACTGGAAGAGGCCACGCCAGAGGATAAGAAGATATGAAAGGATGACCCCACCTGCACCTCCACCTTTAAAATCAGTGACCTCCCTGGCAGTCCAGGGGCCAGACTCCCACACTTCCATTGCAGGGGGCACGGGTTCGATCCCTGGTCCCGAATGCCATGGCCAAAAATAAAAGTAATCAAATCAAATCAGTAACTGGCTTTACCTGGAGAGTGCCCATGAGCACATGGAGTTTAAAAGGGCATAAGGCAAGTCGTGAGCAGCAGGGCTCTGTGTGAAATGGTTTTCTTTTAATTTCCTCTTATTATGCTATAAAGTTGATTTTATAATAAAAACATGCTAAGGACTTTTAAATGTATAATTGCTTACATATTAAAAATTATATGAAATGCTTTCAACTAATGCTTATATGATTCATCCTGTGAGATGACACTTTGAACAATTTTATATAGGATGGGGGGTGGGTGGGGGGAGTCACACCTCAAAATGAGGCCTAAGTAACTGTAAAATTCCCAGTTATTTTTGCAGACCCTCTGGGAGTCCAGGACAGATGTGAGTGCATTTTAGCTAAAGGCAGGGGCTCCAGGGGGTGCTGCTTTTCCTGGTTCTGCTGCTTACTTAACCTTTCTGAGACTCAGTGCTCTCATCTGTAAAATGGGGATGATAGTAGTACTTAAATCTCATAGGTTCCTTGGGAGGACTAAATGAGCGCGTCAGGGAAAGGGTTTGGAGCAGCGCCTGACACAGAGGAGAGCCCTCTAAAAAAACAAACTCCCATCTTCCTTGTCACCACCATCACCGTGGGCATCTCTGAGAATTCCTGGGGTTGAAGGCCTGGGGAGGAAGGATCCCGGGTGAGAAATATTTTGTGCCTTTAGGGTAACAAGGGCCTGATGATCTCATCCATCTTTACATGCTCTTGCCCCGTGCTTTTCCTATCAGGATCCTATCAGAAGCCTCATCTCCTGCCACTCCTCTCGGGCAGAGAGTTCCCACACCTCCATGCCTTTGTTCAAGCTCTTCCCTCTGCCTGGCTGCCAGGCCCAGCTCTCACCCCCACCATTCTCACCTCCCACCCACCTGGGATGGCCCAACAGGAAGCTGCTGTCTCTGCTCTGAACTCTTGGAGGTTTACAGCTCACCTCCACGCACCAACCAGCCCTGGGGTCCATGTCTGTCTCCATGCTTCACAGATATTCCCAGAGGCAGAGGCGGTATTTGCCTAGGCTACATGGTCCAGATGCCTACACAGCAGGGCTTGGCAAAGGCTCTGGGTACCAAAGTACTGCAGAGGACCTGGGAACCAATTGCTCCAGCGTCCTGCTTGTTTGGCCACCCACCTCCAAATGGGTTGGAGTTAGAAATGCAACCTACTCCAGCATTCTTGCCTGGGAAATCCCATAACAGAGAAGCTTGGCGGGCTACAGTCCATAGCATTGCAGAATCGGACATGACTGAGCAACTGAGTATGCATGCATGCACTCCAAATGGGCAGGGCCCCGATGGGGACTGGTCAGAGAATTCAGCAGCACAGAAAACCACGTGAAGGACCAAACAGGCCCTCTGCCCCCAACATCAACGATCTCAAGCACATGTACGAAGTTTGTTCCTCCACCCAAGACTCACATCAGTGTTACATGCCTTGTTTTACAATGCGGTCCCCAACACGCTAAGCACCCTGGCCCACACAGTCACCCCAGTGGGCCTGACTCAGCCCAACACCCTTCCCTCTGCATCAGTAGGTGTCTCTGTGCATCTGGAGCTCTCAAGTCCCAGCATCAAGCCTCAGGGAAGAAGGAGAGAATGAATGGGCTGCAAAGCAGGGTTTTGGAGAGGGGTGGCATGATTCTACCAGCTCAGTGGGAGGTTTGGCCTGGGGACACTAAAGGTAGACACAGGGGCAGGATGGACATCAAGAAGTGGTATATCCTTCCTCTTCAGCGCACACATGGAAAAGGTCAAGACCAGAACCTGACCTCAAGGGATGGGCCAAGGAATAAGAAAAGGGGAACCAGGACTGAACAGTTGCTGTGAGTCAGGCTGGCACTGAGAAAGGAAGCTGCCAGCCCTAACCAGATCCTCTCCTATTCAGAGCTGGTCTCAGGTGCTCCCTTTGTGGGACTGGTCCTAGGTGTCTAATGACAGGGCAGGGCACAGTGAATCAGGACACCCTGGAGCTCAGGGCTGGCACAGGCCTAAGAGGTAGCTTGAACCAACCACACATCTGAGACTTCACTACTTTCATGTCCTCTCCCAGTGCTGGTTGTCTTGCCTCTGCTTGGATGCCTCTAGGGATGGGCAACTCAGTACTTCACAAAGTAGCTTCATATTTAACCAGAATGTTTTAAAAAGTCTCAAAAGGATCATGACCTTTTTGAGCTTCAGTTTCCTCACCTATAAAAAGGAAAGCTGGGACTGGGTTACTAGCTTTCCAGGGGGGTTCCATAGAGCCCTAGGTGTTAACTCCTTAACACCTAGGTGTTATCTCCAGAGCTGCTGTTGGGGTGAGAGAGGTGATCAGGACAAAAAGTGAGGTCCAGGCATACATGGGTTCTGAGGCTCCATGGAGACCTGACCTCCATTTTGGAGCCACAACCTAAATCCCATGGATGACACTAGGGGAGCCGACGGGAGAGGGTGAGCTGAAGCAGACAAGAGGGAAGTGGGTAAGAGGAGCCCCTGGAAAAACAAGCATGCTTCTCCATGCACTCCATCCCAGCTACAGCCAATGGGGTGGCCTGAGTTCTCCGTTCACCAAATCATACCTCCCACAAGCTCTCTACCGCTTGCTGCGTGGTGCCAAGACTGCGGAGAACAAAACCTTGCCAGTTAATCATAGGCCCCCTACTCCACATGGGCCATGATGATGAGGCTGAAAATCAAGCTGGACAGACCCTACGTAGCTGTTAAACAGGGTGTTGGCAGACAGCACCCCCAACTGACTACCTGGCTATGTTGCCTTGGAGCAATTACTTAATATCTCTGTGCCTTAGTTTATCAGGGGAATGGGCACCTACACTTCAAAGAGTAATGGTGAAGATCTGACAAGAATTCAGACCAAGTGCTATAAACAAGTATGAGAGAACTTGGCAATGGCTACCACTGCTGCTGCTGTTATTACTGATCTATCCTTCCTTAAACCGGGAAAAAGAGAATCACAGAACGTGCTACCCAGGGTCAAAACAGCTAGTTCACAGCCAAAAGCGGCTACAAGTACTAGTGACTGTCCACTCTAAGGCACCTGCTTCTCAGTGAGAAACTGAGGCCCACTTGGTGGCAAGTGACCATCCCAGATCTGCTTGACATCAGCCTGGTCTCCTTTCAGACCAATATAGAGAGGCACGCCATCTCAGGCACAGAGGCTGTGCTCATCCCAAGAGCATTATTCTTACATACCAAAGAGACCTGCCCCGTTACTAGAAGCTACGTGCACTCACACACATAAATATTACAGCATCAAAAAAAGAAAGGTCACCCTAAAAGGTCGAACGTAAACTTGTTCTGTGCCACCCCTTGCTCGGCTGCCATCCCTGGCACCCACCTCTGTCACCTCCCCTCCCATGCGAGCTTCACGGCAGCTCAATGAGCTACTTCCTGGAACACTTACACGGTGCTGGCTAACGCAGCCCCCAGCCCCGCCATCAGTCACTGCGGTGATGGTGATGTTACACACAAGGAATTCCAAGTCAAAGGAGCTGCTGCAAGGTCATTACACCCAGAAAATGTCCAGTTTAATCACCTATTTCCTTAAAAACATAAAAACGTGGGTAAATTTGAGCATAGTCTCCAAGGTACGAACAAAGCACGGAGCAGAAAATAGAAGGATGCTTCTTTGGAGAGAGAATGCCTGAGATCTGAACAGGTTTCTGGTAAACTCAAACTGCCCTGCATTGGGCCTTGCCCCTGTGGGTGTGCCTCATTAAAAAGCCAAAGTCCCTCAGGACAATTCCACCTGGCAAATCAGCTCCTCACCGCTGCGGTCCACGGCAGCACCCAGGAGGAGCCCGGCTCCACTCCAGAGACGCTGAGCAATTGCAGACTCTCCCCAAAGTCTGGCTCGCAGCAGATGCTCCCACCCACCCTTGTCAGCTCCCCGCCCCCATGTTCTGAAGATGCAGGTCTGGATCTGTAATGCCTTCTCCCTTTTTTGCAGGTGGGACCCCAGGGAAGTGACTTGTCCAGAGCCTCCATCACCTGTGAAATGAGACAACACTTCCTTTGCAAGGACATGGTGAGGCTTAATGAGTATGTATGTCAGAGCACCCACAAAGGCTCCTCTGCCAAGAGAGATCAGGAAGATGGGAGAGGGCATAAGAGGTGGCCCTCGGGAGTCTGACCAGTTGCTTCCTGACTCAGCCCTTCACAAAGCAGCCTGGTGTTCTGGAGCCTACACAGGTAGCCAGAGAATTGCTTTCCATGAGCAGGAAGAACATGAGGCAGAGTCCTGGAAGCAGGGCCTGGACTGATACTCAGATTCTTCAACAATTATCCTAGAGGGTCTCCACAGCCCGAGAGAAACATTCAACTCAGGCCCAGCATGTGCTAAGAGCTCAGTAACTGGTGCTTCCTTTCCCTTTCTCCTCCTCCTCCCCCTCCTTCTTCTTCTCTTCAATATGTTCTTTTATTTTTTATTTTACTTTTTGGCCACACCACATGCAGGATCTTAGTTCCCCAATCAGCGGAAGCACAGAGTCTTAACCATTGGACTGCCAGGGAAGTCCCTCCCTTCCTCCTTTAAATTCAGAAGGAATCAGGAGAACGTGCTCAAAAACATGAACACCAAATAAACAATAAGAGGGTCACAGAAGGAGGCACCTGAATCCCAAACCCTAAGACATATGGGGCACCGACTCAACAGGCTCAGAATTCAGGGCCACCTGCCTGTGGTCTGCAGTACATGGTGCCCCTGCTCACATCACTGTCCTGCTCAGGGTCAGAGCAGGCCAACCCACGAGCGTTCTTCCATGCCTGGACCATCCTCCTGAACCAGGGGGACCCTCATGGAGGGGTTCTCCCCTGCTTGTGATCTCCCTACCACCCGCCCATGCCTGGGGTCTGTCAAGATGGCTGCTATCTGATATCTCTTAATTCTTTAAAGATGCTCTGGAACTTCCCTGGTGGTCCAGTGGCTATGATTCTGTGCTCCTCAAGGCAGGCGGCCCAGTTCGATCCTTGGTCTGGGAACTAGATCCCACATGCTGCAACTAAGGATCTCGCATCCTGCAACAAAGACTGAAGATCCCGCATGCCACAATTAAGACCCGGTGCAGCCAAATAACCATTTTTTTTTTTTTTTTAAGATGTTCCAAGTATTATTCTGGTGAAAACAGACCCCCCCAGGATACCACATACCCGGCCACATTCTTCTGGGCCCCACACTGCTGCTCTGACAGGTTTCATTATCAAGGGCCAATAGGAAAACAGTTATAGGAGGAAAGTCTCTGTGTTTCCTATAAACCTGCCACAAAGACCATGGTGCTTTAAGCTGCTTCCTGTCCTAAAACAAAGATTTTCTTGGATGGGGGCAGGGATAACTTTGTCCCTAAAGACCTAGTCTGCCCCCTTCTACTAAGTAATAAAAGCAAGGTAACCCTGCCTGTTTCTCTTATTGCCCTGGATGCTAGGAAGCTCCAAGCTTTCCACCTCAAAAGCTGTATCTTTTTTGAATTAGAAATTCCTAAGGGAAACTCCCCCCACCTCCCCACTTACTTCTTGATGAATTCTTGATGAATTGTACTTAGTACCCTACTATCTCTGGACAGTCACTGTGCCCTGCCGGGTTCTTCCTGAGGTCAGTGAAACCTGAACAGATAACCTGTGGTAAAGATTCAACACAGTGCCACCCCCCCAACCACCACCTCCAAAGTACACACCTTCCCCTGCAGAGGCTGGCCGGTGACCATGTGACCCATCCACCTCCCCGCGGAGTTGCAAGTGTCTGTGCTTACCAGTCATGATCCTCTGGGCCTCATAGGGCTCCATGTAGCCTGCGCTCTCTCCCTTTCCTGTTTTGCTTTTGAGATCATTCTTGGCATCAAAGGGGTCCGAGTAGTCATCAGCGATGGTCACCTGTAGAGAAGACGGCAAGGGTGTGAGTCCACCTGGGGCTTTCTACTTCACTTCTGTTCACAGCCAGGCTTTGCTTCAACAAATATAAACCGAGTCTGTGCCAGGTGGGCAAGGAAGGGGAGGTGGAGGCAGGAGTCTGAACTGGTGCCCACCAGCAGGGAGCTCTGATTCTTGCAGGGGTAACAGGGAACCCACGTTGCTGTGCTCCATCCTAAGGGAGGGTCCTGGGCCTGCACAGGTAGGATGGCTGCTCCAGGCACAGTGAAGTGAGAACAGAAGCACAGAGGCAAGAACCTGGAGGGCGTCTTCGGGGGATGTGACTTGCTTAGAGTAATGGAATGAATGTAGAGGGAGGAAAGTTGGAAAGGAGCTCGCAGAAAGCCCAGAAATGCTGACATGCTCCTGGTGCTGGCTGAGGCATAGAAGAGTTTGTCTCGAGATAATTATGTCCAGCGTTCCACTTTCCCAAATCTGGAACACAACCATGCCTTGGGTAATCAGACAACAATTCGGTGAGATCAACGCTCTGCAAAGATGACTGAGGCCCCAGCCGGGCCCAGTGAAAACACAAGAGCAGCTAGGGGATGGCCAGACAGACTGCTAAGGGCAGCGAGGGCCTTGGAAGCCACATATCAGAAGACTCTCCTGTGACAGATGAGGAAACTGAGGTCTAGAGCGGGCGGGGGCTGAACCGAGACCCTTGGCTGGTTCCTCTGCCTCCTTCCTGGACTCCTCATTTGTCTGTATTCCAGAAAACAACGAAAGTTCCACAACAAACAGAGCAGTCACCTGGAGCCAGGTGGTGGGGGCAGCCAGGGGAGTCCCCGAGATCATAAAAAAATCTGAGTTTTGAATACTTCAAAGCTTTCTCTTTTCCCAGGAGAAAGGTAAAAATTCCCAGTTGCATGCTAAAAGCAAACACAGCAACTTTTCTTCTCATTGGAGGTGCCCCCTTGGGGCACCCTCACCAGAGGGGAAAGCACAGGTCCCTTTTCAACGCATCCTCGCTCCACCAAAACTCACTGTGACTTGGGCTCCTTTGGTCCCACATCTAGCAAAGGGCAAGTCCTCAGCCTCCCAGCCAGGGCCACCCAGCTGCCTCTTTTGGGAGGAGGGGGGCAGGTTAGCCTGTCTCTCAACCCTTGGGGTTTCATGAATTGTTATTTAAATTGTAGGTTTAATTAGAAACCACAGGAGCCTCCACTCTCACCCAGCTCCTGGAATGTAAGGCATTTGAGGGGCCTGTAAACCCAGGGGAAGGGAAAAATCCCCCTTTGTCTGCCGGGTAAGTGGCAGTTTGTGGCAGCAGCCCTGGCCGGGTGAGCAGAGTGACCTCCAGCTGCCCGGAATGTGATGCCCACGTTAGGACCGCGGGCAGCTGCCCTGTCACCAGCATGTGGCCAGGACGGCCGGCGGGAGGCATTGCACACAGCAGTCACTGCTCCCTGAACAAGGGCAGGCTTATCCGTGAAAGACCCAGGGCTGGAGCACCATCTGAGCATGTGCAGGGCCCGCTGCCACCGCTCCGAAGCGGCTGTGGGTCAGGCTCTAGTCCCAGTGGAGGCGCTTCCAGATGCTGACATTGTAATTGTGGCCTTTCTGGGGACTCCCTGAGCTCAAATGACACGGGCAGGGAGAGATGGGGGAGAGGAGCGGTAGGGCCTTTCATGTCTTCCATATGATATTTCTACTCTACCATTTGCAGAACACATTAGGGAGAAAATTAGACACGTGAACCACTGTCCTACAGAACAGCTCAGATGCAGATCTGGGGTGCATAGGGTTTTGTGTCTCAGAATTCAAATGATGAACCTGCTGTGGATGACATGTAATCTCATTTCTCTCGTCCTCGCCTTCCTTGCAGTCTCTTTTCTTCGTGAACACCCTCCGACTATTCTGCAACGAGGAAGGGAGCAAATATTTCCCTAAGAGAACAAAATCACTTTGGGGGGATTAGCTGGGGAGGGTGCTTGGCTGCGTAATCTAGAAATCAACATTCCAGCTCCTCCCGGAAGTGCTCAGTAATTTGCAAACACGGAGGCAAGAAGGATACAAACCAAATCTTTGTTCGCCCTGGGACAGGAGCTCTGGGAGGCCTTCGGTTCAGCAGGCGCTATCTGTATTTTCTAATTAAAATGAGATCTGAGCTCAGGCTGTCATGGGGGCCCTCAGGCTGCCTGCCCTGCTTGCTTCCGTTTCAATAAGAATTTACAAATCCCGAAACCAGGGAAAGCTCCTGGTCTCTGCTGACATATGGTTCTAGTTATACCTGCTGACAGTTTGAAAATCCTTCCGTTTACAAAAAAACAGTTTAGAATTCTGTTAGTTTAAGAAGCAAATCGGAAGGTTCCTAAAAATGTATAATATTTAATCAATTTCCTTTCAAACTTCAAAGTAAGGTTGGTAGAGGGGAGGGAATTTGAGGTTTAAGCAACGTGAAACTCGGCAAACACTAACTGAGCTGTCTGACCTTTCACAAAATCTTGTCCTGGTTTTTGGAGTAAAAATTTAACCAAGAGTTAGGAGAGTTGAGTAGGAAGCTTAGCCATGCAATGTGCCACCGGCCTCAAGGGTGGCCACTATCCAAGCTGCCCAGGGACACCACGCTTTGCTTTAAAATGCCCCTGTTAGTGGACAAATACCTTAAATCTAATTAAACAGTTCAAGCAAAAGGGAGCCAACCGGGACCCCTCTGTAGGTCAGGCCACTCAGGTATACAAGAAGCTTTCCGTGATTTTGATCTTGAATAGGCAAACACCCAACAGGGCACTGGACCCTTCAGATGGCCAGTTTGCCTTACACAGGCAGGTGCAGAGCTGAGAGGGGAAGCCAGGCCACTGGGCCCACCACTCCCCAGGGAGGAGAGCAGCAGAAGGACGGCTGTTGAGTGTGGCTGCCTAACTAGATGTGGCTGCCTAACACATCGTCTTTCATGGTTTTGGCCTCCTGGGATGGGTGTACTGCCTGCCCCTCTCTGAGATAAGAAGCCAGGTATGGCTAAAAGCCAGGCAAGCCTTTTCTTGCTTTCAAACAAAATTGGAGAGTCCCAGGTTAGCCAGTGGCCCTGAAGGACTTTCATAGGTTTATAAAGCGGTGAAACTGGAGCGGGGCGGGAGCGAGGCGGGGAGGGTGGGTGCTGTCCTCAAGAGCCCTGTCCCAACCTCCCATTTTTGTACATGGCCTACAGCAGTCCCTGGCGGCTCAGACAGTAAAGAATCTGCCTGGAGTGTGGGAGACCCAGGTTCGATCCCTGGGTGGGGAAGAATCCCTGGAGAAGGAAATGGCAACCCACTCCAGTATTCCTGTCTGGAAAATCCCATGAACGGAGTCTGGCAGGCTACAGTCCATGGGGTTGTGAAGAGTTGGACACAACTGAGCAACTTCACTTTCCTTGCCTTTCCACAGCAGTCCAGAGGATTCTAGAATCCCAGCACACTCAGTGCCCCTCTGACAGGGCTCTGGAGTTAGCTCCACAGGCCTCCTTTCTGCTTTGCACACACTGCTGGGTGGAACTGGTCCATCCCTGACAGCAGTCTGAAGCCTGGGTCTTTGCGAGGATTTAGTTTCATGATGGGAGGTAGTCTTTCAATTCACCCCCAAAGGGAAGCACTAGAGGAAAGTGGGGGCCTCCACTTGGGCACAGGCCCACGTGCTTTAACGAGACAGTGGCACTTGTATGGAGAACCGGGTCCTCTCTCTCCACAGGCTCTGGGTGGAAAGGTAAATGGTAGAGCCACTGTGAAGGCTAACTTTGGGCAGAATCCACTAAACTCCAAAAAAGCACGTGGTTTGACCCAACAGTTTCACTTCTCTGTATTTAGTCCCAAATGTGCACAAGGGAGACTTGGGAAAGGATGTTCACTAAAGCAAGTAATAAAGAGAAACTTCAAGAACCTTCTATGTCCATCAATAGGCGAATTGCTAAATAAACCGTGCCAGTTTCTACTAAGGAATATTATGTTTTAGATTAAAAAAAAAAAAAAAAGCAGTCACTCTAATGCTATTGCACCAACACTGCTCCATGATATAGCTTTGAATGGAAAGAAAGCAGGTTGTAGAATGATAAATACAAGATGATACCTATTTATGAAAATTAAACAGAAACTTGTATCTCTATTTAATGTAACAAAAATGTCTGGGGAGACAGACTCTTCAAACTGACAATTCCTCTGGGAGGAGGGAGGGACTAGGATGGGGTGATGAGAGAAAATAAAAGGAGACTTGTCTGTAATATTAATACATTTTTCAAACAAGAAAAACTTATTACTCAATTATATGAAAAACTAAATTTTCCAAAGCACTCCTCTTCACAGGTTATTTTTGGTAGAGGAGATAAACTACTTCTTAAACTAGCCTGAAGATAGGCGTGGCCTGGAATCCTTGTTTTATAAAACCCAGATTCTTAGCCCTAATAACTTGTATATTTAATAAGTAACCCAGGTGATTCTTATGAGTAAAGTTTGGGAAACCTTAAGTTAGAGCCAGCCCCCTCGCCCACCAATCTAAAGCTAAGCCTCTCGATATGACTTTGGAATTCCACTTTTCCCAGATGTTTCTCAGCCTTGTTCAATAAAGTGAAGCAAGAAGTCAGTGTAAAATGCAGCTCTCTCTTGCTTTCTTCCCTGGGGGTCAAGTGGAGTAAGAGATGATCCAACACGCCTTGATCCATCTCCAGGATCCAAGACGCGGGAGTGATGGCATCCTCTGTGCAATCCTGAGGGCTGGTCAGATTGAGCAACATGCCTGAGCTGGGGGGAGGCCAGATACTGCCCTGCCCCCTGAGGGGAGCCAGGGCTGAAGCTGGGCCTGGCTGTGAAGATGGGCAATGCTCTCTGTTCAAAGCATAGATCCTATCAGAACAAGACTGCTGTTCAAACTCTCCAGGAAGGTTACCTGGCTCCAGGGAGGGCTGGTGGGACTGTGGAGAAGAGCTGAAATGTACAGGTATCCCTGCTAAAAGCACTCAAGCCTACTGAAAAGAAGGGACACGAGACGGGCAGCTCTACCTTCCGGGACGGGGTGGCCTGTGCTGTCCCCACTGACCCACAGGCACCTCCTCCAAGCCATACAGGCACCTCCTATGCTCTGCTGCCTGTGAGAACTGGCAGCATCGGGCTGCCCCAGCTCAGCCACTTGCGGGATGAGGCAAGACCAGTTTCCACCACCCTCCGCTGCTTTCCTCTTCCTGGAAAGTGAGGGGGCGGCAACCCATGAGGCTCTGTGTCCTTTCCAGGCATGTGGCTTTTGTCTGCTCTACTCTAAAGCAAACTGCGTGTGAACACACCTGGGAATGTTCTACATGGTCCCAGTTGGACCATTCCTTATCAATTTATTCTTAAAACTGTGCTAGCTTTCTTCATGGTTTGGGGGTCATGGATCTCTTTGGGAATCTGATAACTGATAAAGTTGTTGCTCCCTCCATCACATTCATATATGCCTGCAAAGTGTCAGGCACTTCTCAAAAAGGTCAGGAGCCCCAGATTAAATGACTAAGCCTCCCCACTGCCTTCGGACCATTTTAAAGAACAACTAAGGGGCTTCCCTGATGGCTCAGTGGTAAAAAAAACCCGCCTGCCAATGCAGAAGACATGGGTTCGATCCCTGATCTGGGAAGATCCACATGCAACTAAGTCTGTGCCACAACTACTGAGTCTGTTCTCTGGAAGCCTGGGGACAGCAGCTACTGAGCCCATGAGCTGCAACTACTGAAGTCCGAGTGCCCCGGAGCCCGTGCTCTGCCGTAAGATAAGCCACCGCCATGAGAAGCCCGCTTACTGCGACAAAGAGTAGCCCCAACTCGTGGCAATTAAAGAAAAGCCCATGTCGCACAGAAGACCCCAAAAATCAATCAATCAATTTTATTTTATTTATTAATAAAGCCAAAATAAATAAATAAGAGAGGTTCAACATCCCTGGCTGAAAATACAGGCCAGAGTATGACTGGCCTGCCTTTGGACTGTGCAGGGGCAGAGGGGCCATGGACAGCCTGGGGTTCTGTGTCTTGGCTTTCCAGCTTGAAACCCAGGAGCCCTCCCCTCCACTCTGGGGGTCAGGAGGGCTCCTTGAAGGTAAGTGAACAGCATGCATGGCAGCAGCAGCCAGTGGCTCCCTGTTTATGCCCCCATCAGGGGACTGGCAGGCTGGAGTCCTGGTCTTCCTCTGGGGCCCACCGTGACAAGCCTGACATCCTCAAGAGGGAGACTCAGTTGCCATGCTTACCAAGAGATGGCATTAACAGAACAGGGATTTGGGGGCCTGGAGAGGGCTTCCAATGATGAGGGGCTGCCTGGAGAAGAGGAGGTAGACAGATGCTCCACACAGACCCAGACTATACAGGAGTAAGCTCGATGAGTCAGGAAGGACATCTAACAGCCAGTGAAAGGAACAGCTGCCTGGGAACTGGAGCTCCTGCCATTCAGGTGCCCAAGAGAAGCTCTAAGGTGGCTGTCTGGTTTGGGTAGAGGTCAGAAAACTGGATACCACCTGTCTGTGCTCTGTTTGTTAGTGCAGCTTCAGCTGCTCCACAGCAGAACACCGGCTTCAAGGAATACCTAGCTGGGTGGCTGTCTGCACAACCCCAACTGTGACCAAGATGGGTGGTATTTCCAAAGCCCCAGCAGCAGGCCAGAACTGTGCAAAAACACAGAAAAAAGAGTGGCTCCACAGAAGGGACCCCCACCAAGCAGAAATGTCCCAGACAGAGCATTCTGGCCCGAGCCGACTCTCCTTCACCCTTGTGGGTTAACTTTGACTAAGCTTCTTTTTATCTCTCCAAGCTCCAGCAGTTCTTCCGTGAAACAGGGCAAAACTATTTGCTTTCTCAACTTTATGTGAGTTTCGCGAAGAGCAAATAATCTCATGACTTGGGGACATGTCAGTAGTTTATAAAGAATAGGCTATGGTGGCACCTCCTGGGAGCCCGGGATCAAGCTGGGGTCTCTGTCCATGGGAAGCTGAAAATCTAGTCCGAAAGACAAAACAAAGACCCAAGAAGAAACCCCAGAAAAGGCCCCAGTGATGATTACAGAGAGAAAATTGGCTGCAATTAGGCATGACAACAGCTGTCACATTTCTCAACCACAAAAAGAAAAATGTTTGTGAACGATCCTTTTTTTCGCCTTTTATGCTTTGCGGAGGATGCACCTAGTCCAGGGACTTGGTTAAGAGGTAGAGAACCTCCAGGCCACCTTCCATGTGCTGAGATGGCAGCGTGCTCTGGGTCTATGCCCACGCCCAGGGCTCCTAGGGGTCCACAAAACAGGCTGCAACACACACAGGGTTGTGGGGACACCCCGCCCCCCATGCGGAGATACAGGCAAGCAGTCCCTGCACGCCACTCCTTGTCCCTGGCTTTGACCATCATAGACCACCTCTACCTACAGGCACACCAATAAATCATTTCTGACATGGTAAGAAAATTAATTTGGGGAAGATTAATTAGCTACATTCAGGCGTTCAGCTGAAATTCCTGGAAATCAGATGGTGGGGAGAGTGCTTTTCCGCACCGACCTAGGACAGATTCCCTTTCTCTCCTCTAAGGTCTGACTCAGCCACGCAGAGTCATCTCGAAGTGCTAGGCCCCTCTTTCACTGACGGAGGTCGAGGGTTCTGCCCATAAGGCTGCAGGGGCGGGAGCTCACAACCCTACGGTTCAGTCATTCAGGACAGTTGTCACTATCCAAGCAGCCGCCATCCGTTTCTTGGGTGTTTTGTGGTAAACGCTTCTTTACAGACCAGCCAGTTAGCTGGCCCGCAAGTCAGGAGGCGGTGGTCTCCACTGGTCTTTCCAGTCCTGCCCCTCCCAAGGCCACAGCTGCTTGCCTAGACACCTGCAGGCTCCAACTTGTCAGGAAAAATGCATTCCAAATTACAGCCTTCGTCAGCGCCTCTCCAGCCCTGCTTGCTCGCCTCCCCCCTCCTCTCACATGCACACCTCACCCTCCTTCAGTTTCACCCCATGGAGAAGGCTGTGGGTCCTGGGTGGGAGGTTGTTGGAGTGGAGCCTGGCCTGGCCCTCTGTTCATTTACCCCAGAACCTTGCTGTTATGTGGTAGGGACCGGCTTCTCAGCATCTCTCAAGCAGTGGGAGGTTCTATTTTGAACTCAGAGATAGCTCAGTCTTAGTATTTTTTCATTGCTTTTAGCCAGAACCTACAGACAGAGAATCCAGTGCCTCCCTCCTGAGGACAGAAGCACCTGGGGGTCTGCAGAGTCACTACATGTGGGGTCAGAGTTCAGAGGGCCTCGGGAGACAATCTAGTCCAGTGGGTTTCAAACTTTTATGTGTAAAAATTGTGCAGAGGAAATCTCACACGGAACCCCAACATTTTCTACTTTCCATAGCCTGAAAAGCACGAATGCACTGGGGAGCAGGAGGTCTTGGGGAATGGGGAGTGAAGGTCAGTGCCAGAAATAGATAACCAAATGTTTCTTCACTCCCAGCTCCACACGATTCCCGTGATACCTGGATGCCTATCTAATTTTTCTCTTAAAGTCTTTCTTAAAAATTTTGGGGCATATTCACCACAATCATGCCCCAGGAAAAACACACTAGCTCCTCTCACAAGAACCTTCATCCATCCCCACAGACAGTTCCTTGTGGGAGGCAGCCCCAGGCCAGGCTCAGTCCACCTGGGGATACCCACTGGGCATCACTTTGTCCTCCCCTGAGCTCTGGCTCAGCACGGCCCAGCCCTCCTGCAAACCCCAACCACCTGCACCCACCTTCCCAGATAGTCCTCTCTCCCAAGCTTCCTGCTCAAGAGGGGAAGTGCTCCTGCTCAAGTGCCCCTCCTGGGTTTGGGGCTACTGCCTAGAAAGCACTCTGAGACCAGACCCAGGACAGGAAGGCTAAGATGGGGATTTTCTTCTTCCCTGGCAGGGCTCTCTAGACTTTCCATCATCAGGAGCAGGGACAGGGGACGGTTCTGAAAGTCAGGCACCTCTCGGGGCCTTAGGCCCCTCGTCTATAAAATGACAGCGGGGTGGGGATAAAATGATCCCATCTGAGTGATATACTTACAACGGGGCTGGCACATGGCGAGTCCTGAGAAATGTCAGTTCTGATGATCATCATCTCAACCCATCATCCAGCCTGATGGAGTCCCTCCTCTTACTGAGGAGGAAACTGAGGCCTGGGGAGGGAGGGGGAGGGTCTTGCAAGTCACCTGGATGCCCAGTAACAGAATGCTCATTAGCAGGGTGACAGAACCAGACTCCTGGCAAATCCCAGCCGCACAAAAACCTAAGTCGTTTGGTGACCTACATACATATTTATAGCCGCCCGCTTCCAAAATGGGTTTTAGATGGCTGAATTGGAGTCATTTTTTGGTCCCATCCGCTGTTCCCTTCCCAAGGAAGGATCAGGCATGCCCGTGGGGCTTTCTCACGGTAACAGGAGGCTGTGTCCAATAAGAACAACTTCTCCAGTGGACTCAGAAGAAAAGTATGTAAAGCAAACGCAGTGTGCAAAGGAAAAGTATGTAAAGTAAAGAAGCCAAAGCCTTTCCCGAGGTCTCGGGCACTTCTGAAAACCCCTGGAAACCAGGCCTCCATGCTCCACGCAGGGCCCAGGAGAGAGCAGGAGTGGAGAACAAGGGGGCTTCTCCCACCAGCCTTTGCTCTGTGCTCACAGCTGGATCAAGGGGAGACGGGGCCCAGGCTGGCACAGCGCATTTCAATAATCAGCAACAGTGGTGCAGGACCGTACTAAGTGAAGGGTCATTCTCTCTGAATGCAGCCCATTAGGATGATTCATGCACTTTTCCAACCTGGGAGCCGCAAAGCAGGCCAGGCCCCAGCGCCTCTAAGATGTGAGCACTAAACAGCGGCCCCTCCGCCACCCCCGAGTCACCGCCTTTTTATGGAGGACACGCAGCATCGGCCATAATTACCACCACCATATTTGCAAGTTTCCAATTATATTCAGCTTAATAGTGGGTGCTCAATAAACGGTGATTCACTTTTGAAAACAATGCCATGTTCTCAAATCCTTCAGCAACCAAGCCTCAATTAACTCTTTCTCTCGGGCAGTCCTCTAAGTTAAGCAGCTGTCCCTGAAGCCCAAAGCACTTTTTCTTACATGTACTTGGCCCCTCCTAAGGTATGGGAAAGTTACCAGGGACAGAACATTGCAATGTCATATCTGTCTCTGTTACCCTGTACTCATGATGTGCTCTTTGCTGGGAGGCAGACTCGGGCGGGTCCTTCCATAAGGCAATCAGCCCCTGGGCACAGCAGGGCCCTCACAAGATGCGCTGGGCAGGAGCAAGGGTGGGCGGGGATGTACAGGGCGGTACTGAATTCAGGGACCCGAGCTTCAGTGCTTTCTGGCTTCTCCCCAGGTGTGGCAGTCTGGGCATGTCTCTTCCTCTTCTCTGAGCCTGAGCTCTCGCCCCTTCACTGTGAAAACATCTTCCTCCAGGGGTGGGAAGAAACTGAGTCAACGGACCGAGGGATAACACCATACTGGCATGGGCGAAAGCAGTAGAGAACCGGGAAAGGATGCTGTTCCCACCTGAGATGCCACAGGCCAGGTATTTTAGTCTGGGTTCTCCCAGATGCAGAACCAGAAGCCAGGAGTCAGGTGCAAGTGGTATATTTGGGAGCTGACACTTAGGAGGGATGGGGAAACGGGTCAGGGAGGGACAGCAGCAGGAAAGCTGGGTAATCAAGTCAGCTACCAAGGTGAACCACCCAAACTCCACCCAATTTGGAAACTTTTGAACACTGTCTACATAAACCTACTGCTCAGAATCATTTTACCAAGGTGAGGAGGACAGGGGAACCAGACACCAGCTAACTCTGGGAGGGCCCTTTGGAAGCTGTTCTTGAGCCCTGACTTCTGGGCTGCCTCACGAGTGTGGGAAGGATGATCACCCCATTGCAGGTCCTGCACAAAGCCTCGGGGAGAGATGCAGGTACAAGCTAGCTGGAGGAGGCTGGACTGGTGAGCAGGAAGGAGGAGGAGGCTGACAGCATCCGCTGCCGAGGGCCAAGAAGAGCCTCACACTTGCTGAGTTTACACGTAGCTGCAGCAACAGGCGGGCCCATCAGATGGCCCCAGACTCCTGTCCCACTTGGCCCCTAGCCTGCCCACACCGCTGTTCTCAGAATTTCAGGTTCCTCATCCACGCAATGGGAAGAAGGATCTCCAGGTCCCATCCCCTCCAAGCATTCTGAGCAGAGAATAATGGCTTTAAAAAGGTGGTGGAAACTGTACAGACTCATGGAAGCAGGCCGTCCCTGGAAGCCAGCTTCCCTAGCACAGGCAGTGTTCCCACACAAAGGCCCTGGGTCATTTTCTCCTGGGCGAGGGCCACCGTTCCAGAGAACAAGTAACCAGCACCTGGACAAAACCAAATGGGGACCATGATGGGCCACTAGTCCCTTCAGAGGCCTGCAAAGTCACCTGGCAGCTTGAGGGAGGGCTGAAGCTCCAGTGCAGTGGGTGGGCTGGTAGAACACGTGAGCACCTGGAAAGGCCTTGGGGGCCACAGACCCCAGCAGGGTGAGCCTGTGTGCAGAGGGGCCACAGCCCCCCTTGACTGGCTGATGGAGCACCAGACCACTCCGGGACCCACACTTCATCCACCCTGTAGCTGAGGACGCTGGCAGCCCGTGCCGGCGCCTGACCCCACAGGCAGAGAAGTGAGTGGCCTGCAGTAACACTGTTCTCAGCAGAGTCTAAAAATGCACCTCCTTGGTGCAGACATCTATGGCCCAGACCACAACCAAAAGTGCAGAAGGAGAAAATTCTGAACCGGCAGCTGGAGTTCTGACTTGTTCCAGGATGAGGTGAGCCGCTTGAGGACCCCTACTATGCAGCCAACAAAAGAGGGTAACAGAATCTTTTCAAAATTTATTTTTGATTGATTTATTTTGGCTGTGCCGGGAGGTCTTAGTGGCAGCATGCGGGATCTTTGATCTTTGTTGCAGCATGCAGGATCCAGTTTCCTGACCAAGGAACCAAGGCACCCTGCATTGGGAGTGTGGAGTCTTAGCCACTGAATACCATGGAAGTCCCCAGAATCTTTACTGGTTAAAAAAAAGCCTTATCCTTGGCACTTCAGCAACTGACAAAAATCTGATTTCAACATAGAAACTAGGAAGATTCAATTTTTCTAAAATATAACACCAAAAAAAAAAAAAAAAAAAGAGAGAGAGAGTGAGAGAAAGAAAGACATATATTTAAGTACATAAAAAAAAAAAAAAAAAAAGGACTGCAGGACTTCCCTGGCTAGTGGTCCGGTGGTTAAGACTCCAAGTTTCCAATGTAAGGAGTACAGGTTTGATTCCTGGTCTGGAACTAAGATCCTACATTCTGTGTGGATCAGCCCCCCAAAAAGGGGGGGGACTGGAAGGAAATACAGTAAAATAAGCACATGTGGGCATTGCACACTTGCTCCCTCCATCCCATCACCCATGGCTCTACAAGACTTCTCTCTGATTAGGCCCTCTAGAGCCCGGGGGGTGGACTCGTGGACTTAGGACCACTGAGTTGTCCAGGCTCATGGACACATTTTCCCCATTCTCTTTGCTCCTGGATCCCCTACCCAGAGGCACCAGATTTGTAAATATGTGAGTGATTTCAGGGAGAAGGCACTGGAACCCCACTCCAGTACTCTTGCCTGGAAAATCCCATGGATGGAGGAGCCTGGTAGGCTGTAGTGCATGGGGCTGCAAAGAGTCGGACATGACTGAGCAACTTCACTTTCACTTTTCACTTTCATGCACTGGAGAAGGAAACGGCAACCCATTACAGTGTTCTTCCCTGGAGAATCCCAGGGACGGAGGAGCCTGGTAGGCTGCTGTCTATGGGGTCGCACAGAGTCGGACATGACTGAAGTGACTTAGCAGCAGCAGCAGAGTGATTTCAGACCTGCAGCCTTTGACCTGAGAACCCCAAGGTGAAGCCACAGTGCCCAAAGCTTTCAACACAGGGTGGTTCTATTGGCTCTGCCCATCTACATTCCAATGCTCAGTCCCAGCCTGGCATAAAGGGGGCCAAGTAAATGCTAGATGGGTCAATGAGCTAATGAATCGATGGAGGGTTTGTTGGGCCATTCCTCTCCAGGGGGAAGCCTGAGTTCATGCCTATAAGGGGCCCCTTATGCTTAGGGTACTAGAAACAAGCATATTTTCACTCAAGCACCTGTACACTTTCTGGCTGGGCCATCAACAGGCTGCATGACCTTAGGCAAGCTACACAACTTACACTCTGTCCCGAGTTTCCTCATTTATAAAGTGGGAATAATACAAAGATGTACCTTAGGAGATTGTTACAAGAATTGTGTCTTAAATATTTGTCAAATGCTTGGAATCATGCACATAACACAAGGTAGACATCATTTAAGTGTTTAGTAAATAAAATAAGTAAATATATACACACACGCCTAGCATACGCACCTGCACTCAGACGTGAATGTACAGGCATGCCCATAAAGGCACAACGTCCCCAGCCCCCCACATGCTCCAGGAGGCCAAGGACCTCAGTTTTTTGTTTTTTTCCAGATAAGCTGTAAGGGTCAGACGTGCCCTCTACCACAGCCAATGGTCAAAGAGAGAAGGGCTCTGGTCTGCCCTAAACCAAAAAAAAAAAAAATCCAATGAGCAAAGTCCAGTCAGGGCACTGACCGACAGCCGTGGCTGTGAACCTTGACCTTGCATGTCGGCTCAGCTATCTGCCTGAGCCAGGCTCCTGTGACAGGTGACCCCAGCCCCCCTGGTCCTCAGTGATGTACAGTATCTCTCCCTGGAGATATGGCACCACCAGAACAAACACTAGCAGGTGGGATGGCAGGAAAAGCCCTGGTCACCAGTCCACCTGTCCAGCCTTCTTCCTCCAGGTTTATAAGGCGTATTTCAGTTTTTTCAACACTGTTTTAAAAAATCAAGCCCTCCTTTGGATTTCAATGGTCTGGGATACATCCACTACTTAAGGGGGTTTGCTTTTCCCACCACTTACTCCAAGGGCACATTCAAGACCACAGAGACCTGGTCTCTATGAAATGCCAACACGGTGCAGGACAGTAACCTCATGAATCAAGCCGGAAGTGGCCTTAATTACTGGTGCACATTGTAAAATCTCCTTCCAAACAAGGTCATAAATCCCTTACCACTGGAAATGTTCTATCCTTAAAGAGAGGCAAAGGTTTCTTGAACAGACTTATCAATTTCAGAATAGTAAACTTTGATCCACTGTATGAATCAAGCGATCGCGGAGGCTGAGTGCCTCTCTGACAAGGCACCATCAGGAGATATCCCCAACATGATATCCCATCATCAGCTTTCTCGCTTCACACACTTCTCTGCCAGGAAGTGAGACCCCGCTCGACTCCCTGGGACGACCGCCTGGAAATGAGGTCTGCTGGTGCCAGGACCTGAGAACCTAAACCAGACCCTCCAAGAGCCTGAGGGTGCTCGAGGGTGAGAACTGTCAAGAGGCTCGGACATGATGCTGAGGATGGAGGGAACACCCACTGTCGGGCAAGACTGAGATTTTAACACTGTCTTACTTCATCCTCCTAATTATATTGTTTTCAGATGAGATAAATCAAAGCCCAGAGAGATTTCCTAGTTTCTCCAAGGCCTCAGAGCACACGAAGTGTTGCAGGTTTCAACTCTGGCCAGCCTCCCTTCCAGTCTTTGGCTCTTCTGTGACACCCACAGCCTGCCGCCTGAGTTTCAAAAATCCTGGGTTCCTTCCCGACAGCAGAATGAAATCTCTGAAGGGAGGTTTGAAAGAAAGAAGAGGAAGCTCTGCCAATTTGGCTCAGATACACACCAAATTGGGCAAGGGCCACCCCGACACTCCCTCATCAGCTGGGTGCTGGAAGTCTCCCTTCCTCTTCTTCGGCCTCCCTGTGACTGGAACATACCTGCAACCTGCCAAGGCCACACCTGGGGAAGCACCGCTTCCGCCTGGAGCCATGCTCTGTGGCGGGCTTCTAGCAATTACTTCCCTCCATTGCTTACTGCCTCCTCCATCCTGCCCAGGATCCCACCTCCTCCTACTCCCCACAACCTACCACCAAAAATAGTGCAGGCATGTCCTTACACTAGAGGCAATGAGCTCCAGCGTTGTTCTGAAGGTGTTCACAGCAGCTGTGAGGCAGTAGAAAGATGGGGTCCCACTTCTGCACACAGAAGCATCAGTCAGCACAGGATGGGGATGAGAGCCAGAAGGTGAACCTGAACACAGGCCCCTGCTTCATTAACAAGAATTAATAAAGGGCTGTATTAACTTTGCCAACAAAGGTCTGTCTAGTCAAAGCTATGGTTTTTCCAGTAGTCATGTATGAATGTGAGAGTTGGACTATAAAGAAAGCTGAGCGCCAAAGAATTGATGCTTTTGAACTGTGGTGTTGGAGGAAACTCTCTTAGAGTCCCTTGGACTGCAAGGAGATCAAACCACTCAATCCTAAAGGAAATCACTCCTACATGTTCATTGGAAGGACTGATGCTGAAGCTGAAACTCCAATACTTTGGCCACCTGATGCGAAGAACTGACTCATTAGAAAAGATCCTGATGCTGGGAAAGATTGAAGGCGGAAGGAGAAGGGGACGACAGAGGATGAGATGGCTGGATGGCATCACCGACTCGATGGACATGAGCTTGAGCTAGCTCTAGGAGCTGGTGATGGACAGGGAAGCCTAGGATGCTGCAGTCCATGGGGTCACAAAGAGTTGGACATGACTAAACGATGAACAGTTTGGAGAGAAGGATACGAACCCCAGAAGGATGTACTCCCTGGGGACATTTAAACCATCACCCCAGCCAACCAGCCAATCTGAAAGGGCTCCACTTGAGTGGTGGACCTGAGTGGTCCACCTGAGTGGTCTGGCCCCACTTGCCCTCTCCACAGTTCCGTCATGCCCATCCTCTGATCTGTGAGCAACAGGTCTAAACGGATGGCCCTGAGCTCCCCATCATTCTGGATCCCCTAATTGGAGCTGTCCTGACCTGGCGGCGCTGGCTTAGGGACCAGCTTGAGTGAGCTGCTGCCGCTTTCCCAGCACCCCTGGCCAGCTGTGTCAGCTTGGTGAGTAAGGCAGGGAGGGCCCTCAAAGGCTGCCCACAGCCCCTTCCACCCAAGAAAAAATTTGCTCTAAAATATCGACACCCTCCCCAGAACTGCCTCCCGGATTTAAAAAGGGGAGAGGTTGCTTGGCTTTAAAAAGGAAATTGGATTCCCATTCATGAACTTCCCACACCAGGACACCTAACAGGTAAAACGGGTTCTGCCATTGATTAATGAGCTGGGGTAATAATGGGGCTCACCCTTTTGCCATTAAGAATATTAACCTCGTTCCTGGCCCAGGGATGTCATAAATCCAGGGCCCACGGAGCTCTGTCACAACCACACTACACATCTGCCAGGTGAGGGGGCTGGGTGCATGTCTCTAACCTCCAGGGTAAGCCAGGAAGGGACAGAGCCCTTTGGGAAGCCCACAGACACTCCACCAGGCCAGATGTGGGCAGAAGGAGAAATAATGCCATAACTTGCCATAGATATGCAAGAACCCAGGAGTCTCAGCTGCCTGGGACCTTTATTAAGGTGATGCTGTGCTCGCATGGTCTAATGGCTTCTCAAAAGCCAAGCTGCCCACTGGGGGCATTGACAGTGGTGTGACCTTATGACTTCCACCACCAGGGAGGAACTGTCTCCTTCCATTCTGCACAAATCTGAGGGATGCTGGAAAATCACGTCCAGCTCTGGGCCCTGCACTTTAATTAAGAGCTGCCACCAGGATGATAAAGAGCCCGGACTCCATGTCTCATGAGCATAATTAAAGAGACTGAGAAGTGTGTATGTTCTAGATAAGATTTAGGGGCATGTGTGCGCAGTGCAGGATGGATAGTTAATTCCTGGAACCAGATGTAGACATGTTCTGTGGGGCCAGAGATGACAGAATGAGGACCAACTGGTGGAGGTTACAGAAAAGATTTCAACTCAAGGTTAGGAAGACTGATCAAACACAGCTGTTCAAAATAGCACAGGGTTATTTTAGGAGGCAGTGAGCTGCCTGCCATAGGGATCTCTGGGCAGATCTCTGCATGAGCCAGCAGGAGGACCTCGACTAAGACCCTCTGCCACTGGAATCTCTGCTCCTTCTGCGATTTTTATGACACCCCAACGCAGGGCACTGGGGGTGGCAGAGGCAGCAGTTGGTCCAATCTTTTAGAAGTATAACCCCTTCTCTCACTTCCTCAAGAAGCCCCCCAGCTTGAGAGCCCAAAGGGTGCTGCTCTGCAGTACAACTGGCTCATTTCCTAAAAGTATGTGAGGGTGGGAAGATACACAAGCCTGCCCGCTGAGAGAGAGCATCACCATCCAGGAAAGAGATGAGACATATCTCCAGATTGGGACCAGGTCACTCAGTGGGGGACGGTCTCAGCCTAAGCTAATCAGGGCCTCTTCTTCCAACTGATGGGCTGGGACTGACCCAGGCCACTTCTGTTTTGGAATTCAGCAATGCCTGTGGTGATCTAGAAGGGGATAGAAGGACAGTGTCTGCCCTCAAAGAGGGGAAGAGTCTAGCGAGAGATGTCAGCAAATTTCTTCTCTAAAGAGCCAAACAGTAGATAATATTTTGATTAGCAGGACATACAGTTTCTGTGGCAACAACTCTACTCAATTGCCACTGTAATGCAAAAGCAGCCATATGTACAACTAAATAAATGTGCACGGCTGGGTGCCAATAAAACTTTATTTCAAAAAATAGGCAGCAGTTGGATTTGGCCCAAGGGCTGCAGTGTGCCCACCTCTGGGCTAGTCCTATGGTTCTCAACAGGCTGTGCATTAGAATCCCTTGAGGAGTTTTCACAAAGCACCAATGCCTAGGTTCTGCCCCAAATAACATTGAAATGGTGTAAGGTGGGGTCTGGGGTCAGTGTTCTCTAAAAGCTCCCCCAGATGATGGTACCATGCAGTCAAGACTGAGAATCACTGATCTCTAGCAGAAGAGAAGTATGTGAAATCCCACTATAATCTCACAATAATCCATAGGATTTCACAAACCCAGCCCAGGTGAAGTGACTAGCTCAGGCTCATAAGTGAGTCAAGAGGCAAGGAATCCCAGCCCATGAGCTTTCCCCAGCACACAGCACACAGCATGGGCTCACACCCCCAGCCTAGTGCTTGGGATGCAGGTGCTTTCTAGCACACGACCCACAATTCCAGGAAGACAAGACCCTGCAGACAGAAATCAATACCAAACACGTTCGCAAGACACACTCTAATGATGAAACCGGGCTCTCTCCCCAGACCAGCCTCGATGACCTCGGACTAACAGGGGAAGAGAAATTCCCAAACAACTCGTTTGTCTGTTTTTGAGAAGCAGCATTTTAACCAAATTTTAAACAGTTTATTAGCATCTGGGAAGAACAAAAGGGGACTATAAAAACTGTGTTTCCTCAACCCTAACAAGCGCAGCCACAGGAAACTCTTTACCAATGACACCACTGAGGACCTGCCAAAACGTGCTGCCTGCCTGGAGCTCTACCCACGCAGGACTGGGGCACAAGGAACCCCCAGAGCCCTGGGGAATGTTACAAAAGCTTGGATGAGGCTGGGCGGCCACTGGCAGCGATGATCTCAGCATCGACAGTGCAAACGTGCTTGGTAGATGGGGCAAACCCAGGCATCCCTGGCCTTGCAGCAGCTCTGTGGGTGGCCAGAGAGCCTCTGAGCCCCAGACCTCCCCCTTCCACTAAGTCATGGGGTCAGTCAGGGGCTGGAGACAGCAAGGATGGGACAAGCATGATCATAAGACAATAAATACTGAGAGCAGAGACCAGGGACTATGTGCAGCTCTTCTCATGTTCCCAACAACTCCTGTGGAGCAGATTCACACGTTGTCCCCATTTTGCAGATGGAAAAACTGAGCAACCAAGTAGCTGAGTAATGTGTCCACAGTCACCATGGCAGCAGGTTAGAGTCAGAATTCAAACCCAGCTCCTCTGTCCCAGATTCTGGCTCTCAATGTTATGCTCCAAGGACTTAAAAGAGACTCCACTAAGGCAACTCTTTTCCTGCCGAGGTGATGAATCACAACCAGAGAGAGTAAGGGGCTGGCATGGGGCCAGACATGGGGGGCTGGGGCAAAACCAGTTCCATGTACCACCCTTTCTCTCTGTAGAGAAGGGTCCTGCCAGTTTCTCCGAGGATGGGCTCACTAAGTTGCTGAGGGCCTGCAGAACTGGAGAAAAAGTCAGCTTGAGGGCTCCTGTCTGCCAGCCTGTGTGAAATAAAGCCTGTGAGGAGACCCCACATGACTCAGAATCTTCTGTTCCACCTGCGTGGTACAGAGGCCTGCTTGTCAGCCCCTCACTGTCCACCATCGTCCACACTCAACTGCAGGAGTCACCAGCCAGCTTCCCAGTCATGGCTCTCTGCCCCAGTGCCCTCCAAGGACGCTCCATTCTCCAGTTACTGCACGTTCAAACTCTACCTAGGCTCCAAGGCACAGTCCTGGAGAACATGAGCTCTGGAGTTATAGCTGAGCTCGCATCCTAGCTGTGTCACTTTGGGAAGCTTGTTCAACCTCTCTGGGCCTCAGTTTCTTCATCTAGGAAGTGAGGAGGATAATGGAGCCCACCTCAGGCTCGCAGCAGTTCATCATGGTTCAACCTGCACGTACCTTCCTCCGAGAAACTCCCCCTCCATGGTTAGACGTGAGCTTGCCCTCCTCTGAGCCCCCTAGTTCTGTCTGTACCCCCACTCAGCCCCCAGGGCTGACTCTGGGGCAGGTCCCGTGCTGGGCTCTGGGACAAGCAGAGTGAGACACTACTTCAGTCCTCCAGGAGTTCGCAGACCAGTCTGGGGGACAGACGCAGGCTCGCAAATAGCTGTGAGGGCTAAGAAGTGACATTTCACATCCTATGACACTGTAACAAGAACTTTTTTTTTTTTTTTTAATCTGGCTCACTTCCCACTGACTAAAGGCAGTTTCACTGATGAGCTGTATAAGAGTTTTAAAAAATCAGGTCAAATCACAATTGGAGAATTCCAAATGGCTCCCAGAATTTCCCCCTTCGCTTACTTCACAGTCTGGATTTAGCCATTCAGGTCCCTCCTTCTCCACCTCTGTACCCCCCATATATGTGTGCCCAGGCCCAAGCGTTCTACGCACACTAGGGCTTGGATGCCACAGAACAGGGTGGGTGCATAGGCACCAGGCTTGAACGGATCTCCAGACTCAAGAGTGGCGTTGTTCTATTATAAAGCAACGGACCCAGGAGTCCCAGTAACCAACACTATTTCTATGTGCACTGCACTTTACAGTACATGGCAGAATGTCACTTGCTCTTCCCACGAAGTCATCTTGCCATGATTACTAAGACCTCCTGAACTGGGGTTCTAGGTCAAGGTTTATGCCTACTTATCTTTCTGGTACCTGTGTTTAACACAGCACCCAGCACATACTAAGGTGCTCAATAAGTAAAAAAAAATTTACAAGCGGGAAAACTGGTTCAGAGAGATTAAGAAACTTGCTCAAGGTCACACAGGAAAGGAAAACAGCCAATCTGCCCAAGGGCAAGGAGAAGCTGAGTGTAACAAAGCAGGACAGTGGGCAAGGGGCCATCCACCAGAGGCGGGTGAATGAAAGGTAGAGTGGAAAAAGGCAGATGAAGCTCCAGGAAGGGAGTGTCTGACCAAGAGAGAACAAAGACAGGCCCTGGGAGCAGGATGAGAGGGGCCAGAGGAAGTGAGGGGATGGAAGTTTCTGAGACAGACTGTCAGCCGTGAAGAACAAGTTTCCGAACTCCTGAAGCTTATCAGGCAGGCCGGGCTGACAGGAGGGTGTGACAGCCCTGGACGATACAGCACAGGAAAGGGTTCTTTATAGTTGGCTTTATTCTTTTGAAAAATGTGAATAATTTGTTATTAGAATGATGAAAAGCTATCTTAAGATAAAGTGCTCTATCAAATGTCAGGCCATTTAGACCTCCAATACAGTCCCCAAACCAGGCAATGGGAGTCTTTAAAAATTTCAAAACTATTCCTGGCTTGTCACTGCATCTAAATAAGAAAATGAACAAGCTAGGCTCTTTTACCCAAAAAAAAAAAAAAGGTACACTTTAAATGATAAGCCCAAGAGAAAGCCAAGTGCAAGACTTTATTATAGCCCTGGAATCACTCTGTCATCAGCCTATTTGTGCTACTGCAGATATCAAGGCTTTAAGATCCAAAGAAAGGGGGTCATGGCCCCTGGGCCAAAGACTCCATCGTATTTTTGCGGCCCAGAGGTGTGTGAATGAATGGATTCCATGATTCTTGGCTCAAACCTCCTGATTTTACAATCCCCTGTCCCTCCCCCATCTACAGAGCTGAGGTCACAAAGCCACAAAGTTCCCTTGTAATGCTACTTCCTGTAGATGCCCAGTCTGGCTTTCTGAACAACCTCTTTAATTTGACCGTACAACCCACAGTTGTCCAGAAATGACTTTGATACAAGAAACATCTCAGGCAAGCTCAGGCACCTCGCGAGTCCAAGACGTCTCTGGCTTGGGGCCTGCCATCAACCACTCGCCCTGGCAGGGGCTATGCCCATCAACTTGGTTCCAATAGCCCAAGAGCCCCACCCCTCCCCTGCCCAACCCCAGGGTAGCTCAGGGCTGACTGGAGCGGGAGCGAGGGAAGAGGAGGAGGAATTCCACCCGTGGCTCCTGACAGAGGCTCTGGCCTTGCCCTGCTCTCCACAATCCCTGGGCCACATTCTTACTCTGAGCCAGAAAGGCTGATTGGGGTTCTGAGGTCACGTTCTAATGCTGCACCACAGACAGGAGTGTTGATAGCAGGCTGAGCCTCACAGAGTGATTGTTCTCAGAGGACAAGACTTATTATCTGTCCTCAGAAATTCCACCCTCTCCTCTCCTCTGAGTTCTCTCCTTGGAGGCTTAGCTCCCTCAGAGAAATGCAAAGAGTGACTGAACTTCCAGGTTCCGAAAGGCAGAGAGAGCCAGGAGAGATTGTGGTTCCCACCTGGGCCGCCAGCTGGCAATGTGACTGACCTGGGTGAGGCTCAGCTACTTCTCAGGGAAAACAGAAACCATGGTCACCTGAGGGCTGTCTCAGGTGGGAATGAGACCACGTGTGAAGCCACACAATGATTGGTAAGGCTGTTCTCACCGAAGCTGACTGCAGAAGGGTGGCCTGAGACGTACATTAGCACCTACGGAGTGGGAGGAGGGTGGAGATGGGGATGCAGAGGGTACTGGCCCACAGGCTCCAGCCACTCTGCTTAAGGAGGTGAGATACGGTCACCAGAGGGAGCGGGCAGGCAGGCGGTACTGGTGGGGGTCAGGTGGCCTCCTGGAGGAGGCGCATCTCCTGTGGGCTCAGGCGGGAATGACTGCACTTGAGGTAGGTGGATCAGTGGTAAGGCATCTGGAGGGGGCGTGGAAGTGAGGGAAGGAAGAGTAAAGTGACCAGGCTACACTGCTGAAGAGGTTGTACGGTGGGCGTATAACAAAGACACGTAGAAACGGAGTTTGGGGTGGGGGGGAGTGGATTGAGGGCTCCGCTTTGGGGCTTTACTGTAAACAGAACGTGTTAACATTCTGAAGCAGAGGGGTACCAGCAAGGGGAGGGGTGATGGAGTGTGCAAGCCGGGAGGGGGATGCAGCTGTCCCAGGGAAAGGAGACAGTTTGATGTAGAAGATTCCTGCTCCACAGGTGCTTAGCGGGCAGTTAACTTCCGGAGGACCTGGCACTTGGGAGACTGGAACAGATGAGAGCCTATGACATTTATCCTCACTCAAAACCTCTCTTAGAACCTCCAGCCAGGGATGAAAGGCCTAAGTACAGTCATCACCAGGTTCACTGTTTTCTATACAATCAGAAATAAGCCCTTCATGCCTGATACCCAGAAAGCCCTTTTCGCTAATCAGGAACCTTCATTTGCCTTTGTCCACAAAGGCTCTATTTGCACTCTTTCCCCTCACCATGCATACAGGTGAATCCATCACCCAGCCAGGAGCTCTGTACAGGGGAGGGGCAGTCACATCACCACACACACACCTGTGAGGCAAGTCAGGTCATCACAAGCAAGGCCCAGAAGTATGACCCATGGTGGGGGCTGGGGGGGTGGGGGAGCAGAATAAAGAGACCGTGTCCATGTTCTGCCAAGAGGCAAGATCTGAGCTGAACCTGTATTTGCCAGATGGGATGGAGTGGTGGGAGGGAAGATGGGCATGCTAGCCTTGGAATAGCCAGGGGCAAAGCTCAGAGGGGTAAAAATTCAGTGAGTTTAGGTAAGGATGTTCCTGGCATATCAGGAAAAGGACTGGGGGACCACCTTGTAGGAGGCCTTGAATGCCAGGTTAAAGCAGCTCCACATTACACCAAAGGCAATGGGAAGCCACTGGAGGTTCTGAGAAGCCAATGACCAGGTAGGAATCGTGCTTTTACTGGAGTGACACAATGTCAGCTGTCCCCCATAACGGGGTGGTAGGTGGGGCTGGTACGGGATGCGCCAAGGACAGCAGAGGAGACAGAGTTATGGCAGGAGCCAGCTAACTGCCAAAACGTAGCCGGCTGAAGTCGGCTTGCAAACATACTTGTTAAAAATAGTGCTTTGGGCCTTCGTGGAAACAACCTCATTCTATACCTATTTCCTTTCTCGTTCTTGAATATTCTCCAGAGTGTCTGAATACGCATCTCATGAGGAAGTCATTAGCAGAGGCTCAGTCTGTTCTAATTATAAAACAGGCAAGGAGTCTGCTGAGGCCAATGAGGGGCTCATGCCCACGTCTGGCCTCACAGAGACACTAGGGCATGGGGTTAGAGCAGGCCCGGGGGTAGCACCATCAGGGCTCAAATGCCACGTCTGTCCTCTGCTGGGTTGTTACGCACGTTACTCAAATTCCTGTGCCTCAGTTTCTACTCACTGGGGATAATAAAAGTACCTACTGGGAACTTCCCTGGTGGCCCACGGTTAAGAGTCCACCTGCCAACGCAGCAGACACAGGTTCTATCCCCAGTCAGGGAACTAGATCCCACATGACGCCAAACAACTTAGCCTGTGCTCTGCAACAAGAGAAGACACCGCAATGAGAAGCTTGTGTAACGAAGAGTAGCCCCAGCTTGTAGCAACTAGAGAAAGCCCGCTTGCAGCAACTTGAAGAACCAGCGCAGCCAAAAAAAAAAAAGTACTCACTGACAAGGTTTGTCACAAGAATGAAGCAAAAAAAAAAAAAAGCTTAACACAGCACCTGGCACACAGTAGGAACTTAACATGTATTAAGTGAAGCCAAAAATCACCCACCATCTTCAGCTGTCTAACTGCAAACCTCATCTCCTAACTGTGCCAATGCCCTTAAATTACTGAGGACTGTGCTGAGTGGTGAGTAATACGCTGGGCTGGGAGTGGGGAGGCCCAGCCCTATTCGGGGTAGGGTGGGGGGGCCTCCCTGACCTTGGCGGGTGGTGCTTCAAGCAGTTCACTTCCCCATCCCTAAAATGGGCACTGGAAATCCCCATCCCTACCTCCCATGCCCTCTGTCTCCTGGAGCAGCTGAGACAATACCAGTGTGAGGGCCCAGGGCAAACCAAGTGCCCGTGTGAGGGTCAGCACTCCCCTGCTCCACAGGAGTGGCCCTTCCGTCTTGCCCATCTGCTGGCTTGCCTCAGGAGTCACTGTGACAGGCTTTCTCAAGGCCAGCCCAAGCAAGCAGATGTCACAGCCAGAACAGCAGGGGCTCATTTCCAGCCTGGCCAAGCATGGGCTTTCCTGGGGTGAACAGGCCCAGCCTAGATGTCCAATTCCTGCTAATTCTCACCATGGGCCAGGCCCTGGGTTTTCCCTATGTCCCTGAGTGACAGAGACGCAGCCAGGGGTCCCTCAAACCCATTACTACACTACAGAACCGCCTGGCTAATTCTGGCCAGGCCCTCAGAGCCACTCAGAGGCCCCCATCGACCAGATAACCCACAGCCCTACCTGTTCCAACTGTGTGCTCCAGCCCCATGACTTTCCCACCAGACCCTAGCTGTACTTGCTGACTTCCACGACTTTGGTCAAGCTGTACCTTCTGCCTATAGTTCTTCTCAATCTTCCTGCAGCCACTTTTCAGGGCCAGACTGGAGCCTCCCTCGCACGCCCCCCAGTATCAATGCCCCTGTGACGCTGATAGTTTTGCTGTGTGGTGGAACGCTCTGTGCCTGTGGCCCTGCCCCCCAGCCTCTCTACCTACTCCACAATGCCCTGTTCTGCATACTTCACCATGCCCACACCAGGGGGCTCACCCAGTACACAGGTAGGGACCTGAACCACTGAAACAGCCCGCTATGAACAAGGTAACGGTTCTGCACACTTAGATTTCAGGGACTGATGTCTTTTTTATTTTTTTCAATTGGAGGACAATTGCTTTACAATATTGTGTTGGCCTCTACCACACATCAACATGAATTAGCCACAGGTATACATATGTTCCCTTCCTCCCGAACACCGCCCCCCTCATCTGCCTCCCCGCCCTGCCCCTCTAGGTTGTCACAGAGCACTGGGCTGAGCTTCCTGTGTGTGTCACCCAGCAAATTCCCACTTGCTATCTGTTTTACATATGGTAATGTATATGTTTCCACGCTCTTCGGTCAAGTTGTCCCACCCTCTCCTTCCCCCAATGTGTTCACAAGTCTGTTCTTTATGTCTGCAGGACTGATGTCTTAACTGCATTTCCCAAGCTAAAAACAATGAGTTGCATCTTTCCTGGAAAAGTGGTCTCTGGGGGATGAGGGAGTGAGAGCACTTAGCTGTGGGGCCAGCTGCCTTCAGAAGGGAGAAGCCCAAGGTGACCCAGCTTGGGAATCCAGAGCTGGACGAGCAGAAAGAAATCAAGAGGCCATGGTACTCCCTGCTCCCCTGCCACAGGAACCATCAACTGAGTCAGCAAGTCCTGGGAAGAGCCGGTCGGCTGCCTTTAATCCTCCCAGAACACGCTAGCATCAGGGAAAGCTCAGAGGGGCAGACCTTGCGTCAGGGCCGCAGCCCCTGTGCTGGAGCCAGCAAGCCAAGGCGGTGACATGGAGAGGCAGGCAAGTCCTGGCTCCGCCTGGCAGCCCACTTCAACCTGCCACTACCCATGAATTACAGGGAGGAGGCTGTGGCCAACTGGCTTCAAGGCCGGCCCTGCCTCTCAGGCACAAGGAAGCGCTTTGTGCAGCCCAACACCTCATTATCTGGCATCTTGGCCACACCGGAAAGGGCAAATAATGGGGTAAGCGTGACACATGTTGCACAGATGCCCCTCCCTGCACAAACCTGTCTTTGAGTCCCCACTGCCTACAGAGCAAGGGCTCAATTAACTCCTTAGTAAGGCATTTGTGGCCCTTCCATCTGGCCACAACAAATCCTTCCAGAAAAACCTCCTTCTAGTCTAATTCACTTATTCATTCAAAAAATATTTGTTGAGCACCTAGGTGCTGGGCACGATGCTGAAAGAGCTGAAGGATCCCTAAATCCTACCGCCCTGAGCCTGTGCAGATCACATGCAGGTCCCCAGCTGAGAGCTCTGCCTATGGAAGGTGCTCAAGGTTAGCTACCTGTTATGATCATCACCCCTACCTGTCCCTGAGGAGGGAGGAAGCTGCTCTTCCCACATGCCCACCTACCTGCCCTCCAGTGTCACCACCACACCAGAAAGGTGGGCACAAAAGTTACTCTGACTGTTGGAGGCCCACCAGGTGCCATAATTTACAGTGTGCTGGCTGCTCTGGGGGGCACTGGGCTTTGGGGGTTTCCCTGTGCTGGAGTCACAGGAGGTTGGAGACTCTGAGGGGTTTGGAGCACACTGGATCCTCAATCAACCTCACTGAGGCCACTTATCTGACATGCATTTCTGGGTTCCTCCAGGTCGGGCCCTGTGTAAGGTGCTCCCACTGAGAAGGATGAAGAAGGTAAAGGTTAAAGGTACACAACAGGTGAGGGGCATGGAGGTAAAGTCCTGGTGGAAGGCAAGTGGCTTCCAACCAGCTAGCCAGGAGTCATGGAACAAGAGGGAACCTTTCACAGAGGTAAGGGTCAGCTTGAACATCAAGCTATGAGTAAAGACATGGAAGCTATGGAGACTGTTTAAGCCATGACATGTCTGGAGTCACTTTTGAAAGACAGAAGATGAAGGACTCATCTGGGGCTTCCCAGGCAGCGCTAGTGGTAAAGAACCCTCCTGCCAATGCAGAAGACATAAAGAGATTTGACCCCGGGTTGGGAAGATCCCTGGAGAAGGAAATGGCAATCCACTCCAGTATTCTTGGCCTGGAAAATCCCATGGACAGAAGAGCTTGGCGGGCTACAGGCCATAGGGTCGCAAAGAGTCAAATACAACTGAAGCGACTTAAAACAAAGGAGTGGCCAGAAAAGTCAAGACTCAAGCACTGTGGAATGTCAGGGATGGAATTTTTCTTCTGACAGCATTTGAAAAACCTGTAAGAGTAAGCAACTGGACACCCCATCAGTTTCTTACATCTTTATAAAGAGCCAGACAATACAACACGAGATCTCACACAGGACTACACAGTTGGAGGGGAAAGTAATACACTTTTAAAAGACATACTTTTTGACATGAGAATGTGGGCTACTTCTGTGCAACTAAATATTGATGAAAGCTCTCATAGCATCTTTAGGTCAGAGACAGCTTGCAAGAAATCCACGAGTATGGGGAGGAGCGGTGGGTGGGGAACTTCCATACAATCAGGAGGTCAAAACATGTACAAAACACAGAAGGAACAAGTCAACATGGGCTGTGATTATGAAGAGATGTGCCTAACATTTTATGCCAGAGGTCGGCAAAGTTTCTCTTTATTTATTTGTTTGACTTCGCTGGGTCTTAGTTGCAACACATGGAATTTTTTATCTTCACTGCAGCAAGTGGAATCTTTTTTTTTTAGTTGTGGCATGGGAGATCTTTTAGTTGAGACATATGGGATGGGATCTAGTTCCCTGACCAGGGATGGAGCCCAGGCTCCCTGCATGGGGAGGAGGTGGCGGGGGTGGCCACTGGACCACCAGGGAAGTCCCTGCAAAGTTTTGTTTTTATGAATACAGTTTTATCGAAACACAGCCATGCCCATTCATTTGTATATTATCTACGGGCACTTTCTAACAAAGAAAAAACTGAGAAGCTGCATGTTGTCCCTCAAGCCTCAAATACTTACCACCTGGCCCTTCACAGAAAGTTTGCTCTGCGTGGGAATGGACACATGCAAGCAAGAACAAGAGCCCCCCACCCCTACCCTGGGAGGAACAACCTTGTCCCCAAAGCCCCTCTGGGCTCCTCTCTGAGTAGGGCCCCTGGTGAAGGCCACACACTTCTCTGAACATCTTAGGGTGGTAAATCTTCCATCCTTTAGAGTGTATTTGATTTTTGGAAACTGCCCAAGGCTCTTCAAACCAATTCAGGTGAAAAGGTGGGTGATCACGCCAAGGAATGAAACACGAGAGCTTGCCAAGGGCAGGACGCGTGCCTTAAACACTGGGTGAAATGAAATGGTAGTGAGAAATGTGGTTTCATTATAAAGTTGCATAACTTTATTTCTTGTGTCTCGTTAATTGGGGACAACAGTCATCTGATGTTCGGGCCTCAGCCAGATAGTAAAAGACCTCTTACAAGACCAACCGCATTCCACAGGCATCTGCAGTCTGGGATGGCTGTCCTGAGAAGTCTTTTACTTCTCCTAAAAAGACCAAGCCTGGTAACAGAGAATGCTTGGCCATTACAAATGGAGACACTGTTGCCCAGAGAGGAGATGGGACTTGTCCAAGCCACCCAGCCATGGAGCCTCAAGGTTTAATTCATCCAGAATAGTTAGAGTGCTTCAAGTTCTGAGTTAAAAGTTTAAATCAAAAATGTGTACATGCTGAACCCCTGGTCTCCAATGAGACAGGAATGTCAATAAAAACATGGAAATTTGACAGGCCTTGGCCATATTTCCTGACCTGAGTCTGTTTTCTTATACAAAAAATGGACAATAATCTCCTTGAAGAGTTCCTGGAAGGATTACAGTTTAGTGATGCACCTAAAACACTCAGCAGAGTACAACATACAACGGGTTCTCAATACAAAGTAGCTCAGAATCTCTGATGCAAGGGCAAGTGCAATGGCAGCAACATTCCACCATCTTTATCCACAGTGGGTGGGCACACACACCCTCCCATACAGCAAACTCCAAGACTGCACAGCTTCAGTGGGCACCTGCCCATGCATGGCCTCATTTGGCTCGCCTCCAGCAAGGCAGTTTACAGGGGGAAACTGCCATCTGCCTCTGGAGGAGCCATGTTCCCAGCTCGAGGGAACCGTTCCCTCTTTCAGGGACTAACTCCCATCAGCAGGACCACAGTTGTAAACACAGCACAGACAAACAGGAACCAAGAAACCAGAGCAGATGAAGAGCAGGTAACTCTGGCTTTTGGAGGAGGCCAGGATCGATGTCTTCTGAAGGGGCAAGGGAAAATCCCCACACCTCCCCTGGTGAAATAATGCCAGTAAATCCCTCCACGCTGGCCTCTCTCCTCACGTGTAACAGCCAAACATGCCAGCGGGAGCGAAGCAAGAGAGGGTATGCATCGCGGCTTCCGGTGCCTGGCTGCGCAGTTCTGATAACAGGGCTCTGCCCAGGCGAGGGCTGTGACCACAGACACAGACAGACGATGTCCTGATCGGCACCAAGGGCCAGCGCTGGCACCATCCAGCAAGACTGGTGAGCTTATATAACAAAGGGCTTGTCATCACTTCCTGTGAGCCTCATCGCCCACATTCCAACACAATGAGACGCTCTCTCTGCCCTGGCTTTGAAGTTCAACAGCTCATTCACAAGGCTGGGCAGAGCTCTGCTGGGAGGCAGAGAGCCTGCACTGGCTCACCTTCCCATTCCCCTTGCCCTTGCCATGTCGTTAGTTTATCTGGGGAAAAAATGTGCCTTTGTGATTAGTGTTTGTTTTCAAAAACTGAAAAATATCCAACCTTATATGACAACTACTATTCACACTTGGGTCTATTTACTTCTGGCCCTTTTTCTACCTTTGTAAGTGGGAATGGAGTAGAAGGAGAATACAAGTATTTGGTTTTTTAATATCCTACTTTGAAAAAGTCTTCTGTGGTGAGCCTTTCCTCCACAGAAAGGTCTTTGACCCTTTGCAGTTGAGTTACTCAACCCAGCTTTGGATAGCCACATTCCTTTCCACCATATGCGTGTGCCTTTCCCACAGCTGGATATTTAGGTGATTTCTACTCTTTCGTTTTTCCAAATGCTGTAGGATACTGGTAGCTAAATCACTGTGACTCTCTCCCTAGGGTAAACTCCTAGTGAGGCCACAAAGTAGCAGCTTCTCAGCTTCTCTGTGTTCTTCCCTCAGTTTCCCATCACTCTTTCTGACCGGGAACCAAGTCTATAACATTTTTGAGGCAACTATGATTTATAAGGTCCTTGTGTATGTGTGCGCACAGGCTAAGTTGCTTCAGTCATGTCTGACTCTTCTGTGAGCCCACCAGACTCTTCTGTCCATGGGATACTCCAGGCAAGAATACTGGAGTGAGTTGCCATTTCCTCCTCCAGGGGATTTCCCCACCCAGGGATCGCACCTGCATCTCTTACATCTCCTGTATTGGCAGGGCAGTTCTTTACCACTAGTGCCATCCAGGAAGCTCCATAACATCCTTTTCAGTTCAATTCAGTTCAGTTGCTCAGTTGTGTCCGACTCTTTGCGACCCCATGAATTGCAGCACACCAGGCTTCCCTGTCCATCACCAACTCCTGGAGTTCACTCAAACTCATGTCCATCGAGTCAGTGATGCCATCCAGCCATCTCATCCTCTGTCATCCCCTTCTCCTCCTGCCCCCAATCCCTCCCAGCATCAGAGTCTTTTCCAATAGTCAACTCTTCGCATGATGTGGCCAAAGTATTGGAGTTTCAGCTTTAGCATCAGTCCTTCCAATGAACACCCAGGACTGATCTCCTTTTGGATGGACTGGTTGGATCTCCTTGCAGTCCAAGGGACTCTCAAGAGTCTTCTCCAACACCACAGTCCTTTTACACTGGGCTTACTGACTGACCTCATGATAGGGATGAACACCCTCATTTAAAGATGGAAAAAGGGCTCAGGGAGATGAAATGACTTGCCCAAGGTCATAGGCCCTCAACTTGAACCCAGACTAAGCCTGAGCAGCCACTGCTCCTTCACTGCTCCACACCACTTCTCTCAGGCCCCCAGGCCAGCGTGACAGCAGGCATGACAGGCGTAGTTTACAACTGAGTGCACAGTGATCTACAATACACACAGCTTGCTACAAATCCCAGGGTCCACCTGTCTATGCTTGTCAGTCTTGACCACCCAACCACAGATCAAAGAAGGGAAACATCCATAGTTCTTCGACCACAGGGTTCAAGCGGTCTTTTGTTCAGCAATGGGGAAGGTTCATTTTTACCACTAAAGAACTAATGAGTAGAAAATGGCTACTAGTGGCTGCAGGGATAAACTTGATAATGGCAATCCAACTCACTTCTTCCTGATTTTCAGCCGTGAATGCAAGATGACCTTAGATTTAACATTCAAACAAATCTTTGAAATTCATAAACGCAGATCTTCTAAAGAAGCCTGGCTTCTTCCTAGGAGGGACGCTCTGATTTCCCTTCTCAAATTTTCTTAAAGAAAAGTCTGGGGAGCACAGGATGGCATGAATTTATTTCATTTCAGTACCCTTTGCAGATGTAAAATCTCTTTCCTACCTATCTGCAATGTCCCAGACAAAATGATCCTCTGATTGAATGAAGGCATACAACTGATATTTACTTGCAGGATAAGAAACGTTTGAGCACAGACAGAGCTACGTCTGCTGAACTTGAAAAAAACTGCAGTGCTCCAAAGTACCTGCTATGTTGTAGAAAAATAGGTAAAACCAGAAGAAACCATCAAAAGCCACAGGCGTTATGATATTTTCTGGAATAACCATTCCCCAAAGGATCTGACATGTATTAAAAAAAAAGGCATTTCTAGGAGAGGAATTAAATAGTTGTGGTGTTGTTGTTTAGTCACTAAGTCATGTCCTACTCTTTTGTGACAACATGGACTGCAGTCCACCGGGCTCCTCTGTCTATAGGATTTCCCAGGCAAGAATACTGGAGTGGGTTGTCATTTCCTTCTTCAGGGGATGTTCCCAATCAAGGGATCAAATCCTTGTCTCCTGCATTGGCAGGTGGATTCTTTACCACTCAGCCACCAGGGAAGCCCAGTACTTTCCAACGGAAAAAAAAAAAAAACATGAAGAATGTTCCCTCACTCCCATCCACTGATTTCTTACTTCCAAACTCCTTATCCAGGGCTCCTCTGTAAGCTGTCACTATGCAATTTCTGCTTTCTCTGGAGGTTTCATGTCTGATCATTTAAAGGACTCTGAATACAAAGGGTTTGCCTGGATGGAAAAGAGTTCCTCAGCTTTTTAAAAATCAGGCTCACTTCTGCCTCAGTCTGTGTGTGATAAAGAACCAGAATCGAGGGTGCAGACAAAATTCGACCCCAGACACAGGCCTGGGGTGGGGCTCTGCACTTTGGCAACGCCAGGCCCAAGGCCTGCACGTCTGATCCGGGCCTTGACAGTGTTGTCAGCTGTCCTGCGGGTGATTCGGAAGTGATGACACCGATTCCCACCATCTTGTCACTTCACAGTCACGCCACAGATGGCTTTCAGACGGATCCTGAGCCCTGCAGAAGTTCAGTGAGCAGGAGCCGAGTGACAGCTGAATTCCCCAAGCGTGTGCCCCAAGCATGTGGCAAGAGCCCCCTGAGCTGGCCTGATGGCACATTATTCCTAGATCTTATTTACAAAGCATCTCTTCGGGAATTGGGAAGCATGTTCTGGGCCAGAGGGGCCCTCAGATTCAGCAGTGAATGAGAGAGGAATTGGCCAGGGATCCTCAGGGGGCCCTTCAACTGAGACCAGCAACATCTTCATCTTCAACAAGGCTAATGTTTCTTCCCCCCAGGAACTCAAAGGCTCCTGAGCACTTACTGCTTCTCAGATCTCCTCCCATGGGGGACGTCCTCTGAAGGTCAGCATCCCAGCGGCAGCCAGAGTGCTGGTGCTCCCGTGTCCCTTTTGCATTCCTTTCTTCTAAAGGCTCTAACTGAACCAGCAGCAGCTTTACTGTGGCTCCTTTGACCTGCTATAGTGTTTGCCTGGACATCCTGGGATGCCTCCAGCTCCCCCGCAACCCCTCCCCTCAGGGGCTGCCATCAGATGGGAGAGCTGAATTTTGGTTTCAAGGTCAGGTGACTAGCTCTGCAGTGCCCCAGAACAAACACTGAGCACTCCCCTACCTCCTTCACCATGCACAACTTCCCTCAACAAGTAGCTGAGGTGCTGCCTGGTTCATATAAGATCTCTACCCACCCAACTTTCTGGAAAGGCATGCGTGGAGATGCACCTCTGTTCCTGACCCAGGCCCCGGGACGCACAACCCATTTGACTCTGACAGAATGTGCACAAACACTCTGCTGGCCTGGGTTATTTACAAACTCCACAGAGGGCACATCCCAGCTACTGATGACAGTGATTCAAAGACTCTATTCCCTAGACTCAGTTGATTTCCTTCCATTGACCATTGTCATCTGAGAGCCCCTTGAAGCATCAGTCACAGTAGTTCATGGCTGAAGGATGCAGACTGGGGCCAGGCCCTTGCTGCCTCTGCCTAAAGCATTTGATGTCCTCTTAACAGGGCTTCAGAGAAGGCAATGGCACCCCACTCCAGTACTCTTGCCTGGAAAATCCCATGGATGGAGGAGCCTGGTAGGCTGTAGTCCATGGGGTCGCTAAGAGTCGGACACGACTGAGCGACTTCACTTTCACTTTTCACTTTCATGCATTGGAGAAGGAAATGGCAACCCACTCCAGTGTTCTTGCCTGGAGAATCCCAGGGGCGGGGGAGCCTGGTGGGCTGCCATCTATGGGGTCACACAGAGTCAGACACGACTGAAGCGACTTAGCAGCAGTAACAGGGCTTCCCACCCTTAGACCCCACACTCACCCTCTCTAATCTGTCCTCTCTAATTCATCTTCTTAAGATACGAATGTCACCTCCCTGGCTCAGATGGTAAAGAATCTGCCTGCAATGCAGGAGACCCGGGTTTGATCCCTGGGTCTGGGTTGGGAAGATCCCCTGGAGAAGGGAATGGCTACCCACTCCAGTATTCTTGCCTGGAAGATTCCATGGACAGTGGAGCCTGGTGGGCTACAGTCCATGGGGTTGCAAAGAGTCAGACACGACTGAGCGACTAACACTTTTCAAGAAGCAGACAGATAGGTCTCCCTGAAGCAGAGATCGGATCTTATGCTCCACCATCTTTCACTACCCACAGAGGATAGGCCCAACTCTGCTGCCCAGCCCTTCAGGCTTTCTGACACCTGGCTTCATCTCTCTCTTGTATCTTTTCTGTCTTCTCACAGCCTCTTCTTTATTCACTGTGGACCACTCACAAGACCCCTCCCAGGAAGTCCTCACATCCACCAGTCTCTAAATATCCAGATCCTCTGTATCCAAGAAGGCCTGCCTCATGCGCCCCCTCCTCCATGAAGTCTTTCTGATGCTCCTTTGGCAGCATTATCCTGAGAAGACACATGCAGAGTACCAGATGCTTTATCATCAGTAGAGTTACAGCTTTCAAGTGGTCTGGTGTCATGGTTTTGGGACCACCAAATAATACAAGAACTGACCTCTGTCACTGTTCTCTATAACTGTGTAGCACAGAGGTTATGGGCAGACAGAAGCCAGACTAACTTCCTGGGCTGGACACCTCCATCTGCAGCTCTGCCCATTACTAGCTATGCCACCTATGACAAGGTACTTATAAAAAAAAAACAAAAAACACATCTGTTTGCCCCAGTTTCTCCATCTATAAAATGGGACTCTTAATAGAACTTGCATTCTGGGGTGTGTCACGAAGTTCAGTAAGTTAATATTCGTAAGCACTTAGAAAGGAGTGGTAATCCAGGTAGATCCAGGTAGTTATTACTTCTACTGTCCCACTACAGGGAATCATGGGTCAACCACAAACTATCAAGGACAGGGTCACTTTTTGAGGACAACCTCACCAGGCCAGAAAGGGAAGTCCCACTAGCTTGACTGTGGGTGTCGGAAGCCCAGAGTTTGAGGCTGGGCTCAGGTCCAGAACAGTTTGTGGCCCAAAGAATTCATAAAGTTCTTTCCACACGCCAAGCATTGTGCTTAGCCATTTAAACAAATAATTTTATTATGACCTTATGTATTGCCCCTGAACCTTATCTCCAGAATGTTACCTCATCTGTAAAAAGGCGATTCTAATAGGACCACCTCAAAGACCAGCCCTGAGGATCACGCACAGAAACTGTTCCACAGGTGCGAGGCACAGGGTGAGCAGTCAGGAAACACCACCTATTATTATCACACCCACGTCAGGACAGATGGGGCATTCCAGGCCTGAAGAAACTAATCACTTGTCCCAAAGTACTAAGCTTCTGAGACCAGGAGCCACGATTAGCCCAGACTTCTGACCCCACAGCCAGTACTCATTTCACATCGCCACAGCAGACATCACTAGGGTCCTGCCGTGCTTGAATCAACAGCTCCGGGCACCTGTGGTGGGTAGTGTCACTGGTTACCTCCACAAAAGGCGAAGAACCCGGACCAAGAATACTGGGCCCCCAGCACCACCCCACTCTCACCTGGGCAGCTGCTGCTCTGCTTGCTGTTTGCTCAGCACTGAGGTCCTGATGGCAAGATGCCCCTGGCCCCTGCTCCCCGGGAACATACTCCTGCCTGCTGCTTTATTGTTCTCTTTGCCTTAAGAACCACCCCCCACCAACACCCCCGCCCCACTGCCCTGCTCCTAATGCACCTGGGAATCGAATCCAACCATGCTCCACATTCAGTCACACTACGGCATGATTAACTCCTCAGTGTCGACCTCAGCCCACCCACTCAGAACCCGCTCTTCGGCCTGCCACTTCCTGCCCAGGAAGCTCCCGGACTGGGGTCCACCAACGCCCTCCACACTTGTGATGCTAAAGGGTACTGGCCCTCAGCAGTTGGTGTCCTGGCTGGGAATCCGGCTCTGTGGGGAAATAGTACAGCCTGCAGCTTCCGTCTGCCTTTGAAGATACGATCACACATCTGAGGGTCGTCATGTGGAAGACATAAGGTTAGACTGGTTCTGCTTGACCTCAAAGAGCCCAAGTAAAACAATAGCAGAATCCACAGAGAGAAACAAGTCAGCCAGCAGAGTGCCCATAAACACCAGGTACTCAACAAACCTGTACTAAATTGGAGGGGATAGCAGAAAAAACTTGAAGGCCCAGCTGTGCAAAGGAGTGTCTGGTTATGTGACAAATCCTCTCATCACTGCACATTTTCAGGCACAGGTGTAGGAGGGTTGGACTGGGTGATCTCCAAGCTCCCTGGGAACCCCAAACCAAGTCTAGGATAGTAACTTGCAACTTTAGCTCCACGGCAGAATCATTGGGGGACCTTTCAAAACTACTGATGTCCAGGTTCTGTCCCCAGAAACTGTGGGGTCATTAGTTTGGGGTGGAGCCCAAGCGACTAAAACTTTTGAGAAATGCTCTCCCGGTGATTCTAATAGGCTCAGGGCTGGTCTAGGTAGAGCCTGTTGACGTGGTGACACCCAGCATAGTGAATCAGGCAGATACTCTCAACTCCTCAGAACCATAGAGATGTTATTCCGTGTTCAAAAATCTGCATTTTTTTCCCCTTGATTTATTCACCATGAACGCTCCTGGGTTTAATCTGTTCTGTCAACACCAATACATTAATGTCACAAACCCCAAGGCAGACACTGCAGAATGGATTATCCTGACACTGGCCTGAGCCAGGAAAAGAAGAACATGCCACAGAGATTGGGAAAGGTTCTCTCACTAACTGAAGACATAAGGACTTCTGGGTTGAGGGGACAGAAAAGGCTGGGGGTGGGGAAAGAACTCTGTAAATTCATGTTACTTGCACTGGAGTTGGGTGGGTGTGAAAAAAAATTTAATTGACTAAAATAATATAGTCCCCCCACGCCACATCTTTAAGTTCTCCCCATCCTTCCAGTGTGAGCTCGGCTACTTAAGGTCTGTGCTAAAAAATGCCTGCTGCATGAACGACTGAATGGCATACACTTTTCTCACAAACATCACCACTGTGTAAAAGCTGAAACGGACACACTCAAATAAGGCTGCACAGGCAGGGCAGACAGTAAGTGGCTGCCCCAAAATACATCTAGGCAGCCAGCCCCCTGGTCCTTGAGGGGGAAACTGACTCCAACAGAGGTGAGGTGAAGGTTTCCTGGCCTCATCCCAGAAAAGCTCTGGCATCAGATCTGGCATCCAAAGTGAAAGTTCTGGCATCGGATCCAGCACCCAAAGTAAAGTGCTATTACCCGGTTACTTTCCTAAGGTGTCAGGAGTTGAATGTGTAATAAGTGCACGGGTATCTACAGATGAAAAGTGTCATTTTATAAAGACAGGTGAAATCATCATTATCATAATAGTTGATGAGAACATAACACAGTCAGCGTTGAGACGGAGTCAAAATATTGAAATCTAAAAAGGCAACCCGAAGAAATACAGAGAGCTGATAGAGCAAGCACGGAGGAGAGGATGTCCAGAGACAGACTGGTCATTCAGAAAAATAAAATTACCTACCTTGTACTCTGAAATCAAACTCCAGATTAAAATGTCAATGTTAAAAAAAGAGAGAAACCATCAAAGTACTAGAAGAAAGTACACTGGAGTACAGAAAACTTCTGTAAGCAGCACACTGGCTACACGGTGTTAAGCATCAAAATGATCCAGGAATAGAAAACAAATAATTCAGTGTAAACAACCAAAGCAATCACTGGATACAGGGCTGAATGGCAAATCACAAACTTGTAAAAAATATCCTGCAATCTAAGTGGCAGGCAAGGGACTGCCATCCTTAATCCACAAAGAGCTCGTATAAATCAATAAAATGATAAACCCTATGGCAGAAACGATGGACAGATAGAAACACACAGTTTTGGAAAAGAGACACCCGTGGTAAACATGCATATGCACTAGTAACCCAAGAAGCTGCAAATTAAACTAAACTGCATTACAGTAAAGCAGGCAAAACTTGTAAGGCCTTTCTAGAATACAATTTGAAAGCCTGTATCAAAATGTTTATCTTTCTACTCAATTCTCCTCTGGGAATCAATCCCAGGGAAATAATCACAGACTTATTTATGCAAAGAATTAAGTTACAAAGATGTTCATTACAGCACTGTTAAATTAGTGAAAACTAGGAAGAGCCTAAATAGGCAAATAGAATACTATACAGACATTAAATTATTGCTGTTGAATGTTTAAAACAATGTAGACATCTTTCCATGTCATTAAGTGAAAAGTAGATAGATACACACAATATTGATTTTTGTGAAGGAAAATACATACACACATAAAGCACTGAAAAAGGTTAAATGGAAAAACAGTGAAATGTTAAAGCTGTTTCTTTGAATTGTAGAACTGAAGTTGGTTTCTATTTTAGTCTTGCTTATCTGCATTTTCTATACCAAACCTTGTCTTAGTTTTGTTGAAGGGGGAAGAAAAAAGTTAACACAGAGTTAAAACAGTTAACATTGGTGGTGGTTTAGTCACTAGGTCATGTCCGACTCTTGAGACCCCAGACTCCTCTATCCATGGGATTTCCCAGGCAAGACTACTGGAGTGGGCTGCCATTTCCTTCTCCAGGGGATTGTCCCAACCCGGTGATCGAACCCACGTTCTCCTGCAATGCAGGCGGATTCTTTACTGCTGAGCCACTGAAATTTATTTTAAAAATCCAAGTTTACTGTTCTGAGGAACTGCCCAGAACACAGGCAACTGGCATCTGCCCCCCACAGGAGGGCAGGTAGGGGCCGCATCATTCTGAGAATGCCACGCAGGCCCCAAACCACATGCATGGCTTTGGAATGCACTGGGGGGATTACAAGGCTGTCTGGCTTTCTGAGAGTGCAAGTCCCAGAAAGCAGAGAAGCTTCACTTTGAAGAACTTTTGGGACATTTTTATTTTTAGAATTTAGCCATGGCCTGGAGAAGCCAGGAAAGTTCCATTCCTCCTACTTCTGTTTGCCTCTCCCCGATAGCCCACGTTCTGGTGAGCCCCAGACAAGAAAGAACTTTCCCAGCAATCACAACTACCCTGCATTGAAATGTTCTGCTGAGCAAAACAGGCACGCTCCAGCCTCATATTCACCCTGTCATCCTGCCCTAGTGCCGAGCTCATTGGAGAAGGAAATGGCAACCCACTCCAGTGTTCTTGCCTGGAGAATCCCAGGGACAGGGGAGCCTAGTAGGCTGCCGTCTATGGGGTCGCACAGAGTCGGACACGACTGAAACTACTTCGCAGCAGCAGTGCCGAGCTCAGGCAGACAACACGGCAGGTGGCCTCCTTGTTCAGAGAATTGGGGCAATTTTCAACCAGGAGAGGTGGCCCTTTACACCCAAGCCCCTGCCTCCTCCTTTTATCACGAGCAATTCCACTAGGCAATCTGGAGGCTCTGGCCACAGCTGCTTGAATCCAGCAGGGCTCTCTTCCCTATCTCAGTCACTGCAGACAGGACCCCTTCTGTCTGGGATGCCCCATGTGCACCCTCCTCTGGACCCAGCTCCCAGATGACTTCCTCTTCCTGGTGGTTCTTCCCAGCCCCTGACAGAGGCTACTATGCTTCAGAGCATTTATGGCTCTTAATCCCGGACTCACTTGCTGCATCAACTCTGGCTGGACTGTGACTGCACCGCCGGGGTCCTATTCGTCTTGGCTAATGGCAATTCATCCTTCTAAACGCTCAAGTTAAAACCTGGAGTCATCGGCGACTCTCCTCCCCCATCAGATCTCATACTTCCTCTGTCAGGAAACCCTTTAGGACGTGTCCTGAATCCAGTCTCCTCTCATCACCTATCACCAGCGCCCCAGTTCCTGTGGCTGAAGGTCACCTTAGTTGGCCCTCTAGCTGGTCTCCTTCTATCTATTCTCCACGAGGCTGCCAGAGTGATCCTTTTGAACCCCAAAAGCCAGATCATGTCATTGCTCTGTTTAGAACCTCCACTGACTTTCCATCTCACTCAGAGTTAAAGCGAGAAACCCTTTTAGCGCCTCCAAGACCCAAAGCTCTCAGCCTCCCCATCCCAACTCATCTCAGACCTCTCATCTCCCCACTTCCTCCCCACCTGCTCCACTCAGTCATGCGATCTCCCTGAAGCAGCCAGGCGTGCTCCTGCCTTGGACTTGTGCCCTGACTGTTCACTCTGCCTGGAATGTACTTCTCTCTGCGAGCCGTGTGAATCATACCATCACACCCTTTAGCAAAGCCTTCTGAGCATCCATTTGAAAGCAGTTCTCCACCCCAAACTCAGGCCCACCCCAGATTTATTCTTCTCTACACTCTACCCGACATACTATATTTGCTTGAATCCTCTCCTGAGAGGGCAAACTCAGGGGAACATGAATGTTTATGTTTTGTCCATACTGTAGCCCCAGCATCTAAATAGAACAATACCCAGCAGGTAACCTACTCTCACGGAGAAGGCGATGGCACCCCACTCCAGTACTCTTGCCTGGAAAATCCCATGGACGGAGGAGCCTGGTAGGCTGCAGTCCATGGGGTCTCGAAGAGTCGGACACGACTGAGCGACTTCACTTTCACTTTTCACTTTCCTACATTGGAGAAGGAAATGGCAACCCGCTCCAGTGTTCTTGCCTGGAGAATCCCAGGGACGGGGGAGCCTGGTGGGCTGCTGTCATGGGGTCGCACAGAGTCGGACACGACTGAAGAAGTGACTTAGCAGCAGCAGCAACCTACTCTCAACAATGTCTGTTGAATGAAGAGAAAGGACCTGACGTGGCCTCTCATGGCCCAGCTGAGGACTTGGAGTCCAGCCTGTAAGTGAAGGCCCAGCAGTGCACCAGAAGTACCCATCTCCCCACCAACCCACCCACCTATCAAATCATTTTTCCACTCACTGGCCTCCGGAAACCCCTTTCTGACCATTACTCTAAAGTTTTGCTTGGAAAACTCAGGGCCTGAGTCATTCTCCAGGGCTCTGACTAATTCTCGCTCCATCCCTTGAACCCACCTCCAAGATCCTCCCTCTACAGCATAATGGGAAATCCAGAGAGTTCCCCTTGGAGAAAATGGAAAGGAACTGAATGATTTAGAGGAAAATTCAATTCTTCCTAGCTCATCAGTTGAGAAAGCGCAAACTCTCAGGAAGCCAGTGCCTCCGAAAGTGAAACATTAATAGAAATATTACTGGAAAATACCAGACAGGAAGAGAAGGAAAATTCCATTGTGGAAGCAAGATCCTCTGTCGACGTTCCTTAATGGTCTCAATAACTTGCTTCAGAATCAAAACAGAAAGAACCGGAAATCCATCAGGCTGTCACCCTTCCTCTGGACTGGAGCTTTGGCCAAAACATCTCCACATCACCCCGGCACAAAGGGCATTAGACTCAGAACACAAGGTCAACAGCCTGGCCGCTGTGTTGGCTAGTACCTGCTGTGAGGCAGGGCAAGCTCCATTCCTTCTGGGACCCTCAATATTCCATCTGTAAAATGGGGGTTACAGCACCTTCCTCAAAGAGTGACTCTGACAATTAAGTTAATTATGGGTGTGAAAGATTCTTTTAAGCTTTGGAATACTTATGCAAATGTAGGAATCTGTAGGTCCTACAATGCTAACAGAGGAGATTTTTATAAGAGTTTAAGTCTAGCCACAAATAAGGCAGAGAAAATTAAGGCATGAGATTGTGCAGCCTGAGGTGCTATGGCACAGTGGTTCAAAACAAAGACCCTAAATCTGGTTTCAAGGCTCACCTCTGCCATTTACTGGCAAGGTGACCTTAGATAAGTTACTTAACCTCTCTGCCTCAGCTCTCTCATATGTAAAAGGGGAATGACAGTAGCATCTACTCAAAGGACTTTGGTGAGCAGTATGACTAATTCTGCTCTTGTGGAACGCTCCTTCAACTCGAGTGACTACTCTTTCATGATTCAAGTGCCTCCTCCTCCAAGAAGCCTTCCCTGCTTCCCTCAGTTGAAATGAACCTCCTCCTGACCCTGCTTCTCCTTTAGTTCCACGGAGTCAAGGCTCTGCTCAGGACAGCTTCTGTGCCAGGATGGCTCCCAGCTCACCCACACCACTCTGTTTACAGATAAACTGCCACACAGAGCTGTGTGGTCCCAGTGTCCTCACCAGAAGATAAGCTACTTGTGGGCAGGCACTACCCCTCCCCTGGCTTGTCCCTGTTACGCACAAAGCTTCTGACAGTGGCCTGCATATGGCAATTTCCCAGTCAACACAAGCCAAGCAAGGTATAAGGCAGGCAGGGTGGCAGACACCACTGGCAGCCTGTCTCCATCCTGCAAGAACAGCCCCTCCGCTCAGAGAGTGGGCGGAGATGCCACCATCAGCCAGCCAGCAACCCAGCTTTCTGCTTCAAAGCCACAAATCCCAATTTATTTTCTAGGGCACCGCCTGACCTCTCCCTTTGCCACAGGCCACTACCACTTGGCTCTCCCATCCCAAGAGGAGAAAGTCAACCCCAAGTGAAACTGTCCAAGGGAGCGCCTGACCACAGGCATGTTCAGCTTTGCTCAAATGACCAGAGGAACACACACCTTTTCAAGTTTGCCTTTTAACCCCTACTTTATGGGTCAGAAATGCTTTGGGGTTGGGGAGAGGACGATATCAAGGCTTGGGGGTTAAGTCTAGGGAAATCAGTTATGTTCTGAGGTGGTCAGATTAGAAGACAGTCATCTGATTTCCTTCGAGGACACTTAGGTTCTTTGTTGACAAGGGCCAAGATATTGGGGTTTTGTGGGGTTTTTTTTCCCCTTAAAAGAGCACACATGCAGTCTCACCAATCCTTCATTGAGAAGACATGACAGTTACAAGACACACGTTTTGTGCAGCTGTCCCTTGGGAAGTGCCAACTCTGAGCATGGAATTTCTCTATGAAATAACTCGGGTGTTGCATTAACATCTCATTTAGGGAACTCAGAGTGAGATGAGGGAAGGGGAGAGAAAAGCTGGCTCAGGGGCCCCTTTGGGGACCACCAAAGCCCAGACTGAAAGAGATGGGAATTGGGAGGGTGGTATAAGAAGAGGAACATTAAGGGGAAGAGGAGACATACAATGCACATTTCAGTAAATATCAGAGCTTTACTATCTCTATCTAAATCACTGAAAGGAGTTGAACAAATTGATAAAAAGCATACAGGCTTGTAATTCAGACGGAACAGGTGTAATCCTGGCCCTGTCACTTAGTAGTTTTGTGACATTAAGCAAATCAATACCTCTAAGCCTCAGTTTCTTTATCTGTGAAATGGGGCAATAGTACCCATGGTAGAGCAATAGCACTAAACTCCCTGATTAATGGCCCGCCTGTATCCCTACCCTCTGCCACAGGACTTCACAGCTTCCCTTCTCTCCCTGAATACTGACTGGCCTTATAACTTGCTTTGGTCAACAGAAAGCAGCAGAAGGAACAGTAGGCCAGTTTCTAACTTCAAGAAACTGTATGGGCTTCTGCAATTTCTTGGAACCCTGCCACTATCATATGAACAAGGCTAACTTGCTGGAAGATGAGAGATCACATGGAACAGAGCCGAACTGAGGCAGCCAAGGCCATCCTAAACCAAACACGTAAGACAGCCCAGCTAGGACTGGCAGGGCTACATACCCACTCCACACTGACCATAGATGCCTGAGTGAGCCAACTGAGGCCAGAAAAACTACTCAGTTGACTTGTGGGTTCATGGATAATAATAAAGACTTAACATTTAAATCAGGGGTTGGAAATTGCAGACCACAGGCCAGCTGCCTATTTTTGTTAATAAAGTTTTATTGGAACACAGCTATAATCTTTAGTTTATATATTGTCTGTATGCTTTCAAGCTACAATGGCAGAGTTGAATAGTTGTGATGGGGGCTGTCTGGCTTACAAGCTAAAATTACTCACTAACTGATTCTTTTGCTAACCTCTGCTTTACAACCACCGACTTTGGAGTAACTTGTGATGCAGTGATAGCTAACAGATACAGTACCTAAACCCCTTCTAGGGTGACTGTGAAGATTAAATGATCAATTAAGTGGTCAGCCTGAAGCCTGGAGAATATATTTCTTTTCTGAGGAATCGATGGGAAAAACTGGATCTGATATGCAGCATTTCTCTCATACTACTTTCAAGGGACAGGACTTCAAAGTGTTCCAAGCCAAACCACAGCTACCAAGCTTGGTCCTTACTTTTTCAATCAATTACTTTCTAAGAACTGGAGAATGTGGCTATTAACCAAATGGAAAATGACTCTCAGCTCATGCTTCACCCTGGCTTCAATGAAGCTACACATCAATGATTTGATGTGAAAAGGACACAAAGACCCCAATTCCCAACTCCTCCAAAAGATACATGAGACATTCTCTTGTTTCGCAGCTCCAACCTCTCTCTACAATTCCCCCACCACACCCACCTTTCAGAGCCTCCATCCATTCTCTTGGCACCAGCTTCTACCTGGAGAAGCTCAAATGCCACCACCTCATGAAAGCCCTCCTTGAATTCATAGAGAGAGTTGTAAATTCCTCTCAGCCCTCTGCACACACTGCTGTTCTGGCATGCCTCATGCTGTGACACTGCCTTATTACCCAACTGTCTCCCAGACTAGACCTTAAAAAGCTCATGTTCAACTGCAGACTGAGAAGCTTCCCTCAACTCGCCACCACTTATTCTCTGTGAGGTCCTCCCTGCCTCGTATGCTGCTCAGAAACTGTTCCTGAGTATTTAAAAAAAAAAAAATTTGAACATGATATTATTTATTTCTTTGGAAGCATGTTATTTAACTCAACTCTGTGGATGCTGACAAAATACAAAGTGTTGGTACACATCGGCATGTATTTAAACTTGGGAAACTGATGTCATGGTGCATCTCGACTTTCTCAGTTGCAGTAGAAACATTTACTTAATTATGATAAAAGAAACAAGACTTCAGCAGAAAACCTAAGTGGATAACACTTGTCTGGCTGCACATAAGGAGATCTGCCAAGTTACTGGCCTCTTTGTCATCATTATTTTTTTTTATAAAGACAACCTGAGGGAATAATATTTCCACCTACTAAAGTTTTGTATTTTCTTTCCAGGAGCTCAAGTCCTCACTGTCTCTCACTGGGACTATATTGTAATTGCCTCCCAACTCCAAACCCATCAACCCCAGCCTGGGATGCTCCTCAACCATGGCTCTGAGTCTATTCTTTTCCTGATTCAACAGTCTTCCAGGCTTTCCCTGTGGGGTCCAAACTCAGGCCTCCACCTATCTCACACTGTCATCTCTCATTTCCCAAGTGAGGCCCACTGCAAGGAAGCTTTCATTTCCAAAAACACTCTCCACATTAAGGTTTTATATATGTACATGCACACACACACCAACACACAGACATACATGCATGCACACACAGATGCATGTACACAGCACATACACCTAAGGGCTCCCATAGGCTGCAGTCAGCCTTCCTTGCGCTGAAATTCCACTTCCATCCCTAGATCCAACTCAAAGCTGCCTCCTAGGTGAAGATCTCACTAAATTCCCAAAGACAAAAACACTGGGAAACAAATGATGAAAAGGTGACGGGTGTCAGCAACCTTCAGAGGCTTAGGCCAAAAATTACTGCCAAGTCTTTTTGCAGCCTTTATTCCTTCCTCCTAGCTTGTCCTTGTACTGAGAGATCTCTGAGTGCAAAATATGTGCTGGGTAAAAGCTGGTTAAATTGAAAACAGACTCTCTTCCACGTGATTCTAAAAGGGAAACTACCCTAAACTGGAGACTGGCTGGTAGCAGGGTATATGTAGCCAGGTGTGCATGTGCCCCGGGATTCACCTAGGAGAACAGTGTCAGAAGGGGGCACAGGTACTGAGGGGGGCAGAAGGGCCCCCAAGATAAAGGTGGGTGGGAGGTGGCAATGGAGGCCCTGAAAGGAGGATTTGTGGACACAGCTCCTAGTCCCACGCCACAGTAACTTCCCAACATAGGCTGATATTAAAACACAGGTCCCCACACAGCTGGGGCATTCAACAGCCCTATGGGTACTTGTTCTATTCCCTAACAACTGATAAGAGGAAGCTGGGCCAGAGATTAAGTGGGCTGGAAGTACGTTTTCCTGGATCCATGGGTGAGGGGCAGAAGGTGGACTCTAGTGTGTTCAGGGCTGGACCTGCAGTGTCCCTGGCTTCCAAAAGCTGTCTGGCTGCAAATAATGTGAAAACCAGGCTACCGCCTGGCTGCTTGACCAGGAACACAGGGTAGGTATTGGCCCGGGACTAGGTGGCAGCTCCACAGAGATCAGAGATGAAGAGGGCACCCGGAGTCTCTGCATCCCAAAGCAGCTCCAACCAGAAGACCCAGAGGGAGGGTTATGAAGCCACTGTTGCGTAGGTGTGGTCCCAGGATCAGCTGCAAAAGATCACCTGAGAATTTGTTAAAGATACACCTTCTCAGGCCCCATGTGTTTTAACCAGTCCTCCAGGTGCTGGTTTGAGAACCACTGCATAGTATGACCCTCCCTGTTTCTTCCTCTTACTCGCTAGAAAGAATATCTGGCAGTTGCAATCCCTCTGACTCTGAAGATGGCAACAACCTCTTAAAAGATCAAAGGGCTCAAAGTCACAATCTAGTAGGTGAAGTGCACTCCAGAGAGATCTTTTTTAAAGAAACCATATCTGCTCATATGATTCAACAGCTAAATCTCCTTGCTGTGCTTAGGTTACAAGGTTCTCCCCGACCTGGGACCTCCTGCCCCTCTGGGGTCCTGCCCAACTCTAACCTTTCAATTCCTGCCACAAGGCCTTTACCTTCAATCCCCTAAAGCAGGTTCTCTTCTGCAGCCAACCATAACAGTGGTCCTCCCTGGCCACCTCCCATTAAGCTCTGCCATCACAGCACTCATCATGTACACCGCAGCCTGAACCACAGTAGTCACTGGACCCTGCTCCAGGGCCCAGCAGAGGGGAGCAAAGAAGAACTGTAAGAAACATCTGGTGGAACAAAGCCAAGTTTTCAACACACTTAACACTCCAGCTATTAAACTTAGTGTTCCTCAGTATTTGAAATAGTCTTATTTATAGTTAGGAAAAAACATTTACTAAAGTTTTGAAAACCATAAAGAAAGATTCTAGTGAGTAGGCAGAACCACAAGCAGCAGGAGAGAAAGGAGATTTGCCCACCTGGGAGGTGGTCATGGAATAACAAGGGAATGGTGGGATCTCTCTGGAGAGAGGCTAGGCTATCCTTCCATTTTCAGAGACTCCAGGTTCTCCCAGATCAGCACCTAGCCAAGCCTGGGCCACACAGAAGGCAGCAGGGAGCCTCTCTGCTGTTTCCCTTACAGATGGACCACAAACCCATAATCCTGGGGGCTCCCAGGGAAACCTCCTCTGCCCCCAAGGCAGCACCAAGGTGGCCACCCAGCTCCTAGCTCTTGTCATTTAGGTGTGGCACCCCAAGTGCTTAGGAAGCCCAGAGTCCATGCAGATGCATCCCCAGACTGGCCCCAGAGGGAAGTGGAATCCGTAAGTTACCCATGCTGCCTTCAACAGACCCAGCAGGAGGTATGCTAGGGGGACCTGGGACCCTGGGGAGAGGAAGTCAGGCAGAAAAATTCAGGAGGGGCACCAGTTTACTTCTCCTGCCTGGAAAACAAAAAGTTCCCTTCCCAAGCACCATCTGGGAAGTAGGGGCCTGTCTCCCTCCTGTCTGGAAATCCAGTCCTAAAAAAAACGCAGACTCTATCAGTTTCCCCCAGCCCACATCTGGGTGAAAAGTTTACCTTTGGGAGAAAGCAGGGCGGTGCCGGGGAAGGAGAGGGACAGCAGTCTGATAGCCATCACAGGGCACTGGGCCTCAGATGTAATGAAAGCACTGCCTTCCACCAGAAGTAGACAGAACAAGTATTATTTTATGGGGGAAAGGAGGGTGTCACAGGAGTGTGAAGGGGGAGGAGAGGGCCCAGTCTGGCTGTAATTAACTAGACTGCTCCAAAGGTCCGGGGGATCAAGATAGTCTCATCTGTTAGGGAGGAGAGTGTACAAAATCGTCCCCCTCATCCTTGGGGCTATAAAGGGTAAGGTCAGGAAGGAAGATGAGGATGGGAGGGGTGGTCTCCTTCCAGCTGGCCTGGTAGGCGGACCCCTCCCGGGCCAGGCTGGAGGAACTGACAGGTCGAAGTGGAGCGCTCTTGTAAACCAGCGCACTTCAACCGGAAAAGCACGCGTGGGGGTTGGGGGGTGGGGGGCGTGTTTCGCTGTACAGCTCAAGTACAAAAGGCTGCCCCATTTGGAAACCTGGCGCGGGGGGTGGGGCAGGGCAGGGCATTTAGAGGGGATTTACATATATCCGTTCAGAGACAGCCGGTCTGGATCTGCCATCGAAAATGTGTAATATCCGGCGGGTCCCTTCCCAGCTCTAGACCTCAGTTCCCATCTATAAAGTCAGGGGCGGGTGGAACGGGGGTAGACAAGAATAAACACTCTTCTAAATACGTGGAGAAGGAAATGGCAACCCACTCCAGTATTCTTGCCTGGAAAATCCCATGGACGGAGGAGCCTGGCGGGCTACAGTCCATGGGGTCGCAGAGTCAGACATGACTGAGCCACTTACACTTTAAATACGTAAGGGCTCTGACTCTCTGACTTTCCTCCTCGAGGGGCTGGTTGGCTGTTTCTTGGACCAGGCTGGGCAGAGAGCTCTCTGGTCAGGATACTTCCAAAGAGGGCACCTGGCTGTGGGTTCAGATTGAGGACCTTCGGGGAGCAGCAGCGTTAAGAGGCTGTGTCAGGAGGCCAATGACTGGGGACAAAGCGCGTGCAAGGAGGCAGGATTTGGTAGCATCGTGGGAGGCCTGACCTCGGGTCCTAGCCCGAAGTGGATGTAGGAACTCGAAACTAGAGCGGTGCCTCAGTTTCCCCGTGCGCACAGTGGCTCTGGAACCTCTACTGAGGCCAAGGGCGCCTTACCTTGTCCTTCTTGCCGGCACCGCTCTCCTCCGCGGCCGAGGCGCCGCACTTGTTGAGCAGTTTCTTGCCTCCGCAGGCCGTTGGGCTCCAGGTACGGCCGCCGGAGCAGGCGCCCCCTGGGGGGTCCCCGGCACAGCCCGCGGCGCTCTCCACCTTAATAAGGCGATGCTTCGGGGAGATGTAGCGCACTTCGGCCGGGGTGGCGGGCCGCCGCTCGCTGCTGCTGCGGTAGAGGTGCGGGGAGCCAGAGGACGAGGACGAGGACGCGGCGGCGCCCGCGCCGGAGGAGGCGCAGCAGCAGCCCGCGGCGCCCGACGCGGACGAAGCGGAAAAGGCGCGCTGGCTCCCACCCGGTTCCCCGCCGCCGCAGTAGTCCAGGCGGCACATGGCGCGCAATTTGCGCAGCGACGAGCCGGGCCCGTTGTAGGGGTCCTCAAAGTCGCGCTCCTTCTGTGCGCGGTAGGCGCGGATCAGGTCGCTCGTGCTACCGCTGTCGTCGGGCAGCGATCCCGACGAGGCCGAGAAGCAGGAGGCGGCGGCGGTACCGCAGGACGCGGAGGCAGCCGCGGGGGCCTGCGGCACGGCCTGGGGGGGCTGCGAGGGCCGCTCGCCTCGGCGTCGCTGCTCGCGGTAGTCGGGCCGCGGCGGTTGCGGGGGGCTCTTGGTCTTGCTGTTGCCCAAGCTGAAGTACTTGTTCAGCCACTTGGCCATGGCGAGAGGCCGCCTAGGGCCGCGGCGCGGGAGCCGGGTCCGCCGCCGCGGCCATTCGGGGGGCAGCGATGCCGCCCAGGTCCCTTGGCGCCCCGGCCCCGGCCCCAGCGAGGGGCGTCCGGGGCGCCCGCTCCCGACGCCAAGTTCAAGTTCTCTCCGCTGCCTCCTGCCGGCCGCTCCCCGGCTCCGGCAGCTGCAGCACCGCCCTCCGCCTCCGCCGCGCGCCGCCGGGGCTTTGGATCTCCTGCCCCTTGCGGGCGCGTCTCATGGGATCCCCGCCGCGGCCCCACGGATAGCGAAAGGCCCGGGCGACCCCCCGCTCCTCAGACGCTCTGGCCGTGCGCTCTGCCACGGAGCGCGCTCCTGTCCCGTCGGAACCGCAGCCTCCGCCTCGGCCGGAATCCGCGGCTGCTGCGGGAACTTGTCGGGGTCCTCGGCACCCCCCCCGCCCCGACTTCTTCCTTCCCCTGAGCGCTGGAGCGAGCTCGGCCCTCGGCCGGCGAGCAATCGGGCCGGAGAGCAAGCGAGCGATGGAGGGAGGGAGGCAGCCGGCGCCCGCCCGAGCCCGCGCGCCCGTGCCCGTCCCGGCGGCGCCTGCCGCTGCCGCTGTCGCCGCCTCCCGAACCGCCGCGTGTGTGACACTCGGGCAGCCAGAGCCCGCCCCGCCCCGCGGCCCCGCCCTCTCCGGGCCCGCGCGCGCCCCGCCCCCAGCCCGCCCTCTCAGACCCCGCCCCGCCCACCCCCACGCGCCCGGCAGCCAGACCTCGGCCCTGGCCCCGCCCTCTAGCGCCCCGGTTCTGGACAGCAGCAGCTCTCCCCTTCAGCACGCGCCACCTCCTGCGGCCGCCTCGGCGCCAGCCCCCGGGTCGCGCCTCAGGGCGCCGGGGTCCCGCGGCGCAGCCGGCCCCGCCTCGCTTGCAGCCCGCCACCGCCTTGGGCGAGAGATTTCCAGCCTAAACCTGCAGCGCGTAGAAGCCAAACCTTCCCCACCCCGGCACCCGAGCGTTGTGTTCTCCAGGGATCCCCACTTTAGGGGACAAGGGGCATTTTTAGTCTACGGCGTGACCCTCTTAAAGGAAATGTGGTGCCGAGACCCTTAGGAACAGGGTGTCTATTTTCTGCTTAAACGGACGAAGACTTCGGTTCAACCCTCTGTGCCAGACCATCGGAGGATTATTTATGCAAATGAGCGCTTTAGCCATCCGGACGACGAATGCGACCTGGATCGTCTGCAGGGGCCTGGCCCCTCAACAATTGGAAAGCCAAGCTAAGGGGAGATCGGAATGTTTGCTTACCTTTTCACCTCTGAGGAAGTCTTGGCTTTTACCCTGATCAGTGTCAACCTGGCAGAGCTAGCTGTGGGAATGTTTAATGCCTAAAATTGTAGGAGCTAGCAACACTCCATTTAATCCAGGGCCCTCATTTTACTGATGGAGAAATTGAGGCTCGGAAGAAGGTTACTCAGGTGGGTCTGGATGTCAGTTCCTGGTCTGGTGGTGCCAAAATTGTGTCATTTCCACTCGTCTCTACTTTGCAATTTAAGATCGTCCTCTGATTATTAAAATGAGGAAACTGAGGCTGAGGGAGGAGCACAGTTCGCTCAGGAAGGCTTTTCCTGAGAGGAGCATATGTTCTGTGGAGACAAAAGAGTTAACTGCCTCTAGAGCCGGTGCTCCTTTGAATTTGGCTGATCAAGCCCCAGACTATGACATACAGTTAAGGTGTAAGACTGAGAAATTCTCAAAGAATGCTGATTTATTAGGATGATAGTCCAAATCATTATCTCCACTTGCAACCTGCATATTACAGATGGGCTTTGGGGAAATCTGTTTCCTGTATCCTGCAGGAAAAGCAGGACCTTTTAGGGCAGGGAGCAAGGTCAGTGGCTTCTCTGGCCAGGACTGGAGGTGGAGGTCAAACTCGCAGTTTGAGGCTCTTGGGTAGGTAGGGCCTCTTCCCCTGCCTAAGGCCACAGTGGGGAAGTGGCAAAACCAGGAGTCCAACTGGGATCTTACTCTGAAGCCTGAGCTCTGTCCACTCGGCCACCCACAGTAATCCAATGGAATTGACGGCAAACTGTCCCTTCAGGATCAGGCTATTCACTCTTCCCTCTGGTGAGACAGGACTATAATCATCTATGAGCCAGTTAAATTTTACAAACCCAATATATGACACACAGCCATATATTACCAACTACACAGCCCCTTCATTGCCTGAGATCTACTTATTTGGAATTTCATAGGAAATAATCTAGGATGTAGGATGTGTGTGTATGGTGTCTGGGGATGGTGGGAGGACCCAGAAGTTGACCTGGACTAAAATGTTTATTTTAAATGTCCCTAGATTTAACTATCTCAAATTACCCTTTAAATCATTCCTCTACTTTATAAGCACTTAATTATCCTGCAAGTAAGGGAAGCTCGAAGAGAAAACCTGAAAGGTGAGGATATCCTCACTGTGAATCCCAGCTTTCAACCAACCACAAATCCTCTCCTACTCCCTCCCTTCCTATCTCTGCTTCCAGGTTTAGGAAGGAGGAATGGTCAGATGCTGGTAACAGGCCAGGCCACCCTGGGCAAGACAGGCTTCTCCAGGATCTAGAAACTTGTTCCGTGCATGTGGGTTGCATATGGAAGAATTATCTCTGCCTTTTCCAAAAGTTTAGGAAGAGAAGTTATATTTCACAACTTATTTTTTCCATTTCACTTTCAGTGGGCCATGGGGTCAGACCCACTTTTCCATGTGATGTCTCTGCTGGGGTATAATTTGCAAGCCAAAATTATTGTAATGCTATAGTATTATGCCAAAAACTTCCAGAGCACTTGTGTATCTGCTTAGCCCCTACACATTCTGTATATAATTAACCCTCCTCAGCATCCCTACAATCTGGTATTATTCCCAGTTTACAGATGGGGTAACTGGCCTAAAGTAGTATTTATTTCAAGCAGGCAAAAAAAACCACATGGGTGTTTTTCTTTGGGAACTAATAGCGACATCTTACAAAACTCAGAGTCAGAAATAATCACTGTGAAAAGAAACAGAAAATTTCCTGAAATATGATGTTGGAGAAGTACTGTGTCAAATGGCTAGAGGAGAGGGGAACTTGTAAGAAAAGGATCAGAGCACTACAGATGGTTAAGCTAGATAGACTCTTTTTAGAAAGCCAGTGACCCCATTTCACAGGGAGAAACCTGGGACCAATGAAGAGAAGAGATTGAATCAGGAGGCACGACTGGGATTGACACCCAGTCTCTTTGGTATCACAAATTTAACCCTATGCTTGTCATTCTTGTCCTTTTGTCCTTTAAATCCCCCTGCCTGCCTCCTTGTCCCCAATATTCTTATTGGAGGGGTTGGGTATGTTCCTGTTTCTGTTTCTGCCCTGTTTCAATTTCTCAGTTTTCTCTGCACCATCAATATCTGGAGGTGTGCTCTGCCATTGGTAAAGGCCTGGAAAAATGGTGCCACCAACCCAACAGATTCTTCTACTTTTTCAGTTCATTTCATCAAATGTTGCTGTGTACCAGCCCAGGAGTCTGAGCTAGAAGCATGGATTCCAGAGTCATGAATCCTCAGTGAACATCTGAAACAAATCCCTGTCATTCTTGACACCTTTTTTTTTTTTACTCCTGCTCCATCCAACCATCAGCAAAGAATATGCAGAATCCTACCATGTTTTACCACCTCCACTGCTTCCATCCTGGTCCAACTCCTTTATCTCTTGACCAAATCATTGCAAGTATCTCTCACCCATTTCCCTGTTTCTTTCTCAGAACAGCAGCCAGTAATCCCATTAAAAATGAATCTGGGGAGTTCCCTGGTGGCCCATTGGCTAAGACTCCATACTCCCAATGCAGGGAGCCTGGGTTTGATCCCTGGTCAGGGATCCCACATGCAGTAACTAAAAGATCCTGCATGCTGCAACTAAGACTTGGCACAGTCAAATAAGTAAATAAAAATAAATATTAAAATTTAAATATTAAATATTTAAATAAATATTAAAATTTAAAAATGTATAAAAAAATGAATCTGATTATATCTCTCTTCTCTTCAATGAGTAATGAGTTTATGTGCTCAGTCATGTCCAACTCTTTGCAACTCCATGACTGTAGCCCACCAGGCTCCTCTGTCTGTGTGATTTCCCAGGCAAGAATAGTGGAGTGGGTTGCCTTTTCCTTCTCCAGGGGATCTTCCCAACCCAAGGATTAAACCCATGTCTCTTGCATGCAGGCATTCTTGACCCGCTGAGCCATTGGGAAAGTCCTCCCCTCAAACCTCTCATCAAATCCCCATTTCCCTAAGAATAAATGTCAAAATCCTTATAGTGGCCCATAAGACCTCAGATGACCTAGTTCTCTTAAATTCCTGACTTCATCTTCTACTGTCCTCTCTCTTGCCCCAAACAGGCAGCCTCTTTGATATTTCTTGAACCTCTCTCAGGTTGGGCCTTTGCACTACATCTCTGCCTGGAATGCTTCCTCCAGCTGGCCCCTGGTTCAACATTTGCTCCCTTCTGGTCTTTATTTAAATGACAGTTGCTGTGAGACCTCCCCTAGGTACCATATCCAGAGTTGTCCCCACTCAACACTTTCTATCCTCATCTCTGCTTTATTTTTCTGAGTATTACTCATTCCCTTCTCACATACAACATATTTGATGTACCTTTCTTGTTTATTCTTTATTTTCCCCCACAATGGGGAAGGCATCTTTGCTTTTTGTTCTCTGTATAACTTCCGTGTCCAGAACAGGGTCTGACACAAGTAGACTTGTGATAAATATTTGCGGAATGAATGAATGAACGTGAGTGGTTGATTGTGGCGGGTAGAATGGCAGAGGGCTAAAAGTACATTATCTCTCTGCCTCAGTCCTGGTGCTCCTGGCTTGGGCTTTGGTCTGGAGGTGGGAGCATGTCTGACTTGCTGCATTTTTAAAGCAAAAATGCTGGAGTGTTCTGTTCCCAGATGATGTCTCCTCCTTGGAGGAAGCAGAACGAGATTCGTCCCTGTTTTCCCAGCATCTGCAGGGGCCTCCAGGAAGGTTGTGGAGTCCAGGTAGCCCTTTCCACACAAGTCCCAGTCATCCTGACACACAAGCCTGTCCGTGGTGTCGCTGAGCCGGCTCTGTTGTTCTCTCCACCTCAGGTACAACTAATCTTAGGAATCTCATTCCTGGGTGAAAGATAATCCTCTGTATCTAGATTAAAGGCTGTGTTTTGACCATTACTGCGCATTGAACATTGAGCCGACAGTTTAATTGAGCTGTTTACGCCGCTGCCTTGATCTCTTCCCAGAGAATTTACAACTAATTCCAAATGTCTCTGAATTAAGTGGGCCTCTCCCAACGTTCTCTGCCTGTTGTTTGCCTGTGCCAAATCCCACTTGTCCTTGTGTTACCCAATTATGGTCTCTCGCTCATAGCTGTATCTGGCCGGGACCACTTCCAGCCCGCTTCCTCCCTGAGATGGCCATTAGTGACATGCCCTGAGAATGACTATACCCCGGGACAGCCTCTGTGGTATCTGCAGCAGTAGAAAGGGGGGTGTAGGTGAAGACTGGGACAGTAGCAGAGAGGACATAAATCAGACTCAACCCTTTGAAGTCACCTCTAGGCAACTGGTAATAACCCCCTAACAAGAGAAGGGTGTAAATGTCTTTAGCACAGTTCAGTGTGATGGAAGGAAAAGAATTCTAGATGGAGGTCAAGACTCCTGATTTCTTAGGCTGGCTCTCTTCTGACTTCCTATATGACCTCTGGGGCCTTGGTGTTACTATTTATACAATGGAAGCTGGCAGATCATTGTTTCTCATTCTGTGTCATGGAGCATCTAAGGGCAGAGTTGCCAGAATTAGAAAAAAACAAAATAGCAATCACAAAAATGGACATCTATGCGATATTTGGAATACTCCTATAGTAAAATATTATTTATTGTTTATTTAGAATTAAAATTTAACTGTGAAATGAAAGTCACTCAGTTGTGTCTGAAGACTCTTTGTGATCCCATTGACTGTAACCCACCAGGCTTCTCTGTCCCATGGAATTCCTCAGGCAAGAATATTGAAGTGGGTTGCCATTCCCTTCTCCAGGGGAGCTTCCTGACCCAGGGATTGAACCTGGGTCTCCAGCATTGCAGGCAGATTCTTTACCATCTGAGCCACAGGGGAAGCCCCAAATTTAACTGAGTGTTCTATATTTTATCTGGTGATCTGAGATAAGTGTGCCCACAGAAGATAAAGGGGGCTCCCCATGCCTAGTGCAGCCTCTACTGATGAAATGGACCAGAGCAGACTTCTCAACTCATGCTGAATAGAATCACCTACAAATCTTATACAGTGCCTGATGTCCAATCTGCTGTTGTTTAGTCCCTATGTCGTGTCTGACTCTTTTGCGACCCCATAGACTGTAGCCTGCCAGGCTCTTCTGTCCGTGGGATTTTCCAAACAAAGAATACTGCCATTTCCTTCAGGGAATCTACCCGATTCCTGAATCTATGCTTCTCCCGCTTTACAGGCAAATTCTTTACCACTGAGCCACCAGGGAAGCTCCACTGACAATGTCTATATTTCAGACCAGTTAAATCAGAATTCTGAGGGTGAACTCAGGCATTAGTCTATCTTTTTTTTAACTCCCCAGACGAGTCCAACGTACAACCGAGTTTGAAAACCACTGAACTGGAGCAAGGTTTCTTAAAATGAGGTCCCTGGAGCTTTTCTGGTGGTCCAGTGGTTAAGAATCCACCTTCCAATGCAGCAGAGACATTTTAGATCCCTGGTTAGGGAACTAAGATCCCACATTACACAAGGCAACTAACCCTATGCACTGCAACCAGAGAAAGCCCACGTGCTGCAATAAAGACCCAAGGCAGCCAAAAAAAAAAAAAAAGGCTGACGTCCTTGGACCAGCATGAGCCTCACCTGAGAACCTATTAGAAATACAAACTCTGATTTGCAGAACTTCAGAATCAGAAACTGGGTGTTGTGGCACAGCAAGCCCTCCAGGACCTCTGCTGTAACTGAAGTTTTAGAGCCAGTTCAAAAGTTCCTTTGATGACAGTAGGGCACCTGATCAGCAAGTGGGTGCTAGGAAACTGAATTAGTTGAATTGCTTTGCAGTGATGCATCTTAATGGAGAAACTGCCTGAGCTCTGGCAATTGCAGCCTAAATTATGGCGTTTGCAACCTACCAAATACAGTGACTGTTTCAGTCTCAAACTTTGGTATGACAGCAGTCTTGGAGGCTACCACACCTGGCAGCATGTCAGGTTGGGCCAGGAAATGCCATCAGTGGGCCGGAGAAGTCTGAGGGCATAAAATTCTGGGTCAGGGAGAAGAGGCTTGGAGCCTGTGGACAACGAGGAAGCAAAAAGTGTGACAGAAAAGAACCAGACAGGGTCAGAGAGGCCGGAGGTCAGTCCGGGTCCCAGGGAGGCCTTGAGACACAAGGATAGCTCCAGGGCTGGTTAGACTCAGGCACTGCTTCTGCAAGGAGCCAGGGCCAGGGCAGGCCAGAGCTGAGCTCACCCGGAGGAGGTGGGGAAGGACTGCTGGTTTTGCTTTGTGTTAAGAAGCAAGTGATGATTCAGACCAGGACAGCATTTTTCTGCTGCCGGGGAAGACTAAAGTATAGCCCACAAGCCCCGGCAGGCCTTTGTCTCTCTCTGTAGGTCCCGCAGTCCCTGGTTGATCTGTTTTGGGGGTGCCAGGTGTCCAGGATGTGTGACTCTCATGTCCTGGAGAGAATTCTGGAGGGCAAGGAACAGGGGCTGTGTGCAATGTATTGCTGCCCACTCCCAGGGTTCGCTCGGAGAAGGCAATGGCACCCCACTCCAGTATTCTTGCCTGGAAAATCCCATGGACGGAGGAACCTGGTGGGCTGCAGTCCATGGGGTTGCTAAGACTTGGACACGACTGAGCGACTTCACTTTCACTTTTCACTTTCATGCATTGGAGAAGGAAATGGCAGCCCACTCCAGTGTTCTTGCCTGGAGAATCCCAGGGACGAGGGAGCCTGATGGGCTGCCGTCTATGGGGTCGCGCAGAGTCGGACATGACTGAAGCGACTTAGCAGCAGCAGCAGCAGCCCAGGGTTCGCTGACATCAGGCAAACATTAGGCCCTGAGCAACTGTGTGTGGAATTGAATCCAATAGAGATTCAACAAAGCCGGGGGTCTTAAATATGAATTATCACCTTGGGCCTTAATAAACCACACTGATGAGGAGCCACAGACATCCCACATGCAAAAGGGCACTTGTCACCCCTGGAGTATCATTGCAGACTCTCCTCCCAGCTGGCTGCCTGCCTTTCTCACTTCTCTCTGCTCAGCACCCTTCCTATACGAGGCCCCGCTCCACCACACTGCAGGGAACGTTTGAAAAACAAGGCATACAGGCAGAAAACACTGAAACCGCCCAGGTGACACTTACCTGGGTTCTAATGCCAACGACTTTGTGTGCCAAACTCTAAACCTGAGGTCTTTAATCTGATTCTCCTTATCTCCATAATATACTTCGGAGTTCCTGAAAAGGTACGTGCATGTGTGCGTGCTAAGTTGCTTCAGTTGTGTCCAACTCTTTGCAACCCCATGGACTGTAAAAGGTATGATATTACTTTAAGTCCTACAGTTGGGAAAGGGATTTATTTCTTCAATGTTAAACTGCACACACACATGTTCTTCTGATGCAATTTTCATCCTTTCACTTTGATTGTAATATTTAAAGACAAACTTTAAAAGTCACTTTCTTTCCATGCATAATTTTCTCCTGCTACATTTTATTTTTTTCTGGAATGAAAGCGGTTGCCATGCTGCCGTGTGAGACTTCCCTAGGGGGTGCATTGTTCTTAGCCAGAGCCAAGAAAGAGTTAAAGTTGTAAAGGACAGTCTGTCTTCTGTCTCAGTTTGAGGGTGGGGTGGGGGTGGAGACTACCCAATTGTCTGTCCTTCTTTTCCCCTCCCTGGGGCTGAGTGCAGGATGTTGAATCTCCCAAAATAACTCGGACCCTGTGAGTAAATGCCTGCCCAGAGCCTGCTTGGAATAGAAGATTCTCAGGGTCAGAGAAGAGCTTTCCCAGTTAAATAATCTGATCTCCTGGCTGGAAGAGAGAAGGGCCCAGCACCTTCCAAACCAGATGTCCACTACCAAGTCGTCACTGGACCACAGGAAAACCAGGTGACCGCTGTCAACTCTTTCTCCCAGGTGGCATCCCACAGAGGACTGTCCCCAAGGAGAGGCCTGCAAGGCCAGTGGGAGACGTCCCATCAGATCCTGGGCAGAATCTAAGTGAGCCTCTACATCACTGGAATTCCTGGAGATTTGGGGGTTTACATGACACTGTAGGGTCACCACTTACTGCACATGCCCAGAAGTGGCAACTGTTGGTTTTTGCGGCTTCCCAGAGTCACAGTGAGTGGACGGGCTCCTTCTGTCTGGGCCTTGAGCCCCCTCTGATCCCTCTCGTCCCAGAGTTCAGACAGTGAAGGACTCAGAACAGCATGTCATTCTTATACTTTGAGTCTGGAGCTAGCAAAGCCCAGAGAGAAACATTGCTTTCCTTAGTGTCCTGCTTTTATCTTTATGCACAACTCCATTCATATTTCTGTTTGTTCCCGTTTGTGGACGTTTTTGTGGCAGACATAAACTTTTAATGTTATTATTAGGCTCTAACCACAGGAATCCACTTCTCCAGTGGATCAATTTAGCTATAAAGTGGCACGTTCACCGTGGCCACGATGTGGGTCAGAGGAGCTTAAACTCTTAAATGTGCCTCAGGGTCACCTAGAAACTGTCTTAGAATTAGAATGTGCGCTGGCAACACACTGGCGAGAAGCTGACTCAGAGCCTCAGGGGCCCAAGAATCTGCATTTTTATATGAACCGCAGCCGATTCTGCTCAGATGGGCCAACTGTCCCACTTTGAGAAGCTCATGGCTAGTCTCTGAGTTCTGATCCACAGTGTAAACCAGCAAATCGTGGGTAGAGGCATTTTTGACTTTTGTCTCCAAGATGCGATGTTCAGAGGATTGGACTGCCTGTCTCTCATGCAATAAATGTCCCTGCAGGGTGCCATGTCACCTCAACTGTGCATTCTACAGGACACACAGTTGTTCTTATTTATACTGAGCAAATCTCCCTCAGTGGCCAGTATAATGGATTCCAAGAACTGGGGCTTAGGTAGGAGGTAGGGAGGAGAACAAATGTGAACACAGAACACAAGAGGATGCTGTGCCCAGCTGAGGACCTGAGGACTTAGGGGTCCAGGGCCAGTAAGTGCTGGACTCAGGTATGTTTGACTTAAAGCCCTCCTTTTTTCTATTCCTTGGTTGTTGTTGTTGTTTTAACTGAAATGGGTGCATTTTCAAACTTTTTCAACTCTTTTTTGGAAAAATTTCAAACTACAGAAAAATTGCAAGAATAGTACAATCAACTCCACAGACCCTTTAATTGTTAAGATTTTGTTGCATCTGCACTCTATCTACTGTTGACAGAAACACAAAAACCAAAACCGCTTGACATGAGAGCTGTAAGTTCAGTTTCATTTGGGGACTTAATGAGGACTATATCCCCGGAGATAGCTTCTCAGATAGCTCTGAGGAACTGCTCTGAAGAGGTTGTTGGTGGTGAGGGGTGTAGGGGGGAGGTCATAGGATTTTGATGAAGAGGATGCATGCAATTGAGGACACATCTCTGCAGAAGGTTGCTGCTGGTCACAAGGAGCAAATGTCTCCATCAAGGATTAGAGTGCTTTTCTAGCTATGAGAAGATGTAGGAAATCAGGTTCATAAAATTTCCTCCTGAAAATATCTCACTCTCTGAAGGCCTGTTCTACCAGTTTTCCAAGATCAGAGTGTCTCATTCCTGATCTCCATGCTGAGCTCCTTTCAGGGTGTGTTAAAGGTCAGTGACTGCAGTGGCTAGTAACTTCATTCTTGTAGAGCCAGATGGTGAGCAACATTTTTTAGTTGTATCTGTCCATGCATCTGTACATCCGTCTATCAGTTATGCTAATCCATTTGAGAATGACTTGGAAGTATTTGATTTACTCTCAAATACTTCAGCTCAACTCCAAAGAGCAACGGCATTCTTCCACAAAACTACAATAAAATGATCCCACTTGGGAAGTTTAACATTAACACATTACTATTTGATATCTGGTTTACTTTAACAATTGTTTATAAAATGTGCTTTATAGTATTTTTTTTTATTTATTTAAGCATCCAATTCAGGATCATTCATTGTATTGAGCTGTTGCATTTCTTTAGTATCTTCTCGTCTAGAGCTTGGCTTTCCAGTCATTATTTTTTGTCTTTTATAACACTGACATGTTTTAAGAGACCAGGCCAGTTGTTTTGCTGAAATCCCTCCATTTGGATTTGTCACATTGCTTCCTCATGATTACAATCTTCTTAAGGCTTCATGTCAGGGGGACAAAGGCTTTGCCCTTTTGATTATTCTCCACTGCCTCTCACCAGGTGAGGGTCAAAGTTGGCCTTTTGTGCTGTTATAAGGACCAACATTGGAAGAAAAGCAGCATAGCGTGGTGGAAATGAGTGCAGGCCTCGATGAACAATAGAACTGAGTTCAAGTCCTGGTTCTGGCCTCTAGCTGATTTACCTTGACGTATCTGTCAATATTCCTGGCCCTTGTTTTTCTCAATTGTAAATAGTTCCTGCCTTGCAGGGTTTTATCTAACATAAATGAAAAATTTAGCAGGTTATCTGATGTATAATGAACTATAATTTTATAAATGGCAGCTATTATTAAGTCCTTAAATGTGACACACCAAAATACCTTATTTCCTTTTTCAACACATCTTTCAGATGCACCTTTTTTGTGCTTTCACCTCTCTCCCATTTTAGGGCATCTCTGTTGTCACTGTCTCCTTTCGGTGCCCACACCCTAACTTGTCCCGTAGATGCCACCACTGCTTGCCCTATAGTGTGGCCCTTGTCCTCATATTCGCCTGACTCCCTGTTCCCTCAGTGCCTGAAGTCTGCATGTCTGGCATTCAGTGCCTCCCATCAGCTCACCTCATTCCACCCACCTGAACTTGCCTCCCACTAGTTTTCACAGGGAAATGTGGCTGCTCTTGATTGACTGCTAGCAAATTCTTCCTCTCCTCTGTCATCAGAGTTATAGATCCTACCCTACGCTCCACCCTTGGGGTGTATGCTTGTATCAGTTAGGATATGGTCATAAACAGGAACTGCTCAAGGTATTTTAAGAAGGAGAGGACTTAATAAAGGACATTAGGTCCTTAAAAAATCATTAGAAAGTCTGGGCAAAGGTCAAGGAAGGCCACTAGCTTTTACAGACAGGAATTTGAAGGAACTCAGGAAACCATTAGGAATGATCATAGCTGCCTCCCATCTTGAGGCCTGAGATTTTCAGGAAAATACTTAGAGACCACTGCAAAATGTCATGTCTGCCTAAGCCCAAAGTTTGACAGTGCCAGAGGAGGGAAAATCTGGCTTCTGCCTTATTTTGCCTTTCACATCTTGATAAGTGCTTCTTCTTGAAGAACTGCTATCTCTGAAGGCAGGGATTCTGGGATGTACCCCTCCCAGGCTTCTAGCCCCTTGATAAAGGGAAGAGCATAGAAGGGTCAGGCTTCCCTGGTGGCTCAGCTGGTAAAGAATCCACCTGCAGTATGGGAGACCTGGGTTTGATCCCTGGGTTGGGAAGATCCCCTGGAGAAGGGAATGGCTACCCACTCCAGTATTCTTGCCTGGAGAATCCCATGGACTATATATCCATGGGGTCACAAAGAGTCGGATGGGACTGAGTGGCTTTCACTTCACTTTATAGAAGGGTTATTTCCTCCATCACTGGGCCAATGGAAGTCTCCCCTGGGGACTCTTCTGATGGAACTAGTGGGGAAGACTTCTAGGGTCACAACTAGAAGTACATGAAACTGGTTACCTTGAAGGCCATTGTCCCTGACTTTTAGAGGAAACCAAGCTACGGAGAAGGCAATGGCACCCCACTCCAGTACTCTTGCCTGGAAAATCCCATGGACAGAGGAGCCTGGTGAGCTGCAGTCCATGGGGTCGCGAAGAGTCGGACACGACTGAGTGACTTCACTTTCACTTTTCACTTTCATGCATTGGAGGAGGAAATGGCAACCCACTCCAGTGTTCTTGCCTGGAGAATCCCAGGGACGGGGAGCCTGATGGGCTGCCGTCTATGGGGTCTCACAGAGTCGGACATGACTGAAGTGACTTAGCAGCAGCAGCAGCAGCAAGCTACGGTAGAAGAGAATAAGGCCCTCAAAGAGTGGAAACGGAGTGAAAAGTGGAAAACATAGGTGCGGATGGAGGGAGAGGGAGAAGAACAGGAGGAGAGAGGAGAGAGAGCAGTGGCTGCGAAAGCCGATGACACTGGGACACTGTGTCAGCGCTGGGCTTGGCCATACCCTTTGCCACTGCTGTCCATGTTCGTCTCAATCATTTCAGTTCAGAAATTTCCTTTTTGTCTAAGCTAATTTATGTTGCTGTTACTTGCAACCAATAGGGTCCTAATGAATAGCAGAAAAGAGATTAGTGAACATTACAGAGTCAGAGGGCAATGTATGCTCTGCAAAGTGGTAGAAAAGTGCTAACAGCACCCAAATAAGATAATAAGAGAGTTTATCTCTCTTTAGTCTTTTATCTTGGAAATATTGTTTTAGCCATAATTTTTTTCTTGGCTGTTACTTCCAGAATACTCTTCTTTTTTTCCTTCTTGTGATGCTATGATTTATAATAAGAAATATATATATATATTTGGTCTTTGTCCTGTTCCTGCCACAGAGCTCCTAAAACCCTTGGAATATCTTTAAGTGTTAAGAGCACAAAAGTAAAATGGGTATCTTTTGTTATTCTGAAAAAGCTCCTTTCAACCACATCAGAGTTTATGTTAATGAGGTGACTTTTGAAAAGCTCCTCTGGCTGGGGACTGGTTGCCAGAGGGACTAACCAGGTGATTAGAGCATTGAAATTTTCAGCATCCCCTTCCTGAAAGGTGAGAAGGGCTGGAGGTTGAATTAATTGTCAATGACAAGAAAATGGCAACCCACTTTAGTATTCTTGCCTGGGTAATCCCATGGGCAGAGGAGCCTGGTGGGCTATAGTACATGGGGTTGCAAAAGAGTGGGACACAATTTATTGGCTAAACAACAACAGCAATATTTAATCAGTCATGCCTATGTAGTGAAAACGCCTTAAAAACTTGAAAGAATAGGGTTTGGAAAGCTTCTGGGTTAGTGAACACATTTGCAAAGGCTAGTGTCCTGGAGAAGGCATGGAAGCTCTGTGCCCCTTCCCACATAGGCACAGTGTCCTGGAGAAGGCATGAAAGCTCTGTGCCCCTTGCCCTATGTCTCTTCCATCTGGCTGTTCCTGAGTTATAATATTCTTTTACAACAAACCAGTAATCTAGTAGCTCCTGAGTTCTATTTGCTGTTTCTAGCAAATTAATCAAACCTGAGGAGGGGTATTGGGAACCTCCAAGTTATGACTGGTCTGTCAGAAGCACAAGTAACTGGACTTGCAATTGGCCATCTGAGGGGTTGTTCAGTCACTCAGTCATGTCTGCCTCTTTGCCACCCCATGGACCGTAGCATGCCAGGCTTCCCTGTCCATCTGAAGGGGGAGGGGTTCAATTCTGTGGGACTAAGCACTTAATTTGTGGGATCTGATGGTGTCTCCTGGTAGAGTCAGAACTGAGTTAAATTGCTGGATACCCAGTTGTCACAAAATTGCTTGATGTTTGGAAAACCCACACATCTGGTGCCAGAAGTAGTGTAGTGGTAAAATGAGGTTAAAGGAGACACATAAGAGTATTTTCCTTTATTTTATTTTTGGCTGTACTGTGCAGCTTGCAGGATCTCAGTTCCCCAACCAGGGATTGAACGTGGGCCATGTCAGTGAAAGCCCAGAATCTAAAGCATTAGGCCACTGGGGAACTCCCAGGAGTGTTGTTTCTTTATACTTTTGTTTCTGAAATACTTCCTGTCTTCTAAACATTAGTTCAAATCTGCTATCTCCAGGGAGTCCTCAACTATTCGACCTCATTTCTGAATTCTTGAAGTTCTTGGCACAGAATAGTTGAACATTAAATTATTAAAAATTTTCTGTGTGTTTTGACTCTTTTTATTGATTCTGAACTCCTCAAGGTCATGGGCTACATCTCACATCCATTCTGCAATCCTCCATCTCTAGGCTTATCACCATTGACCTGTGCTCAACTAATACCAGGGAGTTGATGGAGTGATTGGACTGATTGCTCAATGAGGATGCTGAAGTTCCCATGGGCAATAGACTGGAAGAGTAGGCGTGGAGGAGATGAATCCTGTCCAGGTGCCAGCCATCCAGGAATAAACAAGCGTTTCCAGAAAGAGTAATCAAGCTGACTCAAAAGTACTTGGCACACAGGTGTGGACCTTGAGTCCCAAGCAGCGCACCTCTTGTGGTGGCCACAAGGGGGCGGCAGAGGGCACAGTCCAGGTATCAAGCTGTAGATAATGGCGCCTGGTCAGCTAACAGCCCTGCTGGGAAGGAGATATTGGTCTAGGTGATTTGCACAGGATAAAGTGGGCTTCTTATTAGAAGACCTGAAAGCAAGGTGCCTAGACCAAGCTGGGAAAGCCAGAGGATGAACAAGTGGTTGGCAGACATCAATAACTAAGAATACGAGCTGAATTCTCCAAAATCAAAGCAGTGAGTGATCTTCAAAGATATCTAGATATTCTGCTAAAGATCCAGGGATTACCTCAGTGTTTTGGCAGAGGAAAAAGGACATCCAGGCATGTTATCATGGACAAGAAAAAGTCCAGGGGCAAGGGGAGGTAGTAGAGTCTCATCTCAAAGCCCCTAATTCCTTAGCACCTGGTGAATGCTATTGCTGTGTGACCTATGGGATGATCCACCCCTCTCTGAGCCTCCAGTATCTCTTCCTATACAAAGAAGATTGGTGTCTAGAGATTCAGAGACTGGCCCTGGTTTTGCACTGGTCTCTACCACGGCCAGGGATCCTTCTAGTTTAGATGGTCTCTGGATTTACAAGAACAAAGAAGTTCAGTTGCCTACAAAAACCTTTATTACCGTGTCTGTGGTTACTTGTTCTCTTTAAACATTTTGATGGGCCCCATGGGACCAAGGCTGTTTCAGTACCTTTGTAGGAGCCAAGCAGTCTAACCTTCAGAGGCACCACCCCATGTCATAGTACATACCAAAATTCCCTCAATATTCCACTACGAATGCAATTATTTTGCTTTAAAATAGTCTTGAGGGCATTTTTAATAATTCTGTTTTCAAGATTCTTTTGCCCATTTAATTTTCAGTGACTGTGATTTCTGAGAAATCATTAGGGCAGTTTTAGGGATTCCTTGAAGTAAAATAATCCATTAATTGTTTTCAAATACTGTATAATATTTCTACAGATACCAAGTTGAACAATTTAGGGAGTTGACATAATAACTGTATTTCATGGACATGTAGTTAAATTTCAATTTTGGAATTTTCATTTTGTATCTTGGAGTTGATGAGAATGTTTGTGATGTGCAAGGATTCTTCTAGGGCCTTAAAAGGCTTGCATGTCCTCAATCCTGTGTCTGTGGCACCTGATGAATAAAACCCTCCTGCCTGCAGCAGCTGAGACAGGGTTGGGGGTGGGGGTGGCTTCTTTCAGTGATTGCGTTTTGTCTTGTGTCTTCTGGCCTGGGAGCCTGAGCACGCTTTGAGTGCCTTGACGAGAAAAGGACGCCTCCTCCCACTTCCCTTTAATCTCAGAAATTTCACTGTTACCGTTTCTTTCAGCCTAGTCAGATAGGCAGGCTCCAAGGTGGCAAAGTCTCCCTGCTCAGGGATTTTTGTAGAGCGGCACCTCCCAGCCCTCCCAGACAGACCACATTCAAGCCAAACACCATCCCCATTGTCAATGCTTCCACAGAAGTAGTTATCTCACAAATGGCAATATCTCGCCAGAGAATTTGTTTTCTCTTGCTGATAATTTCTCTCCATAAACATTTTTGAGAGAGATGAATAGGTGTACCTTTCTGGAACAGTGGGCAGATGCTGGGGCGTGAAATGACTTTGTGAGGCATGTTTTATGGATGAGGGAGGGGACAGTCCTGAGAACCATTTTTGTTTCCCCAGCCTCCAACTTGGTTGCGGATGGCCAGGTTCCTCTTCTGCAGGTGGTGATTCTCTTCGCTCCACTGCTGCGCACCTGAAAATTTAAAGGCCCAGCTTCGGTGGAAGCTACAGAGAGAGACTCCCAAAGTGTTGGCACAAAAGGCCAGTAACACTCTGGGTCCACCATGGAGCCCTCGGTCCTCTTGGGACATTTCACAGCCAGGCGTACAGTCTACAGATACTCTGTTATGCTGGTATTAAAAGTTTTTTCCTGTCTCTTTTTTTTTCTGTCTCTAACAGCAATGAGGGGAATGAATTCTTTTCCATCATAGAGTTAATGAATCTCAAATGAAAAAAAAAAGAAGACATGATCTCAGAAAAATAAGGAAACTAACATAAAAACAGCAAACCCTGTGACCTTTAACAAAATGAACAAATGTGGGATTTTTCCATCCTCTCTGTCTGGGAGATGGGGAGGGTGATTGTTATTAACAAAGTGGCACCAAATGATTCACCAACAGTTCACCAGAGTCTCTCTGGAGCCCGGAGTCAAGAATGCCAAGTGACTCAGGAAGGTGGCAGACCACACACGGGTGAGGTGGGGACACAGCATACATAGGCCCAGGGCACAGGCTTCCAAAGGGCTTATTTTCTCCCCAGGGTCAGGATGCCAGATTCAGCCAAAATAATATATGGCGCCCAGTTATATTTGAATTTCAGGTAACAAATAGTTTTTTAGTATATTTGTGACATCCTTGTGCTAAAAATTTTAATGTTTATCTGAAATTCAAATTTAACTGAGAATTCTTAGTTTTCCCTGGCAACCCTACCTCAGGGACACAATACTTCTCTTCATTTCCCAAGTACGTACCTATTTCTAGGTTCAAGCTCCGCTAGGAAGAGTCTCTCTCCAGCTCAACGTCTTGAATTTTGTGCTGTCTTACAGTGTTCAGTTCAAAGACCACACTTCTATGAAGACTTTCCCGCTAAATCAGCTCCTCCTTCCTCTCTGTCCCCTTGCCCCAGATTTTATTTCCTATTTTGGTTTATTTTCAGTTGCTTGTAAGTCTGTTTCTCCCACTTGATGGGGAACAACTCAAGGGTACTTGGTCTAGATTCTTTTTTCTCATGGCCCCAGTATAAACTTTATATAGTAGGTAGTCTGAATATTTGATGAGTGAACGACCGTATCTAACATACTGTGAGTGCTGACCATACGTGCCAGGCTTGGGTCTCAGCATTTTACATGGACGTAAGTCCTTTTCTCTTTGAGTAGCCCTTTGAGGTAGGCATTATTTTTATTTTTACTTTAGAGATGGAGAACTGGAGGCACAGAGAGGATCATACAGCTAGAAAGGGGCAAAGCTGGGATTTGAACCCAGATTGTATAACTCCAGAGTCTGTGCTTATAACCTCTACGACATACTGAATGATTAGATGAACAGAAGAATGTGTGGAAGAGCAAGTGAAGGAATGCACAAGCAGAGGCAGCAAACAGGTATTAAAAATCTGGAAGACAGAACAGGTGGGATCAAAGTGGGTGATGAAGAGCAGAGGCTGGAGGGGTTGGAGAGATATCAAGAAACTGCGAACGAACCTTGATGAATCAGTGACTTGCACTCGGAAGGCAGTGTGCAATCCACAGTGGGTGGGGCTAATTTCTTCCTGTTTCTGCTTTGGAAATCAGTTCTTTCCCATGCTTTCCATATCTCTGCAGGGGCCTGACTGTAAGTCTTTTTCTGCTGCACAGCCCACTTCCCAGCGTGGAACCTACCCTCTTCTGTCTTAGGAGGCTCAGCCCAGACAAGTTCTGAGGCCAATCCTTTCTCCTCCCCCTACCCCACCCCTCCGGGGCTCTCAGCTGGAAGTCAACAGACTCTTCATTCTTGGGCTCCAGTCCCTCCGTGTCTGGTGCACCTCTGCCTGGCTCTTGCCTAAGTGTGGCCTGTGTGTTACACGGAGGAACCGACAATCCAAGAAGGGTGATGGTGAACTCGAATGAGCGCACTGCCCAGGTTATTATAGTGATGTAATAACCTTTCCTCGTCAAGTCTGTGGACACGGTAGATAGTAACTTGCTAATGCCTTCAACCTAGTTATTTATTTATTTTCACAGTGGCTTTTTAAAAATAAAGGTTCTAGTATTTTATTTATTTATTTTTATATATTTTCTTGGCCATGCCACATGGCACATGGGATCTTTGTTCCCTAACTGGAGATCCACCCCCATGCTCCCAGCTTTGGGATACAGAGTCTTAATCACTGGATTTCCAGGGAAGTCCTTAGTCTTTTTCTTTTTCTTTTATTTATTTATTTAATTTCAGCTTTATTTGTTTTTTACTTTACAATATTGTATTGGTTTGGCCATACATTGACATGAATCCGCCATGGGTGTACATGTGTTCCCCATCCTGAACCCCCCTCCCAGTCTTTTTGTTTTTAGTTGTGGTTAAAAAACAACAACACATAACATAAAATTTACCATCTTAACCATTTTTAAGTGTACAGTTCAGTAGAGTTAAATATATTCACACTGATATGAAACTGATCTTTAGAACTTTTTCATCTTGTGAAATTGAAGCTCTATACACATTAAATAACTTTCTTTCTCCCTCTCCCCCCCAGACCCTGTTAACTACCATTTTATTTCTATGTCTATGAAATTTACTTCTCTACATACCTTTTTTTTTAAGATAGCCATTAAAAAAAAAAGATTTATTTATTTATTTTTCGGCTGTGGTGGTTCTTCACTGCTGGGAATGCTTTCTCTAGCTGTGGTGAGCGAGGGCTGCTTTGCATTGCCGAGCACAGGCTCCTTTTGCGGGGAGCAGGGCTCTAGCACACACAGGCTTCAGTAGTTCCAGCCCACGGGCTAAGTAGTTGCAGCGCACAGGGTTCGTTTCTCCGAGGCATGTGGGACCTTCCTGGGCCGGGGATTGAGTCATTATCTCTTGCGTTGCAAGGCAGATTCTTAACCATTGGACCATCCGGGAAGCCCTAGATACCTCTTATAAGTGGAATTGTGCAGAATTTGTCTTTTTGTGACTGGCTTACTTCACTTACAGAATGTCCTCAAGCTTCATCCATGTTGTAGCCTGTGTCTGAATTCCCTTTTTTTGTTTTCAAGGCTGAAGAATATCCCATTGTATGTATGAACCACATTTTGTTTATCCACATATTCTGTTGAAAGGCATTTAGGTTGCTTCTCTATCTTGGCTTTTGTGTATAATAATGAATAATAGGTGTACAAACATTTATTCCAGTCCCTGCTTTCAACTGTTTTAGATATATATCCAGAATTTGGATTGCTGGATCATATCATAGTTCTATTTTTAATTTCTTCAAGAAACTCTATACTGTTTTCCATAGCTGTTGCACCCATCCCATCAACAGGGCTCCAGTTTCTTTAATCTTTATCAACACTTGTTGTTTTCTGTTTTGTTTTTTGATAGTAGCCATCTTAATGGGTACAAGGTTGCCTGGAACCTAGTCTTTATTAGGAGGCTGTGTTTCTGAAGTGCCTGAGGACATTATTCACTGGCACTGAGCAACGGGGAAAACAGCACAGAGCTCTGGGCAGACGACCTGATAACCTGCAGATAGAGCATATCATAAATTCACCAAAGACTTTGTGACTCTGGGAAAGTTATGCAAGCTCTTAATTTCTATCTGCCCACTGGGGACGAGGCTTTCTTGATGACTTAGCCTCCTCCCTCCTTTCCCCAATGTTTGCTCCAGGAAAAGACAGGAAGTGAGAGATGGGAAATGACTCGTAAGATAAGCACCTTCATCTCAGCTGCCGTCACCCTGAGTGCATTTTTTCCTGTCTTTTTTTTATAAAAACAAGTCATAATTATTTTTTTTTAAATTAGCTCAGAAAAGCCTTAGAATCAAGGAAGTATTTATCCATCCCTTCATCACTTGGAGGCAACCCCTGATAATATTTCAATCTGTTTCTTGTGTTTTTTTTTTTCCTAAATGAGGCAAACTTCTTTAATCTTTGAAAGTCCCTCTTTTCCTAGAGATGAGCACCTCATTTTCACAGCAATCAAAAGCGAAGTTAACTGAGCTCTCAATTTCTTAAATATATCTTTCTTTGTGTTATTTCACGTCTTAAATGTGTCACTTTGAGTGAAAGGCAATTAATTACAGTGGAAACGCTGCTTAGAGACGTCTTATGAAATTGTGTTAATACGTGTAGAGAGAGGGAAAGGAAGGGGAGAGGGAGCTGATGGGCAAAACGACTAGTCTAGTTAAATGGATAATTTCCTTCCCTTTCAAGTTTCAGAGTGGAGGGTCTCTTTATTTAGGAAAGGATCAGAAAGTTATTACGTTTGTCCCAATTTGTCAAAATCAGTAAAACGCCAGCGGAAAAGCAAAGTTGATCAACCAGTAAAAAGGTAACAAACAACAAAAAATATTTTAAAAAGAACACGATCCGTTCAGGAAAAAAATCTGAAGATATAAAAAAGATGTAGTGTGGGACTTCCCTGGTGGGCCAATGGTTGAGACTCTTCACGTTCAGTGCAGGGGACAAGATTTCAGTCCCTGGCCAGGGAACTAAGTTCCCACATGCCATATGGTGTGGCCAAAAAAAGGAAAAAAAAAAAAAAGGAAGGAAGGAAAAAGGTGGAATGTGGGAGAGCCTGGAAGGTAAGGCACTTTGTTAGGAATTTTTGACCTCAGGAAATTGTGCTTGAGGATCTTCTGGGCTGGTGTTGTCTAAAGGAATTGGGCTGAGGCACTATAGGAGACCTAGAAGTTCCTATCTTGGTAGCTTGGCCTGCCTGGGACCACTGAGGATCGCAGACCTGACTCCTAGGCTGGTAGAATAATGCGTGAGAGGAGTTCAGTACCAGGCACAGAGGAAGTACTCAAGAACCGTTCTGTGTAATTGCTGTTATCTGGGGTGGAGGAGGAAGTGAGCTTTTGGATCTTCTTGGCAATGTGCTAGGGGTCAGAAAGTGTCATACTTGGAAGGCAGGCAATGGTGGCGAGCGGCCTGGTCCTTTATCTTCTTTCTGCATACGTGTGTGTTAAGTTGCTTCAGTCATGTCCGACTCTTTGCGACCCTATGAAATGTAGTCCATCAGGCTCCTCTGTCCGTGGGGATTCTCCAGGCAAGAATACTGGAGTGGGTTGCCATGCCCCCTTCCAGGGGATCTTCCCTACCCAGCAATTGAACTTGCCTCTCTTACATATCCTGCATTGAAAGGCAGGTTCTTTACCACCTGAGCCACCTGGGAAGCTCAACTTCTAATTCCTCTTTAATCTAGGCTTCCGGGTCCTGGTTGGGAAAGGCATGTGTGCATATATGTGTGTGTTGGGCATGTAGGATGAGGAAGGCTCCAGGAAGTGGAAGAGTCAACTAATATAATTAAGCTATACACCAGACACCACATTCTAAGTGTTAAAAAGCCAAAAGGCACCAATCTTGCAAGAGAGGTTAGGTAACTTGACTGCACGTTTAGACCAGGCTCGTCTGTCAGAACCTAAAGCTTGAGCAGAGAGAGACATTCTCTCCATTTTCCATTTTAGAGAGATTTTCTCCACTAAGTTTCAAGAGTTCAAGTCTAACCTTGCCGTGGGTAAGGTTGCAAGAGGCAGAAGTTTTCCCATTTGGGGAAAATCAGATTTGGGGAAATCAGAGGCTGTCCAGCTTGGGATGTTGAGGTTTTCTGCCAGTGACAAGAAACCGCACCATCACTGGCTCCCATTAGCACTGAGGGCCTCTCCCCAAAGGGGCTGAGTGGGCTGTCCTGATACAGGCGTGCCAGAAACCTCCTCCTGGGCCATGTGGGAAACCAGGCAGCCCACAGCCCCTGCCTGGTCTGATGCAAGCCCTGGGTAGAAGGGAAGCAAGCTCCAGCGTGCAGGCCAACCCTGGCACACAGTGGGGCAGCGGGCAAATAGCCATCCTTGGCGCCACTGGAGCCAAATTTCTGGCTAAGTGGGCTTCAGTTTCCACACGCTGGTACAGCATAGGAGCCTGGGAGTGTAACTTTGCCATCAACCATGATGCTGAGCCAAAGAGACCCCAGAGAGTTAGCACAGTGGGTGGAAGGTATGGCACGGACACCGGGCTCTCGGGGACCCAGCCCTTCCTTGGGGAGTGTGTTATACCATCCACCCCCAGGACCTGCTATGATGGGGTATGTCACACGCCATCCCAGGGTGGAGGTGGGCTTTCATCACCTGTGCTACCTGTGAAATCTTAGAATTTAGACTAGGAAGGCTTTTGTAATGATCTCCCATTCTTGTTCAGCCTGAATCAGGAAAGGAGGTGAACTATAATTAATAGATCTTTTTTTTTTTTAAGAAATCAAGACATTTTATAGTGTGCTTTAGAAAGATTTACATTCAAAATGATTGTAGTTCTTAATTTATATCCAAACCAATGATAATTATTAATATTTTGGCCAATGGAAAGCTTCAGTTATCAGCAAATTTCATTTAAGTGGAATGGAGAGTATCAGATTTTGCTGGGTTAATGGTAAGAGTCACATTTACTGAATGTTTACCATATCTCAGGCCCTACTTTAAGTGCTTTACTTGCATTAACTCCTTTGATCCAGGTAATAGCCCTGTGCAATGGTATACATAGTCTTGCTTTACGAAGGAGGAAACTGAAACACAGAGGAGTTTAGTAACTTATTCAAGGTCACACAGCTCATAAGTGGCATACTTGGATTTGAACCCAAGGAGTCTGGCTTCTGAGCCTGTGCTCTTAAAGCACTGTTCTAAAGTATCCCAAATAATAAAGACTTTTCTTTGGACATTTACTAAGTGGTCATTTACGTAAAGTTTTCATGGGAATTTTCACAGCAACAGTTCAGGGGTCAAAACAAATTGGGAAGACCAGAAACTTGACATCTTAATCCCTTCCTGCCTCCCATGCAATATTACAAATGAGAAAATGAAAGCCCAGAGAGATGTTAGTGACCTATCTAAGACTGTACCATGAAATCTAACTGGAAGTTAGAACTTAACATCCAAGCTGGGTATTTCCCAACATACCATTCTTGGTGATTTTTTTTTTTTTACCCCCCCGACCAGGCACTGAACTTGTGCCCCTTACAGTAGAAGCATGGAGTCCTAATCACTGAAAGCAGGGAACCAACCAGGGAATTCCTTATCGTTCTTCTGAATGATTTCTATGTCAGTTTCTTAGAGTTCTGAATTCTGCCCCGACCCCCTCTTTTTCTCTCCTCTCTTTCACAGCCCAAGTTCTTGTCAACCAGAAAGTGTCTATGCTTTCCTCTCCTGTACACATAATCCCTGGTTCTGATTCCATTACAAACACTCCTGGGCTCCCCCATGTCTGTCCTGCCTGTTTTGCAGGGGCTGTGTCTGAAGGAAGAATACAGGGTCTATTTTCCTCTTAAAGTCAGGGTTGAAACAGAGTGGCCAGGAAAGGAACTTCAAGCGGTAAGCTCCAGACCACATGATTAGGTGATGGACACCAGGGCCTGGGGACAACGGCCACACCCATCACCCCATCAGCTCCTCCCTCAGCTATTTATCAAATCACTAACTATGCTGAGATGCCCCGAACTCAAAAGTACTATAAGAAACAAAGATTTAAGTGTCATGGCTAGATGCTGGAAATACTGAAAGAGTTCTAAATTAGTAATCAGGAAGCCTGGCTTCCAGGCTTGGCTTTTCCACTAACCAGCGGTGTGGCTTTGGGCAAGTTGACATGCCTCTCTGGGCTTCTTGTTTCTCATATGTTACATGGGTTAATGAGCTGCTTGTCCAACTTCACAGGATTTCTGTGAAGCTAGACTAAGAGAACAACAGTGCTTTGGAGATGACAATACAGTGTGAAGATGCAAGGAATTATTGTTGTTACACTGAACTAGATCCAAACGGCCCAATGCTCCGGATTCCCTGCCCTGATGAAAAATAGTGGCACGAAAGACTTTATTCACTCTCATCTACCATATAGGGACTCGTTCCCTGGAAGGGATTTGGGAAGTAGAAAAACAGAGCCCAGTCTGGGGTTGCGTCCAACTCCACGGATTAGTTCTTTGGGATACCGTGCCAGGAGTCAGGAGCCAGGGCTCTGGACACCACCTGTGTGCCCCATGAGGCTCTTAGCCTCTCTGTGTCTTGGCTGGTTCTGAAACTCTGATGCTACATTGTCAGTTTGAATTCAGGGAGTTGGATCAACTCTAGGATCTGGGGAAGGAGGAAAATGGAAAAATATGCCTAGTAAGTGCCAGGTCCTTCCCACGTTATCTGTCCCCTTTCATTCACTCAGCCCCTGATTGTGCCAGACTCTGTGCTAGAGGCTGGGATCAGCTGTCAGTAATCAAGACAGACCCAGCTTTCTGGCAATTCTGATGAAGCAAAAGAGACAAGCATAAAGCCAAAGTTCACATAAATATAGAGAGAAAATTGTGAGAAAGGATAAGAAGGAAAATAACTGTTGGGGAGACCAAACCAGCCCATTGTGGAGCTGAACTTGACAGAAAACAAGAAGATGGCCAGCTAGAAGGGGACAAAAGAATATGCCAAGGGAACAGGTGTGAAGGTCCTTAGGTTGAAAGGAGCATGGCATGGCCCAGAGACGGAGGGGCACGGCAAGTGTGACCAAGGAGCAGTGAGCACGGGGTGGACTGTTGTTGGTGTGGATGCTCAGAAGCTGACCAAGCCCTTTCTTATAGGCCATGGTCAGAAGCAGGGGTCTTGATCCAATTTTTGAATGTGAGCTCTGCTGACCTAGGTCTTCTGAATACAATTAAAATTTCTTGTTTTCTGGACAATCTGACTGATCACATTCAACAAATTTAATAAACATTCACTGTCCTGTGCCCTAGAAAGATAGGACAAAACAGAAGCTTTGTCTCTGCCCCTTGTGTTGCCATCTGGAGCTCAGGCTGGGTACAGGGCAGCGGGACAGGGCTACTTTATTAAGTAGCCATAAAGCAAGAGAGTCCGAGATGAGTGCCACAAAGGAGGTGCAAGGTCTAAGGTTCAATGAATAGAGCTGACAGGTACTTGTCATGTTAATGGCCACATCTTTGAAGTGCTTGTCACACCCATTGGGAGAGTTTCCAGGAAAAAGTACAATTTCAACTGAGCCTTGGACAATGGTAGGACTTAATATTTTTTTCCAGTTTAAAAATAATATGTACTTCTTAAAGACAATTTGAGAAATGCATAGACGAGTAAAGAAGATAATTATAACCACATTTAATCTGGAGAAACCATTGTAAACGTTTTAGTGAGTAACCTTCAAGGCTTCTTACCTGCGTTTTAACAATGCTGAAAACATCATGTAGCTATAACTTGGCAGCAGTCCCTTTTTTCATTTTATGTGTCAAGTCTTTTCCTATGTCATTAAATATTCTTCAAAAACATGATATGGAATGGCTGTTCAGTATTCAATTTTTTGGATTTGTGTAACCAATTCATTATCATCGGATATTTTGGTAGTTTCTAAATTTGTTGCTACTATGAATAATGCTGCAGTGAGCATCCTCAAACATGAAACCTATGACAGCACCTGGGTATTCCCTTAGGGCAGATCCTGAGGAATAGAATTCCTGAGGGAAAAGGCTGTGAAGATTTCTCTGGCTTTGGATTCATACTCCCACCAGTAACATAAGAGCTTTCCTATCTCACTGCACATTTGCCAACACTAGTTTCTGATTTAAATCCTTACCATTTTGACTCGGGAGGGAGAGGAGCTGTGTTCTCTTGCTGTTTGAGATGATCCTGACCTTAGCCAGCAGAGGAGGGGGAGTCGAGAGGTGGGGACGAACACGGAACAGTTTGAGGGAAGTCCTGGTAGGTCTCCTCCCCAAGCAGCTCTTCAGAAGCGTCTGGAGTGTAAGGGAATCACACAAAGGTTGCCTTGCTATTAACTCCTCCTCTGCTCTCTGTGGCCCGTGAATCAGGATATTTCACCCAGAGGACAGGTGACTGCCTGAGACACTATTTGTCCCAGGATGCACCCAGAAGGAAGTTCATCTTGCCCATACTGCTCCCCTATAGAACAGATCCCCCACCCCCAAATTTCCCCAGCGAGGGGAGAGTCTACTTTCAATCTCCATAAAAAGTGAAATAAGGTGAGGTGGGATGTGGGAGTAAAATTTTTTTGGCAAATGCCTTCAAATTTAGGACTGTATTTATAGACTCCTAGAGGAGCATAAATTAGTTCAACTCTTTTGGAGAGCAACTTGGTAATCAAATTGTAAAGTATGAGTACTCTTGAACTCAATCATTTTACTTTAAGAATGTGTCTGAGGAAATAAGGGGCTTCCCTGGTGGCTCGGTGGTAAAGAATCTGCCTGAGAACGTAGGAGACATGGGTTTGATACCTGAGTTGGGAAGATTCCCTGGAGAAGGAAAAGGCTACCCACTCCAGTATTCTTGCCTGGAGAATCCCATGGACAGAGGATGGCAGGCTACAGTCCACGGTGTTGCAAAAGAGTCGTATCTGTTCAGTTTAGTTTATTTGCTCCGTCGTGTCCGACTCTTTGTGACCCCATGGACTGCAGCATGTCAGGTCTCCCTATCCAACACCAACTCCTGGAGTTTACTCAAACTCATGTCCATTGAGTCGGTAATACTAGCCAACCATCTCATCCTCTGTTGCCCCCTTCTCCTCCCGCCTTCAATCTTTCACAGCATCAGGGTCTTTTTCAATGAGTCGGCTCTTCGCATCAGGTGGCCAAAGCATTGGAGTTTCAGCTTCAACATCAGTCCTTCCAATGAACACCCAGGGCTGATCTCCTTTAGGATGGACTGGTTGGGTCTCCTTGCATGCAAGGGACTCTCAAGAGTCTTCTCCAACACCACAATTCAAAAGTATCAGTTCTTTGGTGCTCAACTTTCTCTATAGTCCAACTCTCACATCCATACTTGACCACTGGAAAAACCATAGCTTTGACTAAATGGATCTTTGTTGGCAAAGTAATGTCTCTGCTTTTTAATATGCCATCCAGCTTGGTCATAACTTTTCTTCCAAGGAACAAGTGTCTTTTAATTTCATGACTGCGGTCACCATCTGCAGTGATTTTGGAGCCCCTCAAAATAAAATCTCTCACTGTTTCCACTGTTTCCCCATCTATTTGCCATGAAGTGATGGGACCGGATGCCATAATCTTAGTATTTTTCTGAATGTTGAGTTTTAAGCCAACTTTTTCACTCTCCTCTTTCACTTTCATCAAGAGGCTCTTTAGTTCCTCTTCACTTTCTGCCATAAGGGTGGTGTCATCTGCATATCTGAGGTTACTGATATTTCTCCCAGCAATCTTGATTCCAGCTTGTGCTTCATCCAGTCCAGCATTTCTCATGATGTACTCTGCATATAAGTTAAATAAGCAGGAGTACAGCCTTGATGTACTCCTTTTCCTATTTGGAACCAGTCTGTTGTTCCATGTCCAGTTCTAACTGTTGTTTCTTGAGCTGCATACAGACTTCTCATGAGGCAGGTCAGGTGGCCCAGTTCCCATCTCTTTAAGGATTTTTCACAGTTTGTTGTGATTCGCACAGTCAAAGGCTTTGGCGTAGTCAATAAAGCAGAAGTAGATATTTTTCTAGAACTCTTTTGCTTTTTTGATGATCCAGTGGATGTTGGCAATTTGATTTCTGATTCCTCTGCCTTTTCTAAATCCAGCTTGAACATCTGGAAGTTCATGGTTCATGCACTGTTGAAGCCTGGCTTGGAGAATTTTGAGCATTACTTTGCTAGCATAAATTTGTGTGGTAGTTTGAGCATTCTTTAGCATTGCCTTTCTTAGGGATTGGAATGAAAACTAACATTTTCCAGTTCTGTGGCCACTGATGAGTTTTCCAAATTTGCTGGCATATTGAATGCAGCACTTTCACAGCATCATCTTTTAGGATTTGAAATAACTCAACTGGAATTCCATCACCTCCACTAGCTTTGTTCGTAGTGATGCTTCCTAAGACACACTTGACTTTGAATTCCAGGATGTCTGGCTCTAGGTGAGTGATCACACCATCGTGATTATCTGGATTGTGAAGATCTTTTTTGTATAGTTCTTCTCTGTATTCTTGCCACCTCTTCTTAGTATCTTCTGCTTCTGTTAGGTCCATACCATTTCTCTTCTTTATTGTGCCCATCTTTGCATGAAATGTTCCCTTGGTATCTCTAATTTTCTTGAAGAGATCTCTAGTCTTTCCCATTCTGTTGTTTTCCTCTATTTCTTTGCATTGATCACTGAAGAATACTTACTTATCTCTTCTTGCTCTTCTTTGGAACTCTGTATTCAAATGGGTATATCTTTCCTTTTCTCCTCTGCCTTTCACTTCTCTTCTTTTCACAGCTATTTTTAAGGCCTCCTCAGACAACCATTTTGCCTTTTTGCATGTCTTTTTCTTAGGGATGGTCTTGATCACTGCCTTCTGTACAATGTCATGAACCTCCATCCATAGTTCTTCAGGCACTCTGTCTATCAGATCTAATCCCTTGAATCTATTTGTCACTTCCACTGTATAATTGTAAGGGATTTGTTTAGGTTATACCTGAAGGGAATGGCAAACCACTTCAGTATTCTTGCCTTGAGAACCCCATGAAAAGTATGAAAAGAGTTGTATACGGCTTAGCAACTAAACAACTTAACGACAGGAACAACTGAGAAAACAAATAGATAAGAATGCAAAAACGAGTGCATAGGCTTGGGCATGGAAGGAGGTACTGTTGATATTCATGAAAACAACCTGAGTGGGTATCTTCTCCATGCCTAAGAAATAGAGACATTTACGTGAGAAATTTCATGCGAGTCTGAGTTAAAGAAGGGGCTAATGCCAGCTAAGAAAAAAACTATCTGGAGACTATCTGCAGGATCCCCTGCCCAACACCCAAGAGGTGCCCCTCCTCCCAGCATGGCACCTAATACGGTAGTCACACAATTCAGGAAGGGTACCAGGCTGGCTCACTTCAATCTGCGCCCATAAACAGGGAGAATAAGTCATTCTGCCAGGAAGGTGAGGGTCCTGTTAGGCTACAGTCCCTCCCGGTCCCTCTCAAGCTGCTAACATGACCAATAGGAGAGCAGTTCGTTCATCCTGAACTGAAACATTCCAATAGGGAATGGAATACCCCCTTATCAGGTGTCTTTCATGAGGTTAAAAACAATCCTAATCAGGGGACCAATTAGACTAAATGTCTATTCTGGAAAGAGATACATCACAAAGAATGAAAGAAAAAAAATATTTAACTTCAAACGACAGCAGGCTTTGAGAGGACATCATTTATTCATTAGAAAAAGCATGCAGGGACCCCCACCCTGTGCTACAGTGAACAAAGCAGGCACAGTCCCTGTCCTCATGGAGCTTGCTTCATGGGGGGCAGTAGGTAACAAACAAAGAAGCAAGACATACGTGGTGGCTATGTGGAGTGCCTGAACAGAGACCTGATGTGACCTGATTGCAGGCAAGGGTGCTGTAGGCAGAGGGCATGAGTCTTGGAACAAAACAGGGGCCAGTGTGGCTTCTGTGCGGGGCAGGGAGAGTAGTGCGGGCTGGGGGTGGGGTAGGGTGGGTCACGAAAGGTCTGATTCAATCTGAAAGCAACTGGCAATTATTTGTTCAGCTGCTCAGTCATGTCCAACTCTTTTTGACCCCATGGACTGCAGCACGCCAGGCTTCCTTGTCCTTCACTATCTCCCTGAGTTTGCTCAAACCCATGTCCAAGGAATCGGTGATGCTATCCGACCATCTCATCCTCTGTCGCCCCCTTCTCCTGCCCTCAATCTTTTCTAGCATCAGGGTCTTTTCCAATGAGTCAGCTTTTCGAATCAGGTGGCCACAGTATTGGAGCTTCTGCTTCAGCATCAGTCCTTCCAATGAATATTCAGGATTGATTTCTTTTCGGATTGACCAGTTTGACCTCCTTGCTCTCCAGGGGACTCTCAAGAGTCTTCTCCAGCACCACAGTTTGAAAGTATCAATTCTTCAGCACTCAGCCTTCTTTATGGTCCAACTTTCATATCTATACATGACAACTGGAAAAACCATAGCTTTGACTATACAGACTTTTGCCAGCAAAGTAATGTCTCTGCCTTTTAAGACACTGTAGTTGTAAATAGGAGAAGAAACAGATGACTTTTTTTGCTGACCCTTTCCAATTGGGCACAACAAGGGTCTTCCTGTCTGGTGTCATCCAAGCCCATAGAATGAGAGGAAGTTCAGTTCAGATGCAAAATTTTATTCTTTTCTTTTTCAAATTTATCCTTTAATTGAAGGAAAATTGCTTTACAGTGTTGTGGTAGTTTCTGCCATACAAGAATGCAGTTCAGCCATAACTATACATATATCACCGCCCTCCCCTCGGCACTCCCTCTAGGTCTGCACACAGCTCCAGGCTGAACTCCCTGTGTTATATAGCAACTTCTCACCAGCTATTTGTTCTAGTCAAGTAATGGACAGCTGCAAGCCTATATTCTAGAGTACATGCTTCCCCAACGGGCTGAAAGATGTCTAGGGGACTTTATCAGGTTATCAGTCAGTGGCGAGGGGGTGGAGTTCTCGTGAGGCAAGAGCAGCTATACTCCTCATGCTCCAGGTCTGAGTGCTGGGTGCAGCGTCTCTGCACATGGCTCGCTGCCTCCATTTTGAATTGAGTGTCGTGTGCAACTTCTGCATGTGGTCCTCCGTCGGCACAGCCATTTTGCACTCAGAACTTTGTTCTGAGGCATCAGGTGCAAGGTCTCTGCTGTCATCCTGTGAGCAAGTGAAACTAGACAAAGAACAAAGGAAAAAGGGGTTAGACTTTTTATCCAAATTCTAGGGGTTTTTTTGGACTGTGTTGCTCTGCATATGGGATCTTTGTTCCCCTGCCTGCAGCCACTGCTGCTAAGTCGCTTCAGTCCAACTCTGTGCGACCCCATAGACAGCAGCCCACCAGGCTCCCCCGTCCCTGGGATTCTCCAGGCAAGAACACTGGAGTGGGTTGCCATTTCCTTCTCCAATGCATGAAAGTGAAAAGTGAAAGTGAAGTCGCTCAGTCGTGTCCTACTCTTCGCGACCCCATGGAATGCAGCCTACCAGGCTCTTCCGTCCATGGGATTTTCCAGGCAAGAGTACTGGAGTGGCTTGCCATTGCCTTCTCCTACCAGGTATTAATTAAACCTGGGCGTAGTGCAGTGGGAATGTAGCATCCTAACCACTGGACCACCAAGGAATTTCCTGCAAATTTTATTATTTAATGGGCTTTGCCAGAGATAGTTTATGCTTATTGTTATTGTTGCTTTTTGAGTTTTGTTGTTTGTATTTTTAGTTTACTAAGTATTTTTTAAAAATTAAGATATAATTGATAAACTATAAAATTTACCCTTTAGAGTATAAGCTGGTGCAGCCATGGTGGAAAATAGTATGGAGGTTCCTTGGAAGACTAAAAATAGAATTACCATATGATTTATCAACTCTACCCCTGGGCCATATATGCAGACAAAACTATAATTCAAAAAGATAAATGCACCCTTATGTTCCATTCACCCCTTTGTTCATAGCAGTACTAGTCACAGTAATCAAGACATGGAAACAAATGTCTATTGACAGAGGAATGAATGAAGAAGATGAGGTTTATATATACAGTAGAATAATATTCAGCCATAAGAAAAGAATGAAATAATGCCATCTGCAGCAACATGGATGCAACTAGAGATTATCATACTAAGTGAAGTAAGTCAGAAAGAGAAAGACAAATACTGTATGATATCACTTACACGTGGAATCTAAATGAACGTATCTACAAAACAGGAACAGACTCACAGATACAGAGAACAGACTTGTGGTTTCCAAGAGGGAAGTGGGAGAGAGAGGGATGGAGGGGGAGTTAGGGGTTAGTAGATACAAGCTATTATATACATTTAGAATGGATAAGCAAGGTCCTCCTGTATAGTACAGGGAATGGCATCCTTTCTCCTGGGATAAATCGTAATAGTAAAGAAAAAACATTTTTTTAAAAGAAATACATATATATATATATGTATGTATGTATAATAACTGAGTTACTTTGCTGTACACCAGAAATTAGCACAACATTGTAAATCAACTATACATCAATAAAAATTTTGAAAAATTCACGCTTTAAAAGTGTGCAGATGTTTCTATCGTATCACATATTTGTGAAGCCATCCCCATTGTTTATTTCTAGCACATTTTCATCACCCTAAAAAGAAACTTCATATCCACTCACATAACTCTCAATATCCCACTCCTGTCAGCCCTTAGCAAACACTAATCTACATTTTGTCCCTATGAATTTACCTATTCTGAATATTTCCCAGAAACAGAATGATACAGTATGTGACTTTTCTGACTGGCTTCCTCCATTTAACATGATACCAAGTTCATCCATGTTGTAGCTCGTATCAGTACTTCATTCCTTTTTATGGCCAAATAATACTGCAGTGTATAGATATACCACATTTCTCCTTTTCTCAATTGATGGATATTTGGGTTGTTTCCACATCTGGGCAGTTATGAAGAATGCTGCTATGAGCATCATGTATGAGTCTTTGAATGAAGAATATATGAACATATGGTTTCCCTGAATAAGTGTTCCTTGGATTGCTGTAAGACTTTAATTTTCAGAGTTCAGAAAAAGTTGATTTTGACAATTTTTGCCAATTTTGACAATTCTGTCAAACTGTGTGTATGGAGAGGATTTTTGGAGATCCTTACTCTGCCATTTTGCCAATGTCACCCTGAATCACTTCATTTTAAACCCTATATTAGTATTTGATGAATCAAAATAAACTGAATTTTAAAGGTAAGTGACCCCAAAGGTTGTCTTCTAAGACCTGCCTCTGTTTTTAAATTTATTGTTTCTGATGGGCCAAATGTTGAGTGAAATAAGAGGCCAACTAAGCGAGTTAGACCTTCAGTCAGCCTCTGGGTAGGGCTTCAGGGCTGGGAACAGTGCAATTGTGTTTCTTGATGAGATGGCCGTTCCCGCAGAGCAAGCTGCTGCCATGGGGATGAGCGCCCTTGGCCAGTGGGAGGAGGCTGGCTTGTGGCTCTAACTGGCTGTAGGACCTTGTTCCAGGCTTCAAGCCCCCAGCTTTATGATTTACTGTGATCGGGGGTCCCCAGAAGCCACAAGGATGCTCCACTCTGGGAAGGCCAAATATTTCCAAGTTTTTATGGCAACTCTTGGGGACTCTTGGTTGTTAAATGGGGACTCTTGGTTGCACATGAGGACACTTTTGCACATCATAACTTCTGTAGAATTTCCTGTTCAGATAGATTTGGGGTATTGTCTGGCAGCAGCAGGATGTATAAGTTGACTTCTGTAAGTTGACCTCTGTTGTTCCTTGGGGATGAGGTATGGTCACTTCTCTTGGGTTGGCAGGAAAGCAGATTATTCATGCCCATGTGGAAGATGGAGGAGCTGAGGCCAGAGCAGGGCCAGACTATTTCAGCTGCCTCGAAGTCCTCAAAAGGGCTTGGCTGGAGCTCTTTGTGTTCCAGTTTCCAACTGGTTTTTCCTGTAGATGGCCCCATGGCAGGGTGGAGTTTATCCAGGTCAATATCAAGTCTTACTCTTGGAGATAAAAATCCAATTGCAGAATTCTGGCTCAGTAGAGATAAATGAGAGAAGGGCCAGGTGAGGGAGTTGATGGAGATGAGTGGGAAATATGAGGGGCTACCCTTGCGGGCCAAGTGGATCTCAGGATGTGCTAATGAAATAATGTCTAGAAGGAGGGATGTTAAATTTCTACATACTCTGGGTTGCATCATACTTCCCTGGGGTTTTGTGTCCTGGTGTATGTCTAAGGTAGGGAGGGCATCCTGGGAACTATATTGTGTTAGAACAAGTGAAGTATTAGAAGCTGTCTAGCTAAAGGACAGATTCAAGGAACATGGTCTGTAGATCTCTAATGGGCTGTCCTGGGGCAGAGAAAGCCAGTTAGAGAGACCCCCTTGAGGCCCGAGTTGGGTTCAATGGGGGAAGTTGCAGGGAGGTAGCCTTAAGCTCAGCATTGAAAAGACCTCTGTAACAGGTTGAGTGTCCACATAGGTAAGCGTGGGTTCAAGTCTGTAGGCAGTAATCCCCCAGTCAGCCCAAAGGGGCCAGAACAAGAGAGTTCTAGAAAGTGTTCTGTACCACATCTGAAATAATGTTCTCTTAAAAACATGTTGTGGAGAAGGCAATGGCACCCGACTCTAGTACTCTTGCCTGGAAAATCCCATGGGCGGAAGAGCCTGGTAGGCTGCAGTCCATGGGGTCGCAAAGAGTCGGAACGACTGAGCGACTTCACTTTCACTTTTCACTTTCATGCATTGGAGAAGGAAATGGCAACCCACTCCAGTGTTCTTGCCTGGAGAATCCCAGGGACGGGGGAGCCTGGTGGGCTGCTGTCTATGGGGTCGCACAGAGTCAGACACGACTGAAGCTACTTAGCAGCAGCAGCAGCAGCAAAAACATGTTGAAGCTGGGCATGGTCATTGTACCTTCAGATCTAGCCTTCCTACATTCCAGATCTCCAAAGGCATGTCCCTAACCCCTCCCCGCCACCCCCATCCCCCTCCAGTTTAGCATCAATCAGAAACCAGGCATTCTCCTAGACTTCTCCCCTTCTCCCACTCACGTCAATAGATCAGTCAATCACCAGATTCTGACAGAGACAACCTCAGGCTAGCTCTTGCATCTGGCCACCTTTCTCTATCCCACTGCTGCTGTCTTAACTCAGATTTTTACCATTTCTTGTCCCGTCCTTTGTTACAGATTCGTATCTGTTCAGGGGTAATCTTAACTGATGATCCTTAAATGCAGTCTGATCATTTTAGCACTTTGAAATATTTACCATCTCTCCATACTCTCAGGATAAAGCATAAACAGTTTAACACGATATTCAACCCACCTTTCTGGGATCACTCTTCTCCAGGTGCTTCATGCTCCAGCCACATGTCATGACCACCCGGCCTTTGTTTATATCAGCTTTTTGTATAAAGTTCTCTTTCCTGGCTTTTTTTTTTTTTGCTTGTTTGTTTTTTAGGTTTTCAGAAAGATTGATCAGAAAGTGCAGAGTTCTCACACACACACAACCCCCTCCAGTTTCCCCTGTTATTTACATCTTGTGTTAGTGTAATATATTTCCCCACAACTAAGGAACCAATGTTGATACATTATTATTAAGTCCATAGTTTACATTAGGGTTCACTCTTTGTGCTGTACATTCTGACAAATGCATGATGACATGTTTCCACTATTACTATATCATACAGAACAATTTCACTGCCCTAAAAAGCCCCTGTACTCTTCCCTTTAATCCCTCAAAACCAGGTCAAAATCTATCCATCTTTTAGGATCTTATGTAGATACTACCTCCTCCAGGAAACTTTCACTAATTCTGTCGACTGAAAATATTTACTCTCTTCTCTTAATAATCAGTAGCATATATGGCACATCTTTTCCATCCTGGGTGCTATACCAATCCTCTCTCTCTCTTCCATATACCAACTCTGCTGGATAGATTCTAACTTCCAGATGAAGAAACAGAGGCTCCTTTATTGAAATGACGTGCTTAAGACCTTACAACTAGCAAGTATGAAGACTGAGATGTGAACCCAGGTCTGTTTGCCTCCAGACCCACCAAGAGGCCTTTTCAAGTCCTTGACCTCATTCACTGTTTGGTTTCCACCCTGGACTGAGAATTTGAGTTCAGGTGCAATCTCTGGGTCCTTAGAATCCAGCATAGAGCCTAAAACAGATCAAGGTTTTAAGGTAAATGTGAACAGATTGAAAAGTATTTTGTTCATCGGAATTCAAAAATCCAGAGTCTTTGGTCTGTCTGCAGGAAAAATTTGCCCCATTCACTCCAGCAAACACTCTGGGCTGAGCCTCTTGAGTGAACCTGTTAATTCCAGTGACAATCACCTGAAGTTGTGTGTGAGTCTGTTAGTGCAGGAGGATCCCTCTCCCCTACTCCTAGGACACTCTTAGGAGGGAAATGGACTCCTTTCATCTCAGCCTGGAGAGGGCTGGAGAGGCCCAGCCTTCCTGCTGGGCTCTGCTGGAGATGGGCCAGGCCCCGAGTGTGCTCACGTGTGTGCACTTGAACTCCAGCATCTTCTCTTCTTCACGATCACACCACCAGATGCGTAGTTCTCTCTGCGAATGCAATTTATATGTCTGAACATGAACGGAGGATTTGTGAGCCTTCAAGGCTGGGGCTTTGGAAATTACCTCGGCAGGCCAGGGCTGCTGGGTGGAGACCTAGGGTTTTAGGAGACTTTGGGGGAATTATTTTCAAAGGTGCTGAGGCTCCTCCTGGCCGGAGGAAGGGCCATCCCCATTCCACATCCTCCCCCAGGCCCTTCCTAGGGTCCGTTTTGAAACAAACCCAATAAGACTTTCTGGTTTAACGGTGATCACGAGGGAGCTACACAACGTGGCAGAACAAAGGCTCATTTAACAGGTCAGCTGGGCAGGGAGTGAGGGGAAACGGGAGCGGGTCGAGCCTGGGCTCCCGTCCAGTATTGGGCACTCACTAGCTGGAAGCGTCAGTAAAGTTTTAAATCTCCGCCTCAGCACCTACCTGAGGAAGTTGAGAGGGATAAATAATGTACACCAGGAGGCTGTCTCATTTTGCAAAAAGACGCAGGCTTTTGTATCTGCCAAATTTGTATGGTCTCAGGCAAGCTATTTCACCTCTCAGAGTCTCCTTTCTGTTATTTGTAAATTTGGAAATAATAATGGTTACCCTGCAGGGTTGTTTTTTATTATTATTGTATTTAATTTTTCGGCTGCAGCACATGGGATCCTAGTTCCCTGACCAGGAATCACACCTGCACCCTTGTGTTGTAAGTGCAGAGTCTTAATAACCACTGGACCACCAAGGAGGTCCACTGCAGCATTGCTTTGAGGGACTAAATGAGATAGTATGTAGAAGTGCCCAGAGCAGCGCTGGTACCTAATAAGGGTTCAGCATCAGCTGCCTTCTCTCCCTTTGGCATGTCAGTCACGCTCTCCCACCCACTCCAGGGCCTCAGCCACCACCTCTGTCTGAAGTGCTCCTCACTCACCTAACACAGTGCTCCAACCCCCATCATCTCTCTTGACTGACAATCCTGAGTCGATTTTCTCCCCACTTGCGGGGACCTTATTGCCTTCTGTTCTGCCTACAAAAGGCTTTTTCTGAACCGTTTTGACCATGTCTTTTTCCTGCTTATAAAACCTCTTACGACTTCCCTTTGTCTACACGATAAAACCTAACCTCCTTTCCACCTTTCACCTTTCCAGTCTTGCTTTATCTTGCTTTAAGTAGATGTCATACTGCTGTATCAGGTCCAGTGACTGTGGCTCCCTGTTTTAAGCATCTGTTATCCCTGTTTCTTGGGTGTCATTGATCTTTCTCCCTCCCAAGTTGAGGATGGTTTCTGTACTGAATTTTGAAGATGATGATTTCTTGACCTAGTTTAAGAAAGTATTCTATGGAAAAACAAAATAGCAATTTTTTTCTTTATACCTCAGAAGCCACCTGAGTTTTGCCATGGATTTATTCACTGTTTTCCTATGAGCCAGCTGTAGAAAGATCAGAACATCCCATTTCTTTGTAATTTCCCTGTGCTGAGTAGCAGGCCTGGAAAATGATAGATGCCTAAAATTGATCAGGGTAATCGATGCTACGTGAAGTATTTACACATGATGGATGTATTATCTGCCAGATGTGAGTCTTGGCAACGGCTTGCTTGTTTATAAAACCCCAGAGATCTCATTTGTATTAGTGACTAATGTTTGCACATGGAGCTGTTTGCAGTGTTTTAGAAATGACTATTTATTCGACATGCCCACCTTTCTCCTTTACTTTCCCATTTATCACAAGCCTTGCTGCTCTTTCCTACATAACAAAATTAGGGTTTTCTTCAACCTTCTTTCTCCTTGACCTTGCTGATATATGGGGGTGTTTTCACTTTGCATTTCCAACTGGGCTTCCATTTCCCCTCTCCCTCTAATTAAAAACTTATGTGTTGTTGGTGTTATCTCCTGAGGCTCTGACTACTCATTACCCATTACTGTACCTACAAATAAACTCTAACACCCCTCATATGGCATTTAGAATCCTCCCCAACCTGGCCTCTGCTGATCTTTCCAGCTGTATGTCTTACTGAGGATCCCAGCATTGGACAGGGATATTCTTGTAAGTGACAGAAACACAGCCTGCCTGACCAGCTTATTCCCACAGAAGTATTTATTGAAAGATCCCTGTCTATGAAGAAAGATCTGCCTGAATGAGCGCAGTTCTAGGAATCTCAAAGACAGAAACCAGGGTCTCCAAGACTGTCATTACCTACCATAACGCCATTTCTGCTTCCTCTCATTTTTGCTTGTCTTACGTGTCATTCTCTCCTGCAGATAGGTTTTCCTATACCTGGCAAGCAATAAGGCCACTGTCAGCTGAACTCCTCAATCGGGAAAGTATACCTTTTCCCAGTTGCCCTGGGGGAGGAACTCTGAGTGGCCTGCCTTGGGCCCCTTATATTCCTGGGTGAGTCTCACTAGCTGGGGCATGAGGGGTGATAACTGGCCCAGCTCGCATTGCTGGCCTGACTCTGAGGCCAGGAGGGCAGTGCTGGCTCCTAGACAAAGGGAGTGGGAGGGTGCACTGGGCACACAGAACTCCATGGCTGCTGTTGCTGCTGCTAAGTCGCTTCAGTCATGTCCAACTCTGTGCGACCCCATAGACAGCAGCCCACCAGGCTCCCCCGTCCCTGGGATTCTCCAGGCAAGAACACTGGAGTGGGTTGCCATTTCCTTCTCCAATGCATGAAAGTGAAAAGTGAAAGTGAAGTCGCTCAGTCGTGTCCGACCCTCAGCGACCCCATGGACTGCAGCCTTCCAGGCTCCTCCATCCATGGGATTTTTCCAGGCAAGAGTACTGGAGTGGGGTGCCTACCATTCCTATTTCCTGGACTAGCCACGGTGTGTGTTCCATTCAGTAACAACCAGCGCCCTGTGCCAGGTTCCTAGCCCTCTGTCACCTGAGCTCACAGTCTGGTGGAGGAAACAAATACTCAACAGGTCATTACAATGCAGAGTGTAGTGTGCGGCGATAGAGACAGACTCAGAATGCTGTCAGAGCACAGGCGGGAGGCCTTGGACTCAACCTGTCTCAGTCAAGGAGAATTCTTTTGGAAGAGTGACAGGAGCCTGAGAATACCAGATTCTTACAGAACAGCAGGAGGCAGTGAGGTAATGAGGGAGGGAAGGGCATTCCAGGTGAACAACTGCGTGAGGGCCCAGAAGTAGAAGGGATTTGGGAAGGAGGAGCTGTGGTGATGGTGAGGGGGCGGGGGTTGGGAAAAGCGGGTAAGGCTCTTAAATGCTCACTTCTGGCTTTGTCTCCCCTTCTGCCCCTGAACTGAACTCCAACTTTCGCCTTCAAGACGAACCTCTAAAGCTGTCCTGTCTTTGAATCTGGAGGTAGTGAACTACAGCTTATCACAGCTTCCTCGGGGACTCTGCAGTGTCTCAGGCGCCTCTCTGCTAGACTTCTGTTCTGCCTCCTTTCAGTCATTTATTTACATATCTGAGGTCCTTTATCGCATCAAAAGACCCTTGGATGCAGTAACCATGCCCTAAATGTCCTTCTCTCTCACACAGCATGGCTTAGCACAGGTCCTTGTTCATTATCCAAAAAATAATTCTTGAATTGTGATCACTTGGCTAATTGGGCATTTTCCCGCCTTGGGATCAACTAGCAAAATTCTATTGGCTTCATGTGAGTAGAAAGAATCTTTAAAATTATCTATCAACATTTTATCAGCATAGCCAGTGTTTTTTTCCTTTGCCAAAACAAAAAGAGCTTTATAGATTTTAGTGATTATAAAGTTGATACATATGCATACATATAATGTAAGTAATACATAAAAGCGTTAGAATAAATTTAAAACTACACAAGATTCCATCTCCCAAAGGCAACCACTGTTGATATTTCAGATAACAACTTTCCAGACATTTCTCTATAAATCCAGCGGTAATTAACATATCACTTTGTAAGAAGGTAGTTCAAAATACAACATAAGCTAAGTTTCAGAGTTATAAGTTTAAAATAATTTAATGGTTGAGTAAAATGTTTTTTTCTAGATTATCTAAATGAATTCTTGATGTTCTCTGAGGGATTAAGCAACCACTCAATATTTGTTTTGGAAAGTTCTACCTGCTCTTTCTCATTGAAGTATAATTTACATACCATAACATTCACCCTTTTAAAGTGTATAATTCAGTAGATTTTAGCAGGCTCACAGACTGCACAACTCTCACCAGAACATTTCATCATCCCCTATACCCTTTAGGCCATCACTCTCCATTCATCTCTCGCTTTAGCCCCTGGCAACCACTAGTCTCTCTATCTCTATGGATTTGCCTATTTTGGACATGTCATAGAAATGGAATCCTATAATGTGCTGTATTTGGTGTCTAGTTTCTATCATGTAGCATAAGTGTTCAAGGTTCATTGCATTCTAACAAGAGTCAGTAATTCAGTCCTTTTTAAGGCTGAACAATATCATATTGTATAGATATACCATATTTTGCTTATCCATTCATCAGTTGATGGACATTTGAGTTGTTTCTACTTTTTGGCTATTATGAATAACATTGTAGTGAACATTCATGTAAAAGTTTTTATCTGAACATATGTTTTCACTTCTCTAGGTAGTATACCCAGGAGTAGAGTATATGGTCATATGGTAACTCTTTGCATAATGATTTAAGAAACTGCCAAACTATTTTCTAAGGCAGTTGTATCCTTTTACATTCCCACTATCTATGTATAAGTTTATGATTTCTCTACACCCTCAACAACAGTTGTTATCGTCTGTCTTTTCTATTATGACCATTCTAGTGGTCATAATAGAAAAGACAGTGGGTATGAGGGGCTTCTCCAGTGGCTCAGCTGGTAAAGAACCTGCCTGCCAAAGCAAGAGATGCAAGAGATGTGGGTTTGATTCCTGTGTCAAGAAGATCCCTTGGAGGAGGAAATAGCAACCCACTTCAGTATTCTTGGGGGCTTCCCTGGTGACTCAGTTGGTAAAGAATCTGCCTGCAATGCAGAAGACCTGAGTTCAATCCCTGGGTGGGGAAGATCCCCTGGAGAAGGGAATGGCAACACACTCCACTATTCTTGCCTGGGAAATCCCTGGACAGAGGGGCTTCAGTTCAGTTCAGTTCAATCACTCAGTCCAGTCCGACTCTTTGCAACCCCATGAATCGCAGCACGCCAGGCCTCCCTGTCCATCACCATCTCCCGGAGTTCACTCAAACTCATGTCCATCGAGTCGGTGATGCCATCCAGCCATCTCATCCTCTGTCGTCCCCCTTTCCTCCTGCCCCCAGTCCCTCCCAGCATCACAGTCTTCTCCAATGAGTTAATTCTTCGCACGAGGTGGCCAAAGTACTGGAGTTTCAGCCTCAGCATCATTCCTTCCAAAGAACACCCAGGGCTGATCTCCTTCAGAATGGACTGGTTGGATCTCCTTGCAGTCCAAGGGACTCTCAAGAGTCTTCTCCAACACCACAGTTCAAAAGCATCAATTCTTCGGCGCTCAGCTTTCTTCACAGTCCAACTCTCTTCACAGTCCATACGTGACCACTGGAAAAACCATAGCCTTGACCAGAGGGGCTTGGCAGGCTACAATCCATGGGGTTGCAGAGAGTCAACATGATTGAGCCATTAACACCTTCACTTTGGGAGTACTCTGGGGGCTCAGATGGTAAAGAATTTGCCTGCATTGTGGGAGACCCAGGTTTGAACCCTGGGTTGGGAAAATCCCCTGGGGAAGGAATGGCAACCCACTCCAGTATTCTTGCCTTGAGCATTTAATGGACAGAGGAGTTTAGTGGGCTACAGTCCATGGGATCGCAAAGAGTCGGACACGACTGAGTAGCTAACACACTCAGTATTCTTGCCTGGAAAATTCCATGGACCAGAGGAGCCTGGCAGGCTACATTCCACCAGGCCACAAAGAGTAGGACACAACTGAATGCATGTGAGTGCTCAAATACACACGCACACACACACACACACACAGAGTGAGTATGAAGTAGTATTTCACTGTAGTTTTGATTTGCATTTCCCTGATAATAATATTCATGTGTTTATTGGCAATTTATATATCTTCTTTAGAGAAAGGTTTATTTCTTCAAGTCCTTTATCCACTTTTTGTTTGGGATATTTATCTTTTTATTGCTGAGTTTTAAAAGTTCTTTAAAAATTCTGGATACTAGACCTTTATCAGATACAGGATTTGCAAATATTTTCTCCCATTCTGTGGCTTATCTCTTTAGTTTCTTGATACTATCCTTTGAGAAGCAAACATTTTTAAGTTTGATGAATTCTAATTTGTTATTTTTCTTTTGTGGCTTGTGTTTTAGGTGCCATTCTAAGCAATCACTATCTAATACAAGGTCATGAAGATATACACCCATATTTTATTATAATTGTTTTATTGTTTTAGCTTTTACATTTAGATATTTAGTCCATTATGAGTTAATTTTTGTATGTGGTATGAGAGAGAGGTCCAACTTCATTCTCTTACATTTGGAGATCTTGTTCGAGGACCATTTGTTGAGAAAACTATTTTTTTCCCCATTGAACTGTCCTGAGGAAAATCAACTGATTATAAATATACGGGTTTATATCTGAACTCTCAATTCTATTCTATTGATCAATAGGTCTACCCTTATACTAGATCCAAGTCGTCTTGATTAGTATAGCTTTGTAATAAATTTTAAAATTAGGAAGTATAAGTCCTCTAACATTTTTCTTCCTTTGCAAAATTGTTTTGTCTGTTCTGGATCTCTTACATTTCTCTATGAATTTAAGGATTAGATAGTTTCTTAAAAACAAACAAACAATCCAGCTAGATTTTGGTAGGGATTGAGTTGAATCTATAGATTAATTTGAAGAATATTGCTATTTTAAGTTCATGAACATGAGATTCTTTGTATTTATTTAGCTCTTGATTTCTTTTAATGATGTTTTAGAATTTCAGTGTGTGGATCTTAAATTTCTGTCTTGAATTTATTCCTAAATGGTTTATTCTTTCAGTACAACTGCACATGGAATTGTTTTCTGAATTTCATTTTTGGATTCTTCATTGCTAGTATACAGAAACAGAACAGTATTTTGTATATTGATCTTGTATCCCACAATCTTGCTGAATTTATTAGTCTAAAAGTGTGTGTCTGTGAATGTCTTAAGATTTTCTTTATATAAGACCAGCCATCTGGTAGTTTTACTTCTTTCTTTCCAGTCTGGATGTCTTTTATTTCTTATTCTTGCCTAATCGCCCTGGCTAAAAACTCCATTACAATGCTGGGAAATATTAAGAGAAAATCCTTATTTTGAGAGAAGGCTTTCAGGCTCTCACCATGAAGACTTTTTCTCATTTTAATGTTTGGCAATTTCTTCAGATAAAAATCCTATTTCCTAAAAGTTTTCAGATTATCTGCATTTAAAATGTCTGGAGAGGCGGATCTCATGGAGGCAGCTAGTGCGAGGCTGTGGAGCTGCCCAGACTAGCAAATAATACAGTCAAGATGGCTAAAGGTGATCCCAAGAAACCAAAGGCAAGATGTCTGCTCATGCCTTCTTTGTGCAGACATGCAGAGAGGAACATAAGAAGAAAAACCCAGAGGTCCCTGTCAATTTTGCTGAATTTTCCAAGAAATGCTCTGAGAGGTGGAAGACCACATCAGGGAAAGAGAAGTCGAAATTCGATGAAATGGCAAAGGCAGATAAAGTGCGATATGATCAGGAAATGAAGGATTACGGATCAGCTAAGGGAGGCAGGAAGAAGAAGGACCCTAATGCCCCCAAGAGACCACCGTCTGGATTTTTCCTATTCTGCTCTGAATTCCACCCCAAGATCAAGTCTACAAACCCTGGCTTCTCTATTGGAGATGTGGCAAAGAAGCTGGGTGAGATGTGGAATAACTTAAAGTGACAGTGAGAAGCAGCCATACATCAACAAGGCAGCGGAAGCTGAAGTATGAGAAGGATGTCGCCGACTCTAAGTCTAAAGGGAAGTTTGATGGTGCCAAGGGTCCTGCTAAAGTTGCCCGGAAAAAGGTGGAAGAGGAAGATGAAGAAGAGGAGGAGGAGGGAGAGGGTGAATTAAAACAAACAAACAAACCTGTTGATCTGTCTCCTTGTGAATACCTTAGAGTAGGGAGTGCCTTGATTGACACACTTCTCATCCAAGAGGTGTCTGTTGCCCTCATTATGTTTAATTACCCAGTTGGATCATGATCATTTGTAGTCTCTCAAGGTGCTCTAGCAATTGTCAGTGGTTTACATTAAGTGGCCACGGGTGTCCAGAGCACCTGGAAACTGTTTCAAAGTTGTGCATATTTCCAAACATTTTTAAGGTGAAAAGGCTCTTGTGTTCTCCTCACTCTGTGCACATTGCTGTTGGTGTGACAAGGCATTTAAAGATGTTTCTGGCATTAAAAAAAAAATTTCTAAGGTGGTGTGTTAATTCTATGGTCATTGGCTAGAAATCCCGAGTTCCCAACAGTACATATCTAAAGTCTGTAAAAAGAACAAAGCAACCGAGACACACTCTTGATGCTCCTTGCTTGGTATGGAGGCTGTGGGGGCAATGCCTTCTGGAGGGGCGGTAGCTCAGGGCCTGCACTGTGGGGCTGGACCTGTGGACACTGCAGTGGGCATCCATTTAGCTTCAGGTTGTCTTGTTTTTGTATACGGTGACATAGCATCCTGCTGCCATTCTTAGCTGTGGAAAAGGCTGGGGGGGGGTGGGGGGGTGGTGGCGGTGGTCAGCAAGCATGAGAAGTGTTTTGGATCCTTTTTAGTTGAAGTGCGGTAGTTTTAAACTGGTGTGTGTGTGTGTGTTTTTAAACAAACTGTAGAGCTGTTCATTGTCAGCAAAGCCAAGAGCCGCTGCACCAGTGGAAGTTCAAGAACCTTCTGTACTAAACACGATCTGCAATGTTGTTATTTTTTTTTTTTGTATGTTTAGAATGTTGAAATGTTTTTGAAGCTAAATAAACAGTATTACATTTAAAAATAAATAAATAAATGTCTGGAATCTCGAGGCTATAGCCTTGGTACTGCTGCTGCTCTCGCTCCAGGGTCTGCTTGATGACTGCCTCCTACGAGCAGTGCCGCCCCCCACCCTGCCCCCGCCGCCGGTCCTTGATGCAGCTCTGTAACTCAATCTGCTGCAGCTCGCTACTGAATCGATTCAAATACCTTTCAGTTAATTCACAAGCATCTCTCTTTGAATATCCCACTTTTTTGAGGTTCAAGATGGTTTCGAAACCACTGCAGTTTTTCACCAATAAGGTTGAGATCCAACACCTTTTCATTCTTCAGTTTTCCCTTTTTTTTCTTGTTTGTGGGCCTTTGAGTTGCTTTTTTACTGTATGTATGGATGACTTTTTTCTTGTCTTACACTTTTTCCCTTTGGTGCTTTAGGCTAAAAGAAATGTAAGTTAAAACTTCTGGATTTATTTGGTGGTTCAGTGATCGAGAATCCGCCTGCCAATGCAGGGACACTGTAAAAATACCTGCTGCAGGAAGATTCTACAGGCCCCGGGGCAACTAAGCCCACAAGTGGCAACTATTTAAGCCCCTGGACCTAGAGCCTGTGCTCGTGGTAAAGTCCTCATGGTGAGGGACCGCTAGATCTCCAACTCACATGCCTGCACTCATCTTCCGTGGCAGCGGCAGTTCACAAGGTGACTCGCTCTTTTTTAATTCACTTTAAAAAAATTTCTCTTCTTCAGTTGAATCATCTCAATTGACCTAACTGCAAGTTTGCTGATTCTTACTTCTGCCTGCTCAATTCCGCTGTTGAGTTCCTTTAGTAAATGTTTTTATTTTGGTTATAGTGTTAATACTTTTCAACCTCAAATTTCGATTTGGTGTGTCTTTATAATTTCTATCTCTTTATTGTTATTCTCTATTTGCTGAGACATTATTCTCATTCTTTTATTTAATTCTTTAGATATTGTTTCTTTGCCTTCTTTGAACATAATTGTGTGTGTGTGTGTTAGTTGCTTAGTCGTGTCCGACTCTTTGCAACCCCATAGACTGTAGCCTACCAGGCTCCTCCATCCATGGAATTTTCCAGGCAAGAGTACTGGAGTGGGTTGCCATTTCCTTCTCCATGAACATAATTAAAAAGCTAAGTTAAAATAACTGGGTTTCCTCAGGTAGAGTTTCTATTGATTGCTTTTCAATTGAAGCATATTGTATCATATGCTTCACTATATGACACAGTCTCTCTTTTTCTTTGCATATCTTCTATTTTTTTGTTGTTATTGGAAACTGGACATACCTAATAAAACAAAAAGCAACTCTGGAAATCAGATTTTCCCCCCATCCTCAGAATTTGTTTCTGCTATTCCCTGGAGTGTGTCAGGGCATGTTTCCTGATATGCCTTTGTATATCTGATTGTTTTAGCCCTGCCCTAACTAGAGCTCTCATTTGCATTCTGACTCTCCCTTCTGAGTCTTACAGGCAACCCAGGCACCTACAAATATTGGGATTTATTGTTACCCAAGATTCCTCTGTGGTCACAGCACATTTTCACACGAGACACTTTGGATTAACTTCAAGATTTGTCTGGACATTTGGCTGAAAACTTCCTCCAGCTTTGGCTTCTGTGACAAAGACTCTATTTATTCTCCCTCTACCTCTTTCTGCTCCTCTTTGACTCTTTACTGGGCTCATCGTCTTGCTTGGGGTTTGCCATACTCTCACTTTTCTCTTTCTCCTCTCTCCAAATGTATCTAGTCTTCTTCAACTCTCTCCTCTCTGTAGCTCTTCCATGATGAAGTTGGAATGCAGTGATAATGAGAGTAAGCTTTGGAGTCAACCAGACCTGGGTTTGATATCTGGCTTGGACATTTACAAGCTGGGGAATCTTGGACAAGTTTATTTACAGCTCCATTTCTCAGTTTCTCATCTATCCAATAAGGATAATAATTATACTGCCTCAAGGAGTTTCATGAGGCTTAAAACCTTCATGTGCTCATGATAGAGTAAGTGCTCAAAAAATTAGCTTTGGGGTTCTACCGTCACTTAGACTCAGTCTATCCAAACCAAGCTCATAATTTCACTCCAAATAAACCCTTCTGTCTTCCATGCTCTCCAGCCCTCTAGTCTCCTCACTTTGTGAGTCACCTGTAATCTGGACTTGTTCACTAAGATGATGACTTCCCACATGAATCTAATATCACCAGAGCTTTTGAATGCCCGGTTTTTTGTTTTCTTTATTCTTGGAGCATCATTCACTTAATCCTGCTAACTTTTCTTTCAAAATATCCCTCTCCCTATCTTTTCTTTCTGCCTTCACTGACTGCTCTAGCTCCACCCTCATTGAACTCTGAGTGGAGTGATACTCCCTGATACCACAGCTTCCTATCTGCCTCACAGGAGCTAGATTCCAGGCAGCTTCCTGTGGTCCCTGTGACTCTTGTCCTTTTTTCTGGCAAGGTGGAGCCACACACTAGCCAGAGAAACTATGGGAGGGGGTTAACTGTGGGATTTGAAGGCAGGAGTTCTTGATTCTAGACAAAGCTCCGCCATGGACTTACTAGAGAACCCAGGCAAGCCCTTCATGTTCTTTGGATCTTGGTTTCCCAATCCATGCAGTGGGGATGCAGAATTGAACTGTTTTGAGTGCTCCTGCCAGCTCTGATGTATGCTGATTTATCACATGTGATTTCTTTCACACGCCAGGCTCGTTCATGGGGCTTCTGAGATATTGTTCTTCATTCTTTCTCTACTTTGATAGACTTGTCTTCTAAGGCAAACTCTCCTTTGCCAAGTTTTATGCAGACCTCATTTCCTGCCCCTGACTCACTGTTGGCTTCTTCCCCTACCCTGTAGCCTAGGGTGTGTATGCTAATACACAAATTTACTCTGATTGTTGGCGCAGCTTCTACTTCTGTTGTCACTTGGTCTTTCCAGAGAACCTCTGCATTATGCCTCTCCTATTCCATCCAGCTGCTACACTGATACATACAGGACTTCCCTGGTGGCTCAGACGGTAAAGTGTCTGCCTACAATCCGGGAGACCTGGGTTTGATCCCTGGGTTGGGAAGATCCCCTGGAGTAGGAAATGGCAACCCACTCCAGCATTCTTGCCTGGAAAATCCCATGGACAGAGGAACATGGTAGGCTACGGTCCAAGGGGTTGCAAAGAGTAGGACACGACTGCATGACTTCACTTTCACTTTCGCTACACTCATGGCCTGTGGGCTCTTTCTAAAGCATAAATTGGAACTTGTCACCACCTTGCTGAAAAACCTTCTGTGGCTCCGTACATCCCCAGAATAAAGTTTATTTCCTGAACCTCCTTTCGTAGGTTCCCACGCTCCTCTACAGTCTGAACCCAGCTGTTTCTCTGTTCAGTTGTTTCTGAAGGAATGATCCTTCCAACTTTTACTCTCTGTTCCCTCTGCCTGGACTGCACCTTTTCCCAATCCAAAGAAGGATTGCATACTTCTTTGTCTGTTGAAATCCTGCTTACCCATCAGGTCTCAGATCAGCTATCACTTTCTTGTGAAGCCTTTCATGATGTCTTTATTCAAAGCAAAGCCCTATTGCTTTCGGATCCCCCCAGGATGTTACTCATCCAGTAGAGAAGAATCACTTTCTTCTTCATATTATAATAAAAGCAAAGACAGTGTCTGTTTTAGGACAGGTGCTTGGCAGATATGGTCTTCACTGGTGACTCAGACAGTAAAGAATTCACCTGCAATGCAGGAGACCTGGGTTCAATCCCTGGTTTGGGAGGATCCCCTGGAGAAGGGAATGGCAACCCACCTCAGTATTCTTGCCTGGAGAATCCCATGGACAGTGAAGCCTGGAGGGCTACAGTCCATGAGGTTAACAAAGAGTAGGAGATGACTGAACAACTAAGCACACACACACTTGGCAGGTAGGTAGTGCTCAGTAAACATTTGTTGAAAAAGTGAATAATTTTTCTCAGGTTATCTGGCTTTAGACTCACTCCCCAATCAGGCTACTTGAGAGGCCACCTCCAATTTGTCTATCATAGAAAGATCTTCCCAAAGGGCAGCTTGGTTTATCTGCTGCCGAACCCAACTCCTGTTCATCCACATTTAAACAAAGGAACAGGAGGAAGCAAGGATTAGTGCAAGATCCGCATCACTGAGTGCAGAGACACCTACTAGCATGGGGAACTCTGGTGGAATTCTCTGCCAGTGTGCACAAAAGCAAGTGGTTGATGATGTCCACAGCCAGGATTTGCATTGGTTGAGCTGGGGAATCTGAACATTTGGATCCTTCCAAATACTAGGTTGTCAGAGCTAGAGCTGGCCTTCGAGATCACCATGTCCAAATAGATGCAGAAGCTAAAGCCCCATGAAGGCTTCCCTAGGTCACACAGCAGGTTGGAGCAGGGCTGAGAAAGAAACCCAGGGCTCTCACTCCTAGGTCTGAGCTCCTCCCTCTCCACCAGGCTGTGAAGTTTTGTAAGAATTGTTGTAACTCTTGAATGTCTTATTTCATGAACAGGGATTTTCTTAGAGCTGGATTAATATGACCTTGAAATGGGCACCAATGCTTTAAATTGCAAGAGCAGAAACACTCATGGATGAGTAAGAGAAAGAGAGAGGGAGAGGGAGAGAGAGAGAGAAGAAGGGTGGGAGAGAAGAGGCAGACAGAGAGAAATACAGAGGGAATGAGACGTGGACAAAGAAAGAGACAGAGACAGAAAGAGAGAGAAATGAAAATGATCAATGATCGACAGGCAAAGAGGCCAAAAGAGAGTCAGAAAGAGACAGTGTGTGAGACAGAGGAAGCAGAGATGGTATGCTAACAGAGTCCTCCCTCTATTCTGCCTATCTCCTCCCTCTACCCAGCCCTGGGAAATGCTTCAAAGGTGAATACAGCTGTTTTCACTTTGGGTTCTCTGAGGCTCATAGGATGACATGGCCCCAGACATCCTAAGACTTTTTTGTTGGGAGCTGCAGCTTCAGCTCTTTGGGTGGCATATGCATATGAGGTGAGGATTCAAGAAAAGTGTTGGGGTTTATCCAGTAGCTTCTTCCAGGTTTCCTGGGGCTGCAGAAAGAGCTCAGTGGAGCAGGGATGTCAAGAACTCTGGCTCTGGTTTGGGTTTGGCACTGCCTGGCTGGGTGTCTTGAGGTTTTCAACCCAGGCTTTGGACCAGCTGATCCCAGAGGCCTTCAGGTTATAAAATTCATGACTGAGCCTTTGGATTTAAAGATAAATGGTTCTAGCTCTTCTTGGATGCTCAGCCATTACTTTGGAATTGTGTTTGCCATCAAGGATGTGAAAAGAGAAGGATTATACATCTAAGGAGACAGACTCCACATGTTGATACCTCCAACAACAACAATAACAACAACAAAATCTTCTTGGTAGAAATGTTAAGTTACAGACCATCAGAGCTGGAGGAGCACCAGACACATCTTTATTAATTTATTCATTGCTCAGATGGGAGAGAGAGACACAGAAAGCCATTACCGAAGTAGAAGCTACAACTTAGATCTACTGGTTCCCAGCCATGTCCCAGGTGTCAGACTAAATGTTGAGTGGCAGGGGGTGGGGAGTTGGGAGAACACAACTGGGGTTTCATTGGCAATGAGAATAGCCAAGGTGCCAGAAACATCCCCAGATTTTGGGTTGGGCAGCACTTCTTTACCCTTCCCACTCCACACTTTAAGTTAGGTCGTTATTCAGAACTTGTTGTATAGTCCCACATCATTGCTCTAGGAGCTGAGAGGCAACTGGCTGCACACTTACCCTTCATTCACAAAGAACTCCGACTCACAGCTCCTCTGTCTCAAAGCCTTGCCAACTGTTTCAGCACTATCTTGGAGGAGGTTGCTTCAAGCTTTGGAGAGTGCTTGACAGTGGCTGAAGAAGGTAGCAGATGGGATAGTTGGGAAGGTGAAAGGGATGTTAAAAAGATGAAGGTCATTAAAACCTTATTTACATTACACACCACAAATCACCAAGGGATGGACCTGACTTCCAAAGGCATGCTGGGGCTATCTTTTTCTTCATTCCCTTACTTATTCATATACTTACTCATTTATTCAGTAACAAACCAACCAGTCATTATTGATGTACATGTCCAGGAGTGTTGATGGTGGTGGAGGTGGGTGGCATTGGTGGTGGTTGGTAGTGGTAAGGGGTGCTTTTACCGGTGGGTGGTATTGTTGAATGTTAGCAATTGTGGAGGCACTGATGTTGTGGTGGTAGTGGGTGGTAGTGATAGGTTGGTAGTGTTGGTAATGATGGGTGCTGGTGATGAGAGATGGGTGTTATTTGTGGGGGTGTATTGATGGGCAGTGGCGATGGCAGTGTTGTTGATGGGGTAACAGTGGTGGTGCCGAGTGGGTTATGCTGGTGGTGAGGGGGTAGTAGTGACAGGTGTGTTTTAGGATAAAGGTATTTTTAATGGGGGTAATGGTAATAGAGATTTGTTGTTTATGACGATCATGGTTTTGGAGATGGTGATTGTGATGGTGTTTTTTAAAAATAATTTAAAAACCTTGTTTATTTTGGCTATGCTGGGTCTTCATTGCTGTGCAGGCTTTCCTCTGGTTGTGGTGAGCAGGGGCTACTCTCTAGTTGCCGAGCTTGGGCTTCTCATTGCAGTGGCTTCTCTTGTTGCTGGGCATGGGCTCTTGGGCATGCAGGCTTCAGCCTTTGTGATTTCCAGGCTCTAGAGCACAGGCTCAATAGTTGTAGCACATGGACTTAACTGCTTCTCAGCATGTGGGGTCTTCCTGGACCAAGGATTGAACCTGTGTCTCCTGAACTGGCAAGTGGATTCTTTACCACTACCAGAGAAGCTACCAGAGAAGCCTTGTGATGGTGTTTTTAATGATGATAATGAGGTGCTGTTTTGAGGGGTAGTGATGGTGTAGGCTGCTGTCCATGGGGTCGCTAAGAGTCAGACACAACTGAGTGACTTCACTTTCACTTTTCACTTTCATGCATTGGAGAAGGACATGGCAACCCACTCCAGTGTTCTTGCCTGGAGAATCCCAGGGACGGGGAAGCCTGGTGGGCTGCCGTCTATGGGGTCGCACAGAGTCGGACACGACTGAAGCGACTTAGCAGCAGCAGCAGCAGCAGATGGTGGGTGAGTGGTTGTGACTGTGGCAGTATTGTTGACGGAGGTTGTATTTTCTACTGCTGTCACAAGTTACCACAAATTTAGTGGCTTCACGCAGCACAGAATTATTGCCATATAGTTTTGTAGGTCAGAAATCCAATGTAGGGCTCCATAGGTTAAAATGAAGGTGTCAGCCAACTGAGTTCCTCTCTGGGGGCTTTGAGGGAAAAAATCTGTTTCTGGCCTTTTCCAGCTCTTAGAGAACACCTGCATTCCTTGGCACATGGCCCCCTTCTTCCCTCTTCAAGGCCAGCAATATCACAGCTCTCCGACCTTCCTTTTATTGTCAATCTCTAACCACAGCCAAGAAAGAGTCTCTGTTTTTATATACTCAGTGGTTAGATTGAACCCACACAGATAACCCAGGATAATTTCCCCATTTCTAGGTCCTTGTCCTTAATCACATCTACAAAGTTCTTTTGCTATGTAGAGTAATATATTTATAGGTCCCAGGGATTAGGCTGTGGACCTCTTTGGAGAGTAACTGTTCTATCATAGGACTTAGAGTCGTGGGGGTGGTGATGGTGGTAGTGATGATGATGCTGGTGGTGGTAACTCTGGTGGGTTTTGTTGATTGGGGTGTCAGTGATAGTGTAGTAATGGGGGTGGGTGACAGTGGTTGTAGTGATAGGGGAAGAGGTGATGGTGATGATGTTCATGGGCAGTGGGTGTGATAGTGTGGGCAGGTGGTGGGTGTGATAGTGTATTTTTGAAAAGGGGAATGGTGTGGTAACAATGCAGATATTGGAGGTGGCAAGCTGGGCAGTGGGGACAAATCACCCCGTTTGGTTCTCAGTGTACTTGTAGTCTGGTTGAGAAGAAGGTGTGACCTGGCTACAACACCATAACTGCAGATGTACAATGCTCAGGGATGTGGAGAGGGAAATGAAGAGCTTTGGGGCCTTGGAAGAGGTAGAAGTTTGTGCTGGTTAGGGCTTAGGAAGTTATTCCTGGATCCTGAAGTGTAAGTAGCCATAATTAAAGAAGAAATCTACATAAAATAATAGTTTTATTGCTTTTATATTTGTAATGACTGCTAATTCAACAGAACCAAGACATATAGAAAAGTACAAATAAGAAAATTTTAAATTAACCGAAGTCTCACTTCCTAGACATAATGATGGGGGAGACACGTCATTTTCACATTCGGAAATGGAGGTTTAGAGGTTCTGGACTCAGGACATTCCCTTCCAGGTGGAAGAAGCAGTATGAGTGATGGCCTGAAAGTGCCAGAAGGTAGGGGTTATTCCAGAGCAGCTGTGCCCATCAGCAGGCATGAGGATCCTGCCTTCCACTGGGGAAGAGAGAAGGCACATGGGGCAATAAAAGTGGACATCCTTCTGACAGAGTTGGACAGGGGTGGCTGGGGTGAGGGTGGAGCAGAATGGGCTCTCCCTCTCCCTGTCCTTCGTCCTGTGACCCGCCCGGGTGAGCAGATAAGCTTTGCGGATCATTGTGTTCTGTGTGTCACTCCCAGGAGCATATTGAAGTGTATCCAAGCAGGTTGCTGCAGCATCCCAGTGAGCAAGGGAGATCTGGAAAGGAACAAGATCGTAGTCCTTTTCTCTGCTCCCTTTGCACCAACCCCTCCGCTTTTGTGCCCATAAACAGAGCCTCCCAGATTCCCTGACATTTCTGTTTATTTGTGGATCTGTATGATGTCAAAGGAACATGCTTAGCAATGACCTTGGGGAAAAAGATCTCTCTGGGTCCTACTGAGATTAAGGGTTACTTGGAAGTTTTCAGTGCGGTTTGAGAGCAAAAATGTGTCAAAATTTTAAGAGCCTTTAAAAAAATTATACATTTCTTTTAAATTATTTTTGAGAGGACAGCATCATGTGGCATGTGGGACCTTAGTTCTCTGGCCAGGGATCAAACCCACATCTCCTGCACAGAGTCTTAACCACTGGACCCCAAGGAAATCCCTTAAGAGCCTTTTAAGGGTGATCAATACCAGATCTTTCCAGCCCTTCCATCCGTGTTATTTTATAAGTTGTGACAACCTTTTGTCAAGCAATATCTTCAGTGAAAATCCAACATGGAGAAGCCTCCAACAGAAAGGAGGCTTCTCTGGTTGAAGCAAAGGAAGAATTTCTTGCCTAGCTGAATCCTCGATCAACTCAACCCCAGCCAAGGATTGAAGTGTGAGATGGGGATGATCACATTTGTCTTTCAGGGCTGTAGGAGGATAGAATGTGATAATGCATGTAAAGCTCCCAGGATGATGTATGTAGAGCTTCTTGGCACTGTTCTAAGGCCTCCGCATGATATCTCATTTGGTGCTCCAAAAACAAACTCTTCCAAGGCAATATTATTATCCTACCATTTTATACATGAGGAAAATATATCACAGAGAGGGTATGATTTGCCCAAGGTCACGCAGGTCCCAAGTAGCAGAGCTGGCATCTGATGCAGGCACCATTGTGCCAAGACCCACAACCAGCAGGGCCCTCTCCATTGCTGAAATCTCAGTTGTCACATCTCACTCCCTGGCTACAGCTCCCCTCTGCCCTTGCTCTCCCACCTTAGGGACACTTATAGGTGCTTTTATATCCTTTCCAATTTCACCCCCTTCTATTAGCCCTTCTTATCTTCACTTTATCATCTCAAATGCTTAGATTCATACTGGCAACCTCATCTGCCTCTCTGAGCCCCAGACCTACTACCACATCTGGTGAAAATTCGACTTCACCTATCTGGAATGAGACAAAAATCTCTTTTGAGAGCTAGCTACTTTGGAACCTTAGAAGGACTGTCAAAGTATTCTTCCAGGTAAAATTGCTCCTTTGCTCAGAGAAGCTCTTTTAAGAGCCTTTAGGTGCGACACAGGTGGGTGGAGCTGGGGCTGTTCGGGGAGGTTACTCTCAGGTCAGGCCCTGTGTACCTCTAGGGGCCTACTCACAGTGCTTCTACATAAATGGGACTCAGCACATTGTGGAGCGTGTCCTGCTCCCTCCCGCCACCTGCACCCATAAGAGCCTTATCGGGAGAGATCACAAAGGATGCTTTTCAACACTACCTCTGGAATATGAGAGGAAGTTATACTCTTATCTTAAAATCCTCAACCATCTGTAAAATGGATTCCAGTGTCCTTACTCTGGACTCAAGGTCCTACAAAATCAGGTCCCTGCCTATCCCATAGGATCACACAGCTCCACCCACACCAACTTCCCGTCTCCCCGCAAACACCAAGCATAAGACAGCCTCAGCCTCTGCCTTTGCACCTGTGTCCCCTCTGCTGGGCCACAGACCCCTAGATCCCCAAACAGCCTGCTCCTTGATTTCATTGTCTTTGCTCAAATGTCACCTTCTCAGAAAGGCCTCCCGACCTGCCTAGCTAAAATTGCATACTGTCACTTTCTAACTCCTCACTCTGCTTATATGTCTCTCAAGCCCTGATCATTATCTGATGTCAAAGTATAATAAGAGTCAAAGACATGACTGTCACACAAGCATCCAGTGGGATGTGCCAGTGATTTATTTAACTCACAGTGAGGGTATCGACAGGATGACAAAATTGGTTCAAAGAAAGTATGAGAAACTGATATACGTGATCAATGGAGAAAGAGAGCTGGAATAAGTTTGCAAAGTTAAGATACTAAGTTGGTTAATGTCCTATAGCACAATGAAACTGCAACCTTCCTCCAGACAGAGGAAAGGGTACTTTCCCATTTGCATCTCTGCTGGACAAAAATCACTTGCTGCTTATCAATCTTCTTTAAGTTAGCATTTTACTTCTTAGAGTCTGGGTCCTAATCAATAGTAAATAGTAAGTCAAACAAAAGTTAATTTCCTAGAGCAGTGCTGTCCAAAAGGACTTTCTATTATGAAGGAAACATTCTGTTCAAAATAACTATGCCACCCAATATGATAGCCTCTCATGGGACTAGTCAGCTCTTGAAATGTGGCTGGTGTGACTGAGAAATAGAATTTTAATATTTAATTAAGTTAAATGAAATATCAATAAATTTAATCGATACATTAAATAAACCTTATGTCTTTGTATATACCAATGTAATATATAATAATGCAATATAAATAAAATATGATATAAATAATTTAATATGATATAAATATAAATTACATGTAAATATGTGATTTATTACATTAAATATATTTCATTAATTAATATAAAGTTAACAAGTTAAAATTAAATTTAGATGTCCACCATAAATTTTAGTGGCTACCCTATTGCCCAATTGGACAGCACATCCCTGAAAAGTCAGATGACATCTTGTTAGACAATGCTGTAGCTGAAAGGGAGTTATTTTTGTACTTTGAATAATTTTTATTAATTTTGACATCATATATTTGCTTTTGTCTTCTGTCCCTACTAGAAAGTAAGCTTCAAAATAGTGGGCACTTAGTGCTATTTTCTGTGTGTCCCCAGTACATAGGAGGGGTGCCCAGAGCATGGAAGTCAAGTAAATAAGTAAATGTAAGGAGGCTGGAGTCTTACCAGAAGCTGAAGCAATAAGGGACTCCCCATGGTATGTCTGGCTGATAAACTTTAGCAAGAGCGATGCCTGATGTTTAATTTTAAATTGTCTTCTTATTCCATAAAGTAATATCTTTTCATGACCCTCAGACCTTCAGTGAACTTACATGGCTCTAATGGTTAATGGTTTTGGGTGGAGGTGGGGATAAGGGCTATGGGGAGAGGGCCAGGCCTGGAGGCAGGTGATGACATGCTGGGGATAAGGAGGTGGTTGATTTGGGTGCAGACAGGTAGCACTAGAGTGGACAGAGGACTCCCCAGAGAAATGGGAGCGCCTCCTGGGGATCCTAAAAATACCAAGGAGAACCTCAGGCACCATGAAGTTAAAGAAAGATGAATCTAGTTACTTACTTTGCATGATGTATTAATATTAGAGTAAGTGACCTGTAGACCTGTGAACAGTTTACTCTGGCTTAGAGGGTAAAGCATCTGCCTGCAATGCAGGAGACCCAGGTTTGATCCCTGGGTCGAGAAGATCCCCTGGAGAAGAAAATAGCAACCCACTCCAGTATTCTTGCCTGGAAAGAATCGGACACGACTGAGCGACTTCACTTCACTTTTAAGTGACCTGTAGTAACAGATGTCTTACAATCGCAGTGATTGAACATCAGCAAGGTCTCAGGACAGGGTCCAGATCTTAGAGGACAAGGTCTAGTGGGAGTAGAACTAGACCTTGTAGTAGAACATCTATTTACATAGAGTGAAGGTATGGTTGATAAAATTCACAAATCACTTTTTCCATCTTTGGGCTGCCTTGGGGCCTACGTCTAAATGGGAAAGTGTTTACTCAGGGAATTTACATGGGGTCCGCCAGGAAGTTCTGATGCTCTGGGTGCAGAGAAGCTGGGAGACCACAGCTCCCCTTTCTTATGCCTCCCCTTTCTTGACCCCACGCATTCCTCCACTTTTGGCCAACCTGAGACCACACAGCTGACTCTTAGATCAGCTGAGTTGCCTGCTCTGCTGGCTTTCCTTTTCTGCCCAAACCCCTCTCGCCCCACTTTTCTGAGCCACCTAAAAGATGTGGCCTGTCTCCTGAGGATGGGAATGGTGGCAGGGTTGGCATGGGGAGGTGGCACAGGTCTCATCTGTAAGGCACCCTGGCTGCCCATGGATGGCTGAAGATTATAAATGGAATGAAAAGGACTGTTTCTCTCTCCTATTCAGGATGGTCATCAAATGCACTGGTACATGTGATTATGAAGTTATCAAGCTGCACCATCCCTTTAAGAATGAGACCTGGAATCATTACTGGAGCTCCTCCTAGAAAGACAGAAAGTCAGATATGGAGGGTTCTCACCTCTCATTATACAGAGACCTGGGCCTGGGGAGGGGATGGGACTGCAGGGGGGCCCACAGCAAACAGGGCAGAACTGGGCCATGAAGCAGGGACTCCTGTCTCCCAGCCAAGCACTTGTACTCCCTCCCCTAATCTCAAAGCCTCCCTCCAAGGTGCCTGTTTTATGGACTTGTCCCCTGGTCCTCCCTGCCCTTCTCCCTACCGTCAAAAGTGCCAAGATGAAGTGGGATAGGAGACACAGTAGAATGCAGAGAAATGCCTTTTTAGGCTGCAGGGGCTTCCATTCTGGGACTGGAGCTGAGAACTTGTTTATGAGGGCCTTATCTTTGGGTATGGGCCCCCCATGTCACTCTTCTGTCTGGACTGAGGGGCTTGGGTGGTGTGGCAAGTACTGGTTGCAGGCTGTGCCTGGGACTGGGATCCCAGCCTGCCACGTGGCTCCATACCCCTGATATCTGTGCTCTATACTCTCCTCCCTGCCTGGGAATTCCCTGTTACCTCTCCCTTTCCATGTAACAGGGAAATCCACCAACATCAGAGTTAGAAAGGTCCTGAGAAATCTTGCAGCCCCCCTCATTTTGCAGCTGGAGAAAGAGAGGGGAAGGGGTTTCTGCTTGGCTACATGGCCAGTCAGGGCAAAGCTGGGACTAGAGCCTGAGGTTTCTGAACCAGCCAAGAGTTATCTGGTGCTTTATGTTGCCTCCTGCTGATTATCTTGTCTTGTCTCATCTTGTCTCATCTCATTAAGGATGAGGGGCTAGAGAGGCAGCACTGAGATGGGATCCTTAAATTGACTTTTGAAAGCTCTTGGCTTGTATAGTGAGTGTATCATCTGAGACAAACCCTTCCCCATTCCCATGCCCTTACCCAAACTCCCTCCTGGTGGCTCCTCTGTTGGCCAGGCTGTCTGTGTGGGGTTTCAGGACAAAGACTGCACAGGAGAGGAGTGAGTAATAGTGAGTATGCTACTCCTCTGGGCTTGTGCTCTTGGAACAAAGGAGGATGGACAGGCAGCCCCCAGTTAGGATAGGTCCTTTGGGATTTCATGGAATTCTGTAGAAGGGAAGGTAGAGGGAAATTAGAGCAGGTGAAGAAGGAGCAGAGACATGGTTTAGGCCTCTTGTTGCCCCAGCCAGTTGAGGAGTTTAATGGCACCTCTTCCTATAGGAATTTCTCCAAGCTTGACTTCTGGATTCCCTAGGAGAGAGGCCAAACTCAGAATGTGCTTGGTTCGCTCAGTCAGGATGCTTTTGGTTATCACAGAAACCCAGTTCACATAGGTGTAGGACAAGGGGGAGAGGAGGTTATTGGGAAGAAGCTGGACTTTCCCAAACCACTAAATCATGAAAGTCCTTTCTCACCTCTTACAGGTTCACTTCAGGGACACGGGAACTTGAATGCAGCCAAGCCCCGCCTCCCATCTTTCATCTCCACGTATCTGTATGTCAGCCCTGTTCTCTAACAGCTTCTTCCATGTTAGGGGACACAGCACTGACCATTCTCCAGGGTCCCACGACTCAGAGCTTTGCTGTAAGGGACAGACAGCTCCTCTTTCTTTGGGTCCAGTTGGGGGAATCTCTAGGAGGACTTAAACCATCCTGGGGTCGGGGGAGAATCCATCGACGGCCTGAACCATTATGGTGCTGGGATCTGTCTTCAGAGAACACAAACCATGGTGAGCTAAGGGAACCTCCTTCCAGGAGCCTATACCAGTTGATTTTTTCTGAGTGTTTGTTGATGTTTCCTATAAGCCATACTCAGGTGAGGCTGAGCTGTGAGCAGCCTCAGATTCAGGGCCACTGCAGTTGAACCCAGTAACAAAGCAGAAGGCAGAAAGTGCTCCAGGGCTAAAAGAGACAGAGGTGGTGCTCTGGGTTGAGAGCAGTTTTAGAATCAGAGAGAGCAGAATACATAAAAACTTTGAGGAACCAGGAACCTCTAGTGTATGGGGCAGGTAGCATGAGATGAGGCTACAGAGTTTCAGATTTGACCTGGAGGCAAGTGGAGACTACAGAGGACAGGAAAGTGACAGGGTCAGACTTGCATGACTGCCTGATGTGGGTTAGTGATTTGTCTGGCATAGGGTTGCTGAGTGGCCTGTTTTGGGAACTCGCTTTCAGTGATGTGTAGAAAGAAGGGACTGAGGTTGAAATCAGAAGAGGAGGTGGGTTGCAGCCTTGGGCTTCTCCTAGGATGGCCTCAGCACTCCTGCACCATTATGGAAAAACTGTATTAGCATAATTGAGCACCTTTGTTCTGTTTCTCCAAGGAAAGGGAAAAGGAATTGCTCTGAGAAATTAAATTAATCAACCAAAGAAACTGCTTTTGGTCAGATTCTAATATCTCACTTAACTTTCCTTCCCTGGCCTTGGCTCTGCCATCAGTTTGTTGAGGTAGGCAGAGTTAGGTTCTGTCCTTTAGGGGCTGGAGTAATCTGAAGTTTTGGCCAGTCACTGTGGTGAGGGGGGAAGTCTTGGCGGCTTGGTTGGGTGACAGGAGAGCATCTGAGGCTCTGGGGATGGGGAGGGCAGGGAACGGTCAGACACATGGCCTCCCCTCATAGGGATTCAGGTGTCTGGGAGTCCCTCCTGGGTCAGAATAAACAGAGCATCTTCTTAGAGCATCAGTTGTCATCAGAGATTTTAGAAGAGAAAAATCATGTATCATTTTTATATTAAAGTCAGATGGATATATTATGGAGTAAAATGCACATTTTGAATACTTTAAAAATTTTTGGTAAAATACATGTGACATAAAATTGACTGCCTTCACCATTTTTAGATGTACAGTTCAGTAGTGTTAAGCATATTCATATTGTTGTGCAACTGATCTCTAGAACTCTTTTCATCTTGCAAAAAGGAAACTCTGTACCCATTAAATTAAAACTTCTCATCCTTCCCTCCCTGCAGCTCCTGGAAATCACTTCTGCTTGCTGCCTCTATGAGTCTGACTACTCTAGATACTCCAAATAAGTGGAATCATACAGTAATTGCCTTTTTATAAATGGCTTACTTCATTTAGCATAATATCCTCAAGTTCCCTCTGTGTTATAGCATGTGACAAGATTTCTTTCCTTTTAAGGTTGAATAACATCACATTGTGGGTTTCCCTGGTGGCTCAGGGGTAAAGAATCTGCCTGCCAATGCAGGAGACATGGCTTTGATTCCAGGGTGGGGAAGATCCCCTGGAGAAGGAAATGGCAAATCACTCCAGTCTTCTTCCCTGGGAAATCCCATGGACAGAGGAGTATGGTGGGCTACAGTCCATGGGGTATCAAAGGAGTCCAACACGACTTAGTGACTAAACAACAAGAACAACATCCCATAGTATGAATAGGCCACACTTTGTTTATCCATTTCTTCATCTATGGAATACTTGGGCTGCTTCTACCTTTTGTGAATATGCTACTATGAACATGGCTGTGCAAATATTTGAGATCTTTCTTTCAGTTCTTTTGAGTATATTCCCCAAAGTGGAATTGCTAAATCATATAGTAGTTCTATTTTTAATTTTTGAGGAACTACCATACTGATTTGCACACTGGCCGTATCATTTTACATTCTCATCTCAGTGCATAGGTCAGTTTCTCCACATCCCAGTCAACCCTTGTTATTTCTGGTTTCTTTTACATAGTAGCCATCCTAATGGGTGTGAGGTGGTACCTCATTATGGTCTTGTGCAGACATTTTTAAAAGGAAAAGAAACATCTTGCCTCTGATGGCTACTTTGAGCCTCACCCTCAGGGCCTGGGACTAGTGCATTCCAGTTCAGCCCTTAGGAACTTTCAGATCAGAGGCAGAGAGAGCATCCAGGCCTGGACGCAGCATGCTGTGTGGGTCTGCAGGAGTCGCTGCCCTTCCTCCTTCCCGCCTGCTGTCCATCTTGCTCTCGTAGCTTAGAGGACAGGATAGACCGCACGTAACTGTGATGCGCAGCAGGATGAATCCCTTTTGAGGAGAGTCAAAGCATTAGGCTCGGAGGATAGGGCAATCCCTCCCCTCTGGGGATATGCAGGGAACAGCTTTATGGAGAGGTGATATCAAGCTGAAGGTAGAGAGGATTTTGCAGGTAGAAGGAAGTGGCATTAGAGTTTCTCCTTTTATTAGGAGCAGGTTTGAAGGATTTCAGTGTCTCCACACCTTCTTGCCTTCCCCATCCCTGCTGGCCAAACTGCCCTTCCTGTAGGTCAGGGGAGCCAGTGTCTTCAGGCTCCTTCTCCAGCCCTCTCCTCCAATGTGGCATTTAGCCCTGCAGATCACTCTCTTTTTCTTGAAACTCTCTCCTTGGTTCCTCAACACCTGGCTCTTTCGATTTTTCTCCTCTTCTCAGACTGCTCCTCCCTGTCTTCTCTGATATTTCTTCTAGCTCCTGAAGTGTTTCTAAGTGCAAAGGCTTGGCAGCTTTCAGTATGATGGGCTTGTGCCAACCTGCCATCAGGATCCCAGAGCAGGGGCTGTCAGTGGTTGAAGGGGTGACCAGCCCGTGCATTTAGCCTTGATTCCTGGTGTCCCCGGAGGAGTCCCACTGTGTCCTGTTGCCTCTCCTGCCCTAGATAAAGTAGCAGCAGCAGCTCCTTTCTGGTTGAGTTCAATTGATTTAAGCTTACACAGGCACCTGGGCATCTGGTTAGGGGGACAGCAGTAGAGGACATCAGGCAAAAGCTTCAGGCGTCATTCTTGCATCTAGTCTTTTGAAGACAAAGATGAATCTTCCTGGCCCTGCCCTTCAAGAGGAGAGCCTGATTTGGTAAAAGGCAATGGCAGTCACTGTGATAGGCGGTGTGAGAGAGAGGTGCCCCATTTTAGTGGGAGCTGGAGGAAGAAGATATCCATCCAGCCTCAGGCAAGGCTTCAAGTAGACTTGACAGCCTCCCTGGAGAGATAAGCTCTGTGAACACACAGTAAAAAGGCAGTATGTTCTCAGAGGCATTAGAAAAACAAACGAATACTTTGGGTTTCAGAATAAGAAGATGTTTTCCCCTATTTGGTCATGAAGTTGTCACAAAGACATCCTGGATGAGACAGAGATTGAGCCACACCCTGGGAGAATGGAAGCAGAGAAGAGGTGGAAAAAGAAGGATGAGGTACAAGAGTCAGAAAGGCCCTAGGGGCAGGAACCTGTGCATTATGTCCAGGAAATGGCATGAATCTTGCATGACGGGAGCATTTTGGTGACGGAGATGCACAGAAGATTCTAGAAGAGAGGTGGGATGGGGTGGGAAGTGTGCAGTGAGTAGCAAGTCACTTCTAATGACAGAGTTGAGACTGCCATTAGCTAAAAGTATCAGGTTTGAGAAAAGTGAAATCCAATCTGTGTGGACTCATTAACAATGATTTCTAGGCCAGTGAAGTGGGAGCAAGTCTAACCTTTCGGAAAGCAGTTGCTTGAGGCATCAATGCACAGCTCCTGTTCAGTGGACCCTCAATCTTTCTAAGGATGCCATTTTAACCTAGTTTCCTGGAGCTTGTACAACTGAATATTTGATGTTTTAACAATTGAATCAGAAAACCTCAAACAGGGTAGAAAGAGCTGTCATTTTAAGCTTCCTGTTGGCTCAGTTTTTGCCTGGGTGTCTAGCGGCTGGAGAGGCTGAGAAAAGAGACACAGATGGAGGAGCAGGTCTGCTGGGGGAGCGGGAGGCATGTTTCGCTCTGGCCTGAGGTGCATGGTGATTCCCAAGTGGGGATTTCCAGCAGACTGTTGTGTTTATGAATGTGACGTCTCGGGTATAGATTTGGAAGCGTATTAGACAGGGTATTTCTAGTTGTGAGAGACATAATCCTAACTTTAACTACATGAAGCCAAAAAGGCATTTTTTTCCCTTTGCTCATGTAAGTAGAAAGTACAAAGGATGGTTGGCCCTGTTAGATGTGGCTGCATTTAGGGGTTCAACCATGTTGTTAGAGCTTTGTCTGTCTGTCCACATTCTCAGTTCTGCTGTCTCAGCCTCTTTCTGCAGGGAGCTTCTCTCTATCAGACAGGTTTTAGTATCACCAGTGGAAAGAGGCTAATTTCTTCCAGCAGCAAAGTCCTTTGGCCAGGACTAGGTATGAATAAGGGTACTAAGCACTGGGGCAGAGGGAGGAGTGATATTATGATTGGTATTTCCACTCTGGTCATGTGGAATGGGGAGAGAGGAATTCTCCAAAGCAGACATGGGGCACTGTTGCTGGGGATGCATGTGGGCCAACGAATGCTACGGCATCCATGGGCTCTGTCTGGACAGCTTCATTGCACAGGTGGTAATTCTGAAGCTAGAGGAGTGGATGAGATCATCTTGGGAGACTGTGAAGAGACAAGAGAAGACAACTAAGGCTCAACCTGCCCAAGTTCAGGGTAACGTTAGAGGCAGAAGACTGGCCCTTAAGAGTCTTCCAGGAGCCAGGACAGGCAGTAAGGGTCTGCTGCTACTGCTGCTAAGTCGCTTCAGGGCAGCCCACCAGGCTCTGCCGTCCCTGGGATTCTCCAGGCAAGAACACTGGAGTGGGTTGCCATTTCCTTCTCCATTGCGTGAAAGTGAAGAGTGAAAGTGAAGTCGCTCAGTCGTGTCTGACTCTTAGCGACCCCATGGACTGCAGCCTACCAGGCTCCTCGGTTCATGGGATTTTCCAGGCAAGAGTACTGGAGTGGGGTGCCATTGCCTTCTCTGAGTAAGGGTCTAGATCAACGCAAACCCCAAGAGGAGACATTTCAAGGAGGAAACAAGGATTGGATTCACTGCAGATAGCTCCAGCAAATCAGCAGTGGAAAAGTGTCCATGATTTAGCAATTAAGCCACTGATGAGCTTGGAAAAAAGCTAAGGAGGGGTGGGGTAGAGCTTGGGGCTATGAAAGGAACTAGAGAGTGAGGGGAACCAGAGAGATTGGTGCATTTTTGCTTTGTTTTTGTCTTAATGAGGAGACACTTGATCTTTTGTTAGTGCTTAAGGGCAAAGACCCCACTCCAGTACTCTTGCCTGGAAAATCCCATGGACGGAGGAGCCTGGTAGGCTGTAGTCCATGGGGTTGCTGAGTCGGACACGACTGAGCGACTTCACTTTCACTCTTCACTTTCATGCTTTGGAGAAGGAAATGGCAACCCACTCCAGTGTTCTTGCCTGGAGAATCCCAGGGACGGGGAAGCCTGGTGGGCTGCTGTCTACGGGGTCGCACAGAGTTGGACATGACTGAAGCGACTTAGCAGCAGCAGCAGCAGCAGCAAGGGCAAAGAGTTGGACATGACTGAGCGACTGAACTGAACTGAACAGAAGGGAGGGGTTAAAGTTTGGGGACAGGGAGGAGATGCTGGAGGAGATGGGCAGGGCTGGAACTAAGGACAGAGGCAGCAGGATTGCCTTTGTCTCCAAAAGACCTCCTGCACACAGCCATGCTACAGGAGTGCACTATTTATCTTTTAAAAATTGTTTTGGTGACAATATTATATCATATGAATTTCCCATTTGCCTTACAGTATTTATACTTACCTTTTAAAATTAATTTTTTAATTACAAAAATAACATTTGTGTATGATAAAACAATTTACATAATTCAGAAAGGAATAAAGACGTAAAATAAAAGTCTTCATTTTCCTTCAGGCTGCCTTCCTCAAGGTAAGTGCTTTTTAAAGTTTTCTCAGGAATTCTTCCAAAAACTTTTCATGCATATGTAAGTGTATATGTGCATATATTTAAAAATAGACACGTGGGATCCTACAGTGCATTCTGTTCTGCCCCTTGCTTTTTTAACCCAATGATGTGTCTTAAAGATACTTCCTCACCAGCATATACTGAGATCACTCTTTGTTCCAGAAGCAGGATGGTGTTCTATTGTAGAGTGGAGCAGGGTCTGTTCAATCAGTTTTCCACCACATGAATTTACTGTTGTCTTCAATCTATCACCATTAGAAATAATATTTCAGTGTACATTTTTACTACAGGTATCTGTACACTGAAAGAACTATATTTGTCCATTAAATTCCTAGGAAATGAATTACTGGAGTATATGCACTAGTGGTAAAGACCCCGCCTGTCACAGGAGACGCAGGTTCAATCCCTGGGTTGGGAAGATGCCCTGGAGGAGGGCATGGCAACCCACTCCAGTATTCTTGCCTGGAGAATCCCATGGACAGAGGAGCCTGGTGGGCTGCAGTCCATGGGGTCATAAAGAGTCGGACACAACTGAAGCGATTTAGCAGGCACGTAGCATGCAGGCAGCACACATGCATAACAACATATACATTTAAAGAGAATGTATATTATTAAATGGGATTTTTGGAGTACACACGAGAATATACTTTTAAAAGAGTGACAAGGCTTCCCTGGTGGCTCAGTGGTAAGGAATCCGCCGCAATACAGGAGACACGGGCTCGACCCCTAGTGCAGGAGGATCCCACATGCCTCGGAAGTACTGGGCCCCTGCTCCACAACTATTGAGCCTGTGCTCTAGAGCCCAGGAACTGCAACTACTGAAGCCTGTGTGCCCTGGAGCCCATGCTCCACAGTAAGAGAGGCCACCACAATGAGAAGCCTGAGCACCACAGCTTGGGAGTGGCCCCTGCTCGCTGCAACTTGAGAAAAACCCGTGCAACAGTGAGGACCCAGCATAGCCAAAAATAAATGAATAAATTAAAAAAATTAAAAAGAATGATAATGACAAATAGGAATTATATAGATTAAAAAAAAATAATTAATTTATTTTTGGCTACGCTGGGTCTTTGTTGCCGCGCGGGCTACTCTCTAGTTGGCGGTGCTTGGGCTTCTCATCGTGGTGGCTTCTTTCGTTGCTGAGCACGGGCTCCAGGGCGTGTGGGCTTCAGGAGCTGTGTCACATACGCTCAGTAGTTGTGGCTTCCTGGCTCTAAGGCACAGGCTCAATATTGTGACGCATGGGCTTAGCTGCTCCGTAGCATGTGGGATCTTTCCGGATTAGGGATTGAACCCTTGTCTCTTGCATTGGCAGGTGGACTCTCCACCACTGAGCCACACAGGGAAGCCCTATAGATGTTAATATTTCAAAACTTGAGTCAAAGATACACAGATGTTTATTATATTCCTGTCTGTACTTTTCTGTGTGTTTGGATAGTGTACACACACACACACACAAATATTTATACTCCCATGAACAGTAAATGAGCATGCTTCCATTTTCTCAAGAGGACATTAACAAAATTTTTAATCTTTGCCAGTCTGAAAAATGAAAAATGGTATATCTCTATTGCTTTAATTGCATTTATTTAATGACGAGGGTAGCTGATCATTTTTCAATGAATTGCTTTTTCCATTTCTAATGAGTCACACTCCTTTAAGGCCTACAGAATATTTCATTGTATGTGTCCTAATTTACTTAACTATATTCTTATGAGTTATTTATGTTGTTTCCAAATGACTGTGAACATCTTTGTATATAAAGCTTTTTTCTCTTTTATTTTCTAGACTTTTTCCTTTAGTGTACCATTTCAGAAGATGAATTGCTGGGTCAATAATGTGGACATTTTTATGCTTCAATACATATTGTCAAATTGCTTTCTCAAGGGACAATATAATACATAGTACCCCCAATTTCATTATACTCTTATCAGATTGGGTTTGTTAATAAAAATTAATTTTTGCTAATTTTATAGGTAAAAATAGGATCTTAATTTATTTGCATTTTATATTACCAATGAAGTTTAATGTTTTCTTTATGTTTGTTAATTAAATGAATTTCACTTCTCCAAACAATCTGTCCTTTTTCTCGCTTCACTTGCTGGATAGCACATCCTTGTACAAAGAAAATGAAATTATGTGTTATCAGGGAAACCCTTATTTCCTCAGATTATCAAGTTAGCCTCTTGCATGAGAACACAGGGGAGGCAGTGGCTGGAAAGGCTTGGACTAGTGTGGCCTGAGCACTGCAGGGCCAGGACTCTAGGTATAGTGGGTGCAGAGAGAGAGGTGAGAAGGAATTTGTCGGTTAGGATAAAAATTCATGGTCAGCATAGAGAACATGCTGGACTCGGTGTTCTTCACCTCTGAGCTTCCCGGTGGAACTCTGGGTGGACTGGGTAGCCATGCCTGTGTTTCAGAATTCCAACCAGGTCATCGTTTCTGCTTGTTGAGCCCTTCTCCCAAGGCCAGTGCTGCGGAGTAGATAAAAGATTGGAATAAGGGAGGATTATGCAGAGTACATCATGAGAAACACTGGACTGGAAGAAACACAAGCTGGAATCAAGATTGCAGGGAGAAATATCAATAACCTCAGACATGCAGATGACACCATCCTTATGGCAGAAAGTGAAGAGGAACTCAAAAGCCTCTTGATGAAAGTGAAAGTGGAGAGTGAAAAAGTTGGCTTAAAGCTCAACATTCAGAAAACGAAGATCATGGCATCCGGTCCCATCACTTCATAGGAAATATATGGGGAAACAGTGGAAACAGTGTCAGACTTTATTTTTCTGGGCTCCAAAATCACTACTGATGGTGACTGCAGCCATGAAATTAAAAGACGCTTACTCCTTGGAAGGAAAGTTATGACCAACCTAGATAGCATATTCAAAAGCAAAGACATTACTTTGCCAAAAAAGGTCCGTCTAGTCAAGGCTACGGTTTTTCCTGTGGTCATGTATGGATGTGAGAGTTGGACTATGAAGAAGGCTGAGCACCGAAGAATTGATGCTTTTGAACTGTGGTGTTAGAGAAGGCTCTTGAGAGTCCCTTGGACTGCAAGGAGATCCAACCAGTCCATTCTGAAGGAGATCAGCCCTGGGATTTCTTTGGAAGGAATGATGCTAAAGCTGAAACTCCAGTACTTTGGCCACCTCATGCGAAGAGTTGACTCATTGGAAAAGACTCTGATGCTGGGAGGGATTGGGGGCAGGTGGAGAAGGGGACGACAGAGGATGAGATGGCTGGATGGCATCACTGACTCGATGGACATGAGTCTGAGTGAACTCTGGGAGTTGGTGATGGACAGGGAGGCCTGGCGTGCTGCGATTCATGGGGTCGAGAAGAGTTGGACACAATTGAGTGACTGATCTGATCTGATCTGATTGTTACTGTTACCAGTTATTGTGTGCCTTCCCCCAGCTTTATCCAGATAGTTATCTACTTATTTATACATATATATATTTTTAGAAGTTTATTTTATATTGAACTATAGTTGATTTATAATGTTGTATTAGTTTCAGATCAGACAGCTATTTATTGATAGTTTCACCATTATTGAACAATCTTTGTCAATTAATTTAATGTCTAGAGTTGCTTTAATTCTTCTTTTATCACTACTTTTTATATATAGAGATATTTTTATCAGCTTTCATATTTAGGTATATATATAAATTATATTTATATATCCATACCATTTTATTACTTCTTTTCATATCTGTGTGTGTGTATGTGTATGGTGTGTGTGTGTAGTCTCCCCAAAAGAGAGACTGTTCATATTCACTTTATTTTCCTTTTAGGATGTTAATTTTATTTATTTCCTAATAATCTTTATATATTAAAGTTATGAGATTGTCATTTTTAACTAACATTACTTCTAACTTTTTGCTTATCTTCCAATTTTATTTTTTTTCACTGTTTACTACTGAAATGTACACAGTATGTTATGTTTGATGAGTTTTGACAAATGCATATACCCGTGTAACCCACATTTCTATCAAAGTATAGAATATTTCTCTTACTCCAGAAGGTTTCGCATAACCCTTCCCAGTCAATGCTCAGCCCCGGCCTGCTCTGCCAAGGGCAACCACTATCACCATATATCAGTCTTGCTGTGCTAGCATTTCATGTGAAGGGAATAAGAAGTGTGTACTTTGCTGTCTGGCTTTTTTCACTCAACTTGAAATTTAGCCATGTTGTTACTGTTGATAACACTTTGTTCCTTTTTATTGCTTAGTGGTATTCCTTTGTATGAGTGGACCATGGTTTATTCATTCTCCTGTCCACTGACATTTGGGTTGTTTCTAATATTTAGCTATTATGAATAATGCCCCAATGAAAATCCTTGTACCAATCTTTTTATAGACATGTTTTTATTTTTCCTGGGTAAATATCTAAGAATGGAGTTGCTGGATTATATAATGTGTATATTTAACTTTTTTAGAAACTGCCAAACTTTTTTTCCAGAGTGATTATACCATTTTACATTCCTACCAGCAATACTTGAGGTGCTAGTTTCTCCACATCCTTGCCAATATTTGCTGTTATAAATCTTTAGTGGGTTAGTGGTGGCTTATAGTAATAATAAGTTTCACTTCCCTAATGACTTAGGTTATTGAACACTTTTTCATGAGCTTATTAGCCATTCATATAATAATAAATTTGACTTAGAGACTTAAAATTTAATGTAGTCAGGTTCATTCATTATTTTATGAATTTTAAAGCTTTTACATTCAGAAATTCTTTTAAAACACTACCAAATATTTTTATTTATATATCCTTTTACTACTTTATTGATGAAACACCTAAATGTTAAACTCTTTTTAATATACCTATAATTTTTTTAAGTTGAAAGGAAAGTATTTGTCCTTATATAATTAACCAACTGAACTATATATTAAATAATCACTTCCTTCTTTATCCCCTTATTTGATTTACTATATTTATCTTAAACCAATCTTTAAATATACTTGGATGTATTTCTGCGCTACTGTGTTACAGGTGCTTTTTCTATTCATAGTATACTTTTAACAATTGGAGTTTTAGAGTTTAATTATCAAGTGAGCAAGTTAACTTTCATTCCCCTTTATTTCATCAAAAGTTTCTTAGCAATTCCAATCCATTTATTTGTCTAATCTAACTGTGTTGTTGTTGTTTAGTCACTAAGTAATGTCCAACTCTTTTTCGACCTCATGGATTGTAAACTGCCAGGCTCCTCTGTCCATGGGATTTCCCAGGGAAGAATACTGGAGTGGGTTGCTGTTTTCCTTCTCCGGGGGATCTTCCCAACCCAGGGATCGAATCTGCAGTTCGTGCATTGTAGGTGGCTTCTTTAGCACTGAGCCACCAGGAAAACCCCTGAATCTAACTATAGCAGACTGAATAATAGCCTCTCAAAGATGTCTGTGTCCTAATCTTTGCAACCTGTGAATGTTACCCTACATGGCAAAGGGGATTTTGCAGATGTGATTAATTTAATGATCTTGCTATGGGAAGATTATCTTGGATTATCCAAATGGACTCAGTATAATCACAAGGCTTCTTATAAGAGGGAGACAGGAGTAGTGGAGAGAGAAGATGATGGGGACACAAGCCAAGAAATGTAGGCAGCCTCTAGAACCTGGAAGAGCTAAGGAGCAGATTATCTCTTGGAGCCTACAGAAGAAACAAGCCCTGCCAACATCTTGATTATTCCTTAAGCTTCACCTCAGTCTTCTGACCCTCCAGAACTGTAGGAGAATAAATTTGTCTTATTTTAAGTCCTTACATTTGTGGCAATTGCTATACCTGCAACAGGAAACTGATACACTAACTTAACATTCCTTTTAAAAACTAAGTTCTAATTGTTGTTCTTAGATTTGATTGGATTGTGTTTTTGTTTGGATTATATTAAGCAGAGACTTTAGTTTGGGAATGACTGACATTTTTAGACTATTCAGACCTGCTATGCAGACTGCTCCAGAAAGGTGCCCCCACAATTTCTACCCGTTGACTGCTATCTTTGTTTGGGTTCCCCAGAGGTAGACATGAATGCAAGCAGTAGGGAGAAGGGAAGGCAGGGGGGGAAGGCAGCCAATAGAGATTCATCAAATGTGCACCTCTGGGTTCCCTAAATATTTTTTATTTAATTAAATTAATTTATTTAATTTATTTTTTGATTGCGCTGAGTCTTCATTTCTGGGTGAGGGCTTTTTCTAGTTGTGACAAGCAGAGGCTATTCTCAAGTTGTGGTGTGTGGGCTTCTCATTGTGGTGGCTCCTCTTGTTGCAGAGCACAGGCTCTATAATGTGCAGGTTTGTGGACCTGCAGCATGTGGAATCTTCCAGGAGCAGGGATTGAACCCATGCCCCCTGCATTGGCAGGTGGATTCTTAACCACTGAACCACCAGGGAAGTCACCCCAAATCTTCTTGAGACAGCAAATGTACCACCTCAGCCTCGGGAATGGAGGGATATCAGGGTGAAGAAAGACCTTCAGACCTGGTGATAGCAGCAGATGGATACTGTCATCGTTGTTCTGTCGTTCAGTCGTGTCCAGCTCCTTGCGACCCCATGAACTGCAGCATGCCAGGCTTCCCTGTCCTTCACTATCTCCCAGAGTTTGCTCAAACTCATGTCCATAGTGACTGGCTATTAAGGCACTCACTTTTTTCCCTGGGGCCCAGCGTCCACACATTCCCTGCTCCCTCACATGGAGGCAAGGTTACAAAAGGGATCAAGCTGGCCTAACTCTGCACAGGACGTGATAGCCAGACAGCTTCCCAGGGGAGGTGAGCTGCTTGTCGAGTGCCTAAGTAGCTGTAGCAAATGATCCCTTCACCCTTCCCATTGTGATAAACATCTGGTTTCCGGTGTCAGTGTTTGCATCTCTTTTCCCAGGGGCTTATCCTACTGGCCAGAGCCCATGGGAGATCAGAAGTGCCAGAGAACTAAATTTCCTTGTCAGCAGCTTCCAACTAATGACAAGGGGGTTAGGTAGAGAACTCTGATCCCGAGTGCCCCAGCGAGTTGACACTGGACCATGCCCACTTATTGGCTGCCTTGCCTTCCCTGCCTTCAAAAGGTGCTTCCTGGGTTCATCTCCCAGATATGTATTTATGCCTGAATTCTTGTCTCATGGTCAACATCTGGGAAAATTCAAGTAGCACAGTAGGCAATGGACCTAACTGGCCAGAAGGGTGAGATGGAGGCATTCCAGGTGTGGGAATCAAAGGCAAGCCCCTTATAGCTGAGACATAGAGATTCTGAGCCTAGGGTGTCAGCTGAGAGGATTTTGACCTTCTTTACACTTGATGTTTTTATGGCTTCCCGACATGATATTTTTATGCCTCCATCATTTTGGTGCTTGGCTGGCTAGTCACTATGGCTGCTCTTTGGGGGTCTGGCTTGAGACTGGGATCCTAACAGTGGTTCTGGCTACGGGGCTAGCCCATTTGAAGGGTAAGAGTATATGGAAAGTCATTCAGTTTCATTGAGGCAGCAGGATCCACAGGCCACCTAGACTTCATTTTGGCAGGAGAGATAAAAACAAAGGCTTCTGGTAGAAAGAACTCTCCATTCTGGAGGATTTAATGCATTCCCAGGAGGAGAAAAACATCAGTGGAGAGTGAGCTAGTGCTCCAAGGAAGACGTTCCGCTAGGCCCTCCCTGGTAACCATGGGGATGGAGGAGAGTGGGAGCCAGGCAGGATCCATATCCCATAAAAATGTTGGCGGCTGGATTGCAAGATGAAGGGCCTGCAGATACCCTCTGACACCATATAATTTATGGGGTAATCAGAAGTCCTCCTGAAGGGCTGTGAGAGAAGAGGAGCTGTGATTCAGAGCTTTCGGGCCTTGAACATTTAATGAGGCACTGGGAGCCCATAAAGATTAAGATCAGAATGATTTGCCCATTTAGGGTGCTGATTTTATCTTAGCATTGCCCCTGAAGGATACCACATCTTCTCTGAAATGCCTGTAAGTCTGAATGTGGAAATCAACAGCCCAGAATTTGCGGGGTATCTTGTAAAGATATGGTCAGGGGATGCTGAACTCCTGGAATTTCTGGATGCTGAAACTCTTCATTTTGACACTGGATGCTGCCTACTGCCAAGAAATTGAGAGAACCTAAGAATCTCAAGCTGGAAAAGCCCTTACAGAAAAGGATGCTGAAGTCCAGAGAGGTCAGGTGACTGGTTTAAAATCACACAGTACACTAAGAACTGTTGGTACCAGCTATAAGATCAGGTGGAAGAAAAAAGAACCTTCAGTCTGTATAGGGGAAGTAGCTGGCATGATTCCTTTTTAGAAGGCAAAGAGCAGTCTACAATGTGCAAAAGGCACAAATAGTATCTTTTGGGGCTTTAAAGCTCAAACATTTAAATTGGTTTCCTAAGTGCAAAATATGTATTATAACATTTTCAGAATCTCTAATGGTTGGTTGAGCAATTAAGAGACAGCTTATTAATATACAGTGACTGACTCATGAAACTGATTTAAAATGGCATCTGTGTGCTTTTAAGCTGAGACGTTTCCAATGTCTGGAGACATAAGGGCCTGAAACAAGATGCTGCAGGAATATTCACGGAATCAAAGGATGAATGAGACTTGGCCCTCTGAAGGGGACCTGGCCCTGGTCAGGGAATCTTAATTTTTTTCCCTTTCTGATTCTAAAGTTTATTGTAGAAAATTGAAAAATATAGGAAAATATGTAAAAGGAAAAAAAAATCACCTATTAACCAGCCCTTTCAAATATTCCCAGAAATAACATTCTTAACATTATGATATATTTCCAACAAGCATTTTTTTTTGGTATACATGTATTTTTAAAAATTGTATTTAAAAATCTCAGCTTTAAGAGATTTGCATTTTGCCTTGATTCTAACTTACTGTTTAACAGTCTCCAAAGAGATTAATTTAGGTAGCTGCATTATATTCCATTGAAAGGTTGTGGTATAATTTATTAACCTCTTTCTAGGTCATTTCCAATTTTTCAATATTATAAATAACACAATGATAAACATCCTGGTGCATAAATCTTGGATGCTACCTCCGACTGAACTCAGAGTCCATTTCCAGTGATGGGAACTATCGGACAATCCTCACCCTCCCTGCATGTCTGGCCCCAGGGGCTTCAGCTCCAGTAGGAGAGAGATAGGGTGCCATGGGGGCACAGCTGACTGTACTGTACTAAGCTTGACACCATTAAGCACATACTTTTTATTATATTAATTATTTACATGCTTGATAAGGTAGCTCCTGCATTAGTTGCATTGCCCCAGGCTCTGTCCTGCCTTCTAGGAATAGCCCTGCCTGGTTGCACCATGTCTAGTGACCCCTGAGATCTGGGGTAGCTCCTCAGAGCCCCAAGGTCCTGCAGACCCAGTCTGAAACCTGCACCTTCTATCCATTCCAGGGATGCCACTGTTGACACCACTCATGCTGCTGTTACTTCTGCCAGCTGCTCTTGTCCCCTGAGTTCTCCCTGCTCACCAGGTACCATGCTCAGTGCTTTATGTGCATTAACTCACTCAGTCCTCACAGCCTTTTGGAGGTGGTGCCTGTCATCATCCCCATCTTACAGATGGGAAAACAGGTTCAAGGGTGTTAAGCCCCTTCCCCGAGGTTATAGTCCATTTGCCTCCAGAGCCCATGCTCCTATCAAGCACACATACTGCCTCTGCGAGCTCCTTTTGATGCCTCAACACACACAATAGTGGCAAGACCCTCCCACTATTGGCTTGTGCCCAGCCCTCTGCAACCCATTATCACATCCACTTGCACTACAAAGAAGACTGAGAATGGGGCCTGTTTAGGTTATGATGCTCGTTCCATCTGGGACAGCCATGGGTCTGAATGACTGGGTCTGAACAATAGTGTGAGTCAATAGCTGATAGACGCAGATCGCGTGTGTCTACCCTGACCCACCGTGAGCCCCGCTTGATGTTCACACTACCTCCCCTCTGTGGCAGAAAGCTATTGGCAGCTTTCTCCTTTCCTGCCATCTCAACCCAGGATCACAATGAACCCCCAAATAATTCCTGGCAAAGACTAACCAGGAATTGAATCTAGGGTTCTCAGAGAACTCTGGCCAGGGAGATCTGGGTCCAGCTCCACCACCTACTGCTTCTTGAGCCCAAGCTTCCTTGTCTATGAAACGTGAGGCTGACTACCCTCCTCCTCTTTATCAGGACTTTGGGGCTCAGAGAGATGCCCGACGAGAACATGTTTTGTGAACCTGGAATCTTGCACTTGTAGAAGGAAGCCCAGCTGTGGCTAATGGAATGAAGCTACAGGAAACGGTGTTCACAAATAGACGGAGTCCCGCAGATCTTTAGGGTAATACCAAGCCGCCCTCTTTGGGCTTGCAGAGCTTGGTGATGGGCCAGCGGTGACCCCTGTGCCCCTCTTTGACTTTAAGTCTCCTTATCTGAAAAATGGAGTCATCCTACCCACCCCAGACGAAAGTCGTGAGGATGAATGGAGACAACAGGCAGGAAGGTCTTAGCACTACCCCAGAACCTAGTAGGAACGCAGCAAGTGGGAGTCCTGACCTCTTCCTCCCCTTCTCTAAGATTCATTCCCAGATGGAAATGCCCAAGCAGGTGACAAGCCCCTGGGGCTGTGGGAACAGGTGTGAAGGTCAGTGGCCAGGCCCCCAGGCAGGCCCTGGTTTAGGCTGGGTGTAAAAGCAGCGGCTACACCAGGGCTGTGGCTACTATCCAGTGGGCCTGGGGGTTGGGGGGTGGGTGTCTGGAATGGGAGCCTGGAGCTCTTTTGTCTGTTGCTCCCCAAATCTCAGGAACTCTGAGAGATAAGGTATTAAATCTTCAAGATTTCTGCCTTCTAAACTCGGGAGAGGGGTGGGATGTGAAAAGGGAGAGAATATTTGGTTTCCTGTCCTGGTTCTGCCACTGACTCTGTGTGACCATGGGCAAGCCCCTCCCTTCTTTGGCACACAATTTCTGTACCTGTGAAACTGAGGTTTGGTTAAATGTGTGTTTAGCAGTTGTGACTCACAAATCTGTCTCCCGCACCTGGCTCCTAGAGATGCTTTGCCAGTGTCTAAGTCTTGGGTGTTAGTGGGGAAGGGATGGGCCTGCAGCTCACGGGTGCCCACTGGCCTGTGAGATCCCCAAGGATAGAGACTGTGTCTGATCCATCTCGTCCATGCCCTCCAGGGCCCTGGGGCTGCTCAGTCGTGTCTGGCTGATGAGGGAAGGAAGGCCTCCTGTGGCGGAGTGGAGGAAGGCTGGCCACCCAGTGTTGCCATCTGCCTGCCCTCCCCCATGACCAGTCAGGCTCCAAGTCTGGGGGTGGGGGTGGTAACTGTTGAGGGGACAGGCAGGTTTTATATGATTTCATAATTATTTCCCCGTGTAGCAGGGTTTGTCTGGGTGACACTAGACAAAGCACACAGGGTTTCTGTTACCAGCTTCCAGATCTGTCTACTTGGCCAGGCTGGGCTTCCAGAGGTCAGGGGCCTGTTGGATTCCTCTCTGTGTCCACAGTGTCTGTACACGGTCTAGTACAGAGGTGGTGCCCAGTGAATAGTCAGAGAACTTACTTCACGGCTGGACTCCCTCTGACTCCATTTAAACCTTCATTTGATAGCCCCTCACTAACTGTCAACAAGAGCCAAGTCCATGGTCAGGCTGTCCCGTGGCAGGACAGAGATAAACCTGACTCCTGATCCTCAAGGCACCCCCAGTGTAACTACGAAGAACTAAGTGAGCAACGTGCAGGAGGGGTAATGGAGGACAGGGCTCTGTGAGCACAGAGAGAGAGCACATGGCCTGGCACCTGAAACAAGCTTCTGAAACCACAAGCCCTGGAGCCAGCCTGTGTGTGTTCACATCCCAGTTCTGTCCTCTCTCAGCTCTGCAGCCTTGAACAAGCCATTTCATCTCTCTGGGTCTCAGTTTCCTCATCTGCCAAACTAGTACCACAAGTAGTGCCTTAGAACAGTGCTTGGCAGATAGTGAGTAGTCAATAAATATCAGCTGAAGGAAGACAACAAGCGGCCAGCACTTCTTAGGACAGGAGAGGGACTCAACCTTCTCCCCACAGTTACCAGGACTGTATGCTCCCTGGGTGTCTCTTCACAATTCTGCAACCCAGTTTTAACACTGGGTGTTAAAAGTGGGGCAAGGACTTGCCCTGGTGGCTCAGTAGTAAAGAATCTGCCTGCAGTGCAGGAGACCACGGTTTGATCCCTGGGTCGGGAAGACCCCCTGGAGGAGGGCATGGCAACCCACTCCAGTACTCTTGCCTGGAGAATCCAATGGACAGAGGAGCCTGGCGGGCTGCAGTCCATAGGGTCGCACAGAGTTGAACACGACTGAGTGACTCAGCAGCAGCAGCAGCAGTAGCATATAGCCAGTGGCAGAGCCATGACTGAATACATGAGCTCCTACCTCCCAGCCTGAAGGATCGTCCTCTTTTGCAGGTCACTTCCCTTGTAAAAACCCCATGTCTACACGCTTGGATTGATCCCTTAAGGCCCATGTGAAATGCAGCTGGATGCTCTTCAAAATTTGGCTCAAAAGGGAGTGTGCAAGCTGGCTTTCACTGATCATTGGACCAGCCAGAATCTTGCTGGTCTTCTAGGAATTTAAAAGAGTTTCTCTTTTTAAGTGAAGTGTTTTGGTTGGCTTTTTGCCATTTAAAAACATATCCAGGGAAGAGTGATCAAATAGCTTCTTTTTCCTATATATGTCATCTGAATAAGATGGAACCTGGACTGTCCTTTTTGAAAATTACCTGCTCTCCTTCTGCATCCCTTCTCTTCATGTTCTCTGCCAGATTTAAGGCCTTTGTGAGCATCTCTCCACCTGACTGCTCTTCCAGGATCCATTCATCCTCATCTCTTTTGGGTGTTACTGTATAACCACCTCTTCCCTGTATCCTGGCATATGGTTTTGTACTTCCCATTTCCTTCTCTACTGAACTGAGGTGTATTTAAGAAAATCTACTTATATCATTTCCCTATTCTAAACCTATGGCTTCCCAGAATCTTCAGGGAAGGGACCATAGTCCTTAGATTGTCATTTAAGGTCTTTGGTGATCTGGCCTCAGTTTACCTATTCAATTTCACTTCCCTTCTTCCTAGACACAAATTCTTTATCCCCTATAGATAAGTCATGCATGCATGCTAAGTTGTTTCCATTGTATCCAACTCTATACGACCCTATAGACTGGCCTGTAGCCTGCCAGGCTCCTCTTTCCATGGAATTCTCCAGGCAAGAATACTGGAGTTGGTTGCCATGCCCTCCTTCAGGGGATCTTCCCAAGCCAGGGATTGAACTTGCGTCTCTTGCATCGGCAGGTGGGTTCTTTACCACTAGCACCACTTGGGAAGCCCCAAAGAAAAGTCAGGGTGAAACTAATTACCCAAACCTCTGAGGCTAAGAAGATCGCTGTCACTGATGTCACGTTTCTGGCAATCAGGGCTTGTCTTAGTTTCCTGTGGCTGCCCTGACAAATTACCTCAAATTTAGTAGCTTAAGAAACAGAAATTTATGCTCTTAGAGTCCTAGAGTTAGGAATCTAACTTGCATCTTATCAGACTAACTCCCATTCTCTTGGGATGCTCCACGTCCCTGCCTCTTCCAGCTGCTGGTAGCTGTGGGCAATCCTTGACTTGTGGCTGCATCACTCCAAACTCTGCCTCCAAGGTCACGTTACCTTTTCCGGGTCAAACATCAAATCTTCCTCTGCTTCCCTCTCAGGAGCTTCCTTATGATCACATTTAGGGCCCACCTGGATAATCTTCTCAACTCAACACCCTTAACTTAATCACATCTGTGAAGCCCCTGTACCATATCAGGTGACATTCCCAAACTCTAGGATGAAGGCCTGGATATCTCTGGGCTCATTCCTCAGCCAACCACAGAGCTCAGAGGGAACCAGGCTGCATCTCAACAATTTTCTCATGGATGAGACAGACTTTTTTTCTGCCACTCTGAAGATTGTTACTTACTTGCTATGTGCAGTTTTCTCTCCTTTTAGCTTGGATTTTATGGGATGGAGGTGATAAGAATTATTTCTTTAAAGTGCACTGGATTGGATTTTGGCTACCACTGGGTATGCAACAATGGAATTATTGAGAAATTAATTGGTATCTTGTTTTGTTGACTCCTGTGGGCTTTGCAGAAGGAATGAAAGTATTTTCTCCCCAGGCTCTACCATAACTCTGTATATCTCTACCCAGGGAGGAAATGGTCTGTTTTTCCAAAGGTCTGGGCCTTTTCCTTCTTTAACCATTCACTGGGGAAGGAAGTAGGTTTCCTGGTGTTCTCTGGTCAGAGTAGAGAACTGGCCTCCTGGAGGTTAGCTGAGGATCTCCTTGAATGGGGATGGTTACCCTGGGGCATCTGAGGACAAGGTGTGAGGTTTGGCGCGCTGGGAGTTAGGTTACACTGTCTGCCTGTTTCCCTTCCTCCATTCTCTACCCTATGAAGGGTGGTGGAGTGGTGGGATTCTAATAGCCTGAAGAAGCCTGAATCTCACCACAACATGGCTCCTAGGGGTATGGCCTGGGGTGGAGATGTCCGCATGGAAGCTAGGAACCCCTGGAGTCTCAGCATAGACTGTCTCTCCACCTGATGGGTTTTCTTGGGGCAGAGGGGAGTAGGATGACCAGCAGAGTGACCTGGCTGGATGGCCGCACAGGCCTGAGCAAAAACACAGGCAGCCATGACCATGAGGGGCAGCAGCCCCAAGACCAGGACTAGTAAACCTGGGGGCTTCCTGTACCATCCAAGGGAGGTGGAGGGACTTCTTGTTGACCATGGACATGTGTAGGCAAATGGGCTTCAGTATAGAAAGCATGACATAGTCCCTGACCCCATGAGCCATGGAGCAAATCTCAGGCCTGTTATCCATGTGGGAGGTGAATGGGGCTAGCACGCTCCCTTTGAAGCAGAGTGGTGATTCATGCCGGTGCAGCAAACTAGAGTCAGATGCTGTCAGGCACAGCTGTGCTCTCCAGGGCCTCTCCGTTGGCTGGGGCCAATACAAACAGCTGTGAAGACATGGTGCAGAGTTTGTGATCCTGAGACTAGGACAAAGAGCTGGAGTGGGGGTGAGGGGTGGAGAGGCACGGGGCAAGGGCATGGTTATATCCCTAGCTGCTAAAATCAGAGAAGGCTTCCTGCAGGAGGGCCCATTTCTGCTGAACCTCAATGGAAGAGAATTTTGGCCCAGGAGAGACAGACTTGGGAAAATGATGTCCCAGATAGGGGACAGGAGTGGGGTGGGAGCCAGAGGGAGTATCCAGAGCATGGGCCACGTTACAGGGTGACATGAGGGAGCAGTCAGGGCAGGGGGTTGGGAGTTGGCTTTGGAGGGAAGTGGATGCCAAGCCAAGGAGGCAACAAAGGGAAGCGAGAGTGTTGTGACCAGTTCCAGCGATGACTAATGCTAAAGCTGGAAATAGCCTGGCGGGTGTCACTTTCTGGAGTGTGGCACTTGGGAAGTCACCCTCTAAGGCATAGCTGTGGTTACCTGGCTGTATGGCCTTCCTCACCCTGGCTGTCATCTATGAGGGACTCTCTCTTTCTAGGTTCTGTGCTATATACAAGTATCATTTCCTTCAATCCTCACAAAAATCCTATGAGATAGATACTAGTTCCATCCTCATTTAACATTTGAGGGCTTCCCTGGTGGCTCAGCGGTTAAAGTGTTTGCTTGGAATGCTGGAGATCCGGGTTCGATCCCTGGGTCAGAGAAGATTCCCTGGAGAAGGAATTGGCAACCCACTCCAGTATTCTTGCCTGAAGAATCCCATGGAGGGAGGAGCCTGGTAGGCTACAGTCCATGGGGTCGAAAAGAGTCGGACACGACTGAGCGACTTCACTTTCTTTCACTTTCAAGCAGAAAGAAGTCAAGTAACTTTCCCAAAGTCTCCCAGATCATTTTGGCAGGACGGTCGAGCTCCCAGGGAGCTTGGCATCAAGGTGCCAGGTCAGTCAACAGTACTAAGAACAAAGGTTCTGAGCAAGTACCTGCTCTGACCACTTTGAACAAATGGAGAAACCGAGGCTAGGTGGAGGCGGACCAAAGTCACCCAGTAATTAGAGGCAGAGCCGGAAACCCAGAGGCCCGGGCTTCTGGGCCAGAGGTCTCCTTCAGGAGTGGCCATGCCTGAGGATGCAGCAAACAGATAGGATGCCTGGACGTGGTGCTGGCCAGGGTCCAGCCCACCATCTTCTATCCATTCCTGGCCCTCAGCCACAGATATGTTTGTGAGCAGAGCCCACAGAGACTGCCTGGGGACACTACTTGTTGGTCTTAAGCTAGTTTGTGATTCAATTTTTCAAGATATTTATTATGTAATTATATGTATATATATATATGTCTGTACACACAGAAAGAAACCAGTATTTGCGATGTATATGTTCATGGCAAAGCATAATAGTAAGATTAGCACCTGCGACCCACTACTGCATTTGAAATCAGAATCTTCCTGGCCTTCTTGCATGTGTCTGGATGCATCTTCCCTGTCTTACCTCCTTGCTACCCCCAGGCGAGACCATGACCCAGATTTTGGTGTTTGTCATTTCCTTCCTATATTGTAGTAGTTTTAGCACACATGTATACATTCCAAAGCCATGTGTTATTTACTTTTGCCAGCATTTGAACTTCATAAAAGTAGCATTATAATCTATATTGTTGTTTAGTTGCTAAGTCGTGTCTGACTCTTTTGCGACCCCATGGACTGTAGCCTGCCAGGCTCCTCTGTCCATGGAATTTCCCAGGCAAGAATACTGGAATGGGTTGCCATTTCCTTCTCCAGGGGATCTTCTAGACCCAGGGGTTGAACCTACCTCTTCTGCATTGGCAAGTAGATTCTTTACCACTAAGCCACCAGGGAACCTCTATATTACCTTCTATGAATTCTTTTCTTTTTTTTTTTGAATTCTTTTCTAAACTCAATGTTTTTTCTAAAATCCATCTATATTGATGCACGTAGCTATAGTTAACTCATTTTCCCCACTGTATAATATTCTGTTTTATGGAATGCTGCATATTATTGATCTGTTCTTTTACTGTTGGGTATTTAGTTTGATTCTAGTAGTTTGCTATCATAAATAATGCTGCTATGACCTTTCTTGGACATGTCTCCCAGGGCACATGGAAGAGTTCCTAAAAGACATACCTTGGAGTGGGACTTCTGGATATATATAGTATGTGAACAGTTAACCCCATTAGCTAAAGCGAAATCAGCAAATGCTATCTGCCTGGTGTGCTTCCCTTTCTCTTTTACCTTGTGGTCTCCCTCTAGTGCCCCCTATTGGCAGAAGCTAAGAAGGTTCCAAATACCCAAGCCCAGCAAAAACAAGAGTCCCAGGTCCGGCATTACAATGCAGGATTTGGAGGAGTGGGGTTGGAGATGAAAGGCATAGCAACTAATTTAGAGATGTGTGATCACTGTGTTTAGCGGATAAAAAACAACAAGGCCAATGTGGCCCAAAGGTCGTCCGTTTAAAACCTCTTCAATGTAACCTGATCTTTGCTCATTTTTTCTGCCCTTGCCAAAAGGAATGGCTAATCTTTTCCCAAACATGATACCCTTCCACCTCCAAGCTTTTATTTCTATTTCTTTCCATCTCAGTTTCCCTCTTTGCCTGGATATCTTGCTCCTTGTTCTTCTTGGTGCTGAAAGCCCATAGCAAATGCTGTGTCCTTCGTGGCTTTTTCTCTGATCTCTCCAGTGGAGGTAATAAAAATATCCTTCCCTTGGGTTCCATGGCCTGGTGTCAGCCCTCTGTCTGGGCAACAAGCACCGTTTCACTCAGCATCACAGTTGTTTGGTTTGTGAGTCATCTCCTCACTCAGAATTTTTCTTAACATTAAAAACAGCAAGGCAGCATTATGATAATAGAGAAAATAATCACTTAATATTCTACTGCTGGCACAGTTTTTACCACTTCTGTGTATTCCTTTCTTGTTTTTCTGTCTGTGTGTTTTGAATAGGTAGCACACCTGTAACATCGTAGCTGACTTCTTTTTTATCCTTATTAGGTCAAAAAGCTTTTCTTTCCTTTGTTTCTATAGTCTTCATCACAGTTCCTAATAGCTGTGCATCATTCCAATGTGTGTTAATAACCTTTTGGCTCTAAGTGACAGAAACTCAGTCTAAATGGGCTTCAGCAGAAAGGGGATCTTCATGCAGAGTATACTGGGATCTCACGGTAACCAAGGGTAGGCTTCTGGCTGGACCCTGGGGACTCCCAGAAGAGGGTTGCAAATACCAGGAGGTGTTGTCCTACGTCTGTGTCAACTTCATTCTTTCTTCCTTCCCCAGCTGATCTGCTCTCTCTGATTTTCCTCCACATGGAAGGAAACATCCACACACCAGGCCCAAGCTTTACCTGTGATAGTCCAGCCAGCTTTTGAGACTGGTCCTTCTTTCTCAGGGGCAGACTCCGCTTGTATAGCTGCTGCTGCTGCTAAGTCACTTCAGTCGTGTCCGATTCTGTGCGACCCCATAGACAGCAGCCCACCAGGATCCCCCGTCCCTGGGATTCTCCAGGCAAGAACACTGGAATGGGTTGCCGTTTCCTTCTCCAATGCATGAAAGTGAAAAGTGAAAGTGAAGTCGTTCAGCCATGTCCAACTCTCAGTGATCCCATGGACTGCAGCCTACTAGGCTGTCCCTACTAGGGACACATTTTACCAAGGTCAGTCATACTTGAACAACCAGGTGGCTGGTGTAGAAAAGGGATCCTGGTAAGAGAATCCCATGGTGAGATTTTTATATTTCCTCCGGATAACTGCTACAGTAGTCATTGCATGTATTAGCATATACATTTTTTCCTTATTTTGAATTATTTTCTTTGGTCTAATTCTTAGAAGTGAGATGACCGGATCATAAAGTTCATACATTTTTATATATGATATTATTACCAATGGGATTTCAAAGAGTTATTCAATTTCACTCCCATTGTGTGAGAGAGCCATTTCTTTGTACCATTGAGAACATTGGGCATTATGACTGGAAATGGATTTTTTACTATTTTAATAATCATAAAAAGATATCTCTGTAATTTTTATTAGCATTTTTCTGGCTACTAGTGAGACTGAAGATTTCCCCATATATTTGTTTTATTAGAGCATATTCCCTTTTGTAAATTATCTTTTCCTAGTTTTTCCCATTTATCTAGTGGCATGTTAATTCTGTTCAATTTAATTGCTTCTTTTTTGTGTGTGTGCATTTCACTTCTTCTACCTTTTTCTACCTTTATGCATGGTCTAGCTTATATTATAGTTACTTGTCTGATCTTTCTTATTGGACTATGAGCTCCTGGTGGACAGAGCCAACCCTGAGCACTAGCCTAGCATGGAATCCTAGTAAAGCCCTCAGTGATGGCTAGTTGGATAAAATAAGCCTGTAGTTATGGTCTCCATTATGCAGAAGTAATTGTTCAGCCTGAGTGGTGAGCATATAGGTTACAAGGATGTAAGAAACATACGTTTCATTCATTTAGACTGAAGATCTGCTACATGCTATGATCTAGGATGCCTTGGAGCCACAAGACAGTGGAGAAGAGAATTAAACATCAATTAGACAGCTGTGAGAAATCCTACTTATCCTACAGAATTCCAGAGAGTTCTATGAGCTCTAATAGGGAAGGAGCATAGATCCAACATTAAAGCAAAATCAGCAAACTTTCTGTAAAGAGCTAGATAGTTTTAAAATTAATTTTATTGATTTGGCTTTGCCTGGTCTTAGTTGTGACATGTGGGATCTTTTATTAATAGATGTGACATGCAAACCCTTAGTGGCAGCACCTGGGATCTGTTTCCCTTACCAGGGAATGAACCCAGGCCCCCTGCATTGGAAGCGTGGAGTTTTAGCCACTGGACCACCAGAGAAGTCCCTCGATAGTTTATTTAAGGTCTTTCAGGCCATATACGGGCTTCCCAGGTGGCACAGTGATAAAGAATCTGCCTGCCAATGCAGGAGCCACAGGAGATGTGGGTTGGATCCCAGGGTCAGGAAGATCCCCTGGAGCAGGAAATGACAAACCACTGCAGTATTCTTGCCTGGGAAATCCCATGAACAAAGGAGTCTGGCAGGCTACAGTCCACTGGGTCACAGAGAGTCGGACACGACTGAGTACACGTGCACCGACAACACCATATACGGTTTCTGTCACGTAGCTTTCCTTGTGGTTTTCTTTCTTTCTTTCATAGCTCTTTAAAAATGTCAAAACAATTCTTAATTCAAGGCCATGCAGACACAGCTATAGGTTTGATTTGGTCTGCATGCAACTGCCAACCAGGTCCAGACTCCAGAGTTAAAGAGCACAATAGCTGGAAGAACCAACTTCCTCATTACTATATAGATGGGGAAACTGAGTCACAGAGGGCCCAGTGCCTGCCTGTGGTAAGATGGGCAGCTAAGGGCTTTGCTTGGACTTTGGCAAGGTCCTCTCTGCCTGTCTTCTGGGATAACCTGCTCCCTTCCTTACTTTTGTGCTGGGGCTGGTACTGTCCCCGGAGGTTAGAGGGCAGTCTGTTAACAGAGTAAGTACCCCTCCCTGAGGGATATCTCTTGTCCCTCCCGCCATGGGATTCTTTGACCCTATGTTTTCCCATTGAATTGGGGTTGAGGGTGACAGAAAAGATGAAATGGCAGCATGATTAATTAATGCATGTGTATCCTGAGGCTGAGAATTTTGTTGAGTATAGAAGTATGTCCCTTATTACAATTGATTTTTACAGGGAAGGTGACATTCTTTTCTCAACTGAATCATGTATGGGGCAGCAAATGCTAAATATAATTGCTTCTTCTCTCCTGAGATAACTCTCCTGATCAAGTACACGTAGCGACAGATGGGACCTGAAGCTGCTGGCTCAGTCTCCAGAGGTTTTGGCAGGCTGAGGGCCTCACTGGCCTCAGTGTTGGAGGGGCTGTGGGGCTGTGGGGCTGTGGGGCCTTCCCTGCCCTCCCCTCACTATGCAAAGGGAGACAGACCAGAGGGGCATCCTCCTGGAATTGCCCCTGGTGTTGTGTTACTCTAGGGCCACAGGCCTGGGCATCTGAGGTGTGCACTGCCTGAAAGGGCAGGCCTCGTGGGAACCAGCACCTGTTCAGCCACACATCTCTCCCGGGCTCCCATCTCTGCTATCAGTGGGCTGTTTCCTGCAAGTAACAGCTACCACCCTCCCCAACCCTGTGCTCTTACCATTCTACATAGGAACATCTTGATACTCCAGTTTGGGATGGGTAGAACTTGAAAGCATCGAGGAATGATTTGATTTGATAATCAGATCATGAGTTAGGGGGCTAAGGTTCATACTGCTTCTGCAGCATGACCTTGGGTGAATCTCAGCCTCTCTCTGGGTTTCAGTTTCCCCTTTGGTGCTAAGAGAGCACTGACTTTGTTTTTCTTTTTTACACTATTCCTGGCAGCCTTGCGATGAGGCTGACTGAGGATCAAGTTCAGCCCTGAGGACCACCAGAGTGCTCCTGGGACAAGGCTGCCCTTCCCCCATGTTGCCCTTCTCCTGCCTCCATGGTGTCTTTTGGCTTTTCTTCTGACTCCTCTCCTCCTACACTTCTGCCCCACTCATGATCCAGCAGGGCTCTCTCCCCTCCTGGCCTTTGCCCTCTTCCTAAAATGCCCTTCCTCCCCACTTCATAGGATAGCTCCTGCCAGCCTTGCTGGGGTATGCCCTCCTCTGGAAAGGAGCCTCCACCGAGTTCTTGCTCCTCCTCCCATGCTGGGTTGCAGTGATGGGTGTTGAGGGGAGGTTACCACCTCCCCAGGTTACCAGTCCCCAGCTCTGATTCCTCTTGGTACCCTTGTCATGGATCTGGACACCAGGCAGGGAGAAAGGGTAGACCTGATGGGGGCAGAGCAGGCACAGGGAGCAAAAATAGACAGTTTATGGAATGACTGAACTATGTTTTATTTTCTAGAGAAAGGAGGTGCTGGAGTCCTGTCTGCCTCCTTGCCTGCCTCTCTGCCCGCTCCTTCTCCTGGGTCCAGCACCCTAAGCTCCAGGGATCTAGGAATAGTGACTCATCTGAGGAGCCTGCATGCGGACATGAGAGCAATGGGAGGAGGCATCTCACAGGCTGGACAGCAGTACCTCTGGCCCCTCCTGACTGTGGTCAGCAGGTCACTGGGCACTCCTGACCACTCATAGCTGTTATCTTGTGCTGTTTCCCCTAACTTTTCCAGGAGGACCCAGCAGTAGGATCAGGACTCCAGTGGGAGAGAAAGGATTCTTTTGGGGGCCATGAGATAGAACGAGCCCTGGCCCTAGAGTTAGGGTTCAAGTTCAGCTCTGCCTTTGCTGGGTGACTTGGGCAAATCCTACCCTTCTCTGGGCCTCAGTCTCTCTTCTACACATTGAGGAGGTCAGAAGGGATGATATCTAAGACACCTCTCAACTGAAAAATGATGCAACTCACATCCTGCAAAGGAGGGTAGAGGTGGAAGGTACTCAGTGGCAAGATGACAAGCACTCTGGTGATTCACTTATCCTGAGGCTGTTCTGGGAACGAGTTGCCACAGATGAGCAGGAAGACGCAGCATAATTCCAGCAATCTGAATGGAAAGATGTGGAGATAGCCACATACTGGCCATGATAGCAACACGTGGCATTGTCATGCCTGGGAATGAACTTCTGACCGCTGCTGACATGGCACATCCATAACTGTCACTCAGGAGACGGGTCAGATGTAGTATTCAGGGCCTGGGTGTACATGTGAGTGCTTGTGAATATGTATGTGTTGGTGAGTGAGTTGGTGTGCCTGTGATGGTGGCCCTCTGTGTGGACATAGGCCACTGCTTGTGCTGAGAACTTGTGTGCATGAATGAATGTGAACTGAGTGTGTATGTGTATATTGAGGACAAAGCCTTTCAATTAGCTTGGCTCTATCCAGACACATCAAGATCTACTGTTTCTTTATTTTCACATACCTGTGTGCATGCACATATACACATACCACACCACACCACACACACACACACACACACACACACAGCTTGAAGGAGTCAGCTTCAAGCTGGTACAGACAAATCCCCAAATGCCTGTCTCAGAGTGGTAAGTCACTTTTGACATGAACCCATTTGCAGTCTAGGTTTTGAAATGCACAGGGAATAGATTCTCCTGAGATGGCCAATTTAATCAAATGATTGATGTGGAACAAACCACATGTTAACAGATTATTTCCCAGCTTGACCACTTATTCAAGACAGTAGCCAATAAACAGAGCTGATGTTAGAATTCTCTAGCTCATCTTTATCTTCTTTTCCTGCATTTTTTGGTTCTATTCTCTTCTTCCCTCCTTAAATATCTATCAAACTCCACATCATAAAGGGAATTGAATGGGATGGTTAAAAGTTTCTACTTAATTCTGTGGTTCACAAGAAACCCTTGGAGTTTTCTGGATGAGTGAGGAAAGGGTTCAGGGCTTTGGGCACTTGCTGTTTAGTGGTTTGGATCTTGGCCTTGAGGAGATGGTGACTGGCCTCCTTGAGACCTTTTTTAAGGTGATGGCCATGGTGATGGTGAGAACTGCTGAGACTTACATGGCTCCTGTGAGCTGGGCATCGTTTCAGTTGTTTCGAATCCATGAACTCCTTTACCTTCCGCAGCCCTCAGTGATAACTGCTGTTATTATCCACCCTTCCTGGATGTGAAAACTGAGGTCCAGAGCAGTTAGAAGACTTGCCCTTGGCCACACAGCTACCAAATCAAGCCAAGATTTGCATCAGGAAGTTGAGCTTCATAATGCACACCCTTTGCCATATACTCTCCTGTCTCTTAGGGTGCAGGGGGGACAGAGGGAAGAATTTGGGGGCATGAATAGGCCTTATGACTGCTGGGGTATGTGGGTAAGGGAGAGGGCAATTCTGACACACTCCCAGCTTTCTGGTTTGGGCCACAGAGGACGATGGAATGATTTGATTCAGTCTCTAAGGTTTCAGGGCCTGCCTTGGCCTTGGCCTAGCGCCGTGGACCTCAACTCCATTAAAGGTAGAGTGTCTGGACATCATTGTATCCTTTGTAGTTCCCTGGAAAAACTCAACACATTTATCATGCAAATGAGAACCAGAAACAGTTTACCTGTAGGAAACATGGCTCTGTTCTATGTGTGCAGAAACTGTAGTAAAAACCATACACTCATGGAAAAGTTGTTGAATTTGCAATTTTATTCTGTTTTCCATTAATATTCATTACTCTGTTTGCCATTTGTTCACTTGTTTTTGTTGAAAAAAATCTTTGCTCAAAAGTAGACAGGCAGTTGCAAGTGCTAGTTTTAAGAAAAATGTATCAAATGAAAACTTTTAATTCAGAAAATTCTCCCCATGAACTTAATGTTATTATCATTATTTAGAAACCATTGAGGAGATGACCCTTTCCAACGCCCAAAGCATTGAAGTTAGAAAACTGTGTCTAACTGTCTTATTTTCTGTAGAGAATGAACCCCTGGAAACAATCTCCTTAATTCCCTGGTCCTAACTCACTGTAGGTGCGAAGAAAGTTACATTAACAGTAACAATTTAAATTCTGCTGGTTCTTCAGTCTATCTCTTAAATTCTCTCCAGGTTGTTCCCTGAGTGTTTAACATGTGTTCCTACAACGGGATATAAATAAAGATGGTATATAAACTTTAAAGAAGTGCCTTTAAAAGTAGGGAGATTGTTCTCCTTTACTACTTTTTGCTGGCTGGAAGGTAGGTGTAATGGCTGGAGGTCCAACAGTCACATAGGATCATGAGTCAACTTTGGGAATACAGTGTAGAGTAACAAGTTGGAAGCAACATGGGTTCTTGATCTTGTGGCATGCCATACTAGCTCAGTATTTCTTATTGCTGGACTTCTCAAAAGCAAGAGAAGAATAAATGTTTATCTTGTATAAGACACTAATTTTAGGGTTTTTCTTTTCTGCAAAGCTGAACTTTAACTCAACCAATACTGATGCCAAAATGGAACTTATTATTCTCAGTCCTCCTGACCAGAGCCTCTCTGAGTCCATGTTGGAGGGAGGCAGTGTGTCTCTTCCCAGATCTGCTGCTTACTGTCTTACCTGGGCTCCACAGCAAAAGGTCTTCAGCTCCCCAGAGTAGCCCTTCTCCATACCTTCTTTTTCCCTCCTTGCAATGTGTTATTCTAGGCTTCTCATACTTCGGTGTACGTGGATCACCTGGGGATCTGTTAAAATGCAGATTCTGATTCAGTAGGTCTAGAGGTGGGGCCAGACAGTCTGCATTTCTAACACGTTTTCAGTTGGCATTACAGCTATTGGTCCAGACCAGGATTTGAGAACTAGAGCTGTTAGAATGCTCGGCTGTGAGCTGCTTGCAGGCGTGGAATCTCACCTATTTCCACAAGCTTGGTGCAAAGTAGACGCTCAGTGTGTGTAGAATGACTGACAATAATAGGCCATTAGTATGCAAGATGCCAAGAAATCCTGTGGAAAGGAAACTGACTCTCTGTTTACTATGCATATCTCAAATTTATTTTCACTGCAACCCTATTTTCAAAAATACCTATTGACGTGCCATGGAAATAGTGCTCTGAGAAACCCACTTTGACTGATCCTGTAGCTAGAGTGAGGCAATTTCCATATGGGACCCTTGTATCCAGAATTCTATTTGGGTGTCTGCTCCAGCAATTAGGAGAAACTGTTTCAGCTCAGACTCCCTGTATCCCTGAGGGCCTGCAAACTCCTAGAGGGGACATATTTGAATCCATTAAAGCATAGGTGCCTGGTGCTATTGCCACGGTGTTCATTTTTTCTCTTCCCCTGGCAGTGCCCAAAAGGCCTGTAATCCCCTCGGGGATATGGAGAGCTTGAGTTGTTTGCCAATTAGCATGTTCCTGCGGATTTGTACAAATGTCTTTGTTCCCAGGCTGAGGCAGGGAGGAAGTGCTGGGGAGAAAACTGAAGGAGTTTGAAGGTGGGGAAACTGGCTGAGTTTTCCTCCAGGGATGATGTTGACTAGGTGACGCCCTAGAGCTTTTTCCTGTAAAAGAACTGTCCTGGGCTCTGGCAGGTCTGTGTTGCCAGCTTCAAGGGACAGAAGGAAGCTAGGAGGTGGGGCTTTGTCATCCCTCTGTGGGAGCTTTCTCAGAGATGCAGGCCTGGCTGCCCAGGAGCCCCAGGAATAGTCCTGCAGCCCCCAAGGAGAGATTCACAGGAGCGAGTTGTGGGGTCTACAGAGCTGCACCCCTGAACTCGGGCACCCAGCGTTTCACCCTCATTTTGGATCTTAACATCAACTCTGGATCAATAAGGAAAAGCCTATTCACTGTTCTGTTACCTATGTCAAAAGATATGTCCCCTATGAAATAAAGTCATAGGAATAGAGAGACAGACATTCTTTAAAAACCGCAGAATGAGAATTTTTTTAAAAAAATTAAATGAAAAAGGAATTAATGAGAAAAGGAAACTCTGTGATAGAAACTAAAAATGTAATCACAGAATTAAAACTCACTATTAATCCCTTGGTGAGATTAAAGAACAGAGCTGGTGCCGTGAAATATTAAATCAGTGCTGTAGAGGTCAAGGTTGAAAACTCTCATCAAAAATTCAGAGGTAAAGATAAAGAAATTAAAATGACTAGAGGAAAGTTTATAGGTATGGAGACCAGAGAATAAAGCAGTGCCAAGCAGACGTTCCATGCTTGTGTGGGTGAGATTGGAGAGAAGCAATCATCCAGCAGACAAGAGAACGCCACACAAATCCTGGGTGTGCAGCTCAGAAGAGATCCACATATGCCAGGCAAACATCACTGAGATGGAACAATACCTAGACATCTCACAAAATGTTTGAAGGAGAAGGATTTTAAAAATCCTACAAGTATATGCATAGAGGAAGAAAAATCAGACAGGCTTCAGATTATTGTTGCCGTCAATTTCAATTGGGTACCTCTATACAGTTTTTAGAATAATAAAGAAAAAGATTGCAATACAATTGTTTGATACCCCACCATGGTTATTTAATGTTTGAAGTCTCAACAAAGATACTCTCAAACAGAGAACCTGAAAAAGTATTTAAAATTGTCAAGAGATGAAGCAGATTTAAGAACTGAGAGTGTTGAAGCCACTCCCTTGTACAAGCCACTCTCTTGTACTCCCTGTACAAAAGGACAGCGAACAAGTGCCTGTTTAACAAAGAAAAAATACAAGTTGTGAAAGTGGCACAAAGCAATGAAAGTTAAAAATATTCTCAAAAAGAGGCGAAGAGGACTCGGGAAGTAGATTTACTCTTGTCTGATATTTAGGAAAAATGTGGATTAAAGAATAGTTTTTAAAAAATTAAAAAGTTGAATTATAGACAGAATATATATGTCATATATATACGTAACAGAAAATACATTAAAATGTATAATAATGAGATGTAATGTAATATGTACATATGTTTACATACACGCGCGCACACACACACGCACACTCCCCCTCTCTCTCTGGAAGACAAAAAACAAAGACTACATGGTCCCACACCAAAGAGCAAGGAAGTATTACAATAATTTAGGTATTTCAAGATCTACTGTCTCAGTAACTTTCAAACAATCCAGTATTATTAATTATAGTAACTGCACTGCACATTGCATGCAGTGACTTACTTATTTTATAATAGAAGGTTGTGACTTTTGACAAGGAGAATAAATCTTAAAAGGTCTTATCAGAAAAAAGAGATTTTAATCATCTTTAGGTGATAATATAATATACTAAATAAATGTTACAACAATTAATGTAAAGGTATTACATTTCTGTAAGATAAAACTTTTCATGCTGTCTATAAGAGAAACTTTCAAAACAAAGTGAAACAGGAATTAAAAAGCAAATGGAATCCAAAATCCTTGGTATGTACCGAAAAGCTGAAAGCACGAACTAAGACTTATGTTCACAATAGTGAACACCGGGCGGGAACAACCCAAGTGTCCATCAATAGATGAATGAACAAACAACATGTGGTGTGTAAATATAAAAGAATATGATCTCTACTATAAAAAGGAGTGAAGTTCTGATACATGCTCCAACATGGATGAGGCTTGAATTCATTATGCTAACTGGAAGAAGCCAGACATAGAAGAACAAATACTGTATTATTCCATTTACATGCGTTACCTAGAATAAGCAAATTCATAGAGACAGAAGGTAGATTAGAGGTTGGCCAGTAGATTTGGTGTTGGTAGTGCCTGTAAGCTGGTTCCTGTGCCTCCATCATTCTTTGAATACTTCCTTACTTTCAAGCATGACAAGATGTTCCAGGCTCATTTGTACTTTCCCTTTCTAAACCCTGGACATTTCTCCAAGGAGTCCTTGTTCCTTTCAGTGAAGGCTAGTATTAAGAAGTCAAGATGTGAGTACTGGGTATGCTTATTGCTATTGGAGTGTTGCAGCTCCCACTGCCTTCATTGGAATTAGGAAATTAGCCTGGCCTCTCAACAGTGGGGTCCCAATGGCTCTCGCTTGGTTGAATGTGCTAGAAAAGGGGGGACATGCACCAAAGGAGCTTTTTTCTCAACTTCTCTCTATAAATGGAACAATTCTGACAAAAGCTTCCATTTGAGTCACCCTCCACCCAGGAGAAGATTAAAACCTCCTTGATCACTGTCGGCTATTGACAACTCCACTTACCTATCCTAAACCTGTTAAGCTCCATTAGGGGCCTTACACTTGCCTTGCCTAAACTCTTTTCTCTTCTAGTTGATGTTCACAGAGCTAAGGCACAGCAGGACCCAGGCCTCTTCCCAGAGGGAGTGGGATGTGGGGCAAGGGTGAGGGTCACCAGGGAGCTCATGTCCCTCGGCATGTCTTCATTCCAACCAGAGACCAAGAAAGGAAAGACATTCCAACTCTGGAGTTTCTGCTGCTCGCTCCCAGTGCAGGGAAGCTGCTGGCATATGGGTGCCTGCAGCACAGCCAGGGCTGGGAAGAAGCTCAGATATTGCAAATCCCGAGGGAAACGTGACTTCAGAGTTCTTTTCTAAGAAGCAGCCCTTTTGCTACCACAGGGAGGTACCTGCGGACAAAAATTATTTCTTTCATAGAAATAGTCCTTCTCAGTCTCCCTTTCTTATCACCAGAAAGAACTGAGTGATTCCCAGAGAGGGGAGGGCAGGAAGAGGAGTCCTGTGAACTGGGGAGCAGGGGATGCCCTTAAGCCTGAGTACCCCAGTAGTCATGATCCCCTTCCTCCCATACTTCTGAGGTCTTGGATGTGCTCCATGCCATGTCATCATTGATATGAACCTTCCCAACTGTGCCATTGCATGGGTCCGATGGTCACTGAGAATTTAGACATCTCACGCCTAGACAGGGACCTACTGTGCCTTAACAAACTGCTTTTCCTATATGCTGTAGCTGGGAGGGTCCTTCTCTCTCTCTCAATAACTTTATTAAAAGATAATTTGCATACCATTCAATTCACCTCTTAAAAGTGATTTGAGAAATAGCATTGAAACATGTACATTCAGTTCAGTTCAGTTCAGTCGCTCAGTCGTGTCTGACTCTTTGCCACCTCATGAATCGCAGCACGCCAGGCCTCCCTGTCCATCACCAACTCCTGGAGTTCACTCAGACTCACGTCCATCGAGTCAGTGATGCCATCCAGCCATCTCATCCTCTGTCCTCCCCTTCTCCTCCTGCCCCCAATCCCTCCCAGCATCAGAGTCTTTTCTAATGAGTCAACTCTTCGCATGAGGTGGCCAAAGTACTGGAGTTTCAGCTTTAGCATCATTCCTTCCAAAGAAATCCCAGGGCTGATCTCCTTCAGAATGGACTGGTTGGATCTCCTTGCAGTCCAAGGGATTCTCAAGAGTCTTCTCCAACACCACAGTTCAAAAGCATCAATTCTTTGGTGCTCAGCCTTCTTCACAGTCCAACTCTCACATCCATACATGACCACTGGAAAAACCATAGTCTTGACTAGACGGACCTTTGTTGGCAAAGTAATGTCTCTGCTTTTGAACATGCTATCTAGGTTGGTCATAATTTTCTTCCAAGGAGTAAGCATCTTTTAATTTTATGGCTGCAGTCACCATCTGCAGTGATTTTGGAGCCCCAAAAAATAAAGTCTGACATTACATTACCATATGTGAAATACATAACCAGTCCAAGTTCAATGCATGAAACAGGGCACTCAAAGCCGGTGCACTGGGACAACCCAGAAGAATGGGATGGGGAGGGGCGTGGGGGTAGTTCAGGACAGGGGGACACAAGTACACCCATGGCTGATTCATGTCAATGTATGGTAAAAACCACCACAATATTGTAAAGTAATTAGCCTTCAATTAAAATAAATAAATTAATTCTTTTTAAAAATGTGTACAATTCAATGGTTTTTTAGTAAATTCATAGATATATATAACTATTGCCATAGTCAATAAGAAACTCAGCCCTAAGAAACCACTAATCTACTCTGTTGCTGTAGATCTCCCTAGCATGGACTTTTAGATGAAAGGAATCTATAGTACACACAGTGTTTTGTGACTGGTTTCTTTCACTTAGTATTAGGTTTTCAAGGGTTGTCCTTGTTGAAGCCTGCATCGGCACTTCATTTCTTCCACATTCCTCTTGAGAGTAATAAGCAGGCCAAGTGTGGATCCATGGAATAGGGGACTATCTCCAGAGGCCCCCACATTCAGACTTGTGGTGAATGTGGCTCATTTCAGAGCATTTCATTTGCTTCCTTCTTAGGCTGTTGGTGGATCAAAGACCCTTAACTTCTCCCAGAAACATCCTGCCAGTCTGGTGCAGATTGTCTTTGTATTGTACATACAGGTTTCTGCTCAAGGCTACCATGGTTACCACCTTGATCTTGCCAAAGGATATTGGCTGGTTCCAGGTGTTTTGAATGTCCTCAGCCTACTATAACTCACCCTGGCAATGAAGAGAATCAAATAGTATGTGTAGGTGCCTGACCCTGGTGGGCTGTAGTTCATGGGGTCGCAAAGTGTCAGCAGTGTTTGAAGCAACTTAGCATATACCTGCGGAGAAGGCATTGGTACTCCACTCCAGTACCCTTGCCTGGAAAATCCCATGGATGGAGGAGCCTACAGTCCTCATGGAGGTGAGCTACAGTCCACGGGATTGCTAAGAGTTGGACACAACTGGGCGACTTCACTGTCACTTTTCACTTTCATGCATTGGAGAAGGAAATGGCAACCCACTCCAGTGTTCTTGCCTGGAAAATCCCAGGGATGGCGGATCCTGGTGGGCTGCCGTCTATGGGGTTGCACAGAGTCGGACACGACTGAAGCAACTTAGCAGCAGTAGCAGACACTTCCGAAGCTCTTCTGTGGGGTTCCAAGTCTTAAATTTTTCTTGGCAATCTTAGGTAAGGAAACATTCTTGACAGGCTTGGACTTGAACATAGGCTACCCACACTGTAACAGAGGTTTTAAACTTGTGATATGTTGGCCTGGACTTTTTAAAACTAGAAGTAACCAGAAAGCCACATGATCTGTCCAAATGTCAACATGGGGCAGGAAGAAGAGATTAGGCAGAATTTGTTTGAAAGTTAGTGAACGGACAGAAATGTTTATGCCCTGCTGACTTCAAACTGTTTGATAAACTGGTTCCAAACTTAAGATCCTAGAGGCAGAAATCCCAAATGAAATAGTGGTCAACCCAGTGGTATCTTATACTTAATCAGTTTTATTTTAAGAATGTAAAGAGGATTCAGATTGGTAAGTGCATTGATTCAACTGATCACAACAGGTCAAAAGTCTTGGCAGTAGTTTGGAAACCTGTTCACACAAGGCATTTTTATTCCTCTAGCACAAGCACCAAACAGAAGCCAATGGACACAGGTGATGTCTGTTTGCTGCTTTGATAACCTCAAAGATGCCATTTGATTTTGGGGGTGATGACAAAAGTGTTTCATGTGACTAAAAAGCCACCTTGCTTCATTCTGTAGCAGCAGAGGAAGTTCAGCTGCGGGTGAATGATTTCTTGAGTGTGGAAGAAAGTTCCAAAGTTAAGGTGACAAGAATTGCACTTGAAAAATTCTTCAGGCTCCATCTATAATTCTCAGTGGAGTTTTACAAGGTGCTTCCAAGACCAGGAAAGGGAAATTGCTGAATACTGTAAACAGCAATATATATATATATGTATATATATATCAGTTCAGTTCAGTTCAGTCACTCAGTCGTGTCTGACTCTTTGCCACCTCATGAATCGCAGCACGCCAGGCCTCCCTGTCCATCACCAACTCCTGGAGTTCACTCACACTCACGTCCATCGAGTCAGTGATGCCATCCAGCCATCTCATCCTCTGTTGTCCCCTTCTCCTCCTGCCCCCAATCCCTCCCAGCATCAGAGTCTTTTCTAATGAGTCAACTCTTCGCATGAGGTGGCCAAAGTACTGGAGCTTCAGCTTTAGCATCATTCCCTCCAAAGAAATCCCAGGGCTGATCTCCTTCAGAATGGACTGGTTGGATCTCCTTGCAGTCCAAGGGACTCTCAAGAGTCTTCTCCAACACCACAGTTCAAAAGCATCAACTCTTTGGTTCTCAGCTTTCTTCACAGTCCAACTCTCACATCCATACATGACTACTGGAAAAACCATAGCCTTGACTAGATGGACCTTTGTTGGCAAAGTAATGTCTCTGCTTCTGAATATGCTATCTAGGTTGGTCATAACTTTCCTTCCAAGGAGTAAACGTCTTTTAATTTCATGGCTGCAATCACCATCTGCAGTGATTTTGGAGCCCAGAAAAATAAAGTCTGACACTGTTTCCCCACCTATTTCCCATGAAGTGATGGGACCAGATGCCATGATCTGAGTTCTCTGAATGTTGAGCTTTAAGCCAACTTTTTCACTCTCCACTTTCACTTTCAACAAGAGGTTCTTTAATTCCTCTTCACTTTCTGCCATAAGGGTGGTGTCATCTGCATATCTGAGGTTATTGATATATTTCTCCCGGCAATCTGGATTCCAGCTTGTGTTTCTTCCAGCCCAACATTTCTCATGATGTATTCTGCATATAAGTTAAATAAGCAGGGTGACAATATACAGCCTTGACATACTCCTTTTCCTATTTGGAACCAGTCTGTTGTTCCATGTCCAGTTCTAACTGTTGCTTCCTGACCTGCATATAGGTTTCTCAAGAGGCAGGTCAGGTGGTCTGGTATGCCCATCTCTTTCAGAATTTTCCACAGTTTATTGTGATCCACACAGTCAAAGGCTTTGGCATAGTCAATAAAGCAGAAATAGATGTTTTTCTGGAACTCTCTTGCTTTTTCCATGATCCAGCGGATGTTGGCAATTTGATCTCTGGTTCTTCTGCCTTTTCTAAAACCAGCTTGAACATCTGGAAGTTCACGGTTCACATATTGCTGAAGCCTGGCTTGGAGAATTTTGAGCATTACTTTACTAGCATGTGAGATGAATGCAATTGTACAGTAGTTTGAGCATTCTTTGGCATTGCCTTTCTTTGGGATTGGAATGAAAACTGACCTTTTCCATTGCTGTGGCCACTGCTGAGTTTTCCAAATTTGCTGGCATATTGAGTGCAGCACTTTCACAGCATCATCTTTCAGGATTTGGAATAGCTCCACTGGAATTCCATCACCTCCACTAGCTTTGTTCATAGTGATGCTTTCTAAGGCCCACTTGACTTCACATTCCAGGATGTCTGGCTCTAGGTCAGTGATCACACCATTGTGATTATCTGGGTCGTGAAGATCTTTTTTGTACAGTTCTTCTGTGTATTCTTGCCACCTCTTCTTAATATCTTCTGCTTCTGTTAGGTCCATACCATTTCTGTCCTTTATCAAGCCTATCTTTGCATGAAATGTGCCCTTGGTATCTCTAATTTTCTTGAAGAGATCTATCTATACACACACACACACACACACATATATTTACTGCAATATATATATAAAATCCAGTGAATGTGAGGCCAGAGGTTATCAGGGCAAACACGGACATGGCTTCTAGACATCTCAAGGCCACAAGTGATTTTGCTGCTTGATTTATAGACAGTTCTATTGTGATATAATTTACATACAATATCACCAGTTGTAAGTGCAGAATTCAATGGGCTTTTGACAAATATTTTCAGGTGTGTGATCATGACCATGATCAAGGTATAAGACTTTTCTGTGCCCCCAAATTTCCTGGTGTTTCTTTACAGTCAGTTGCCTTTGCACAACTTCAGTCATGAGAAGCTGCTGATGCATTTTCTAGTTGTCTCTGCTATGGGTCTCCGGACCTCCCTCGGAACATCTCTGCCATCTTCAGCATTCTTTTTTTTTTTTTTTTAAACTTTACATAATTGTATTAGTTTTGCCAAATATCAAAATGAATCCGCCACAGGTATACATGTGTTCCCCATCCTGAACCCTCCTCCCTCCTCCCTCCCCATACCATCCCTCTGGGTCGTCCCAGTGCACTAGCCCCAAGCATCCAGTATCGTGCATCGAACCTGGACTGGCATCTCGTTTCATACATGATATTTTACATGTTTCAATGCCATTCTCCCAAATCTTCCCACCCTCTCCCTCTCCCACAGAGTCCATAAGACTGTTCTATACATCAGTGTCTCTTTTGCTGTCTCATACACAGGGTTATTGTTACCATCTTTCTAAATTCCATATATATGCGTTAGTATACTGTATTGGTGTTTTTCCTTCTGGCTTACTTCACTCTGTATAATAGGCTCCAGTTTCATCCACCTCATTAGAACTGATTCAAGTGTATTCTTTTTAATGGCTGAGTAATACTCCATTGTGTATATGTACCATAGCTTTCTTATCCATTCATCTGCTGATGGACATCTAGGTTGCTTCCATGTCCTGGCTATTATAAACAGTGCTGCGATGAACATTGGGGTACACGTGTCTCTTTCCCTTCTGTTTTCCTTAGTGTGTATGCCCAGCAGTGGGATTACTGGATCATAAGGCAGTTCTATTTCCAGTTTTTTAAGGAATCTCCGCACTGTTCTCCATAGTGGCTGTACTAGTTTGCATTCCCACCCACAGTGTAAGAGGGTTCCCTTTTCTCCACACCCTCTCCAGCATTTATTACTTGTAGACTTTTGGATCGCAGCCATTCTGACTGGTGTGAAATGGTACCTCATAGTGGTTTTGATTTGCATTTCTCTGATAATGAGTGATGTTGAGCATCTTTTCATGTGTTTGTTAGCCATCTGTATGTCTTCTTTGGAGAAATGTCTATTTAGTTCTTTGGCCCATTTTTTGATTGGGTCATTACTGCAGATTCTAAGTGCCTCCACCTCCTTGAACTCTGATCTGTTCTTCAACTCAATAGGCTTGCTGGTCTCAGTTTTGATCCCCCTCCCTGTGCTGTGGCTTGGAAATTCCCTCTGGGCAGACAGCTAGGACAGGTGTAGCCTCATAGGTGGTTTTTCCTGAGGCCAAAATCACAGTCCTGTATCCTGTGTGATATGTGTATGAGACATTTTTACCTGGTTTTTAGTTGTTTAGCCTAGGATGGCAATTTCTTAAGCTATTAATTCTTCACGAGCAGAAGTGGGACTGCTTTGACTCATAGTTTACTGTTTGCACAATGATCTCATGTTACCTGGAGTCACCAGAAGGTACAGTCAGGCTGATGGCCACTCCCTTGTGGCAGGTGTACAGTTTCAGCTAAAATGGAAAAATTGTGTTTCCAGTTTGGAATCCATTGCCTCCTCAAGGCATGAAGAAGTATACAGATATGTTTTAATTTTGCCCTAAAGAATAACGGCAATAGAACAATAGCTATCATCCAGCAAGCATTTATTATGTGCCAGGCACCACGCTAAGCACGTTTAATATCCTAATTTAATCCTCAAACACTGTGAATTAGGTACCACCTTTATTCTCTTTCACAGATGAGGAAACTGCGTGTGTGTGGTAATGGTTTGGGACACACTAGAGGCCACCTGGGCTTTCCAGGTGGTGCTAGTGGTAAAGAACCTGCCTGCCAATGCAGGAGACTCGGCAGACGTGAGTTCAATCCCTGGGTCGGGCAGATTCCCCTGGAGAAGGGAATGGCAACCCACTCCAGTATTCTTGCCTGGAGAATCCCATGGGCAGAGGAGCCTGGCAGGCTACCGCCCGTAGTGTCGCAAAGAGTCAGACATGACTGAAGCGACTTAGCGCACATGCAAATGCCACCTATTCCGTCTTCTTGACTAAAATAAAATTTCCAATCATTGACCCCCCAGAACTGTAAAAGACATTATATAAAGAAGAATTAAGAGAACTAAACAGAAGTGGTTGGATTTTTTCACTTGTATCTCAAATAATTCTGTTTTTGCCACTAATGACCCAGAGGTCCCATTTGATGCTTTAGTAGATAATACTCCTTCACATCTGCAGCCAGTTAAAAATTGGGTCAAAGACACTTATTTAAAGTCACCAAAGTTGTCAAAAATAAACCCCACTAGACCTTATTACTTGTACTAATGTTAGGTCAGGTCATAAAAGGAACATGAAAGGTAAAGACTAAAAATGTCACCCTAGCCAATGCCTTCTGGAAATTTGCCAATGCAGGGACCAACCCCAAAGAGACCTAGACTACTATCTCTATGTACAAAGAAAAACCCTATCACAGGCGTTATTAAAATATGAGAATTGATGGAGCAATTTTGATGTTGGTAAAAAATTATGACACTAAAAATATTTTCAAATATCCTTGTGAAAGGGACCATAATTTTCTCATGTATTAATTATAAATTAAGCACTATCAGTCTCTGTCTCAATTCTTAATGAGTATTTTTATCTGAGTTCATTTTTATTGAATCTCCCATGGGAGAAGAATGCTGGATCTACAGATATTTGACCAGGGCCCATTTATCATGGGCCATTTGCTGTGGCCATAAATTTTGTGGTTGAATGACAATGAGTGAAGAAGGAGTAGAGCAAGAAGTGGATTGAGGTTGAGAAATAGGATAGGATTAAAGGTGGGTTTACACAGAAAACAGTTTGTACATTTTGATACAGTTCAAAATGACCTGGTAAAAGTACCATGTTGAAATGTTTTTTGAATGAAAATAGCAACATTAAAATGGACTGCTTCACTTATATGCCCATCAAAACCCTCACCTCAGCTCAGAAGATTCACAAGCACAACACACATTGTTTTGGCTTTTTCTGCAAACCCTAAAAGCTGTGATTGGAATCCTGGGTTGTGAGACCAATGTGCTGAACCAAGATCCTGAGCTAGTGAGTGAACCTAGCTGGGCACTTAATTCCCACTGAGGTTTTGATGTCCTCAGTTTATCACTTAGGGAATGACTCCACCTAAGTGATACACACTTTGTTTTGTTTTGGGTTTGTTATGTGTGTATGTGTGCCCATGTATGTAATAAATGGAGATAAACAAAACTTTAATGAAATCTGCAAAAGGCAACCAATTAGTAATGGTGATATGGAACAAATGAGAACAGTAAATACTAGTGTCATGTTGGAAATGTAATTCCAGAAATCATGAGCCTACATATCTGAGTTCATTATTTTGGTGATTCAGAAGTATTTTGGAAAGTGTGGCATAATGGCTGATTTTTCTTTCTTGTATATGATACACTGTTGTTTAGTCGCTACGTTGTTTCCAACTCTTTTGCAACCCCATGCGCTGTAGCCCGCCAGGCTCCTCTGTCCATGGGATTTCCCAGGCAAGAATGCTAGAGTGGGTTGCCATTTCCTTCTCCAGGGGATCTTCCCCACCCAGTGACTCAAACCTGTGTCTCCTGAATTGGCAGGTGGATTCTTCACCACAAAGCCACCTGGGAAGCTCATGTAGTAGATAGCTCCATTTTTGCTGAGCACATGGCTTCCCAGAAGAAAGACTACGTTTCCCAGACTTCTCCACAGATAGTTAAAAGAGTTAATAAAGCTTTGTAATAAAGTTCTCTCTATGGGGTATAAGTCATGTGTGCAACTTGGAGGTTGTGCCCTTGAAGGGAAGAGGCATGTTCTCCCCTGGCCCTTCTAGCTGGCTGGAATATGGACACATGGTGGGTCATTTTGAACCAGGTGAATGAGGAAACCCCAGGATGACAGAGCAACAAGAGAGAGGAAGCCTGGCTCCTGACAACTTCACAGCCAGGACTGCCATCCTGCCCAGACTTACGGTTTCTGACCTGTTTCTTAACTAGCACTGTAGTAAGTCAGGGATCCATTGTAATTGTTTCCATGCTTGTCTCCATTACCAGGCTGTGAACTCCTTATGAAGATCTCTCCCCATATTTCCAGTTCCTCACTGTAGCCCCAGAACTACTCTGGGTCCTGGCACAGAAAAGGCCCTTGTGAATGTTTATCGAATGAATGAATGAATGAATGTTCTGTGATATATACCAGCTTGTGACGGAAGTCGTGACAGATCGTCAGAAGAACTGTGGAGGAAGAGCCACCTCCCATTTGAAATGTATGTCTAGGAATTTCTGTTTGGCTGCTTGTAACAGAAAACCCAAATAACAGTGACCTACAGCATAGTCATTCATTTTCTTCACATGGTGAGGGTTTGCGAGTGGGTGATTTCTGAACTGGGTCTAGTGCCATCAGGCCTAAGTTTCTGCCAGTCACTTTGCCTCTTCCTCATGGTGCCAATATAGTAGCCAAACTCCAACCATCATGTTTATGTTCCAGAAAAGCAGGAATATCAAATGGTGAAAGGGAAAGCTAGCCAAGCCTGTCCCCTCCTAAAGGGCTCATGCTGCTCCAGATCTGCAGGGACCAGGACAAGAGTATGAAGGGAGACCCAGCTACTATATGTTTGTCTATTTAAAAGTTGTTAATTCAAGTCAGCAGACTATTAAATAGCATATCTTCATCTTATTGCTTTGACAAAAATACCTTCAAAATGACAAAATCTAGAATATATGTCGTTATAATTTTTATATGACTGAAAATCAACAAAATACCAAAGATGAATTTAATTATGACTGAATATATCTGTGTATTCTTTTGATGAGCTGGCAAAGTCTGAATGAATAATAAAATCAAGGTACACACAATTCATAAGTTATTATATATTTATTCCATATTGTTTTGGCTTTCATCTCAACAAAATTAAATAATTATGTTATTATCAAGGTTTTCACAAATTTGTATTCTACTAACAGTAATGATCTAATGATCTAAAGCAGAGGTTGGCAAAATATGATCTGCAGGTCTGTTGCCTGTTTTTGTAAATAGAGTTTTATTGGCATTCAGCCAGACTCATTTTTTACATGTTGTCCATGGCTGTTTTCATGTTACAGTGTTAGAGTTGAAGAGTTGTGACAGAGACCATATAGCCTATAAGCCTGAAATATTTACTCTCTAGTCCTTTAAGAAAAAGTTTGCCAACTCTTGATCTAAAGGATTAAAACATAAAATGTAATTGTAGTGAAAATATACAGAATTTGAACATATTTTTATTAAAAAGTGTCAAAAATAAGTGAACATAGGGAATTCCCTGGCAGTCCAGTAGTTAGGATTCTGTGCTTTCACTGCCAAGGGCCCAGATTCAGTCCCTGGTAGAGGAACTAAGATCCTGCAAGTTGCAAGGTGTGGCAGAAGAAAAAAGAAAAAGACGATGGCAATTAAAAACAAGTGACCATAAAAGCCAAAGAATTAAGATCATTTTTCATATACATATTCTAGAGAAGTTTTTTCTAAAGAAGTCATCAGTTCAGTTCAGTCCAGTCGCTCAGTCGTGTCCAACTCTTTGCGACCCCATGAATCGCAGCACGCCAGGCCTCCCTGTCCATCACCATCTCCCGGAGTTCACTCAAACTCACGTCCATCAAGTCGGTGATGCCATCCAGCCATCTCATCCTCTTTCGTCCCCTTCTCCTCCTGTCCCCAATTCCTCCCAGCATCAGAGTCTTTTCCAATGAGTCAACTCTTCACATCAGGTGGCCAAACTCTACATCAGCTGGAGTTTCAGCTTTAGCATCATTCCTTCCAAAGAACACCCAGGGCCGATCTCCTTTAGAATAGACTGGTTGGATCTCCTTACAGTCCAAGGTACTCTCAAGAGTCTTCTCCAACACCACAGTTCAAAAGCATCAATTCTTCAGTGCTCAGCTTTCTTCACAGTCCAACTCTCACATCTGTACATGACCACTGGAAAAATCATAGCCTTGACTAGATGGACCTTTGTTGGCAAAGTAATGTCTCTGCTTTTCAATATGCTATCTAGGTTGGTCATAACTTTCCTTCCAAGGAGTAAGCATCTTTTAATTTCATGGCTTCAATCACCATCTGCAGTGATTTTGGAGCCCCAAAAAATAAAGTCTGCCACTGTTTCCACTGTTTCCCCATCTATTTCCCATGAAGAAGTCATAATTATTTAAAATTAAAAGGTAAAATATAAATTATAATTCATGTATAAGAGCAGTATTATTTAAATGCATTTATTTTATTTTTAAAAATTTAGCTAAACAAATCTTATTAAACATCTTTATATTTCTATAAAAATAAAACTTGGCACTCTGTCATTCAATATCCACATGACTGCTGAGGTTAACACCTCATATCATGTTTTGTGTCTGCTGCTGCTGCTGCTAAGTCGCTTCAGTCGTGTCCAACTCTGTGTGGCCCCATAGACAGCAGCCCACCAGGCTCCCCCGTCCCTGGGATTCTCCAGGCAAGAACACTGGAATGGGTTGCCGTTTCCTTCTCCAATGCATGAAAGTGAAAAGTGAAAGTGAAGTTGCTCAGTCGTGTCCAACTCTTAGCGACCCCATGGACTACAGCCCACCAGGCTCCTCCATCCATGGGATTTGCCAGGCAAGAGTACTGGAGTGGGGTGCCATTGCCTTCTCTAGACCTACACATATACAAATTTGAGAGTAATATGAATTGTTGAGTATGGAAAAATGTTCTTAAGCTGCCATGTACAACTGCTATGAACAGGGGGCAGTAATAGTAATAGTGAACTGCTAATAGTGAGGACCCCCCAGAAGGGGACTGAAACTGGGAAAGGAGCAAGGAAATGGATGCTTGGCACAACAGGGAAGTAGGGTACTTTGGTCTGTTAGGATATGATATTCATGCTATGTACTGGGAAGGAATTAACAATTTTTCCTGTTACCTAAGCTCTTCTGCCTTTGATCCTTCCTGATTTCAGAAGCAGCATTCATCTCCAGGGTCATCAGGCACAGGCACAAAATTTCCAGACTCAGTATCGCTTCAGGGAAACAGGGCAGGGGGTGTGGAAGTGTATTTCCCTGGGGCCTGAGTGGTGTTTGTAATAGGAACAGATGTCTAGGGCACGGATAGCTTGTGTCAGTGTTAAGCACGTGATCTCAAATGATAGAGAATGTCTTTGTGTTCATTAAGAAAAGTGTGTGCTTATACATGCCTGTGCATGTATGCATAATATGCAAGGCCTACTAAGTCATGGGGCCCAGAATGGGGTCTGAGGACAGACAATACTAAAAAAGCTTTCTTGGAAATCCACCCAAATGACTTCTGCTTACATTTTATTGGCCGTAACTATATGCTTTGTCCATTGATGGCTACAGTGAAGCCTGGGCACATTGTAAGCTGGAAAACCAGGGAGAAGGGGAAAAACTATAATGTTGCCTGTGAGTAGTCTCCGCTACACTGCCCTCTCCTCTCTGCTCTATCTGGCCTTGACCTCCTCCAATATCTTTTCCCTGCCCACATACACAGGTCCTCCCTGGAGTACCTCTGTCTCTATGTCACTCAGCTCAAGCTCCCTGCTTGAGGGAGCTTCACTCCCAGCCAGGACTGAAATGCTCTGGACAAAGAAACTGAGAGTGGGAAACCCCAGGGGGCTCCTCAGTTCTCCCCCAAGCAGCGCCTCCAGAAGCACGTCATTGTCTGTGAGTTGTCACAGAGCTAACTGGCATGAGCAGTGCAGGGGCCAGGTGCCACCTGCCTCCATGCTTCCTCTTCACCCAGGTGTGGAAGGACCTTATCACCGACTAGTTATGGGCTATTGTCCTCTGAAGAGCTGCCAGAGGGTTTTGCTGCATTCCTGTCGATCAGCGAGCTGTGTCTCTGCAGGAAGATGAGGGCCCCACTCAGGCCAACCACAGGGATCCAGCTCCAGCTGGGGGATGGAGGTGGGGGCCTCCGTTAGTTCTCCTCCCCTCTGGGACCCTGCCCCTGTCAATGTTAATGTAATAAAGAGAAGGAGATTTGGAGGAGCATGACTCAAGTCTGGGAAGGAAGGAGATATCTTTTTACATAATTTGTTACTGGAGGCATGCCAAGAAGAATCACATTTTGTGGGCACAGAAGTACGCCAGACTTCAGGTATTTTACCCGAGGCTAGATCACAGTGATCTCACCTTGCTCCCCTTTACCCCTGAGACTTGGAGCATCCGTTACTCCACTGAGTGCAAAACTCAAGCGAAGTAAGTGGTGACTGACAGCTGAATCTGGAGGCTCGGATTTAGAACGAAGCAGGAACTCTGGTGGAAGAAGTGGAGCTCAGAGGAACCAGGAACTGTCGGGGAGAGAGTGGGCATGTGTCGGAGGTTGGCTGCGGATAACCCACATGTATTTGCTTGCCGAGGCAGTGGTCAGGCCACTTCTTTCCTTATAACTTCCTCTTTTTTTGGCACCTGCAATCCCTGAGATGCACATGTGGGCATGGCAGTGAATTTCCTGGGTGTCTTGATAGGCAGCCTTTTCAGAAATATTAATAGATCTATGTATGTGTATGTATGTAAATGTGTGTAAACCCGTGTTGATGGGCATGTCCGAGAGTGAGTGTGCAAGTACCTGTGGGTGCCTGGGTGCAGTCAGACCCTCTTGCCTTCCTTGTGACTCCCCTCTATCGATTTCATCTCTCACTCTGAATGCACATGCGGAAGAGCTGAGGTCCCTAAACTGCCGCCACTCAAAAAAATGAATGTACAGAGCAGCAACTCAAGCCAAAGCCTCAGGGAAGCAGCTTTGCAAGCTGAACACCCTGCAGAAAAATAAGCCAAAGAGCTCGTGCCAGTCAGTGGCTGGTTTTCACTTCACACCTGGGAGACCTGCCAGGTGTCACTGATGAATATTAGTGAAGCACAGAGTGGCCGCAGACCTTGAGGGGCTAGGGTGGAGGTAAAATGAGCTGGTTGGACAAGTAAAACAGGGAGACTTTTCTCATGACTTCCTGGCTACATCTTGTGCAGAGGAGCCAACAAAGGTCTTGTTATTTCTGTAGGAAAATTGTGTTGTGTGTATAGGTTTAAGTATGTGTGGTATCAGTGTAAGTATGCGTGTGTGCACAGAGTATGTGTGCAAGTATAGGCATATGCATGCATGTGCACACATGAGTGCGTGAGTATGTCTGTGTGCATGAGTATATGTGTACACACATGTGCATGTGGATGCACTCTAAAATACGACAATTGTCATAAAGGGTGCAGGACCCATATCATGCTTTTAGCTAGAGAGTTCATACCAGCATCCATGCTTGTGAATTCCCTGAGGTTACATGCAAAAATGTGTTTTTTTGTGTGTGTTTCTTCAAACAAAGCCCTGGTTTCCCTTAGGTTCTCCACCTTTCCAGATGATGTAGGACTGTGATAGGCAGAATAATGACCTCCAACATCCTAATCTCCAGAACCTGTAAATATGCCATATTATGTGGCAAAGGAGAATTAAGGTTGCAGATGGAATTAAAGGTGCTAATGAGTTGACTTTGAGATAGAGAGAGCATCTGGACATCCAAGTGGGCCGAATGTAGTCACAAGAGTCCTTCTAAGTGAAAGATGGAAGCAGAAGAGGCACTCGAGAGTAGCAACATATGAAAAAGACCCAACCAACCATCATTGGCTTTGAAGAAGGAAGGGGACCATGATCTGAGGAATGTAAACGGCCCCTAGAAACTAAAAAGGCCAGAAAACAGATTCTCCCCTAGAGCCTCCAGAAAGGAAGGCAGCCTGCCCACACCTTGATTTTAGTCCAGTGAGACTCATTTCAGAGTTCTGACCTCCAGAGCTACAAGAAATTAGTGTTGTTTTAAGCCATTCAGCACAGACTCGAGTCAGACACGACTGAAGTGATTTAGCAGCAGCAGCAGCAGTTCAGTTCAGTCTAGTCGCTCAGTTGTGTCCAACTTTTTGTGACCCCATGGAATGCAGCACACCAGGCTTCTCTGTCCTTCACCAACTCCCAGAGCTTGCTCAGACTCATGTTCATCGAGTCGGTGATGCCATCCAACCATCTCATCTTCTGTCGCCCTCTTCTCCTGCCCTCAATCTTTCCCACCATCAGGGTCTTTTCAAATGAGTCAGCCCTTCGCATCAGGTGGCCAAAGTATTGGAGTTTCAGCTTCAACATCAGTCCTTCCAATGAACACTCAGGACTGATCTCCTTTAGAATGGACTGTGTGGAACTCCTTGCAGTCCAAGGGACTCTCAAGAGTTTTCTCCAACACCACAGTTCAAAAGCATCAATTCTTCAGTGCTCAGCTTTCTTTATAGTCCAACTCACATCCATACATGACTACTGGAAAAACCATATCTTTGACTAGACAGACCTTTGTTGGCAAAGAAATGTCTCTGCTTTTTAACATAGTGTCTAGGTTGGTCATAGCTTTTCTTCCAAGGAGCAAGTGCCTTTTAATTTCATGGCTGTAGTCACCATCTGCAGTGATTTTGGAGCCCCCCAAAATAAAGTCTGTCACTGTTTCCATTGTTTCCCCATCAATTTGCTGTGAAGTATGGGACTGGATGCCATGATCTTAGTTTTCTGAATGTTGAGTTTTAAGCCAACTTTTTCACTCTTCTCTTTCACTTTCATCAAGAGGCTCTTTAGTTCTTCTTCGCTTTCTGCCATAAGGTTGGTGTCATCTGCTTATCTGAGGTTACTAATATTTCTCCCGGCAATCTTGATTCTAGCTTGTGCTTCATCCAGCCCAGCATTTCGCATGATGTACTCTGCATATAGTTAAACAAGCCAGGTGACAATATACAGCCTTGACAAACTCCTTTCCCGATTTGGAACCAGTCTGTTGTTCCAAGTCCAGTTCTAACTGTTGCTTCTTGAACTGCATACAGATTTCTCAGGCGGCCACTCAGTTTGTGGTAATTTGTCACAGCAGCCACAAGGAGCTAATACAAAGACTGTTTCTTTACTTAATCATGTTACTTCACACTTCCAGGCCCTGTGCTGGCCTCCCCAGTCCTCCTCACGACTCTGGGGATGTGCCTTGCTCCTCCCCTTGGAGCAGGAGGGAAACTGGCTCAGTTAGGTGAAGTGGCTTGCTGAAACTCATTCAGATGTTAAGTGGGGAAGGTCCCTTATATACCCAAGGTTGGCAAGGTGTGGATTTAGCCAGGAGGCAGTGTGGAGCGGTGGGCAGAGCTGCACTGGCAATGGGGAGACCTGTGTCTTAGCCTAGGCTCCATCCTAACTTATTGTAGGACTTAGGGCAAGTCACCCACCCCTCCCTGGGCCTCAGTTTCCCCATCCTTAAAGTGAGAGAATTGTAACAGAGAACTCTCAATCCTGAGGCTCAATGACTCCAGGCAAGAAGATATATGTGTATATATATATACACATATGTATGTATATACATACTAAAGCGGCTTATTAAGACTCTAGGAACAACTAGAAGGAGGAGGCACTGCCCTTCCCCACCTCTCACATCTTATTGCCTGGGACCAAAGCAGCTGGATGGGGCCCAGCAGTGGTGGTAGTGACCCTGCTGAGGAGAGAAGAGAGTGGAGTAACTGGTTGTGTGTGTTAGTGGCTGAGTCGTGTCCAGCTCTTTTGCGATACCATGGACTGTAACCTGCCAGGCTCCTTTGTCCATGGGATTTCCCAAGCAAGAATACTGGAGTGGGTTGCCATTTCCTTCCAGGGGATCTTCCCATCGCAGGGATCTAACCTGTGTCTCCTGCTTGGCAGGCTAATTCCTTACCACTGGGCCACCAGGGAAACCTGGAGTAGTTAGTCAGGGTATGAAATTAGAGCATGAGAGAGAGCAGGTAAAGGGAAGAACCCCAGGTGTCTCCCCACCTCCAAAGTTCCTGAGATGCCACCTGGGATTATTCTAGTTCTGCAGTTTTGATGGTGAGGTTGCTTTCACGAGCAGGCATATGTACTTAGGAAATGACTTGATTTCCCAGTGATTCCCTCTGGCTCAGAGAGTAAAGAATCTCCTATAATGCGAAAGATCCAGATTCAATCCTTGGCTTGGGGAGATCCCCTGGAAAAGGGAATGGCAACCACTCCAGTATTCTTGCCTGGAGAATCCCATGGACAGAGTAGCCTAGAGGGCTACAGTCCACGGGATCATAAGAGTCGGACACGATTGACACTTTCACTTTCACCTGCTCCCAGGGTTTGGTGGTCTCCTCCCAGTATCAGACAGATAAAGAGCCTGGACTTGGAGTCAGGAGGCCTGAATCTACCAACCTGCCTGGTCATTGCCTCTGTGGGCTGTAGGGAGGACCTGTGAGCTACGGAGGTGAGAATGATTTGGCCTTATGGGAGCCTATTGTTCCTGAGCTCTTTCCCTCATTCTGGAGAACCATAGCCCCCCATGTATTTTACTCATCAAGTGGCAAAGAAGACAGCATACAGCTTATATAGTGTCCATCCACCCTTGGACCTGGGCCTAGCACTCCAGTCCCTTGCTACTCCCAGGGTGGTTTGTGGCCAGCAGCATCTGCATCCCCTGGGAGTGTTTTTGTTTTGTTTCATTTTTTAATAAATGCAGGGTCTCCTGATCCATGTGCACACAAGTGTGAGAAGCCCTACTGCAGAGACTATAGCTCTGCTCCCCTGGTCCTCCCCAAAGGTGATGAGGACCACCCAGAACCCAGGCCCTTTCTGGGCCTCATTCTGGCTCTCTCCACCCTGGGATGTCCTGCCCAAAGAGACCAAGCCTGCATGCAGGACTTGTACTGCCCTCTTCTGCGAGGCTGTTGTACCTCTAGCCCCAAGGGATGGTCAAAGGGTGACTGTGGGAGTAGGAAAGGGGTTATGGGGGTGTGGGGTGGATCTTTGGCATGAGGGCTTGAACAAGAACCTTACATGGACACAAGATCCTAACTGTTCAGGATGGAGTAAGGCAGGAGGGTAGAAAGAGGGGAGCAGGTACTGCGGGCTGCAAGAGTCCTCTTTTTACTAGTCCTGGGTTCTTAAACTGTCAAGAGTGGGCCTGTGCAACTTTATAAAATAATTGTCCTAGCAACGGATTGGGTACATATCTGACTGTGACAGTCTATGAGTTGATTTTTAAGGTGGGGGTAATTAAAAGATTTCTTTGAAGAAGGGGCATTGGAGCTGGGCTTTGACAGATGAGTAGGAGTTCAGTTGGTTGAGAATGAAGGAGATAGAACTATGTGAGCAAAGATGTGGAGGTAGGGAAGGATGAGGCATTTGTGGGAAAAGATGAACTTTATGCTGGAGTATTTTTACTTTGGGACCAAATCATGTAGGAGAGGAGTCTGGGGACTCCTCGAAGATTACGAGCTGGGAAACTGCAAGGTAAGGACAGCATTTTAGGGGAAGTTTTGGGTGGAAGCATGGGGAATTTGGGGGAGGGATACGAGCAGCAAGGGGCTTCCCTGGTAGCTCAGCTGGGAAAGAATCTGCCTGCAATGCTGGAGACCTGGGTTTGATCGCTGTTTGGAAAGGTCCTCTAAAGAAGGGAATAGCTACCCACTCCACTATTCTTGCCTGGAGAATTCCATGGACAGAGGAGCCTGGCAGTCTACAGTCCATGGAGTCACAAAGAGTCAGACACGACTGAGCGACTTTCCCTTTACCAGCAGCAAAATGCTGAAATGTTCTCCTGTGGCTCCTCCTTCTAAATTTCTTGCTGCTGAGTGGACAGCATAACATGGATCACAGATCAGAGTGTGAAGATTTGCAGACCCCACACCTACTTTCTGATCCTTTATCCAGATCCAGGAAATTGGTTGAGAGAATCAGGGGAATGGCTGGGTCATCAGCAGACCCTCAAAGCATCTTTGAGGACTATTGCAGATTGCTCTGTCTGTATTGGAATATTAATGCAAGGGGAGAGGTCACATTTGTCATTAATCAAGCAGTAGCGAGAGCAAGTGCAAGGAGCTTGCACTGATTCCGAACACATCAAACAAAATGGCGCCCAGCAGCCAGCGATAGCAGCCTTGGAGAGGCTGGTCAAATTGGATTAGCAGATCAAATGTCTGTTCTAATGCCTGAGAGATGGACGAGGCACATATTAAATGGTCCACAGGCGGGCATGTTTCGAGTACTTAATCAACCCTTCACTTCCCTCCTCCAGGGATGGGGGAAGCCTCAGTGCCACCCATGGTGAAAAATTACCCATCCCTGCAGGATCTCTCCCTGCCATTTCCACTGTACAATGTACATGAATTATAGAAAGAGTTCAGGGAAGACAGTGTAAAGCCAGCTGGCAATGGAAAATGCATAGGTCTGGGATCAGGAGACCTGGGTGCGGGTCCTGTTTCTCCACCTGCTCACTATGCGACTGTGGGTCTGTCATTCCCCTCTCTGGGCCTCAGTGCTCCCTTCAAGGCCTCCTTGCTTTTATGAGCTTGAAACAGTTCTCTGAGGATGCTTACAGGAGGCAGCAGGCAAAGTGGCTTGTGTAGCCAAGTGGTTTTTCTGGGGTGAAGATTTGCTCTGGGTGCCCTTGGGTTTTCTCTTTGTGACTTGAATTCAGCCTCAGCCTACAGGGTAGAAAGCCACTTCCATCCTCTCATCACTCCCCTTCCTCTTTTCTCAATTAAGAGACTTAAATTTTAGAGCCAGAGAGCACCAAAGAAGCTGTCAGGGCCCCTTTGTCAGAGTCCCGGAGTCATCCCTTTCTATTCTCTGTTAAGATCTCCTCCAGGGTGGTTTTTGAGCTGGGATCCCCCCCACTGCTCTTACCTAATGATGAAACCCTTGATTAAGCTCATTTTCCTTCTCAAAGGAAAAACTAAAGGTAGGGGGAGATGGTCCCATGTTAGACTTTGCATCAAGGCCCATTATGCCAGCTACATGGTGACCTTGACTTCAATGGCCCCAGGCCCATCCTTCTATGGTTCAGGAAACTGAGGCCCAGACATGGGAATGGCTTTACCCAAGATCCCAGGGTGAGTTTGCGTTTACTGTGGAGCCAGGGCTGGTCCTCTCCAGTGCATTCCTTCCTCCCCTTCCCCATAGACCTGCCCACCTAAGCCAAGGGTGGGGCCCCCACTGGGCCTGGTTGGCAGAGGACATAGTCACAGTGGAGCCCACTGTGCTTACCTAGAATGTCTTTCTCTCAGTCCTGAGCCCTGAGATCCTTTCTTGGTCACATGGATGTTCCCTTTGCAGGCTTCATATGCACCAGGAGAGTACAGTTTATTCCTTTCCTCGCAGAAGCATTTCCTACAATTAGAGTAAGCACTCCCACTCCACCCCACAGGGACCCACCAGGTTCTAGGAGGGTCTACTTTACTTCAAGGAAGCTTAGTAAGCCTCCTCATAACTATCCTTATTAAGCACCAAATATAGACATTAAAGAAAGCAAAATAAAATCTGGGGGGAAAGTCCAATAAGTAAATCCCACAAACTTCTAGTGAAAATTTGGGCTCCATCACTCTAATTCTACTACCCATCAGTGGGCTTCCCTGGTAGCTCAGATGGTAAAGAATCCACCTGCAATGCAGGAGACCCTGGTTGAAGCTCCAATACTTTGGCCACCTGATGCAAAGAGCCAGCTCATTAGAAAAGACCCTGATGCTGGGAAAGATTGAAGGTAGGAGGAGAAGGGGATGACAGAAGACGAGATGGTTGGATGATACTCAAAGGACATGAGTTTGAGTAAGCTCTGGGAGATGGTGAAGGACAGGGGAGCCTGGTATGCCACATGCAATTCATGGGGTTGCAAAGAGTCGGACACAACTGAGTGACTGAACAACAACAACAACAATCCATCAATGCTGAACCTCATCCCGCTATCATCACCGCAATTCAGTAGAATGCTCCTTTCAAGCTGGCCAGAACATTTTTTTCAGGCAGTCACGCATTTTTACCTTGATGATCCTGGTAGCAGTAAGAATGGGCCTCATCCTTAACTCTACTGATGGGGTAGCAGGCATGACCTCCACCATCAAGCCTCTCTGACTACACAAGAATAATGAACAAAATAGTTGGATAGGGGAGTGAGACAGCATCCCCCTTCGTCTCTAGCCACCCCTCCTTCTGCCTTTAAAGGATCAAATGGAGAGATGACTTATTGCCTCAGCAGGTTGGGGTGGCCCTGCTCCCTGTCCTTTCTGGTAGGAGCCGATTTCTTAACTGATTTATTTACCTCCCTGGCCCTTTCTTCATCTATCTGATTAATAGTTTAGTTGGGGGTTCTTAGAAATTTACTTTCAATTGTTACCATAGCAACCAGCTCTCTTGCACAGGATCCCATTGAAAATGCATTTTGGGCCTTCTGAAGGAGCTGGGTTTATAAGGATCTCAGCATATACCAAAGCAGAGTGGGCACAATGATGTTCTACAGATATGAGCAAAAATTATGAGCAAGGATATGAAATGGTCTCGCTATACCATTGGCACCAAATTGGGTGCCTTCCCTCTCCCCTTTTCTTGTCTCTCTTTCACTGGACAACCCTCCTCCTCAATGTTCTCTTCTAGGTCCCCAGAAGGTTAGTTCCCCATGGGACAAAGGCAGGACCAGTACATGGAGATCATGGGGAGGCCCATCTTTAATGGAAGAATTTGTAGCAGGCAGAACCATCTGAAGATCCACTTGGCCACCTTGGAAGGCAGTACTCTCCCCATCGCTGGAGGTGTGTGAACAGGACCTGATGCAGGGCTCTAGGGAAGCTTGCATGGGGTGAGGGGTGGCATGTGTGGAATCTCTGGGTCCCCTCCGCCCTAGGATGGGAGAGTTGACTTGAGCCTGCTTGTGAGTCCAGCTCTCACCTTCCCCCAAGCTAAGCAGAATGTCAGGCTTGAGCATTTTAGCTCCTTGGGCACCTGGAGTGTCTTCTGGGTCCTCATAAACTCAATGCCTAGCACCTTGCCTGGCCCATGGGTGAATGAATGAATTCCTTAGGGTTTTAGTAAGTGTATGGGCAGAATCTACTGACTGTTTATGTGTTCTTTAATTATGATAATACAAACCTACACTTTAAAGCATGGCCAAATAACAACTTGAACCGGAAACAAAAGAAAAATGACATTGCTTGTAAAACTCCATCTCTTATACTGGAGTCATTCTCTGAATTACAGCTGAGGCATGAAAGTCTTTGTCCTCTGCAACCATGTGGTAATGAGGAAGTTATGTGGTGTGGGGGAAAGCTCTGCCCAAAGGGACAGGAAAACCCCTTTGGACAAGTCCCTTACCCTCCCTGTGCCTCCATTTTCTCCTCTCTGAATTGGGAGGAATGGAAACCATCAGAACTGACCAGCTGCTTTTCACTTATGGCTGACTCTGACTAATGGGTAGAGGCTGCCCGCGGTGCTGTGTACAGAAGGATTCAGTAGTTTCTCAGCTTAGCCAAAGAGAGTGCAGTAATAGATTAGCAATGTCTGCCCTGGGCACCAGATGGGAGGTGGGCAGACTGTGTGTAATATATTTTCCACCCCTGAAACAGGTGATCCCAGAAGGCCCTGATGGCTTCAGATGCCAAGACTTAATGGTTCTAAGTCATTTCCATCATTTCTCTGCCTTCAAGCCAAACTTATTGGCTCTTCTCTACTCTTGAGTTTGTAAAATTATGAGAAAGTTGAGTGTCTACTGCTGCAAAACTTTGTTACATTTTTTATTCTAAATAGACTAGTCTGTGGAAGACCTCAGAATTAGTTTGTAAATGATGCAGATTTGTGGAGAAATGCAGGATTTAGATTCCCAAGGAACACTCAGTTTACAGCAGCTTGCAGGAGAGCCATCTGCAGTGGGGGGACAGTTGAATTCTTTGGGAAAGAGGACAGTGGATGGGCTACTGCAAGGAGTGGATGGAATCAGGTCTGTGGGCATTTATTCTGGGTGCACAGCTGTGTTCCCAGACTGAGATTTTTCCTTGTTAACAAGTGGCCATAACCTGCAAGAGATTGAGATCTGGCTGCCTTCTTGGATAAAATACCCTCCACTATTTTCCCCCAATATCCTCTCTGGCCTTATCTACCTCCTCTCTCTCTAACGCCCACCCCACCCCCCAACCCTGGGCTCTAGTTACACTGTCCTCTGCACCATTCCCACTTTTAATGTCTTTTCTTAACTCTATACTTTTGCCAGCGCTGTTTCTGGCACCTGGCATGTTTTCCTCCACCCAGCACACTCCTAATGTTAATAGGAATTAACATTCAGCCTTAACATTCTCTCTGAGATGCTTCTCAGCCTTCTGGACCATGTAGAGCCCCTGCATCCCCATCCCCGTCTCTGTGTTTAGACTGGCAGTGTTGTCTGGTTTCTTGGCAAATCCCTACTTTGTTTGGTTCTGGGTAAGCCTGGACTAATGGCATGAGACGTCTAATGAAATCATTTTGTGATAGAAAATAAAGATGGCTTAATTCTCTGATGACAGCAGGAAATTCAGTTTCTGTAAGAGCTCTCCCTGAAAGTTCACCCCTCAGCCGAGGGCTGCTTGAGGGTGTAGGATGGATTCCTTTGGCCCTTGTACAGACCTCTCCTGAGGTCTAGGCTATGCTGACGGATGGCAGGGGGGCCCTATGGCTGGGTTGATGTCATGAAGGGTTTCATATTTCATCTTTTGATGCTATCTCCAAGGCAGGTTATGTGGGTTATATATCCCATCACAGAGGTAATCTGACCTGATGAAAGCAGAAAATACTCAGCCAACAAAGTAATATTTGCATCTCATTATCAAACCACACCACTTGTGGTTTGCTATAAATTAATATGCTTTTAGAATAAATGTGTGATTATCTTGTGATCAGCAATTATACTGCATTGCCTTTTTCTTTGATATTAAAAGTGATAACCTAATAAATGTAAAAATTTTAAATATGTCACCATTTGTGTAATTGTTTCTTGATATCTTCATTTACTAGTATATAAAGCACCTCAACAGAGAAGGCAATGGCACCCCACTCCAGTACTCTTGCCTGGAAAATCCCATGGACGGAGGAGCCTGGTAGGCTGCAGTCCATGAGGTCACTAAGAGTCAGACACAACTGAGGGACTTCACTTTCACGTTTCACTTTCATGCATTGGAGAAGGAAATGGCAACCCACTCCAGTGTTCTTGCCTGGAGAATCCCAGGGACAGGGGAGCCTGGTGGGCTGCTGTCTATGGGGTTGCACAGAGTCGGACATGACTGAAGCAACTTAGCAGCAAAGCACCTCAAAAACTGAAAGTGGCCCAGGACTCTTTTAGCCTCTAAGAAACCCCACTTGTTTTAGGTTAAGAAAACAAAAGCTGTGGAGAGACCTTCATCCTGGGACACAGGGCACAGCTGAAAAGGTGGCCGCCCCTCACCCATCATGCACCGCACTTTCATGGGGAAACTGGTGCTAAACCATTCGTAGACAACCTGCTTCTGGGTCAGGGTTTACTGTGATCTACTGAAAGTCAGTCCTCGACATAAGGGTTTAAAAACAAGCAAAAACTAAAAATGTAAAAAAATAATAAGAAATTAATAATAATAAAAAAGATGAGAAAACAAAGCTGTGTGACTTTGGGCAAGTTGCATAAACTGTCTTCATAGCCTCAGATTCCTCATCTGCTCCACTCATAAAATGATGAAAATAACTCTGCCTTGCAGAGTTTCGATGGTGAGATAACACTGCACGGAATCCATAAAGTAGCCAGCAAAGTTTCAGATACACAGAGTCCCCAATAGATAATAGGTACCCAGTGACTGGTAGTGGTGATTATCATGTTTTTATGGAACCTTATTTCCAGCTGCTTTGATGCAAAATACTCCTACATCTGTTATCTATTACTGTGTAACAAATAACTTTACAAATTTGTGGTTTAAATTAACAGCCATTTATTAACCTCAAGATTCTGTAGGTTGGCAATCTAGGTTGGGCTCAGCCAGCAGGTTTCCTAGACTCAGCTGGCATTCCTCCTGCTTCTGGGGTCAGCTGTGCTGACTTTGCTGACTTTGACTGAGCTCTTCACATGTTTGGGGACCTCTGCTGGGACAACTGAGCTGACTCATTAATCTATAGAAGCCTCGTGTGGACTTGTTCACATGGCAGGGACAAGAGTCTCAAGAGAGTGGCAAGGATAAAGGCCTCTTGAGGCTAAGGCTTCAAATAAGTACAATGTCATCTCTGCCACAGTCCATTGGTCAGAGCTTGTCAGTCTCATTTGGTGGGGAAACAGGCTCCATGACTTCTTGATGGGAAGAGCCACAAAGTCACATCTGCGAAGCAGCACAGATACAAAAAGGAAAATAATATGGGGGTCACTTTTGCAAACGATCTACCATAACTCCCCCCTTTTTAAACAAAAACCAGAGCCTTGAGTTTATTCCCCATGTGCTCAAGTGAGCAAGTGGGGATGATTTCTGTTCTTTTCCACTGTCTGATTCAAGCCTATTTTTAGATCTAGCCTAATAAAATGAATTTCACACCTGGCTTACTAACCCACCAACAAATACTTAGTTGTTATCAATGTTTGGGAGAAACACCTAGGCAGCTGGGATTTGTAGTTTCATTAGCTCCAAGCACAATAATTGTTAATTACTTGCTTTATTTGGTTCTGTTGCATTTGCCAATAGTCAATTATGTTAGGGTTTCTTGTGATCAGTGGGGCTTATCCAATATTGCAGCTCAGCTCTGTTTTTGTCTCAGAGATGTCTTTTCCAAGAGGGTTAAAGAAAACTCTTGTTCACTAGTTTATTGAATATTAGCCTTTATCTGCTTATTTCAAAGGCTCCTTATTCACTGCTGAAAGTACCAAAGTGCTCAGGCTGAGCTCTTAGAATTGAACAAAAGACTAAAGATAAGCCTCCCCTTTGCCTGATCTGGCTAAATCCTGGTACATGGAATAGAGGAAAGAGCAAATCGTGGGATCCTGGGGTATTTGTTTAGCTCAGGCCTGAATCTCTGAAACTGCTGTATTCCCAAAGCAAAAAGGAAGATATGGAGGCAGGAGAAGTAACTGGACCCAGATGTTGCAAGGTTTCACCTAGACTTTATGCTTCAAGCTACAGGAGACCAGTGTTGGGGGTTAACCGTGAGAATGATGAATCAGCTTTTGCCACATAAGAAACCACCCCAAATTGCAGTGACTTAACAGTTAGTATTCATGACTTACCCATCTGGAGTCAACTGGGGGTGGCTGGTTCTGGCTGGGCCTTGATGAACTGGTTCAGTTCTTCGAGAGCCTCTTATCTTCCTCCTGGGACCATCAGGCCAGCGTTGGCATGTCTTGCTCATGGCAACGGCAGGGGCAGAAGAATGCAAAAGGAGATATGCAAGGCATCTTGAGGGCTGGGCTCAGAACTGGCACTTGTCACTTCCACCTCACTCTGTTGCCCAGGGTATATCAATGGCCTAGTCTGGATTCAAAGGTATGCACCAGCAACACCCTTCACACTGTGGCCAGGAGATCTAACACAGAGATCTGATTGCATTGCTTGTGCCAGAGTGCACTGATGGACGCTATTCCTCAGTGCTCCCTATGCTCGTGACTTGCCTCATACAATTTTGCAGGTGCATACCTTTGAATCCAAACTAGGCCATGTGATGTCCTCTGGGCAACAGAGTGAGGTGGAAGTGACAAGTGCCAGTTCTGAGCCCAGCCCTCAAGATGCCTTGCATATCTCCTTTTGCATTCTTCTGCCCCTGCCATTGCCATGAGCAAGACATGCCAACGCTGGCCTGATGGTCCCAGGAGGAAGATAAGAGGCTCACGAAGAGCTGAACCAGTTCATCAAGGCCCAGCCAGAACCAGCCACCCCCAGTTGATTCCAGATGGGTAAGACATGAATACTAATTGTTCAGTTCAGTTCAGTTGCTCAGTCGTGTCTGACTCTTTGTGACCCCATGAATTGCAGCATGCCAGGCCTCCCTGTCCATCACCAACTCCTGGAGTTCACTCAAACTCATGTCCTTCGAGTCGGTGATGCCATCCAGCCATCTCATCCTTTGTTGTCCCCTTCTCCTCCTGCCCCCAATCCCTCCCAGCATCAGAGTCTTTTCCAATGAGTCAACTCTTCACATGAGGTGGCCAAAGTACTGGAGTTTCAGCTTTAGCATCAGTCCTTCCAATGAACACCCAGGACTGATCTCCTTTAGGATGGACTGGTTGGATCTCCTTGCAGTCCAAGGGACTCTCAAGAGTCTTCTCCAACACCACAGTTCAAAAGCATCAATTCTTCGGTGCTCAGCTTTCCTTATAGTCCAACTCTCACATCCATACATGACTACTGGAAAAACCATAGCCTTAACTAGATGGACCTTTGTTGGCAAAGTAATGTCTTTGCTTTTAATATGCTGTCTAGGTTGGTCATAACTTTCCTTCCAAGGAGTAAATGTCTTTTAATTTCATGGCTGGAATCACCATCTGCAGTGATTTGGGAGCCCAAAAAAATATAGTCTGACACTGTTTCCATTGTTTCCCCATCTATTTCCCATGAAGTGATGGGACCAGATGCCATGATCTTAGTTTTCTGAATGTTGAGCTTTAAGCCAACTTTTCACTCTCCTCTTTCACTTTCATCAAGAGGCTCTTTCCTCTTCACTTTCTGCCATAAGGGTGGTGTCATCTGCATATCTGAGGTTATTGATATTTCTCCCGGGCATCTTGATTCCATCTTGTGCTTCTTTCAGCCCAGAGTTTCTCATGATGTACTCTGCATAGAAATTAAATAAGCAGGGTGACAATATACAGGGTGAGAATATATAGCCTTGACGTACTCCTTTTCCTATTTGGAACCAGTCTGTTGTTCCAAGTCCAGTTCTAACTGTTGCTTCCTGACCTGCATATCAAGAGGCAGGTCAGGTGGTCTGGTATGCCCATCTCTTTCAGAATTTTCCACAGTTTATTGTGTTCCACACAGTCAAAGGCTTTGGCATAGTCAATAAAGCAGAAATAGATGTTTTTCTGGAACTCTCTTGCTTTTTCCATGATCCAGCAGATGTTGGCAATTTGATCTCTGGTTCCTCTGCCTTTTCTAAAACCAGCTTGAACATCTGGAAGTTCGCGGTTCACATACTGCTGAAGCCTGGCTTGGAGAATTTTGAGCATTACTTTACTAGCGTGTGAGATGAGTGCAATTGTGTGGTAGTTTGAGCATTCTTTGGCATTGCCTTTCTTTGGGATTGGAATGAAAACTGACCTTTTCCAGTCCTGTGGCCACTGCTGAGTTTTCCAAATTTGCTGGCATACTGAGTGCAGCACTTTCACAGCATCATCTTTCAGGATTTGAAATAGCTCCACTGGAATTCCATCACCTCCACTAGCTTTGTTTGTAGTGATGCTTTCTAAGGCCCACTTGACTTCACATTCCAGGATGTCTGGGTCTACTAATTATTAAGTCACTTCAATTTGGGGTGGTTTATTATGTGGCAAAGCTGATTCATCATTCTCGTGGTTAAACCCCAAAACTGGTCTCCTGTAGCTTGAAGCATAAAGTCTAGGTGAAACCTTGCAATATCTGGGTCTAGTTACTTCTCCTGCCTCCATATCTCCCTTGTCACTTTACACTTTAGCAGTGACCCCCAAATGGCTTGCAGTTCTTCAAATGCATCATGCTGGTTTCCATGCCTTTGCGCCTCATTTGCCCATGCCTGGAATGCTCTTCTCCTCTCCTTTGTCTGCTGGGAAAACTCCTATACAGTTGTCAAAACCCAGCTCAGGAATTGTCTTTTCTAACAAATCTCACTGTACTCTCCTCTGTGGTAAATCATCTTCACTTCTGCAAGAGGTTTGGACTCAAATTTGCTACCACGTGACATAATATTATGATATGGTCTTTTTATTTTGTCTTTGCACATTTTTGCCATCTATTAGACTGATTCACTTGAGGACTAGGGTAACCCTCATTCGTCATTGTATCTCTGTGCTTAAAGCACTGTCTGGTTCCAACAATGCCTGATGACTAAAGGAGGTATTAGGATCCCTCCTAGCTCGGGGAATTGCCCACAATGGGAAGATGGTTATTTCTTGCTTCCTTCCCACCTACCCCCACTCTCACAAGGTGGAATTTACCTATATTGTGTCTCTGCACTGAGGTTCTGACTCCACTGTAGGGGGCCGCTCAAGTGCTTGGTGAACAAATGAGTTCTTGGTCCTGTGGGGTCCCTCCCCACTAGGCTATGAGCTCCTCCAAGGATGAATCTGGCTTTGTCTACCTCCGCCTCCATTATGTAGGCACTGAGCCTATACACAAGAAGTTTAAGAAAATCCATTTATTAAAAATATTTATATTCCTGGAATACCCATCAAGTGCCAGACACTGTTCTGTGTGCTGCTGTTAGGTGATGGCCAAGATAGACACAGGTTTCCCACCTTCATGCATTCCAATTGGGGAGACAGGAAAAAGAGTAAATGATTTCTTTAAATATGTTCCCGTGACGGTAGGAATTTTCTTTGCATTTGGAGGTTTTTGGTGAGTAATGTCCAACTTAAAAAATTAGCCATTTGTGAATAGTGCTTGGGATGCTGAATTTCAGGGCATCTCAAAGACAGAGCAGTTAGTTGCTCTCCAGAAAAGTGAGCTCTGAGATAACAGCTAGAGGTCAGCGACGGCTGATGCTACTTCAGTGGCCAGGGTGCACCATGAACAGAGAAGTGGTGATGGTGTGAGGGGAAGGCTGCTTTGTTTTGAATATGAGCCCCTGTTCTGCATGGCTCTAGGGCACATTCCAAATCGCAAGTGCTGATTTGCAATCGAGCTGTTTTTCACTTGGACAACTTTATATATTGTGCTCCAGGGTGAGCAGTAACGGCGATGTATTTACTTAATGATGTGGGGGAGGCCAACCAGTAAATAAAATAATTACAAAGTCTGACAAGCACTTTATAAAGGAGCCTGAGATGAAGTTTCAGGGGAGGCAAAGGCCAGATTATGTGGAGCCTTGAGACTGCAGTGAGGGCTTTGGATTTTAATACAAGTGCATCGGAGACAAGGGAAGAGACAGGATCTGACTCATGTTTAAAGAATATCACTTCTGCTGCCGTGTGGAGTAAATTTTTATTTAATTTAACCAATTGTTTCTGGAGAGCATCCCAACAAATTGGCTTCTAGTTCTTGAAGCCATCACCTCCCCTTGCTGAATTTCACTACCTCAAAGAACTTGGAACCCTAATTTTTGAAGGAGACAAACATTCAATTTCTGCTTTGGATTTGCATTAGAAAGAGACCTTAATTACTCTGATCTCTAACACCTCTGAGAAGCTGATTTGAGCTTTTCAGATGCAAAGAGTGTTAATTGGCTGAGGGGCCCAGCTGAGCGGAAACCCTCTGCCACCAAGTGGGTAGGGAGAATGAGGCTGGGAGATGGGGAGGGGGCTTAGAGAGACAGAAGGGGATGCCTCACATTTGTCAAGTTGCCTTGAGGTCTGCAGAGGGGAACAAGGGGAATCAACACACAGCAGTTTTCTCCTTGTCCTTCAAGGTGCAACTCACTCCCACTTACTCCAACAAGTTCCCCCACCCCGTCACTGTTTCCCCAACCCCAGGACTCCCCACCTTGCCCCCAACTGCTTCCTGGGTGGCCAGTGCCTCCCTGGGATCCTGGTTTCTAATCACAGCACTCCCCCTTGTATTGGACGGGTCGGTTAATAGGGCAGCTCTTCCACTCAGAGGACAAAGACCCATCTCATGCAGCCCTACATCTGTGCATAGCTCATAGTGGGTGCTCAGGAAATGTGAAATGAATGAATAGAACAAATAATAATCATAATGTTAATAATAACATAATAATAGAAACCATCATTTATACAGGGCTTCCAGTTTCTATGGTGTTTCCCTGATGGCTCAGACAGTAAAGAATCCACCTGCAATATAGGAAACCTGGATTCGATCCCTGGGTCAAGAAGACCCCCTGGACAGGGGAATGGCTACCCACTCCAGTATCCTTGCCTGGTGAGTCCCATGGACAGAGGAGCCTGGTGGGCTACATTCCATCAGGTCGCCAAGAGTTGGACACGACTGAGCAACTATCACTTTCACAGTTTCCAGTTTTTATGCCATTAGTCTCAGAGTTAGAAGACATTTAATCCTGTTCTCCAGTTTTTGCCAGAATACATGTCCTGTATGAATCACTATTTATAATTGTAGATTTGTGGGATCATTTAATATTTACCACCTCATGAGAACAAGATGCCAGTCTTCTTTATTCACCACTTGATCCGCAGTGCCTAGGCCAGCATCTGCCATATAGAAGCTCAATAAATATTGTTGAATGAGTGAAAGCTTGCAAACCTCAATTGTCAGGGAGCTCACTATCTCTTGATAGTCTTGTCCATCTTTGGCACCCTTTCTTGTTAGTTGTTCCTTTTATTGAAGCTACATTTGTTCCCTGGAGCATCTATCTATCTAGTCCTGAGTCCTGTCCCAAAGACAGCTTCCTCTTCTAACCTGAGGCTGGAAGGCTATGACCTATAAATGTCTCTTCTTTAACCCCCTGCTCTTCCCTGGGTATAGCACAGCCAGTTCCTCCCTCATATTACTCAGCATCCAGTCACAGCCTTGTCCTGGTCTTCCAATCTGGACACAGTCCAGATTGTCCTGTTCCCTCTCACAGTAATAAGATGTATGTAAGGATGGGAGTCTCATTTCCCAAATTCTGAGAATTACATTTTTATTAGTGCAACCCTTTCAATGTGTTTACCTCTACCCTATTTAAATCAAGAGACAAGGCATCTGATATGGAAGGTGGGTTGACCAAACGAAGTCTTTTTATTCCTTTCTACAGGAATAGAAACTGGTGATGGTAGACATACAGTGTTCCCTAAAGAACTTTTTTGACTTTTTGGTAGGTTTGACACTTTTCATAATAAAATGTTGGAAAGAGGAAAAAATTCAACAGAGTAATTAAAATGGAATACTAAAGATATTTTAACTCCAAAGAAGATAAAAGAAAAAAAAACAGTAAAATAAAATAGTACAAAAAGAAAGTAAACAATACAGGGGCTATTGTAAAGGTGGCCATATAAAAAATAATGCTATATGTAGAACTAAATATTTCACTTAAAGGCACAGGTTTTCAAACTGGTTAAAAGAAAAATGGTTAATTAACTGCTGTTTACAGGTATCTGCTTTCTGTGGACACTGCTGTCTACAAGTGAGAGGAAGATTGAAAGTAAAAGGATAAAAAAGATGTACTATACAAAAGCACTAATTACAAGAAGGCTGGAGCAGCTATGTTAAAATCAGACAATACAGATGTCGAAGCAAGAGGTTTAATCAGAGATAAAGAAGTAAACTTCCTAAAGAAAAGGTGGTCAGTTCATCAGAAAGACAAAAAAAATTAATTATGAATATGGGCAGAAACAGACCTTCAAAATACATGAAGGAAAAATTGATGGAGAAAAAGATAAATCTACAATCATAGTTTTTACTCTCCTTGAAATTGGTACAGTTACTAGAACAATAATAGGATATAAAAGATCTCAACATTATCAAGCACTTTGACATTCAACAATGTAGAATACTTATTTTTGTCAAGTGCCCATGGAACATTCATCAGGATAGACCATATGCTGGATCAGAAAATATCAACAAGTGTTGATAAAGTAAAAAAAAATACAGAGTATGTTCTTAGATTACAAATAGTGATGAATATAAAGGTGTAGATTAAGAAGCTCAATGAGCTCCAAGAATAAGAAAAATGAAGAAAATGACATCAAAGCGTAGCATGACATAATTGCTCAAAAGCATTGATAAGGAGAAACTTTAAAGAGCAACAAGAGAAAAAAGACATGTACAGAGAACTCAGATGAGGACAATAGCAGATTTCTTATCAGAAACAGTATAAGCAACAGCATCTTTGGATTCTGTATGATTTAAAAAAAAATCTGTCAACCCAGAATTTCATAGTCAGCAAAAATATTATTTAAAACCATTGGCAAAATAAAGACTTTTTAAGGCATATACATACTGAGGGAATTAATCATTAGTACACCCACACTAAAAAAAATTCCTAAAAGAAGTTGATTAGACAGAAGAAAAATGACACCAGATGGAATTTTGAATCCACAGAGAGTAATGAATAGTGTTCAAAATGGTAACTATATGGTAAGTATATGCAATATATATTTGTATTATTTAAAATTTTCTTAATGATATTTTACTGTTAATATGAAAATAACTACAATGTAATGTGAGATTTATAATATATGTAAATGTAAAATGCATAAAACAGTAGCTCAAATGTTGGCAGTAGAGAAATGGATGTATACTATTGTAAAAATCTTATAAATTAAATTATATATTACTTGAAGGGAACTGTGATAAATTAAAGATGTATTCTATAAACCCTAAAGCAACTACTAAAACAATAAAAGACAAAAAAGTGTTATAGCTAATAAATCAACAAAGGTGACAAATGGAATCATAAAATAATTAATGAAGAAGAGATAGGAAAGGAAGAAAAAGGGAATAAAGAATAGCTGAGTAAAACAGAAAAATAACTAGATGATAGATTTAAACCTGACCACATCAATAAGCACATGAATATAATAGGTCTAAATGCCTAAACCAAAGGGAAGAGATTACTAAGTTGCATAAAAAAGCAAGCCCCAACTATATGTTGCCTTTGAGGAAAACATTTTAGGGAATTCCATGGCTACCCACTCCAGTATTCTCGCCTGGAGAATCCCGTGGACAGAGGATCCTGGTGGGCTACAGTCCATGAGGTAGCAAAGAGTTGGACATGACTGAGGGACTAATGATATGCAGATGACACCACCCTTATGGCAGAAAGTGAAGAAGAACTAAAGAGCCTCTTGATGAAAGTGAAAGAGGAGAGTGAAAAAATTGGCTTAAAGCTCAACATTCAGAAAACTAAGATCATGGCATCTGGTTCCATCATTTCATGGCAAATAGATGGGGAAACAGTGGCTGACTTTATTTTTGGGGGCTCCTAAATCACTGCAGATGGTGATTGCAGCCATGAAATTAAAAGACGCTTACTCCTTGGAAGGAAAGTTATGACCAACCTAGACAGCATATTAAAAAGCAGAGACATTACTTTGCTGACAAAGGTCCATCTAGTTAAAGCTATGATTTTTCCAGTAGTCATGTATGGATGTGAGTTGAGAGTTGGACTATAAAGAAAGCTGAGTGCTGAAGAATTGATGCTTTTGAACTGTGGTGTTGGAGAAGACTCTTGAGAGTCCCTTGGACTGCAAGGAGTTCCACCCAGTCCATCCTAAAGGAGATCAGTCCTGAGTGTTCATTGGAAAGACTGATGTTGAAGCTGAAACTCTAATACTTTGGCCACCTGATGCGAAGGGCTGACTCATTTGAAAAGACCCTGGTGCTGGAAAAGATTGAGGGCAGGAGGAGAAGAGGGCGACAGAGGATGAGATAGCTGGATGGCATCACCAACTCGATGGACATGAGTTTGGGTGAACTCCAGGAGTTGGTGATGGACAGGGAGGCCTGGCGTGCTGCGGTTCATGGGGTCGCAAAGAGTCGGACACGACTGAGCAACTGAACTGACTGACTGAGCGACTAACACTTTCACTTTCACTGTAGTTTGCCAACCCTAGTTTAGATATTTTTCGCAATATTTGTGCTAATTCTCAGCTCAGTCATGGTTGAGGAGCAGCAGTCCCACAGAACTGCCTTCTAGTCTTTTATTTTACAATGAATGAATGAGATCAATGAATGAAGTAGAGAAAGATGGTGTGGCTGGTGGGGTAAGGTTGGGGGGCAGGCACAAGGAATGGGCCTGCCCCCATCATAGGGCTGATCACACAGAGCAATTTCAACACTCAGGGTCACTGCACAATGTTCAGACACGTCTTTAGTTGGAGGAATGCTACTGGACCTGGTGAATGAAGGGCAGAGATGCTGCTCAACATCCCTCAATGTGCAGAATGGCCTCCACAGCAAAGAAGTGATCTGGCTCCAAACATCAACAGTGCTGAGGTTGAGACACCATAACTTAAGCATGACAATTTAGAAAGCCTGTTTAGGGACTTTCCAGTGCTAAGACTCCATGTTCCCAATGTACGGATCCCAAGTTCAATCCCTGGTCAGGCAACTAGATCTCACATGACTCAATGCAGGAGACCCAAGTTTGATCCCTCAGTTGGGAAGATCCCCTGGAGAAGGAAATAGCAACCCACTCCAGTTTTCTTGCCTGGAGAATCCCATGGACAGAGGAAACTGGTGGGCTATAGTCCCTGGGATTGCAAAGAGTTGGACACTACTGAGCAACTAACACCAGTGGTTAGGACCCTGCACTCTCACTGTGAAGGCCCAGCTGTGATCCCTGGTCAGCAAACTAGAGGATCCCAAAAGCCACATGGTGTGGTCCAAAAAAGATATTTTTTAGAAAATATAAAGACACAAATAGGTTAAAAGTAGATTGATGGGCGGTGGGGATGGGGGGGGGTGAAGTCTATGCTAATGCTAGTCAAAAGAAAGCTAGAGAGATTATGCTAATATCAAAGTATATTTCAGGGCAAAAAATATTGCCGGAGATAAAGAAGGTCATTTTATGATTATAAGAGAGAATCAATTAATCAAGATAATATAATCCTGAATGTTAGGTGAATAATAATAAAGCTTGAAAATACATAAAGCAAAAGTAATAGAACTAAAAGGAGAAATAGAAAAATAAAAAATTATTGGAGATTTAAATAATCTCAAAAACTGATAGAATGGGTAGACAGAAAATCAGTGGGAATGTAGACAAACTTGAGCAACACTATTAAGCAACTTAATCCAAATGACATTTATTGAATACTCCTCCTAATAACAGCAATAGAAGAGAGCAAATGAAACCCAAATAAACTAAAGAAAGTGAAAAGTGAAAGTCACTCAGTCGTGTTCAACTCTTTTCAGCCCCGTGGACTATACAGCCCATGGAATTCTCCAGGCCAGAACACATAACGTAGAAAAGCATTCTACATTGTAGAATGTAGAATCAATGAAACTAAAAGCTGTTTCTTTGCGAAGATCAATAAGAATGATAAACCTCTAGTTAGACTGGCCAGGGAAAATAGAGCAAAGATACATACTTCTAACATCACGAATAATAGGTGGTATCACTATAGACTCTCCAGATAATAAAAGGATAAGAGAACATTTTGAACAACTTTATGCTGATACATCCAACAATTTAGATGAACTGGACAAATTCCCTGTAGGACATAAATTGCCAGAGCTTACTCAAGGAGAAATAGTTAACCTGAAAAACCATCTGTCTATTGAAGAAATTGAATTTCAGTTCAGTTCAGTTCAGTCCAGTCGCTCAGTCGTGTACAACTCTTTGCGACCCCATGAACTGCAGCACGCCAGGCCTCCCTGTCCATCACCAACTCCCGGAGTTCACTCAGATTCTCATCCATCGAGTCAGTGATGCCATCCAGCCATCTCATCCTCTGTTGTCCCCTTCTCCTCCTGCCCCCAATCCCTTCCACCATCACAGTCTTTTCCAATGAGTCAACTCTTCGCATGAGGTGGCCAAAGTATTGGAGTTTCAGCTTTAGCATCATTCCTTCCAAAGAAATCCCAGGGCTGATCTCCTTCAGAATGGACGGGTTGGATCTCCTTGCAGTCCAAGGGACTCTCAAGAGTCTTCTCCAACACCACAGTTCAAAAGCATCAATTCTTTGGCGCTCAGCCTTCTTCACAGTCCAACTCTCACATCCATTCATGACCACAGGAAAAACCATAGCCTTGACTAGACGAATTTACAAGTTATAAAAACTTTCTTACGCTGGTGAATTCTACAAAACATTCATGAAAGACAAAATAACAATTTAACACAAATTCTTCCAAAAAGTTTTAAGAGTAGGGGAAAAAGGGGACGAAAAATTTTCCAATTCATTCCATGAAACCAGCTTTACTCTGATGCCAAAAACTGACAAAGGCATTATAAAAAAGAGAAAAACAGTTCAATAATTCCCTATGAACACAGACTGAATCCAACAATAGATTAAAAGGATAATCTGTTAGGACCAAATAAGCTTTCCCCCAGAAATTCATGGTTGGTTTAATTTTTAAAAGTTAATCAATGTGATTCACCATATTAACAAACTGAAAAAGAAAAACATTATTATCTCATAAATACTGAAAATGAATTTGACTAAGTCTAACATCCATTCTTGATAAAAAAAAAAAAAAAAAAACTGTCAGCAAACAAGTAATGAAAGGACTTGCTTACCCTGATGAAGGACATTTATAAAATCTCAATAGATTTTTAACATTGTACTTAATCGTGAAAGACAATGCTTTCTCACTAAGATCAGGAATAAGACAGAGATATCCTTTCTTGCCACTTCTGTTAAACATTTTACTGGAGTTTTAGCCAGTGCAATCAGGCAAAGAAAAGAAATGAAACATCCAGACTGGGAATGTAAAACTGTTCACACATAATGTAATCATCTATACAGAAAATCTATTGGAATCTACAAAAAAGCTACTAGTAGTAATAAATTAATTTAGCAAAGTTGCAGGATAATGGATCAATTTATAAAATTAAAAGATGCTTGCTCCTTGGAAGAAAAACTATGACAAACCTAGACAGCGTATTAAAAGCAGAAACATCACTTTGCCAACAAAGGTCTATACAGTCAAAGCTATACAGTAGCTTTTTCCAGTAGTCATGTTCAGATGTGAGAGTTGGACCATAAAGAAGTCTGAGCACCAAAAAATTTAGGCTTTTAAACCGTGGTGCTAGAGAAGTCTCTTGAGAGTCCCTTGGATAGCAAGATCAAACCAGTCAATCCTAAAGAAAATCAATCCTGAATGTTCACTGGAAGGATGGATGCTGAAGCTGAAGTTCCAATACTTTGGCCACCTGAAGAGTTGACTTGTTGGAAAAGATCCCGATACTGGGAAAAATTCAGGGTAGGAGGAGAAGGAGGAAATGGAAGATGAGATGGTTGGATGGCATCACCGACTCAATGGACATGAGTCTGAGCAAATCGAGGGAGATAGTGAAGAGCAAGGAAGCTTGGATTGCTGCAGTCCATGGGGTTGCAAAGAGTTGGACATAGCTTAGAGACTGGACAACAACAATGTGTTCTATAATATGCATGAGCAACAAACAGTTGGAAAAAGAAAATTTTAAACTTACCACTTAATTGTAGTATAAAAAGATATAAAATACTTAGGAATAAGTCTGAGGAAAGTTGTGAAAGACTTGTACCCTGGAAACTATAAAATATCACTGAGAGAAATTAAAGAAAACCTAAAAAAGAAAAGAAGTTGGAAGAACCAATTTTGTTCAGAAATCAGTTCTCTCCAAATTGTGGTCTATAAATGCAACATACCCCCAATCAAATTCCTAACAGGACTTTTTGGCAGAAATTGATATGTTGATTCTAATATTCATACTAAAATGCACAGAGTCTAAAATAGCTAACATAATTTTTGAAAAAGAAGGACAAAACTGGAGGGCTCACTCTACATGAAAGCAAGACTTATAAACATATAGTACTAAAAATCATGATTTTGGCATCAAAGTAAATAGATAAATGACAGAATAAAGAATCAGAATACAGTCCAGAAATATAAGTATACTGACAGCTGATTTTTGACAAGGGTACAAAGGAAATGCTGTGGAGAAATGGTAAATTTAACAAAGGCTAGAAAAACTGGATATCCATTTTTTTTTTAAAACAAGACCAAAACCCCAAAGATGGATTTATATTTTATACTATATACAAAAATTAATTTGGTGGATCATAGAACTAAGCGTAAACTCTAAAACTATAATTTTTTTAGAAGGAGGCATAAGACAAAATCTTTATGACCTTGGATTAGGCAAATATTTCTTAAATATGTCACCAAAAGCACAATTCACAGAAGCAAATTTGATAAATAGGACTTGATCAAGTTATTGTTATGAGAACAAAAAGGTAAACAATAGACTAGAAAAAATATTTGTAATTCATATCTGACAAAGAACCTATATCCAGAATGTAGAACCCTCAAAACTCAGTAATATGAAAATTAGGAATCCAACTTAAAAATGGACAAAAGAGTTGAACAAATGCTCAATGAAAGAAGATATAGGGGTGGCAAATAAAAACATAAAAAGATGTTCATCATTAGTGCTTATCAAAGAGATACAAATTTAAAACTACAATGAGATATTACTCCTTGGTGTTGAATATAATACCCTCTGGCTTGAATATAAAATGGTACTACTATTTTGGAAAATAATTTGGCATTTCTTCTCGTTTTTTAAAAACTATTTTTGGCTGTGCTGGGTTTTCATTGCTGCTCAGGCTTTTGTCTAATTGTGGCGAGGGGGTGCTACTCTCTAATTGCTGTGTGCAGGCTTCTCACTGCAGTGACTTCTCTTGTGGAGCACAGCCTCTAGGGCATGTGGGCTTCAGTAGCTGTGGCTCCAAGGCTCTAGAGCACAGGCTCAATAGCTGTGTTTACTGGCTTAGCTGCTCTGAAGCTAGTGGCATCTTCCCAGATCAGGAATCCAACCCATGTCTCCTGCCCTGGCAGGCAGATTCTTTACTAATCAGTCATCAGGGAAGCCCAATTTGGCATTTCTTAAAAAGTTAAACTTATATCTACCATATGATCCAGCCATCATACTCCTAGGTAGCTACCCAATGCAAATGAAAGCACACGCCTATTAAGACTTGAACGCAAATATTCACAGCAATGTTATTTATCCGTCAACTCGTAAATGGTTAAATAAAATATGGTACCGTCACACAATGGAACACTATTCTGAAATAAAAGGGAATGAATTATTTCTACAAACACATGTATCTATCTCAAAATGAATCTTAGAATAATTATGCTTAGTGAAAGAAGCCAAACAAAAAAGTATATTTATTATATGCCATTTATAAAATCTTAAAAAAATGCAAGCTAGTCTATAATGACAGATAGCAAATCAGTGAGGATGGGGTTGGGAGGGAGGGATTTTGAAGAATGAGGAAACCTTTGTGAACAATGAATGTACTCTCTCTCTTGACTGTGGCAGCTTCATGTGTGTTGTGGATCTTAGACTTATCAAATTTATACTTAAAATATGTACAGTTTATTGTATGCCAATTATATTTAATAAAACTGTTTGAGTATATTTGAGCATTAGTAAGATAGGCATACACTCACACACACAAAATTCCTGAGTCCTGCCCTAGGTCTACTGATGATGTGGGCAGGAGGCCTATGATCACAGTTTTGCAGTTCTGTGTAGACTACAGAGGCCCCATCAAGGCTGAAAGGAATTCCTGTGACCTGCTAGGTTCCCCTCTTCTTCTCACTGCCTCCTGTGAAAGCCTCACCTCTCCTACTCCCTGTCTCATTCTCTGACCTCCAGCCAACCCAGCTATCTGAGGTTCCCTAATGGGTACATGCATTTATGACCTTGAGCTCTTGCAGACACTTCCCTACCTGGAATACCCTTGTGCTCTTCTTCAGTAGACTAATTCCTACTTGTGTTTCAAAACCCTACTCAGGAGGCAGCTCCTCTGGGAAGCCTTCCTAGCCACTGCACTGTCTGTCTGAGGGTCCCCCACATATGCTTTTTACCCTGGGGACCTCTCTGAACTTTCTTTTCTTGATCTGTAAAATGAGCTTAAGAATAATACTTATCTTGAAGAGTTGTTTCGAACTGGATGAGCTAACAGAAAAACTATTTCGTATATCTCTTGGTGTATATTAGACTTCAACAAATAGTGGGCACTGTCGTCATGACCATTACTGTTATTTCTCATCACTGGTGTCAGAGTCCTCGGAGCCTGTGCTGCTTACTTTCCAACACCTTGGTGACTGCTGTGGTCTTCCACCTCTGGATGGTGACTTCCCTGAGTGTGCCGCAGATGTTCACTTAGTTCAGCCCACAAGGATTTGTTGAGCACCCTCTGGGTGTCAGATCCTATCCCAGGTGCTGGGGACAAAGATTAGGAGGAAGAAAATGGACAGCAGAAGTGAAGGCAACGGGGAAGTGCCAGAGGAGAGTGTGAGGGGCACAGACTTCTGAATCATCTGCTCTGGTACATGTAGCTGTGTGGTGTCGGACAAGTTTGTTAACCTCTCTGTTATTATTTCCTCAGCTCTAAAATGGGGATGAAAGATTACCTATCTTACTAGGTTGATGTATCATTTTACTGTAACAACACATATGTAGTTTTGCTCAAATGAGCTGGTATCTATAAAACACTCAAAACAAAGGCACTGGAATTGGCCATTAGCAGGGAATCCGAGGTGTGGAGAGAGTTGTTTTAGAGAAGGTATAAGCCCAAGTGTGGAAGTGGAAGAGTGAGTGAAGAGAAGAAAAATGTGGTTTTGAATCCTATAGCTCTACCAATTCTTAGTGTGTTATGGGGAAATTTCTTAGAATCTGTGAGATTTAGGATTATCAACTGGGTTGATTCCTCGTTGATACAAACCCACTGAATTAGGACTAAACAAATAATTGTTGCCCTCTATTCAATAACTATGTGATGGATGATGAGAAAGGGTGAGACAGGGAAGTAGAGAGAGCTCCTGAGAGCTATTTGATAGGAACAGGAGGAGAAGAGGGCGTGGTAGAGGGTGTGCAAGGGTACTGAGAGGAGTGTTATCAAGTTGAGGAGAAGGTTCCCGCAGGAGGGAAGTGACTACAGATACAGGAGAGAGCAAGGAGGACAGAAGGACAGAGCGAGGAGGAGGGACTGCATGCATGTACCATGGGAGGCAAGGAGTGGTCGTTGGTGCTCCTGCTCTCCATGGTCTCATCTCAGTGGAGAAAACTTGGCGGTGGAGAGTGTTGGGGAGGGCAGGAGAAGTGTGAAACAGCTCTCGAGAGTGTGGGGGAGGGTTACACAAGACTGACAGGCAGTGCTAAGCAGAGACCAGAATTTGGATGACTGCCAGTCTAGGGGACTGGGGAAGGGAGGCTGATTCACCTGCAGCTGCAGCCACTGGGTGGAGGACAGAGAAGGTGGAGGGAAGCATTGCTTTAGGATTGGGAACACTGGTCAGAGGGCCAGCTTGTCTCTGCTTGCTTGGGACTGTCCTGGTTTTAAAACTGAAAGCCCTACATTCCAGAAACTCGCCCAGGGTGGTTGGTCACCCAAACAGGCAGGCAGAGTGGTGACAGCCTGGGTATCCAAGGGCTATGAAGTTGCCGGTTTCCGGGATTAGTGCCTGGATGGAGGGCTGTGCAAGGAACGGAAACATAACCTGGACACTCAAGATATGGCGTGGGGGGTTGGGAGGGAGGTTAAGGGCCTAGAGGTGTCACTCACCTGTCTTCCCAGGGCCTGAAGAGTGCCTGGTTCACTGCTGAGAGTCTAAATACTTCTCCAGAGACTGCAAAAGCAGACATTTACATGCTACTTTTAATTTTTTGCCATAGCCACACAACTTCTGCATTAACTTAATATTCTTCAAAATCAGCTCCCTAGTAAATATGTCTTAAAAGGAAATGATTTCTACCCTACATGGATTAAAAACAAACCACACACACTGCCACCAAACAAGTGTTGGATTCTAACTGGATCTGCCGCCTGAGAGAGGATCTGGGTCTGAGAATGCTCCTTCTCAGATAACCTGGGAGGGGTACCAGCATTAGGGAGGCATTTAAGATGTGTTGTGCCAGACAGATAGTTCTGCTCAGGGGGGATGGAAGACTCCAGAGGGACGCAGAACTCCTGGGGCACTCAAGTCTGTGTCCCTTTTCTACCTAGAATCATCTTGCCTACCTCATTTTGAAGAATGCTGTGGTGAGGTAGTGAGACTGCTGGTCCTCTAGATAGTCTTGAGAGTCAACAACAGCTGTGCATTTAAATACCGAGATGTCACTTTGGTGACATTTCCCACGTATAGATTCAGAGAACAACGCGGCTGAAAAGGTCCAGGAGGACTGAGCTGATCTGATGCCCCTGTCTCATCCCCACCTGCATTTTTCCCCCCAGAGGTAGAAACTGAAGCCCCAAGAGAACAAAGACTTAACCAGGGCCATGCAATTGGATCAGGGACTCACCCCTGCCCTCCCAACTCAGTCATCACCCCAAGTTGGCTGCTTTTCCCAATCCTTCCCCATTTTGCCTTCAGAGACAATTTTGTTTCTTAATTTCTGACTCCTTGTCAGCTGTGATTAATGAGGATGCCTCCCACATACACGACTTTCAGCTGTACCCAGTTTACGACAAAGATTAGATCATTTAAGTCAGAATAATGCTATTTAGCAAAACTGGATTTACAGCTGGCAGAAATTAAGAAGATTAATTTAAAGGTAAAAAAAAAGGAGGGGTGACAATCACAGATCAACACCTGAAAAATCTCACTGCCTGTACACATCCCTAATTGAGAAGTATGTGGAAGATTCCATCCGTGAAATTCAATTATCATGCAAGCCAGAGGAGGCAGCTTCCCTGGGGAAGAAACGAGGCAGCCCAAATCAAAACGACTCCACCTGTCTGTTTTCATGTCAAAAAAGTGAGAAAAACCTGCCTTGGTGAAGGTGAAATACTGACGATATGCATCAACATTAATCAAAATTTCCAGGGTCCCTTTCTGTAATGGGATTATCTCCCTAGCTCTTCTTTCAGAGGTCAGCCCAGAAAAACCTCCCAGGCTCCACAAAGTCTCTGGATACCATACCAAGGACAGAAAGGGTGCCACGGGCACCCCTTTCCTGTCATCCCCCTTCCCCCCAGCTTCCAGGCAAGACTGGATGGGGGCCGCAGACAAAAGGCACTCTCAAGCCGCCACACCTCTTCCACTGATTAGGGGCTTCTTAACCCAAGCAATCAGCAGAGAAAACTCGAGACAACTATAATGATTACAAATAAGCCAATGGTAATTGACCCGCCTTTTAACTGCAGGGAGAGGGGGTGGGGGTGGCAGATTTGACAGCACTTGCTTTGTCTCTCAAATGGCTAAGATACACCCAGGAGCACATTGCAACCCTGATCTGCAAAAGGGCTGGACGAAATTCCTTTTCTGTTAACTGTTTTGAGTGGTCGGGCTACAGTTCTTAGAGTTTTGCGGTTTGAAAAGTGCTTTCACATTCATCAACTCAGGAAACCCTGAGGTACTGTCTCCCATTATACATATAAGACCAAGGTTAAGTGACTGACTTCAGCTGCTTGAAAGATAGTGATTGGATTCCAATCTCACATATGTTTGGTGCTATGCTGGTTAAAACAGAGGAAGGTGCAGTCTCTTTAGAAGCTCATGATTTGGAGGGAGGGACTAGACACAGACTGGGGAGATCATCACTGAAGGTCAAATGTGATATGATCATCAGAGCCAGTGCTCAGGGAGAGGTCAAGGATGGAAGAGCCTGCATAATGAAGAAAACATCCCCAGGGACAGGGGTCAAGTCTGTCTCTATTACCGCTGTAGCTCCAGTGTCTGGTCATAAATATACTCACAAAGTAGGTTTCAAATTATGTCTTGAATAAATGAATGAATGATGGTGATGCCTCTTGAGAGGGATGTAAAGAATTTGAGGGACTTGGAGGTGAGCAAGTGTGATGTGAAGTCATTGACCAGGGGAATGGAACATGCAAATTGTAGGATATAAAAATTACAATAATATTGGGTTTGATGAATCTGTGCTGAGTACAGACAAACTGGCTGATAGCAATGTGGCTTTGCTAATCTACTGAAATCAGCAAATCTTTGCAGCATTGTCTCATGGAGGGTGACAGGCAGGTCTCTGGTTCGTGTGTATCCTCTTCTTTCAAAGTCACTGAGACCATTGCTTCATGAATCACCTGTGCCTCTTCCAGTAACTTAGAGCTTCCAAGTTAGTTCTCTCTAGGGATGATTTTGAATTCTAGTGGCTGGTCCCAGACTACAGCAGGACTTAGGGGAGAGGAGAAAATTCAACGGGAAGGGAAAAGGTCTGTGTTTAATTGGAGACTCGTGTTATTTTCAGTGTAATGAAAATCCATGAAGACAGCTCTTTCTGCTGACTCTCTTTCAAGTCCTCAGAACACTTATGAGGGGAACGTCTAGTGTCAAGGCAGACCCTGGTGCTACCCAGGATAAGCTTGCCGAGCTGGAGGGGATGGAGAACATAGTCTCCAACCTAAACAATGATCTTCACATTTGTTGGAGATAAGGGGGCCCAAGGGGCTCTGGATCAGTGTGAGAGTCAACAACTTTCTAGAAGCATGAGGCAGTGAAGCAAGTGTGCCTGCTTCTGACTTTCAGGTTCTCATTTCCGCCTCCAAGCTATAAATAAGAAGGGGTTTGTCAAGCTCTGATCAGGAGGGTTTTGTGGGAGAAATCTGATGTTTCTTCTCCATTGCAATTCCCCTTCATTTCCAGCCTCTGACCTCCATGGAATGTACTGTCTCCTTTGCCCTCAGCATCTGGTTAGATTCAGTCTAGGGAGGCAGCACAGGAGATGGGAGGGTGGAAGACAGGAGAGGTTAGGTATTTCTTGCCCATTCCTGTCCTGCTCTGGCATCATCTCTGTGGCAGGGTCTGGGTCCCTCCATGACTGCTTCCAGCAGGTAGCTTCAGCTTCAGCTCTTACGAGACTCTGCGAACACCATTTCTCCCCTCTACCCCTCCAGGCCTTGGGGTGGAATGACTCCTACTGTCATGAGTCTCTGGGTCCTTCACCATCCTGTTCACATCCCTGCACATGATCTCTTTGCCAGAGTCTCTTCAGTGAAGGGATTTAGGGATCTTGCTGCCAAGATCCTGACTGAGAGGAGATTTCAGGCTGGAGGTCAGGGTTCCTGCCTTGCTCACCTCTGGACTCCTCTGGTCTGATTGCAGAGCCTGGTTTTAGCACCCTCAGGAAATAGATACAGAAGTCTTTATTCTTCAGGAACCTATATGGTTTGAGAGAATCCCTGTCCCCCACCTTCTCCCTCATTTCTCAGACTGTGAGGATGGCCCTTCTTCTGGGCTGCTTTGTGAAAGGGAGCCTGGGCACATCAGGATGGGAAGTGCTTACACCTCCAGGGCCCTCGGCTTAAGGTCTTGGCTGCTGGTCCGGGTGTGCAGTGCCTCTATGTTTCACCTTCTGAAGCCCTGCCGTAGGGGCTCCAGAAATGACAAGTACATCATGTGGCTCATGTGGGGCAGCTGAAGAAAACTACAGGGTCAGTGAGGAGAAATTCCTCATTCTACCTTTAAGAATATCATGTCCAGGAGGAACCTGGTTTCCAGGAGAAGAAACAGCTGACTTTTAGGATGGGCTAGACCTGAGTTTGAATCCTGGATCCTCCTCTTACACCCTGGGTGGCTGTGGGCAAGTCACTTGGTTGCTGAGTCCCTTTCCTCATATGTAGAATGAGAGTGAGAATAGCCACCAGGCCCCAAGGTTCCCATGAGGATTACACATGGTATAGATGGAAAGGGCTGGGGTGTGGGCTGGTCCTATGACCCACACGTGCTCATCCTCAGATCCTCCCCACTCGCCTCCAGTGCTCCTGGAGAAAGCAGTTTCCCCATCTCCACCTTTCTCTCTCTCTTACAAAATGAACTTCATAATTCTGTGCTTCCAATACAGCCTTTTACGTTACAATCAATTCAAACCCCCAATCCCTAATTCTGAGGAGGATCCAACGGTCCCTGAGATTTCTCTAAATTCTCAGGGCACTTCTTTAACCATCTTCACCTTTAGCTCTGAGTTAATCTGATTTCTGGATCATCCTTTTCTCTCTCCTATGTTGTTTCTTTCCTGTGCTGTTAATGAGATGCAACCCTTTCCACAAGTGTTGCAAAATCAGACTTCCCCAGAAGAGAAAAAAAAGCTTGCATTTTGCTAGTGCAGGCTCTGGGCTTCAACTCCTCAGTACGTGTCCTTTATTCTCCCCTTCCTCCTGATTGTCCTGGGAGCTCCAAATTCTCACTGTTGTGCTGAGCTCCACAATTTGGGGTAGCCCCTGCTCCCCAGTTCTGCTGCAGCCACCTGTCCTGCCTGAATCTCTCCAGTTTACCCAGGAGAACAGAAGGGTATTTTATCATGTGCTCCCCTCCCCTTTGAGTAGCCGCCCATGTACTCAGTACTGTTTTCCATCCGTGACATAACCAGGGTGGGGTGCTGTGAGATCTAAAACCTCTGCCACCAGAAAGACCCCCTGCTGTCTCTTTCTTCTACCTGTGCACCTCCTCAGGGTGCAGGGACAGAGATGGAGGGGAGCTGCCCTTCCCAAACCCCCAGTCCTGGACTGGAGCCCTAGCACTGTCATTCAGGTGCTGGGGACCTTGGGATGTTCTAGGCATGAAACACTCTTTTGAAAGCCTGCCTGGAGAATTGTTAGCATAGGCAAGCCAGGGCTGAAGGTAGACTTCTGTAAGAACGTGTGGTGAGACTGGGGCAGAGGGGAAAAGCCTGGGAGCCAGGCCACAGGCATCACCCATCATGCGTACATGATGGGTGAATGCACACATTCACCGCGTGCAGTCAGGTGCCCTTTGAGCGCATGACCTGGAGACCGTCTCTGGGCCCCAGGGTCCTCACTGTCAGGTGACACTGTGGGGCTGGGCCGCCTAGAGCCCCAGCCCAGCACCCTAAGCCCAGCGAGCTGGCCGGAGCACTGGCATCCTGGCACAGGAGCCGTGAACACGTGCTCTCATGCAGAGCCTGTGTTTTCTCTTGATCATGCTTTCTCTCACCTTGTCCTTGTGTCACTGGATAGGAGCCCATCTGTCACACTGAGCCATCTGCTTCCTCTCCTGCCATCTCTCCTGCCCAACTCTAAGTAAATTAAAAAACAAAGAGGCAGGAAGCCGCTGACAGCCGCATTTATCCTCATCTCTATGCTTGGCAATGGGAGCCGAAGGGCCAGCTTTACGGGTCTGAACTAAAGATTAGTTCAGGCTGGTGAGAAGGGAAGAGTCCCATGGTTGTGACATCCTGACCTGGGACAACACCCCAGGTGGCGTGAATGTGGGCTGGGGCTGAGGAGGAAGGGATTGAGGTCACATGAGGGCAGTGGCAGGACACGAGCTTCGGAGCCGGGCAAAACTGGTTTGCTGCTCAACACTGGAGTTTGGAGAGCTCCCGTTCCAGCTCTGCCTTATCAGTTACTGACCTCATAGAGAGACTAAGCGAGCATCACATAGATTGATAGCAGGCATACACCAGTGTTCCAAAGAGAGCAGGTATTTCTGGAGACTCAGGGTAGGCAAGAGTGAGGATGGGGTAGGCAGGGAGCCCCTTGTCTAGGAAAAGGCATTAGGGAGGAGTTGGTGATCTGAGGCTCCTTTGTGGGCCTCAGTCTCCACATCTATAAAATGGGACTAGGACCGCTGAGCCAAACCCTAGGAAAAGTTTATAAGGAGCGAGAGAAACGGGACAAACCTGGAGGATGTGTAGGTCAGAGGAGCAGGAGACCCAGCCTGGGGACTGCTGCTGCGGCTTCTGATGGGATGGCTCTGTGGCAAATTGTGTAACTGTTTCCCTTGTTTACTGCCCTCCTTGTGAGATCATGATTGCCCCACCTCACTGACATCGGATTTGGCCACGTGTCTTGCTTTGCCACTGAAACTGAGGGGAAATGCCATATGCCAGTTCTAAGTAGCAGCTTTAAGAGCTGTCAGATACTTCTGTTATTGTTCTTTCCCTTCTTCCATGGGACTAAAGTAAGGTGTTCTCATCTAGTACGGATCTTAAAATGAGAATGGAATGGAAAAGAGCCAGAGCTGACCCACAGTGGATATGTATGTGAGCTAGAAATAAATATTTATTGTGAGTCAATGACATTTCAGAGCTGTTGGCAAAAATTGACTGATTTAGCCCCTTTCAAATGCAAGCTGGTCCCAAACCCCATCTTGGAAAAGGGATGCTACCTGCTCCTGCCTGGGTTCCTGCAGTCTCTGGTTTTCTCTATCTATGACTCTCTCTGGGTCTCAGTAATTTTGCCTGAGAAATGATTGGTTGTGGACAGTTAGTTAGGAGTCAACTAGGGAGGGGGAGAATGGAGAGCAACACAACTGTGTCATCCTAGCTAGAGACTGTTTCTTCTGCTTGCCGGTAGGAGCCCTGATACTTATATCACCTCCAGAGAAGGCAGAGTAGCATCTAGAGCCAGACCAATCAAGTTGTCAGGGGAATACTTTCCAGGCATGCATGGTTCTATCTTGAGGAACAGTCTGGGGAATAAGTTTACTTATACTATCAGGAATTTTTTAGTGCCCCTTATAAATTACTTCCCAGAGAGCTGGTTTATTCCTTATTCTGGTTCAGAGCATGGCTGGCCCCATTCTCAGGAGGAAGGCATGTTGGGATGGAATATAGATGTGGTTTGAAGTGGATCCAGTCACACAGAAAAACCAGCTCCCATTCTGGGCATTGGATGGGGGGGCATCTGTCACAGCTTTACAGGGGTCAGTCCCAGAGGCCCCCTTGAGATGATATCCTTGCTTTTGAAGATCAGTCAGGTAATGTTCAATATGGTGCTGGTAAACCAACTGTATCAGGATCACTTGAGAAGTTTGCTGAAAATGCATGTTCTAGCATCCCATCTACTGAACCAGTGAAGCCTGAGGATCTTCATTCTGATGTTCTAATCCAACACCTCAACACCATCGCAGATGGAGAAAGAAGCAGCTGAGTCTTGTGACCCTCAGGTACTCACTAGACCCTCTGCAGCCCTTGAAACAGATCCCACCCCTCCTAGGCAGGAAAGTATGATCCAGGTGGACTGTCAGCAAGTCCAACCTGATGGGGAGGGGATGCTGCTCCTGGAACAACACTGCGATGTGTATGGAATTTATAATCTGGCTATTTCAGCAAGTATTTGTGTACTTTGCTGAAAGCTGCATTTTCAGATCAATTCTGCATGCGTCTCTTTCAAATTATTATTGTAAGCTTGCAAAATTGAATTTATTACTGATGTAAAAATAATAAGCTCAGGAATCATTCATTACTTTACTTTCTATTCTCAGGAGTCAGCTCAGTTTTTGAAAAGTCAGGAAGGTCCACAATAACCCCAGGTTTCCTAAGTAAGGGACCTGGGATGAAGTAGGAGCTCAGTAGAGGGACAGATTTGGGGGACATGGGACATATTGATTTTGTGGTGCATGTGGAATCACCATAGGCATATTGGCAGGCAAAGGCCAAGCAGGTCTAGAGCTTAGGAGAGAGGACTGGTTTGAAAGCAAAAAGTTAAAACTTTTAGCACAGGTGAGATGGTTCAGAGACATTGTTTTCTATGATAAATGAGATCAGGCATCCTCAGCCCCTTTGCCTGTTAACAGAAAATAGGGGTGGGGTAAGGAAGGAACGGGCTTCCCAGGTGGCTCAGAGGTAAAGAATCCGCCTGCCAATGCAGGAGACTCAGTATCTATCCCTAGATTGGAAGGATCCCCTGGAGAAGGAAACGGCAACCCTCTCCAGTATTCTTGCCTGGGAAATCCCATGGACAGGAGCCTGGTGGGCTGTATACAGTCTATGGGGTCGCAGAGTCAGACATGACTTAGCAACTAAACAACAGGAACAGGGAAGGAAGGGTGAGCGGTGAGAGGCTGGGACAGATGGTTTATAAATTTCATCAGCACCTACATTCTGCTGCTCTGTGCCACAAACATTTGTGAATTTAATTCAACAGACCCAGTCACTGTGCTAAGCACAACTCAATCCATCCACTATTTACAGATACCCTTATCCGGCTGCCCAGTCACACCAGAGGACCCCCAGGTCCCAGAAAAACTAGATTGTTTCACAAGGCTATATCTTTGGACATGCTGTTCACTCTTCCTGGAATTTCACCCTAGACTTTCTCCCCTGAGAAATTTCTCCCTAACCTTCACTTTAGCTTTAATGTCACTTCCTGCAGGTGCTGCCTGATTTGTGCCTGCATCAAATCTAGCCCTTCCATCTAATAAACACTTAACAGAGACACACTGCGCTGTCATCACTGACCCACAAGTGTCTTCCTCAATAGGTTGTGAATTCCTTGGGGCAGAGTCTGTGTCTGGTTTATCTGAGGACCTAGGACACAACACGTGCTCAAGAAGTGCTAAATTGCTGAAGCAGTTAGCAAAGGCCCCAGTGTCCACAGGAGAGCTCAACTGGAGGGGTTATTATTCAGAGGAGTTATTATTCAGAAAGGTTATTCCTCATAGTCCCTGACTCCCTGCTCCCAGGTGAGGACCCTCTTTCCCATGGAGAGTCCTCAGAGAATCAGTGTGTCATCACTTCAACACTACTAAGTGTACAGCAGCCAGTGCCACCACCAAGAAATGCCTCTGTCCTCAGACAGTTTCCTGGATCCTAGGCCTTTTTCAATTCATCTCATTTTCTCAAGCCTGCTGTGTGTTGGGCTTGACTCCTAGGAAGCTGAGATAGACCAGATCTATTTCTTGCCCTGGAGAGTTCACATTCAGGTCAGGAGTTAGGCTCAAATGACTTGTAAACAGAGCTCTGGAGGTTTGATGGAGGGAGGTCCCCACATCGGAGGATGTTGTTAGGCAGGGTCAGGGCAGGGAAGGCATCCAAAGCAGAGGGAGCAGCATGAGCAAAGTCTTGGTATAGGGAATGGTTATTTGGCTGGAGGGGAACCATGTGAAGCAAGCGGCTTCAAAGGTAGACTGGGGCCAGCTTACAGGAGGAAGGGCCATCAATGCTAAGAAAATACATTGTCCACGGGGCTCCCACATGTGGTTATTCAGATGTGTACTGTACAAAGCTGTCATGTCTTAGGGTGCCACTTCTCTCGTAAGCAGTTTAATTATTCTGAAATTAGAAAATATTATTATTATAAATTTTTTCACTCTAAATATGAGTAGCATAAATATTTTCATGACAATTTTCTGGCAGATGGAAGTAAAATATCTTGTTCTAACCAGGTTGATACCTATTGTTCCAATTCTACGTTTGAAGAAGAAATGTGTCTTATAATCAAAAAGCCTAGTTTGTAACAATTAGGCTGCAGAATGCAAACTCAGACATACTCTAAAAATACCCACTTTTCATTTTCTTAATACCAATTTGACACGATGTTTTCTGTAAAATTACTAGTATAAGTAAAAGGATGCAGGAACCAAAATCAGTATGCAAAATGCTTTAAAGCATCAAAGGAAATAAAACATTCCTTGAGGAAAAATTAAATGATGATGTTTAAGAAGAATACGTTCTTGATGCTAAACAAATTAGAGACCAATGATGCCAACTTCTCTAAAGAGGGGAACATGAAGAAAAACAATCAGAAAAAGACTCAATGTAACATGAATCCATGATTAACCCATTTGCGACCCATATAACATTTCAAAGTCGTTTTCTTTTTAAAAAGAAGAAAGTTTTGTAATGCTGAAAAATATCATGGCCTTTCATTCTTCCAAATGACATATGTAATTTGAAGAGTTGTGATGAGCTTGAACAACTAACTCTGTGAAAATTTACAACAAATTGATCGCTATGCTATTGATGAAGCATCGATCTGTGAGGAACTAAAACCTTAAACTGCTTTTAAAGTCTCCTTTTGCCACTTAGCAATACACTTGAATCAGTAATTTACTGGATGCTTTCCTGAATATTTTTCGCAGCTCTCAGAATATATTTAACTTTGACAACATTGGTTGCCAGTGGAGAACATAGCTTCTTGAGATTAAAATGTATTCTATCCAGAATCAAGACCAGAGTATGACCATTGGGTTTGTCAAAAAGATATTAAAACACAAAGACAAAAAATAACAGGAAAGATGCCACATAAGAAGCGGGAGATGGGTGCTTGCCTCATCCCTAGGTAAATTTTATAAAAAACAATTGGTCAAATAAATATGGATTTTAAATTACTCAAGATTTACAGTGGGTCAAATCTAATGATCATTTCTAGAGAAAACAAGATATGTGGGCAAGTAAGCATTAAAATGATCATAAATACTTTTTTCTGTGAAAGAAAGATGCCTGTCTTGGCTTGTGCTGTGCTTGGTTGCTCAGTTGTGTAGCCCACTGGGCTCCTCTGTCCATGGGGATTCTCCAGGCAAGAACACTGGAGTGGGTAGCCTATCCCTTCTCCAGGGGAACTTTCCAACCCAGGAATTGAACCAGGGTCTCCTGCACTGCAGGTGGATTCTTTACCAGCTGAGCTACCAGGGAAGCCCATGTCGTGGCCTATATGTCCATAAACAGCAGAGGTTGGTTCATTTGGGGAAACTGGTGCCAGGGGACTGGGAAAAGCGAAGCAGGAAGGGAGGTCCCTGTTATGTAGTGGCATCTGCTGTGAGCACCTGGACTCCATCTGGCTGGGACCCTGAGGAACCATGAGGAATGCACGCCATGGGGCGGAAGAAGGGAGTATTTCTCCACTGGGGTCCATGCCCCTTGGGTCAAGAGTTGTTACTCTTGAATTACTCTTGAATTAACCCTCTTGTACTTCAGAGTTTGAACATTTGTCTTAATGATCTCTGTGGCCACATCAGAAAAGTCCTAGAGCAGAAAACAGAAGACACAGGGTAGTTCTCAGGTGACGTTTCAACAGGGCTTTTTGCCTCAGAAACAGCTGCAGTAAACAAGTGGCTAAGAAGGGTGAAGTGGGGTAGGAGATATATCTGATACAATGTATAACAACTTAAGAACAAATGATTTTAGTGTACCTCTAATTATTGTGAATAAAAACTCAAATTTTCTATTTACTTTGACCTTTTAATTTTGGTTTAATGAACACATGGTACACAAATCTTAGGTGTACAGCTTAAGTATTCTTTTATATTCTAAAACTGATTTATTTAAAAAATGACTTTGTTGTAATTATTATTTTTAAAAAGTAAATAAGTGAGTGATAGTCGCTCAGTTGTGTTCAACTCTTTGCAACCCCTTGGACTGAGCCTGCCAGGCTCCTTTGTCCATGAAATTCTCCAGCAAAAATACTGGAGAGGGTTGCTATTTCCTTCTCCAGGGGATCTTCCCGACCCACAGATCAAACATAGGTCTCGTTGCAGGTAGATTCTTTATCATCTGAGCCGCCAGGGAAGCCTACTATTAAGTGACTTTTCTAAGTATAAAGACAGGTCAAGTTAAAAAGTATCAGCAGATACAAGCCTGACTTTGTCTTATAATCTACAGACAATACATTAGAATATGTAATGAATCCATATACCTTTTCCAAAGGAAAGTAACAATAATATTATAAAATATAAAAGTAGCTGCTGCTGCTGCTGCTGCTAAGTCACTTCAGTCGTGTTCAACTCTGTGCGACCCCATAGACGTCAGCCCACTAGGCTCCTCTGTCCCTAGGATTCTCCAGGTGAGAATACTGGAGTGGGTTGCCATTAGCAGAAGTAGCAATAAGGTTATAAATGACAATCATCAATCAGATGAAATAATTTAGATGGAGTTTGCCTCTCTCAAGATGGGAACTGGGCGAGTGATCAGGAAGGAAATACAATGTGCTTTTAACTTTGTATGAAAAATAAAGTTCAGTTCCACGCTGCTGAACAGAGTTCTGTTTTTGCTAAATAAATCCTCTTCTTCAAATTTCTATCCGAATTAGTGTACCTATTTAAAACTGTACTTGGGTGAGGGGCGGCTTGTTCTAATTTGCATTAAGGTGCCTATGGACTTCAGTGGGGCCTCTGAGGGACAGTGCTGTGTGTCTTAGGTAGGGAGGAACACTGCTTCACCCAGTGGGTGAGACTTGGATAATTGGAGCCAAATTGACTTTTTGTAATTGAATGCTTTTGAAGACTCAACTTGGAGAATTTGACATTTTAAGGGTCCTTATAACAATAAGGGGACATTTTAAAATCAGGGAGTCTGTATGCTTAGCTTTTGGAACATTGAAATTCCTTCCATTCCTCCCTCCCTCCCTCCTGGACCTTCTTTAAGGTGTTCCTACTAGACAACATGTGGAATCAGAGGGTCAAGAGTAAAACCAAAGCAGGTGCCGGAGCAGGGCTTCTCAACAGAGGGATGACTGATGTTTGGGGCCAGAAATCCTTTGTTGGGGTGGGTAGGGGAGGGCTGTCCTATACAATCCAAGATATTCAGTGGCATTCCTGGCCTCTATCCACCAGATACTAGGAGCAATCCACCTGCCCCTTCACCCTGTGTGGCAACCAAACCGGCCTCCAGACATTGCCAAATGTGCCTGGGGGGCAAGGTAGCCCTCAGGGCTGAAATGAAAACTTCACCAAATGAAAACTGGTGAAGGATCTGTTTGTGCAGCTAATTATTTTTAGTGCTTCTTCCCATAAGCTCCCATTTTCTATACTTTCCTTAAAAAAAAAAAAAAAAAAAAAATATATATATATATATATAATACTATTTCCCCTGTTGGAGAATTTAGTGAAAATCACAACTTAGGGGCCTTCAAGATAATGTAGCCAGGCCAGTATCCAAGAATGCCCAATTTCTGAATGTTGGAGCTGAGCAGTGAAGATCTGGAAGGGGAGTCAGGAGAGTCAGTGACTAAGCAGATTACACTGAAGAAATAGCAGGTGAGCGGGGAGGGAGTAGAGAGAGGCCTGAGGAGCCCCGAATACGTCCACATAAGAGGGACTATGGTGTGAGACACTGAAGCTGCCACATCTGACCATGACTTTGGCTGCTGCCTGAGAGAAATGGCTTCTGCTTCACTTCTGCCTTCCAAGAATTCCTCTCTTCAGTTCAGTTCAGTCACTCCGTCGTGTCCAACTCTTTGCGACCCCATGAATCGCAGCACGCCAGGCCTCCCTGTCCATCACCAACTCCTGGAGTTCACTCAGACTCACGTCCATCAAGTCAGTGATGCCATCCAGCCATCTCATCCTCTGTCGTCCCCTTCTCCTCCTGCCCCCAATCCCTCCCAGCATCACAGTCTTTTCCAATGAGTCAACTCTTCACATGAGGTGGCCAAAGTACTGGAGTTTCAGCTTTAGCATCACTCCTTCCAAAGAAATCCCAGGGCTGATCTCCTTCAGAATGGACTGGTTGGATCTCCTTGCAGTCCAAGGGACTCTCAAGAGCCTTCTCCAACACCACAGTTCAAAAGCATCAATTCTTCGGCTCTCAGCCTTCTTCACAGTCCAACTCTCACATCCATACATGACTACTGGAAAAACCATAGCCTTGACTAGACGGACCTTTGTTGGCAAAGTAATGTCTCTGCTTTTGAATATGTTATCTAGGCTGGACATAACTTTCCTTCCAAGGAGTAAGTGTCTTTTAATTTAATTAATGGCTGCAGTCACCATCTGCAGTGATTTGGGAGCCCCAAAAAGTAAAGTCTGACACTGTTTCCACTCTTTCCCCATCTATTTCCCATAAAGTGATGGGACCGGATGCCATGATCTTCATTTTCTGAATGTTGAGCTTTAAGCCAACTTTTTCACTCTCCACTTTCACTTTCATCAAGAGGCTTTTGAGTTCCTCTTCACTCCCTGCCATAAGGGTGGTGTCATCTGCATATTCGAGGTTATTGATATTTCTCCCGGCAATCTTGATTCCAGCTTGTGTTTCTTCCGGTCCAGCGTTTCTCATGATGTACTCTGCATATAAGTTAAATAAACAGGATGACAATATATAGCCTTGACGTACTCCTTTTCCTATTTGGAACCAGTCTGTTGTTCCATGTCCAGTTCTAACTGTTGCTTCCTGACCTGCATACAAATTTCTCAAGAGGCAGGTCAGGTGGTCTGGTATTCCCATCTCTTTCAGAATTTTCCACAGTTTATTGTGATCCACACAGTCAAAGGCTTTGGCATAGTCAATAAAGCAGAAATAGATGTTTTTCTGGAACTCTCTTGCTTTTTCCATGATCCAGCGGATGTTGGCAATTTGATCTCTGGTTCCTCTGCCTTTTCTAAAACCAGCTTGAACATCAGGAAGTTCACGGTTCACATATTGCTTGGAGAATGGAACTCTAATCCCACAAACCCTACAGGGAAGGAGATTCTGGGAAATGTAGTTCCCAGTCTGATGATAATGGGAGCAGTGGTTGCTGGAAGATCCAGAAGAGTGTCAGCTTGGCATCCGTACACATTGCTTTCTCTAAGGCTGATTTCTGAGTAGAAACAATAAGGACAGCACACTCCCACCTGAAACGATGCATCTCTCCTGGGTACAACTGAGGACAAGTTCACTGCTCACTCCTCCTGCCAATAGAGGAAACACAGAGTCCCAGAGGAAATTGTATCCATCTCTGGATGATGTTTGCTCATCTAGCTGGGTCACCTGCTGTAACTTAATATGGAGATACAGGATTAAACACTATTAATGCACTGCATATTAGCTAAACAAGAAAGGGAGAGGGGAGAACAGAAAAATCAAAGAAAGAAGAAAGCAAGTATTTCCCATTTTATGATTAACACATATAAATACACTCATACCAAAGCAAAGAAACAAAGCAACAAATTCCCGTTTTGGCAATGGGTCATGTGGTTGTAGCAGGAATTTGACTTCTTTTTTTAAACTACCCATTCCTTAATCCCTTTTGCTCTTAGCAAGCATTTTGACTAGTTATGGTTCCTTGTCTGGTGGAATCATTCAAACCGTCATTCCTGAGGAGTCTATGTCATTAGACTATGCTGATGTTTTCCATGCACTTCTACCACAGGACAGGAGAGTATTAGAAAACATCCAGAAAATCTCCTGGGTCCCAGAAAGACTCCTCTTAATCCCTTGTCTTAGCCTATTTGGGTGATTGTAACAAAATGCCCATGACTCTTGTATGTAAACAACAAACATCTATTTCTCACAGTTCTGGAGGTTGGGAAGTCAAAGATCATGGTATAGGCAGATTCAGTGTCTGGTAAGGACTTGCTCCCTCATTAATGGCTGTCTTTTCATTGTAACCTCACATGGTAGAAGGGTCCAGGGAGCTCTTTGAGGTTCCATTCATAAGGGCTTCACCCTTGTGACCTAATTACCTTCCAAAGGTCCTACCCCCAGATACCAGCACCTTGGGTGATGAATTTCAACTATGAATTTTTGGGGAAACACAAACATTTAATTTATAGCAGGACCCCTTGTCCAAAATCACTGCAGATGGTGACTGCAGCCATGAAATTAAAAGACGCTTACTCTTTGAAAGGAAAGTTATGACCAACCTAGACAGTGTATTAAAAAGCAGAGACATTACTTTCCCAACAAAGGTCCATCTAGACAAGGCTATGGTTTTTCCAGTAGTCATGTATGGGTGTGAGAGTTGGACTATAAAGAAAGCTGAGTGCCAAAGAATTGACGCTTTTGAACTGTGGTGTTGGAGAAGACTCTTGAGAGTCCCTTGGACTGCAAGGAGATCCAACCAGTCCATCCTAAAGGAGATCAGTCCTGGGTGTTCATTGGAAGGACTGATGTTGAAACTGAAACTCCAATACTTTGACCACCTGATGCGAAGAGATGACTCATTTGAAAAGACCCTGATGCTGGCAAAGATTGAAGGCAGGAGGAGAAGGGGACAACAGAGGATGAGATGGTTGGATGGCATCACCGAATCAATGGAGATGGGTTTGGGTAGACTCTGGGAGTTGGTGATGGACAGGGAGGCCTGGCGTGCTGCAGTCCATTGGGTCACAAAGAGGTGAACACGACTGAGCGACTGAATTGAACTGAACTGAACCATTGTGACGGAAAAGGCAATGGCAACCCACTCCAGTACTCTTGCCTGGAAAACCCCTGGACGGAGGAGCCTGGTAGGCTGCAGTCCATGGGGTCGCTAGGAGTCGGACACGACTGAGCAACTTCACTTTCACTTTTCACTTTCATGCACTGGAGTGGGAAATGGCAACCCACTCCAGTGTTCTTGCCTGGAGAATCCCAGGGATAGGGGAGCCTGGTGGGCTGCCGTCTCTGGGGTTGCACAGAGTCAGACATGACTGGAGTGACTTAGCAGCAGCAGCAGCAGCAGAACCATTGTGAAGTAGCAACTTAACTTCCCCTTGGTAATCAGGACTAATCATTCCAGTAATACCCAGTGGACCACTGTTATATTCTTTAAATGAAGTCATCCTCCTTTGGAAAACAAGATGTCTATGCCAAAGAACCAAAGTCATGGGGATAGAAGCAAATATGTATCCTTGAGTTGGGAACTTAAAGCCTGAAGTCATCATTTTCTATTTTCAAATTCTTCAGCACAATTAGAAGTAGCCAACTAACCCCACAGTCCTTATAAGCTTTATTTCCACTATAATGTTCTATTGCAGAGCTAGTTGGTGCCTTGACTTTCTTTCTACAGAAACCTGACTTCAGATGGTGGCAGGTAATAATCTAAGCAAATTTTCTGTCACTTTATGCCATGGATTACAATGAGGTAGCAACAGTGTCATTAATGCCCTTATTCTAATATTAGTGAGAGATTTCCTTACTCTCCTCCTTAAGAGTCTGTTTTTCAAACCTCTAGTGATTTCAGTCAGGAAAACAGAGCCTAGCAAGTATTACAAGAATAAGAGGTTTAACATAGGAGTTGGTGTGCTCAGTTGTGTCAGACTGTTTGCAATCCCATGGGCTGTGGCCTGCCCAGCACCTCTGTTCATGGAACTTTCCAGGCAAAAAATACTGGAATCGGTTGCCATTTCCTACTCCAGGAGATCTTCTTGACCCAGGGATCAAACCTGCATCTCTTAAGTCTCCTTCGTTGTCAGGCAGGTTCTTTACCACTAGTGCCACCTGGGAAGCCCAGGCTTATACAAATCTGAGAGTGAGGAGTGAGGTTCTAGAAGGAGGAAGCTGAAGGGTCTGAGAAGCAGTTGCTAACCACTTCCACCTGAATTACAGGTGGCACAGGTGGTGCAGATAGCACCTGTGGGAAAGTCCGAGAAGCTGTATTCATATGGCCCACAAGATGGGTCTGTGGGACGGGAGCTCACGAAGAGGTCTGCAAAGCTACTGCATCTATTAAATCTACCATGCCCGGTGACTCTGCCATTATGTCTGACTACCATGGTGTCCCAATAACAATGGCTTCCTGTTGGCATCTCACTTGCAGATTTTGCACAGGTTGCTCTCACCGGCAGTCTCCATCCTGGAACCATTCAGGAAACAGCATACTGGGAAATGTAGTTCCAGGCTGTAAGCGGATTGATGGTGCCAAATTGACAGCAAGACAACTCAGTACAATATCCAGCAACAGGGAATCGGTTAACTAAATTATGATATAATCATGTAATCTGCACAACCTGTGTCAGTCAGGGTTCAACCAGAGAAACAGAACCAGGAGGAGGTATATGTATGCAGATTTATTGGCTTGTGTAACTGGGGGCTCTGGTCAGGTGAGTCTGTAGGGCAGGCCCCTGGGAAGGGCACAAGCTAACGCTGCTGTCCATGGGCAGTTTCTTCCTCAGTGAAGCTTTAGTTGTGCTCTTTAGGTTTCCAGCTGGCTGACTCTGGCCCTCCCAGATTATCTAGGATAATCTCCCTTACAGTTAATTAGGGACTTTAATCACAGCTACAAAATAATACCTTCACAGCAATACCTAGTTTAGAGTTTGACTGAATAACCGGGGACTGTAACCTAACCAGTTTATCAAGCTGACCATCCCACAAAATGAAAGCGATTAGGTAACATGACAATTCATGATGCTCTAGAACATTTAATGATACCAGAAACTGTTCACGAAATATGGAGTTAAAAAGGCAAGTTATAAAACAACATATAGCGTATTCTATTTGCCTGAAAACGTATCTATTGAAGAAAATAGGCTAAAATGGCACATGAGAATGTTTCGGGTGGTAATTACCGAGTGCTGAGAGATTGGGTGATGAAAATTTCCTCCTTTTTGCTTATGTATATTTCCTAAATTATTTACAATGAACAAATGATACTTATAACAATTTTAATATTCTATTTTAGACACATTAGGAAACCCTGCTAATTAAATACTAGGAGGTTCTTTCTGAGATGTGAGGGGTTTCTCTCCCCTCCCACTCCCTAAGCCTTTCCTTCCCTATCTACTTACAGATACCAAAGGTACTTGCAAAATCGGAAGCTCTCAAGTCTTGGGATGAAAATGCTCCCCTCTTATGCCTCTCTTTAACAAATATAGGTGAATGTGGTGGGTGAGATGTTGAAAGTAAGCGTTTAATTTAGTATACATGGTGGAGAGAACCTTTAATATAATATTAATTCCTTGTGCAAATTAGCAAGGTTTAATAACCATGTGAGCCATCGGGAATCCTGGTGTGACTCAATATGACATCTGCATTAATGGTCTAATTAATAATGTATATGTTAATAAGAATCTCATTAAAGCCAGGGCACAATTATCAACGTAGGATGCAATTCCTTAGTATCTGTGGGCCAGTGTAGTGCTCTGGTGATTCCAGTTGCAATTTCCATTGATAAATGACCTTTTAAGTCTCATTAATTGATTAAGGAGGCAGCGATTAGTGTAAAAACTTAACTGCTTTGGAAGTACAAAACCACTGGAAGACAGTGATGATTACAAATCAGGAGGAACTGGGCCAACTCATCATAGGCAGTGGGGCGAGTACAAAGACAGCACGCCAAGCCCACTCATCCATGTCTCCCCCTCTGCACCCCCAGTCTGGGCATTTGACTCCACTCTTATGAGTATTTCAATAAGAATCATATCAGCACTAATTAATTTTATGGGCAAATTATTTTTCAAAGCCAGCATCTTAAAGTTAATGGAATTCTTTGGTCCATTTTCCTCTTTATCTTTTCTCAAATCTTATTGAAAATATTTCAGCCGAGGCCATTGTTTCACCATGAAGACTGGTTTATCAATCAGTTTTCTTTCTTTTTCTTTGTTTTCAAATGGACTCATGGCACCATATGCCACTGTAGCTTTTCTTTTCTTGGTCACTGTTTCGACCAAGTCCAAGTTTCTTGAGTTACATTTAGCAAATCAACATCAAGAAGATTTGATGCTTTGGTCAATTTTTAGTCAATGAAATTTCCACCAAGTGGAGTTTTAGCCTTCGTCAATTGTATTTTATGCTGATTATTGCCACCAGTCATCCTGGCTATTCACTGGGTAAATAACTGAGAGCTAATCTTTATGTCTAAGCTAACCCATGGGAAAAAAATGTGAGCAAGTTTATGAACCAGAGGCAGCTGTTAGGGGAGAGGGAGAAGGAATGGAAGTGGGGGGGGGGACCCAGAAGGGAGGGTACCCAGATGGGGGAGAAACAGAGAGATGGAGACAGACAGCAAGAGATGGTAGCAGTTCTAGCTTATTGGCCACTCTGCTTTTGACTTTTCATCAGAGTCAAAATATCTGCTTCTCTACTCACCTAATTCCAAGATTTCAGAGCCCTTGCTTGGGGTGGATCCTGGGTCATCGGAGTGGGGCTGAATAGTGTAGAGATTCTTCCCTGCAAGATCCCCAGTCAAGGGAGCCAAGCATGGAGGCTGAGGGTGCTAAGCCATAGGGGTAGTGATCCAGGACAAAGGAATCACACAGCTGCATCTCTGCTCCCCCAGCTGCTGGCACAGGGCCTGGCCAGGGAACATGCTCTAAAATAAGAGAGTCTGTTTATCTATTAACATGGGTTGACACTTACTACGTCCCACGTATCTGAGGGTACAGCTGAAGAACAAGCATTGCACTAGAAGAATGAGAAGGAAGGGCTGAGAGGAAACAAGCATGTAGAATATATCAATGTATAAACTCAGACTTTTTAAAAAGTAGGCAGGACTCTGGTAATTAATTTTTAAGATCAAAGCCAGTGATGCTAAACTGAGGCCTGTTTGGAGAAGGGGCAACACCCGGCACTGGTGAGCAGCAAGTTTGGTGGGGGTGATGTTCGTGATGGTTTCTTCTCTCTCAGTTCTTGGGTCTGTGTGCCCAAAGCTACCCAATCCTTCCTCCTGGTTTCCTCTCCTTAGAGTCCCAGGAAGGACTCAGGAAACTTGGATTCTGACCCTGCCTCTGGATGCTTTTCTCTTGGCTGTGGCCCTGCAGTTTCCCTCATTTGTAGCTCTACTCTCCCCAGGGCCCCTTCTCATGGGGCCACCAGTCATTGCCATGAGGAAGTGCCAGCTGGGCCTTGCTTAGAATCTGGGGCTCTGCCCACTGGCCCTTGACTTCTAGAACTTAGGTCTTGCCTGCTCAGGGATGGTTGCAGACAATTGAGATATCCCCTGGACTGGAGCCCACGGGGACTCACAGTCCTGAGGGATTTTGGGTCCTCTATCCCCTGATACAAATTTTCTTCAATTCTCCTTCCTACACTCACCATCCTATACCTGATTGTCTTCTGAAATGAGTTTCCCTTAGACTATAGACTGTGGGGCTGGGGTCTTTCCTACTGAAGATAAAACCAAGTTCCTGGAGTCTACAGAACTCTCTGGGCTTTGTTGAAAGGCTGACCTGTTCATATCAAATCAAGTCTCATGAAACAGAGACCTAACATTTATTAGCCAGTTGCCATGTGCCAGGTTCTGTGCTAGACTTTTAAGTGTCATAATCTTAACTACCCAGAATTGCATGTATTTTTCACATCTTGCTGATGGAGATACTGAGGCTCAAAGAGTGTTAGTCCAGCATGTTAGTCCAGCAGTCCAGAGTTAAGGTCCAGCAGGTACTAACTATCACAGCCCTGCTTTTTGCTGCTCCAGGAGTCATCTTGGGGTCTGCCCAGTGGCCAGATCTCCATCAGCCTAGAAGCATTTGGGGGCCTTCAGGACCTCACCAAGTGATCACCTCCAGGGGACGCGGGGGCAGGCAGGCTAATGAGCTTCAGGTGGTAGCTCCTGGCTTTGCCCTTTCCCTATTGGAGGCCCCAGAGAGAGAGAAACAGCCAGAAATCAGTCATTGTGGCCCCCAGATCACATTAACCAGGGATCCTGTAAATCCCATTGATTGCCACACAGCAGACCCTGGGTGGTGATCTGGTTCTGCCCCTTACTGTTCAGACAGGGGAAGGCACCTGCCCAAAGTCACATCAGAGCAAGTCAGGGGTCCCACCTTTGCCTCCTGATGGCACCAGCCTTCTTTCCATGGCCCAAAGGTCAGCAGAGATGCAAGAGCTTACAAAGGCTTTTCTTCCTTCCTTTAACTCTCCCTTTAAGAGTCACTTTCTGCTTTCCTCTTGATAACAATTTCACAGCAATTCACACACCCTGAGGGGTGAATGCATAGCAGATTGCTAAAGCCAGGCTGTAATTATCCATCCTTCTGCTCCAAGTGAGGAATTCACTTACGTTGGGATGAATGCTGCTGGATCTGTCAGCCACGCTATTGTTTCCTGAACACGCGCTCTGGACTGGCTCTTTGGGGACCCTGATAGAAGGGCATAGAGATGAATCAAAGATTGCTGTCCCCAGGAGTCTCCACAAGAGACTGGAGATGGGTCACAAATAGCTAGGAACAGAGAGGGCATGGCAGGTTTCCAAGGTGGAGTCCCCATAAAGTCCTGTAGACTCTGGTGGGATTTGGACGATGCTGGAGGCAGGGGCGGAGCTTGGCACAGCTTCAGGTGTGGGAGCTGCAGGAGTGGAGTGGAGGTGTAGAAGTGGGAGCTGAAGAATGGGGTTTGCTGTGTAAGAAGGCAAGCTGTGGAAGATGAGGTTGGACTGGTGATTCAGTCTGACTGTAAGCCCTAAACACCTGTGATGTTGGCCTTACTCAGAGGTTATAAACTGCTGCCCCATCAGACTGAGGCCTCTGATGAGTTTTTGTTTTAATTTTTAACATTTCAAGTTAGTGACCAATCTTTAAAAACCAGAAGATTTAACATGAGAAATGGATTTCTAGTTCTTTGGAAACATTCAAAGAACTAGCAACCCTGGGCCTCCTCAGTCTCCCTAAGCTTTATCAGATAGAGGTTCCTTTATTGTACAAATATTTATTGTGTACTTACCACGTGCTGAGGAAGTCTCAGTAAACAAAACAGACTCAAGCAATTGTACTCTAGTGTGATGGTCATAATTGCTGCCCTGCCATCCTCCCAGCAAGGAGACAGCAGACATGAGAGTGCTTTGCAAACTGTGGTGCGCCTGTGAAAGGCTGTGGTCAAGATCTGCTGCTGCTAAGTCACTTCAGTCGTGTCCGACTCTGTGCGACCCCATATACGGCAGCCCACCAGACTCCCCCGTCCCTGGGATTCTCCAGGCAAGAACACTGGAGTGGGTTGCCATTTCCTTCTCCAATGCATGAAAGTGAAAAGTGAAAGTGAAGTCACTCAGTTGTGTCTGACTCTTCGAGACCCCATGGACTGCAGCCTAGCAGGCTTCTCCACCCATGGGATTTTCCGGGCAAGAGTACTGGAGTGGGGTGCCATTGCCTTCTCCGTGTTCAAGATCTAGTTGGGCTTATAACTCAGCTGATTTTTTCCATTCAGAAAACTATGTTCCTCCAACAGTTAGATAACTGAGGTTAATGTCAGGAAGTCTTCCTTATACTTTAGTTAGCTTTTTTTTTTTTCTTTGAATTGTGGTATCTATTTTTATTTATTTATTTTAAACTTATTTAATTGGAAGCTAGTTACTTTACAATTTCGTGGTGGTTTTTGCCATACATTGACAGGTATCAGCCACGGGTGTACATGTGTCCTTTTAAACGTTGAGTTGAATCAAACTGGTAAAGGTCATGTGTTTGGAAAAAGAGTTAGTTGTGAAATTAGTTGATGACAACCTCAACTGATGGTCTCTCATTCAACTTTCAGGCAAATATTTGGGGAATACCTAGCAGGGATCCGAGGTAGAGATGGAGAGGAGAGTGTTTGCAGGGCTGTCACAAGCTGGCTGGGCATCAGACCATTTAGACAATTATAATGTTCCATGATAAAGGGCAGGAGAGGGCAGGGACATTCAGGTGACTAATAGGGCCCTGGACTGGAAGGGGGTGGTCAGGGAAGGCTCCTTTCAGGATGTAAACTCTGACCTGAAACCTGAAGTTTAGGGCGATGGGAGTTGGGGGTGCAGAGAAGAATGACAACCCTGAGCCATGTCTGGGTGGAGCGGTGGAAGCACTGAATGGAGAACCATCGTACAAAGGCAGGAATATGAGCAGTGCACTGGAGAAAGGCCCTTCGTGGTCTAAGTTCCAATTTTATAAGTGGAGAAACCAAGGCCTAGAAAAGTCTTAAGCGTTCTCAAGGGTAAAATGGAAGCTATGTGAGCTAAATGTTAACTGAGAGCCCTTAAAGCTCTAATAATCACAAGTATCTTGTTCTAGAGAGATTGTTAAAATTCCCATCTTACTTTGAGGAAATTGAGGGGAGAAAGTGAACCAAGCCCACGTAATTCGTTAGTGGCAGAGTCAGGATTACCAATCATATCCTGGATTCTAAAATGCCATATGAGTCCCACTGTGTCATGATGTCTCCACACTAATTCTGAAGACCTCTGAGGCTGTCTACACTGATGGTCCTGGGATTTTGTAGCTCATTAGAACCACATAGGAGGTTTTAAAAACCCATGTTCATGCAGAATCTAGGAGACTATCAAAGTCTCTGGGGGTAGGACACAGGCATCAGTGTTATTAAAAAAAAACAAACCCTACAGATGATCCCAATGTTCCTGTGCCTATTTCACTTGAGGATCTTGTTAAAATGCAGATTCTAGAGTGTAACTTGGGCTTCAGAACTTTTTTTTTTTTAAAATGTACTTGATTTACAATATTGTATCAATATTTTCTGCTGTACAGCAAAATGACTCAGTTACACACACACATATAATTTTTCATATTCTTTTTTTTACTATGGTTTATCACAGGAAATTGAATATCATCCCTGTGCTATATAGTAGAACCTTATTCTTTATCTACTGTCTGTATAATTGTTTGTCTGCTAACCCTAAACTCCCAATCCATCCCTCTCCCATCCTGCTCCCCTTTGGCAGCCACAGATTTGTTCACTATGTCATGAGTCTGTTTCTGCTTCACAGATAGGCTCATTTGTGTCATCTGTTACCTTTCACATGTGTTAACATGTAGTTCTATTCATTCTCTCTCTGACTTACTTTACTTAGTATGATAATCTCTAAGTCCTTCCATGTTGCTACAAATGGCATTATTTCATTCTTTTTATGGCTGAGACCATTCCCATAGAAAAGAAATGCAAAAAAGCAAAATGGCTGTCTGGGGAGGCCTTACAAATAGCTGTGAAAAGAAGAGAAGTGAAAAGCAAAGGAGAAAAGGAAAGATATAAACATCTGAATGCAGAGTTCCAAAGAATAGCAAGAAGAGATAAGAAAGCCTTCCTCAGCGATCAATGCAAAGAAATAGAGGAAAACAACAGAATGGAAAAGACTAGGAATCTCTTCAAGAAAATCAGAGATACCAAAGGAACATTTCATGCAAAGATGAACTCGATAAAGGACAGAAATGGTATGGACCTAACAGAAGCAGAAGATATTAAGAAGAGATGGCAAGAATGCACAGAAGAACTTTACAAAAAAGATCTTCACGACCCAGATAATCACAATGGTGTGATCACTGACCTAGAGCCAGACATCCTGGAATGTGAAGTAAAGTGGGCCTTAGAAAGCATCACTATGAACAAAGCTAGTGGAGGTGATGGAATTCCAGTTGAACTATTCGAAATCCTGGAAGATGATGCTGTGAAAGTGCTGCACTCAATATGCCAGCAAATTTGGAAAACTCAGCAGTGGCCACAGCAATGGAAAAGGTCAGTTTTCATTCCAATCCCAAAGAAAGGCAATGCCAAAGAATGCTCAAACTACTGCACAATTGCACTCATCTCACATGCTAATAAAGTAATGCTCAAAATTCTCCAAGCCAGACTTCAGCAATATGTGAACCATGAACTTCCAGATGTTCAAGCTGGTTTTAGAAAAGGCAGAAGAACCAGAGATCAAATTGCCAACATCCGCTGGATCATGGAAAAAGCAAGAGAGTTCCAGAAAAACATCTATTTCTGCTTTATTGACTATGCCAAAGCCTTTGACTGTGTGGATCACAATAAACTGTGGAAAATTCTGAAAGAGATAGGAATACCAGACCACCTGACCTGCCTCTTGAGAAATCTGTATGCAGGTCAGGAAGCAACAGTTAGAACTGGACATGGAACAACAGACTGGTTCCAAATAGGAAAAGGAGTATGTCAAGGCTATATATTGTCACCCTGTTTATTTAACTTCTATGCAGAGTACATCATGAGAAACGCTGGACTGGAAGAAACACAAGCTGGAATCAAGATTGCCAGGAGAAATATCAATAACCTCGAATATGCAGATGACACCGCCCTTATGGCAGAAAGTGAAGAGGAACTCAAAAGCCTCTTGATGAAAGTGAAAGAGGAGAGTGAAAAAGTTGGCTTAAAGCTCAACATTCAGAAAACGAAGATCATGGCATCCGGTCCCACCACTTCATGGGAAATAGATGGGGAAAGAGTGGAAACAGTGTCAGACTTTATTTTTCTGGGCTCCAAAATCACTACAGATGGTGACTGCAGCCATGAAATTAAAAGATACTTACTCCTTGGAAGGAAAGTTATGACCAACCTAGATAGCATATTCAAAAGCAGAGACATTAGTTTGCCAACAAAGGTTCGTCTAGTCAGGGCTATGGTTTTTCCTGTGGTCATGTATGGATGTGAGAGTTGGACTGTGAAGAAGGCTGAGCGCCAAAGAATTGATGCTTTTGAACTGTGGTGTTGGAGAAGACTCTTAAGAGTCCCTTGACTGCAAAGAGATCCAACCAGTCCATTCTGGAGGAGATCAGCCTTGGAAGGAGATCACCTTTCTTTGGAAGGAATGATGCTAAAGCTGAAACTCCAGTACTTTGGCCACCTCATGTGAAGAGTTGACTCATTGGAAAAGACTCTGATGCTGGGAGGGATTGGGGGCAGGAGGAGAAGGGGACAACAGAGAATGAGATGGCTGGATGGCATCGCTGACTCGATGGACGTGAGTCTCAGTGAACTCCAGGAGTTGGTGGTGGACAGGGAGGCCTGGCGTGCTGCGATTCATGGGGTCACAAAGAGTCGGACACGACTGAGCGACTGATCTGATCTGATCTGAGTATTCCATTGTATATATGTACCACATCTTTATCCATTTACTTCTCTGTGGACATTTAGACTGTTTCCATGTCCTGGCTATCATGAATAGAGCTGCCATAAACATAGGGGTGCATGTATCTTTTTGAGTGGTAGTTTTGTCCAGATACATACCAAAAAAGTAGGATCACTGAATTGTATGCCAACCCTATTTGTAGCTTTTTAGGGAACCTCCACACTGTTTTCCGTAGTGGCAGCACCAGTTTACATTTTCCACCAACAGAGTAGGAAGGTTCCCTCTTCTCCACACCCTCTCCAGCATTGTTATTTGACTTTTTAATGATGGCCATCTGACCAGTGTGAGATGGTAGTTCATTTAAGTTTTGATTTGTATCTCTCTAATAATTATCAATGTTGAGAATCTTTGGCCTTCCGTATTTTTTAAAGCTCTCCAGGTGATGCTGATGCTGCTGGTCCAGGAGGCACACTTAAATGACCAGGAAGTTTACACATCATTGTATGCCCTTGCAGGACTCTTTCTCTGACACCATTTCTGTTTTGTCTCTCCTTCAGACACACAAAGGCACATAGACAGACTCACACACGCACACACACTCACACAATATGTCACTTCTTCCTGGCCCAGGGTATTAAATGCCCTGCTTTAAACAAAAAGGAGGTTCACATGGACACTGAACCCCACAGAAGGCAGCTGCTCGTGAAAACACTGGCTGCACTGCCAACCTACCAGACTGGGGAGGGTAGTGGGTATTGTCAGTCTCCCAGGGGAAGAACTGGGCCTGGTGGAAGCAGGCAGTCACTAGGACACATTGCAGGAGCCTCAGAGGGACGTCTGCTTAAGTTTTGTTGCCTAGGCACCTTGCCTCACCTAGTCTGAACCGTGCCCCCTTGCCCCCACCTTTCCCTGAGGCTGGCAAATTGTAGAACCTTCGAGTTTTTTCAACTGGGTCCTTTCTGCTTCCTTCCAAATGGCAGTTGTATCCCTGCCTCCTTGGCACCGTGTTCTTGGGTTCCGAACATGGGTTCTAGGCACAAGCGAAAGTGAAAGTCGCTTAGTTGTGTCTGACTCTTTGCGCCCTCATGACTATACAGTCCATGGAATTCTCTAAGTCAGAATACTGGAGTGGGTAGCCTTTCCCTTCATCAGGGGATCTTCCCAATCCAGGGATTGAACCCAGGTCTCCCACATTGCAGGTGGATTCTTTACCAGCTGACCCACAAGGGAAGCCCACAAATACTGGCACAAGGCAGCCTCCTAAAACAACAATTTCCAAGTGTGGTCCCCAGCTAGCAGCAACAGCATCATCTGGGAACTTGTTAAAATGCAAACTCTTAGGCCTCACTCCAGACCTACTGAATTGGAGCCGGGGATGGGGCCATCAGTTGTTAAGGATGAGCCTTCCAGGTGATTCTGATGCCTGCACAAGTGTGAGATTCGTGTGTGTTTGGGGGGGTGAGGAGTGGGGGTAGGGTGGTCAGCAGCCCTAGATTCCAGGCCTGGCTGTGCCCTCTCCCGTACAAGGAGGAGGTGGCTTGGCACATATCAACAAAGACTCCTCCAGCCCTGACTCTCAGGACTTGGGATGTGCTTGTCAACTTCATTCCACTCCAGGGTCACAGTGCCCCTGGCAAACTGCTCTCCCCGGGGCTGACTCCTAGGGCAAGGCCATGCATTGCAGCCTCTGCTCTCTCCACGGACATCATTAGCTGAAGAGTGTCCTGACTGAGAAGGGTTGACTTAAGAAACAGTCTTAACAAAGAGGGGTTCTGGGCTGGCAGGCGAGCCACTGAGGGCTGTAGGAAAACTCAGCTCCACAGTGGCCTGCCTACAGCTCCCCCGGCCAAGGGTCAGGGCAAGAAGGAAGGGGCTTGAGCGGTGCGTGTGCACTTGGCTGGAGGCAGAGGTAGCTCCAGTGTGTCACAGACTCTCCTCCTCTCAAGTCCTGTGCTCACGGAAGACAAGACTTCCAATGACCTCCATGCATTCATGAATTTTTGCATTCAGCAAACAGTCCTGAGCACTTTGCAACCTTGGATCCACTGTGGGGGCTGGAATATGTGGGTTACAGAGAGGAATTGGACACAGGGATGTGGGCCCTGCCCCTTAGACTGTGGGGAGAGACCTCACCATGATAGTTAATTTTTATGGAACATCTATATGCTCTAGGGGCTTCCCAGGTAGCGTTAATGGTAAAGAACCCACCTGCCAGTGCAGGAGACTTAAGAGATGCTGGTTTGATCCCAGGTTTGATGCAGGATTGGGTAGATCCCCTGGAGGAGGGCATGGCAACCCACTCCAGTATTCTTGCCTAGAGAATCCCATGGACAGAAGAGCCTGGTGGGCTACAGTCCATGGGGTTGGAGAGTTGGACACGACTGAAGCGACATAGTGTATGCCTCCTGGAATGAAAAGAATGGAGACTCTCAGGCCTTCCCCATGTTGTAGTTAATGAAGTGTACTTGGTGGCCTGGTGACCTGACCAAGATCAGATGACAAGACTGAATGGGGAGGAGGACCCTGAGAGAGAATTCGCTCCTGAAGGGAGAGTGATGGCACCTGCAGGCTGGCATCTCACTGGGGCAGAGAATAGGAGGGGACTTGGGCCAGGTCCTGGTAGGGTCTGGGTATGGGCAACACTAGGGTTTTCTTAGAAATCTAAACATTAACCTACCTTGTGGACCAGCTAATCCAATCTTAGGGATTTACCTAAGACATATGAAAACGTATGATCTCAGAAAGAACTGTCTAAAAATAATTCTTTGCAGCTTTATTCAGAAATAGACAAAAACTGGAAATATCCCCAAATAGTCCATCAATGGGAGAATGGACAAGCAAATGGTGGTATATCCATACAAAAGAATATGATACAACAAAAAATAAGAAACAAACTACTGACATATGCAATAATTTGAGTAGATCTTAAAAACACCGGGTTGACTGAAAGAGGCCTTACACAGTATGCCGCAACTTAGATGATGTTCTAGAACAGGCTAAGTTCTGGTAGGAAAAATTCAGAACAGTGTTTGCAGGTGGAGGTAGTAACAGAGAAAGGCAATGACGGAAGTGTGTTCTATATTTGATGACAGTGTTTAGATTACACAGGTGGATGAATTTGGCAAAGCTTATTAAATTGTAGACAAAATTTAGATTTGGTTATATGAAAATTTACCTTAAAAAGAACTATAAACAAATATGGAATTCTAGTTAATGATATACATGTTAAAGTGTTTCTAGGTAAAGCATATTTCTGTCTGCACCTTATTTTGAAATGCATCCAAAAATAAGATGGATAGATATATGATAAAGCAAGTAAGGCCAAGTTTGGGTATATGAGTATTCACTTTACAGATTGTTCAATTTTCCCATATGTTTGAAAATTTTCATAACAGAATGATGTAGGAGAAAATAGCTGCTGCATATTTTATCTCTTGACTGGACCCTGACTGACACAATCTATGTATGTACTATAATTTATTCACAGATTCTTTTTTAACTTTTTATTTTGTATTGGGATGTAGCTGATTAACAATGTTGTGATCGTTTCAGGTGGACAGCAAAGGGACCCAGCCATGCATATACATGTATGCATTCTCCCCCAAAATCCCCTCCCATCCAGGCTGCCTCATTGAGCAGAGTTCCCTGTGCTATACAATAAGTCATTGTTGGTTTCCATTTTAAATATAGCAGTGTGTACCTGCCCACCTGAATTCTCTACTATCCCTTCCCCTCAGCAACCAAAAATTGTTCTCTGAGCCTGTGAATCCATTTCTGTTTTGTAAGTAGGTTCATTTGCATCATTTCTTTTTTAGATTCTGCATATAAGGGATGTCATACAATGTTTCTACTTCTCTGTCTGACTTCATTCAGTATGACAATCTCTAGGTCCCTCCATATTGCTCCAAATGGCATTATTTCATTCTTTTTGACGGCTGAGTAATATTCCGTTGTATATATCCGTTGTATATATGTACCACATCTTCTTCATCTATTCCCCTGTTGATGGGCATTTAGTTTGCTTCCATGTCTTGGCTATTGTAAACAGTGGTGCAATGAACTTTGGGGGTGCATATCTCCTTTCAGACCATGTTTTTTTTTTTTTTTTGGATTTATGCCCAGGAGTGAGATTGCTGGGTCATATTATAGCTCTATTTTTAGTTTTTTAGGGACCCTCCATTATTGTTCTCTATAGTGACTGTACCAATTTACATTCCCACCAACAGTATAGGAGTTCCCTTCTCTCCACACCCTCTCCAGCATTTATTGTTTGTGGACTTCACAGATTCTTCTATTCATAGATACTTTGACATTGTCTGCTGTTGCTAGTAAGGCTAGCAGACTAAATTGCGTCTCAGTGTGCAAAGCTGCCTAGAAGCTCTTTAAGGGGCAAGGGGAAACCAGGCCCAGAGAGGGTGATGATTTACTTAGGCTCACACAGGAAGCCCATGATGGAGCTGAATATATGCTCTTCCTCCTGTGCTTTTGCAACAAAAGATAGGGTCCTGTCCTTACTTTCTTAGCCTCCAGTCAATGCTCATCTCTGCCTTAAAGGAGACAGAAATGGTTGAGATAGGGCTCTGCCTTCTAAGAGTTCAGAATTAGGTTGGGTGACAAGATCCTTGGAGAAAAGTCATCTGCAGGGGGAAGATCCAGAGAAAGCAGTTACTGTCACCCTCAACCTCTCCAGGGCCTTCACACCAAATCAGAGGTACAGCAGGAGAAGCAGATGGGCAGAGAGAGGAGACTTCATCTTTCCTAACACACACTCACTGGCCAGTGACCACCAACAGTAAGTCTCCAGCAACTGGGCTCATGGAGATGACATTGCTGTCTTAGGCAGGAAGCTACAACTCTGAAGACGAAGGACCCAGAGGATGTCTCTCAACAGACTTCTGGGACTACTAGGGGTCAGCAGATGTACAAAGGCAGCCAGAGTCAGGCAGGCAAGAGATCCCCTCTTCTCTTAGTGTCTTCTTCATTGTCATGAAGGAAGAAAAGAAAAAGGAGAGAAGACCAGAGGAAGGGAGACCCCATGAGATGGACCTGGGTGAGTGGAAGGCTAGTCTGAGAGGCAGAGGGAGCTAGGGGGTAGGTCCCATGATATGAATGGGGTCTAGATTGCTGGGAGCTATTTAGATGTAGGGGCTTCCCAGGTGGTGAAGTGGTAAAAATTCAGCAGCCAATGCAGAGACACAAGAGACACGGGTTCGATCCCTGGGTCAGGAAGATCCCTTGGAGTAGGAAACAGCAACCACTTCAGTATTCTTGCCTGGAGAATTCCATGGACAGAGGAACCTAGCCCCAATATTCTTGCCTGGAAAATTCCATGGACAGAGGAGCCTGGCGGGCTACAGTCCATGGGGTCACAAAGGGTTGGATAAGACTTGGAGCAACTGAGCATTTAGATGTAGAGAGGTGAAAAGTGAGAGCAATGTGCCCCAGGACCCTCACCTGGACACCTGAGTGCTGTTCACCTTCTGGAACCCATGTTTGGAATGGAGAAAAACGATGATTCCTTTTCAGACATGAGTGTCAGAGGGAGTTCTTCATGACCAAAGATAATTTTTGTTGTTGTTGCAGAAAAAAAGTAACAAATTAAAAAACAACAACAACACATTTTTCCCTAGTCTCTAAGTTTAAATTCAAATTTTACTATCCTAATTGTAAATCCAAATTCCCTTAAATTGTCTCATTTACAATTTATTGCATTAGGTTCTGTTAAGCATTTTGAAGTGCATTTATAAGCTTGATGCATCCTGTTTTCATTCCGAGCACTTTACATGCTTGACCTAACAAGCAAAACCTTTTCAAGCACTTAAACTACTCTTGTAAATTTAATAAATCAAAATCCTAAATATGGTGATTCTTAAGTTCTCATAAACATTCTAGTACTGTTTACAAAACTAATCAAATTCTCTTACAACCTTTAATTTAAAATCGCAAGTCTAAAATCAATTGCTTGATTATGCATTTATGATGAACTCTCAGATATGCCAAATTCTCATATATATCACAAAGCCTGCAAATATGTACAGGCCACTACTGAACTAAACACAAATGTATTACTATTATGGGTTCTGTTAACTTTGTTGTTTTTGTATTTAATTTGTACCTTCCAGGGGTTAAAAAGACCCCTCTTCACTAAGGGAACAGCTTTCTCAGCTCAAGAAAATCGAAGTCACCTCTCCGGGAATACCACTCTCATTTTAAGTGAGCTGAGGTTCCTGGTCACTCATTCACAGCCATGCTCTAGTTACCGGTACTCTCAGAGGGAAACCTCTGCTGGTTGTTCAGAGGTGCGGCTGGCGCAGGAGACTTAGAGCCATAATCATGCTGGGTGATACCTCTCAGGTACTTTTTCATGTGACATCAGGGGACTCTGAGTCCATGTGGTTCAAATGGAGCTGGATTCATAACCCAGGCCCCCCAGGTACAAGTTACACCATCACCTAAATTATTTCTCTGACTTGAGTCTATGAACATCACCCTACTCCACCCTGCCAACCATGTTGCATCTAATTTAATCCAATGAATCACTTTGTTCAATACCTAATTGAATCCCCAATTCTTTCCTATTTTTCCTTCCTGACAGGGAGCTTGCACTTTAGGAAGAATGGTCCCCAAACACCACGGTGAGTTTCCACAGTGATGATTCCTCCTTCAAGGGCTCTGCGCCCATCCACCCAGGTGACTGTAAACTAGAGAGCACCACACATATAGCCTGTCCTAAGTACTCATCTCTGCCACTGTATGGCGTCAGTAGCTGCAGGCAATGCAGAAACAAATGAGTGGCCAACGGTTCAACAAATCTTATTTATAGACACTGAAATTTGATTTTTATATCATTTTCACATTTTTATTTTTCCAACTATTTAAAAATATAAAAACCATATTTAGCTTGCATTCAGTACAAAAATGAGCAGTGGGCTGGATTTGACCCGTGGGCTGTACTTTGGTGACTCCTAGTGTGTTAACATTTGTCAATTTCACATTGTTAATTTTTAAAAATTAGTATTACCATCAAAGAAGCTGTAACTTTTTAGAGAGTCACTAACTGATTCTGTCTCCCTTGGTCCATGCTACTCAGGTTTCTCCTGCTTGGGGACAAAAGCCTTTTCTTGTGTCTTCTCTCCCACATCTTAAGGTCCCCTCAAAATCTTGCTTTTGAGATCTCAAGAAATCTGGAATCAGTTATCTTCACAAACTCTTTACCCAAGTACGACCTAATTTTACTGTATTATGTCTATTGTATATTATGTATTGGGGTTTTGTTTCCATTCATCCATCACAACCTCCATCACCATCTCCCACTCTCCAAAACCAAGTCCTAGCTGGGCCTTTACTTTTGGTAAAAGGTCCAATGATGTGTTTTCCCAAAAAAAGCAATCATCTACTAAGGTGAATTTAGCTTTCATCTTTGAAAGGCACTGATTCTGGCAAGTGGCTTTTAGAATAATAAATTTAATCTCTACCATACATGACCATGCTGATCCTCACCACAGTTCTCTGTGAATGGGAAAATAAGGAAATTGAGACCATGAAATTGCATATGCACTTTAGCATCAAGCCAAATACTTCAATAGATAGAAAATGGTTTGATTAAACTGGAAGCATAAAACAAATGTGGCTGTTATTGTCTGCACTCTTACTGTCCTGTCCATAGCAAATGATTTGACTGGCACCAGGGGCTGCAAACTCAAATGGCTTCAGAGGCCAGACTGATCCCCAAGAGGACCAGGCATTGGAAAACAGGGAATGATGGGGGCTGGGCCAAACTGCAACAGGTATTATTCAGTTCAGTTCAGTTCAGTCGCTTAGTCGTGTCCGACTCTTTGCGACCCCATGAATCGCAGCACACCGGGCCTCCCTGTCCTTCACCAACTCCCGGAGTTGACTCAGACTCATGTCCATCAAGTCAGTGATGCCATCCAGCCATCTCATCCTCTGTCATCCCCTTCTCCTCCTGCCCCCAATCCCTCCCAGCATCAGAGTCTTTTCCAATGAGTCAACTCTTTGCATGAGGTGGCCAAAGTACTGGAGTTTCAGCTTTAGCATCATTCCTTCCAAAGAAATCCCAGGGCTGATCTCCTTCAGAATGGACTGGTTGGATCTCCTTGCAGTCCAAGGGACTCTCAAGAGTCTTCTCCAACACCACAGTTCAAAAGCATCAATTCTTCGGCTCTCAACCTTCTTCACAGTCTAACTCTCACATCCATACATGACCACAGGAAAAACCATAGCCTTGACTAGACAGACCTTTGTTGGCAAAGTAACGTCTCTGCTTTTGAATATGCTATCTAGGTTGGTCATAACTTTCCTTCCAAGGAGTAGGCTTCTTTTGATTTCATGGCTGCAGTCACCATCTGTAGTGATTTTGGAGCCCAGAAAAATAAAGTCTGACACTGTTTTCACTGTTTCCCCATCTATTTCCCATGAAGTGATGGGACCAGATGCCATGATCTTCATTTTCTGAATGTTGAGCCTTAAGCCAACATTTTCACTCTCCTCTTTCACTTTCATCAAGAGGCTTTTGAGTTCCTCTTCACTTTCTGCCATAAGGGTGGTGTCATCTGCATATCTGAGGTTATTGATATTTCTCCCTGCAATCTTGATTCCAGCTTGTGCTTCATCCAGCCCAGCGTTTCTCATGATGTACTCTGCATAGAAGTTAAATAAGCAGGGTGACAATATACAGCCTTGACATACTCCTTTTCCTATTTGGAACCAGTCTGTTGTTCCATGTCCAGTTCTAACTGTTGCTTCCTGACCTGCATACAGATTTCTCAAGAGGCAGGTCAGGTGGTCTGGTATTTCCATCTCTTTCAGAATTTTCCACAGTTTATTGTGATCCACACAGTCAAAGGCTTTGGCATAGTCAATAAAGCAGAAATAGATGTTTTTCTGGAACTCTCTTGCTTTTTCCATGATCCAGTGGATGTTGGCAATTTGATCTCTGGTTCTTCTGCCTTTTCTAAAACCAGCTTGAACATCTGGAAGTTCATGGTTCACATATTGCTGAAGCCTGGCTTGGAGAATTTTGAGCATTACTTTACTAGCGTGTGAGACGAGTGCAATTGTGCAGTAGTTTGAGCATTCTTTGGCATTGCCTTTCTTTGGGATTGGAATGAAAACTGACCTTTTCCAGTCCTGTGGCCACTGCTGAGTTTTCCAAATTTGCTGGCATACTGAGTGCAGCACTTTCACAGCATCATCTTTCAGGATTTGAAATAGCTCACCTGGAATTCCATCACCTCCACTAGCTTTGTTCGTAGTGATGCTTTTTAAGGCCCACTTGACTTCACATTCCAGGATGTCTGGCTCTAGGTCAGTGATCACACCATTGTGATCATCTGGGTCATGAAGATCTTTTTCGTACAGTTCTTCTGTGTATTCTTGCCACCTCTTCTTAATATCTTCCGCTTCTGTCAGGTCCATACCATTTCTGTTCTTTATCGAGCCCATCTTTGCATGAAATGTGCCCTTGGTATCTCTAATTTTCTTGAAGAGATCTCTAGTCTTTCCCATTCTGTTGTTTTCCTATATTTCTTTGCATTGATTGCTGAGGAAGGCTTTCTTATCTTCTTGTGATTGTTTGCAACTCTGCATTCAGATGCTTATATCTTTCCTTTTCTCCTTTGCTTTTCACTTCTCTTCTTTTCACAGCTATTTTTAAGGCCTCCCCAGGCAGCCATTTTGCTTTTTCAGGTTGGTGCAAAAGTAATTGTGGTTTTGTCTTATTCAACTTTGTCATTTGATATTGGAATACATTCTTAAATAAATGTGGTTATGTTATATATCATTTCAATGCACATTTATCGCTTTATGCTTTTTGCTAATAACTTACTTGCTTTTTTAATATTTAGCCTACATAAATGATGTTAGACAAAAAAGCAAATTTGAGTGATTTTTTAAATTTGAATTCAAAATGGATCATAAAGCAGTGGAGACAACTCACAACATTAACGATGAGTTTGGCCCAGGAACTGCTAATGAATGCACAGTGTAGTGGTGGTTCAAGAAGTTTTGCAAAGGAGATGAGAGCCTTGAAGATGAGCAGTGCGGTAGCTGGCCATCAGAAGCTGACAAGGACCAACTGAGAGGATAATTGAAGCTGATCTTACAGCTACAAAAGAAGTTGCTGAAGAACTCAATGCTGGTCACTCTATGGTCGTTCAGCATTTGGGGCAAGGGGGAAAGGTGAAAAACTGAAAAGTGGCTGCCTCGTGAGCTGTTTTTAAGTGTTGTCTTATTTTATGTAAGAACAACAAACCATTTCTCTATCAGATTGTGGTGTTCGATGAAAAGTGGATTTTATAGAATAACTGACAATGACCAGCTCAGTGGATGGGCTGAGAAGAAGCTCCAAAGCACTTTCTAAAGCCAAACTTTTTCCAAAAAAGAGTCATAGTCTCTGTTGGGTGGTCCGCTGCCGGTCTGATCCATTACAGGGTTCTGAATCCTGGCAAACCATTACATCTGAGAAGTGTGCTCAGCAAATCGATGAGACGCACAGAAAACTGCAGTGCCTGCAGCCAGTACTGGTCAACCAAAAGGACTCAGTTCTTCTCCACGACATGGCCCGACTGCGCATTGCACGACCAATACTCCAAACGTTGGACAAATTGGGCTACAAAGTTTTGCCTCGTCTGCCATATTCACGTGACCTCTCGCCAACTGACCAACACTTCTTCAAACATCTCAGCCACTTTTTGCAGGGAGAGCGCTCTCTCAACTAGCAGGAGGCAGAAGATGCTTTCCAAGGGTTCGTTGAATCCTGAAACACGGATTGTTTTTATGCTACAGGAATAAACAAACTTATTTCTCATTGGCAAGAAATGTTGACTGTAATGGTTCCTATTTTGATTAATAAAAATGTGTTTGAGCCTAGTTATAATGATTTAAAATTCATGGTCTGAAACCACCATTATTTTGACACTGACCTAATACTTCCCATTGAAATACATAAAAATAAAAATATATCCCTATACAGCAGTATATTTGTTAAATAAAACACATCAAGAGACAGATGCAACTCTCAGGCCATCAGTTATCATTTCTGTATCTGTCATTTCCATTTACGAAGCTCATTCATGCATGAGGCTATGAAGAATGACATCCTGAGAAGTGCCTCCTTAAACTCCTTGCGTCCAATCTCTTCATTGTAAAAACCAGCAAACTGAGGTCCGGGTCAGAAAGGGGACTTGTCTAGAGCAATACAATCAAGCTGCTGTCGCTAAACTAGGAGTCAAACCCAGTTCACCTAAATCCCCACCCCCTTGGTCCATCTAACAGAGTTAAAAACAGGAGGATGCTTAGGCAGGCAAAGTGAAGCCTATGGCTGCTCATTCTGGCTGCATTACTTAATTAATTCACCCACCAATTGGCCGAGAGGATGAAAAAAATGAGTCAGCTGGCATTATAAGTAAGTGGCTCCCAGCTGCCTCCCGCCAGCCAGAGCTGCCCTATATTTGAAGGTCAGACATCAGAGCCCTAGCTCTGCACATGGAATTTAACCACTGGGGTCCACATGACTGCAGGCAGCCACACTGAGGAGGAGGGGAATGGATAGTCACAGACTTGAGATTCCAGGTTCTCAGAGCTGTGCAGCCACCTCCCCACCTTCCCATGTGGGCCTCAGACGATTTAAATATCACAGCCACAGGAGTCAGACACATATTTCAATGTCACCCCAATTAGGGGGCCTGCAAGGTTGGATGGGCCCTGAAGGAAGCAACAGGGATGCCTGCTAAATGAGGGAAAGAGGCCCTACAGCCACAGAGACCCAGCACCCAAGTGTTCTTCTAAGGAAATGGAAAACTTTGGAGTCCAGCTGTGCTGTGGGATCTTAAGTGAATCCCAGTCCTTCTGCTGCTAAATGGATTGATAGGATCCTTACTGTGCATATTGGACAGTGTTCTCATGAGAACAAGAGGCAAAAGAAAGTAAAAATACTATGTGACTAGCACGGCAGTGAAAAATTGGGGCTGTTATTAAGGGTCCATAAGGTAGCAGTTGAGTGGGAAAGACTAACAGAAATCTTTTCTGAGGAGTAAGGTCCTATTATGGCTGTCGGTACTACTGCTATCTAAAGAGCTCTGTTCCAGAAGAGGGGAAGAGCTGTGTTCTGTGTGTTCCCAGAGGCAAAGTGAGAAAGTTGAGTGGCAGGCAGTTTGGGGACCGATAGGAGGAAGACTTTTGTAACAGAGTTCTATGAAGTCCAGATGGACTTCCATGAGAGAAGAGGCCATGAGCCAGCCAAGGCTGGGTGAGTCCCAAGTAAGGCAGGAGGATGGGAGAGTGCCCAGGCGTGTGATGGCAGGAAGAGGCTTGCACTGCATCACCTCCAGGTCTATTCAGGCCTAATGCTTTGAATTTCAGATTTGGGGGAGAGGAGTGGAGGGGAAGGATAGTAAAGGAAAGGGAGTTAAACCGGAGCCAGGAGCTCTGGTCCAGGCCAGGCTATGCACCAGCTTGCTGGACCCTGCTCTGCCCGCACCGGGCTCTGCAGCCTAACAAAAATGGCTTGACCAAGTCAGTGCATCTAGAACTCTTTTCCAGTCACAGATGTCTTCTCAGGTGGCGTCTGTTTGGAAGGCCATACTCTGGAGAATGGACAGAGTTGCTTGCCTCTTCCCTCCTGAGGATTTGGCAGTCCTTTCTTGCAAAGCTGGGCTTAGAGGAGTCCCATTTAGAAGCCATGGCTTGGGAACTAACAGCCTCTTAGTTTCTGAGAGCCTGCAAGCTTTCCATAAGTATTAGGATTGGGTGTCCAGATTAGCTGAGAATACCAAGTCCCTGTCTGCAGATTCTCAATTATGTCACCTAGAGACAGCCTTCTTAGCACCCTCACTCCCCTGTTCTTCTCCCATTCTGGCCCCTCTACCCCCAAACCAAAGGTGAGAGAATGGAAAAGACTTGATTAATATCCCAGCTCTGCTAGAGATGTAAGATGAAAGGAGACTGTCAGAATTATGAAAACATGTCTATGTCCCTGGGGAAATCAGTCCATTTGATATCCCGGGCTTGCAATTAGTCTGTGGGGAGCCAGAGCCTTGTGATTCCTGGGTTGCCTTAACCATCCTGCGGGCAAAAGGCAGACAGCAGCGCAATTTGGGGGTGGGGAGTGGGAGATGCAAATGAGGCTTGATAATGCTTCAAGCTCAGTGCCTCCCCTCCTTCCCGGGCACGCTTCAGTTCCTAGTTTATAACTCCTCATTTTGCCGGTGATCTTCAGAAAACTGGAGACAATTAATGACCCCAGATCACCTGTAAATATGAAATTCCCTTTAGGCAAATAAATTCCTTCTCCCCACCCCCATGAGCTCCTGGAATACAGGGACAGGAGAGTGGACAGTGGAGGGGCTCCACCCAGTGCTCCCCAGATACCTTTGGTTGGTTCTGTGCTCCCCTCCTCCCCTGCCGCCTGTGTTCTGCTTTCAGTGGTCCACACCTGTGACTCTCCCTCAGCAGCCTGCTCCAGGCTACTGGAAACTTCCCACAATGGCAGACAGACTGAAGTGCCTGGGAATTCAGCCTCTCCTTAGCTAATGACTTGCAGGTGCAGAAATGAGCCCAGCTCTCTAGTCTTGGGACAGGACAACCCTGAGATGTGGCTTGTACTTCCAAGCACCCTATGGGATTGGGCTGAAGCCACTTTCCATGAGACTTAGCTAGAAATCACTTCTTCCCAATCTCCTACTTCCCATTTCCTTACTGCTTTTCCTCAGAGCACCTTCTTAATAAATCACTTGTACATGAATCCTTGTCTCAGGGACGCCTTTTATACCCCCAGCACCTAGGACAGAGCCTGCCACGGGGAAGGGATTCAGTTACTGGGTGTGTAGCAGACAAACGAAGCTCTGGAAATTACCCTAGAGACAAAGCCTAGCTCCTCATCCCCAAGATGAAGAGACTGAGGCCCAGAGTGAAGGTGCTTTGCCAAGGTCTCACAGGGAGGCAGAGGCTGGGCCCGAGTTAGAATCCAGTTCACTGACCCCCAGGTCAGGCGCTCTCCCCACTTCTGAGCTCAAGGGACATGGAGAGCAGAGGGACTTATTAGAAATGCAAGTTCTTGGGCGTCTCCTCAGACCTATGAAGTCAGATACTCTGAAGATGAAGCCCAGATTTGTGGGTTCACCCTCCCGGTGACCCTGGTGCTTGGTGGAGTTTGAAAACCACTGCACTAGATGACAATTGTCTATTGGCTTGAGGGCTTGGTGATTAGTATCTGGTATTTGCAGTTTGTAACTGGCAATCAGGTGTTATTGATTAGTTCAATGCATTCTGGAGTTAGTTTTATTTCACTGTCTACTGCTTGATTTATTGGTCCAACTGTTATTGACTTCTGGTCTCCTAGCACACCCCTCTACCTGGCTCCAAACATAAAGTGTTTTTGAGCACCTAATACATGGTCCAGGCAAAGCCCTCCATCCTTTGTTGGCCTCAGTTATTTCACCTGTGAAATGAGCCAAGGTGTTGGAGTGCATGAGTTCCGATGTTCCGGGTGCCAGTGGCTGTTCTTGGGGCTTCTGAGCTAGTCATGCCTTGTGGCTGGCGGGTCCAGAGTCCAAAGTAGAGGGCAGGGAAGGACACAAGCAGGAGCATGTGGAGCCCAGACGCAAGCTCCACCACAAGATGAGGACAAGCCCTGTGCTCAGAGCACCCAGGAAAAGCAGAACTTCATTGTAATGGAGTGAGGAGATGCTTCAGCTCCCAATCACCTCCGTCAGCCCCACAAAGTCAACCCAAATAAACACACAATCTAAGGAAAGACAGTGGACAAATTATGCAGAACTTTTAGTCATCTCCTGATGCCCCTGCCCAATCCACCTGCCCTGAGCCCACGCACCAAATACAGTGCTGCCCTGTAGAACTTTTCTCTAGAAATTCTGGGGTCTCTGCTAGGAGGGATCATAGCAGGCTTCTGGGAGGAGATAAAATAAGGGGTAGGCCCTGAGAGGGGAGCAGGAGTCTTCCTTCAGGCCTAGGCAGCATCACACACATGTATATGGAGGCCTGAGGGGGCAGGGCACTTTGGGGGCAGTGAGAGACTACTGCGGTGGGCATGGTGGGCATATGAAGAGGGGTGGAAAAGGCTGAAGACTTCAAACGCTAGGGCAAAAATGTTTTAAATTTATGTTCTAAAGCCAGTTTTTTTTTTCCCTCCTGCATTCCTTAGCAGCCAAATCTTTCTTTAAAAAGGACATCTGACATCAATCTCTTCTGGTAAAATGGATAATAAAGGCTAAGAGTTATTGACTACTTCCTATGTGCCTTACATAGATTGGGTCCTAAATTCTCACAACTTCCCTGCTTATTATTATTATGCATATTGCCATACCTAGTTTAGGTCTAGTAAGAGGGGGAGGTGGGCTTTGAACCCGGGCACCCCAGTGTGAGAGTCCTCTGTGCTCTGCACGCAGCATCTTTGTTTGGGGTGGGGTGGGCCACCAGATTGCTCCACAATGGAACTGACAAAGTGGCTCCAGGGAGAGGGAGTGGAACCTGCTGTTCTGATCCACCCCAGGGTTTTGAAGGAAGGAACTTAATCACAGCTTAGCCCTGGGTGGAGAGGGAAGGATGGGAGAGGGAGGAGATCTGGACCCGGTGGAGGCAGGAGACAGAGCTGAGTCCTGATGGCTTCTGTACAGTTGGAGGTCAGGGGATCCCGCGTTTAAGCCAGATCACTGCTGACTCTGGTTCTGAATGAACAGCCTCTGCACCTGCCTCTCTGGGGTGTGTTTCCCGATTTTATCATGATGGGTTGGAGTAAGTCAGTGGTTTCCTACCATTTCAGCACTAATATTCAAACACATTTGTTGGTAGAAGTCCATTACATAAAGCTGACAGGAGTGACTTATAAATGCATATTTCAGTTCAAACACACAAGCACTAAAGTTAAGCAACGAGAATAATGAAGCTATTTCAATAACCTAAACAATTTGAAGTTGAGCATTATAAATAATAGTTGCAATCCAGTATCAGTATCCAATAGATTTGGTTTTGCTATATTACTAAAATCCTGATCCAGCCCCAAAAACAGTTGCACATGGTAACAGATTTTCAAAATACTTTACTTTTCAATCTCAGAACATTCTCTAATTAAACTGATCCAGGAACATTAAGAAGAATAATAGGCAATTATTTTATTTCAGGATTGAATTATTAATAATACCTAAGCCCAACTCTCATTCCTTAAACTGTGAGTATTACATTTGGAGGGAGATGATGAATTGGTTTCCTAGTTTAAATATTGTTTGGCAAAAAAATACTTTCAAATGTACCTTGAAGGATGTTCTGGGTTGTCGTTTAAGAAAATCTCCTGCCTGCAGAGATGCAGCGCAGTGCCTCATCTCTGGTGAGACATCAGATATCTCTGATGCACAGAGATGTCAGTGCCCATCTCTGACAGCTCTTCATTCAAACTCTCTGAACAGTCAGATTTACTTTGTTTTGCATGTGAAGTCCAAACTTTAGGATGCAACTCCATGCCAAACATGTTATCTAGAATTGTAAGCAGAATGACAGAGGGACCCTACATTGCCAAGCAAAGTCCATTGGAATTAAAGAAAGTTGAACAAGAAGTGCCAAACTTACTCTGACAACTCAAGGATTTTTTCCCACACGATAGCATCAAGATTTCTGGCACTTTTACTCATTCCCCTGATAGCACTAAGCCTTTCTGCAGTGTCAGGAGCAAGCCTTTAACTGAGAAAATACTTCATTGAGTGCTTCTCCTGAGTCACCTAGGAGTGGGCTTGCAGGACATTGTGACATGTGAGCTCGTGTCCAGGCCTGAATTACCCAGGGTGGACAGTGCAGGTGAGGTGGGTGAGCAGCCTTCCCAAGCAACGGAGCTTCTGCTTAGAATCCACAGGGAGGCCCAGGCCACAGAAGCTTAATCCTGAGGTTAACAGGGAATTGCACTGCACAGTATGTTGGTGGTCTCCGTGAGCTAAAATTTGGGCGCCTACATAGCATTTTCACTTCAATATTTAAAATAATTAAAGTAAATTTTATTATAAATAAATAAATTATTGGAATTAGTATATCTAGACAATGCTTGGGGAAGTTACTAAAGGTTTTCTTTGGATCCTACAGGGCTCCCCAAATTCCAGTTTGGAAACTGTAAGTATAGGCAGTATTGCAGGGAACACCTGGGCAGACAACCGAGGGTCTTCCAGCCCTTGCTGGGCACTGGCGTTGCCAATGACTGATTCCATTTTATCTTCGCATCCCCGACCCTGAATGCTTCCAGGAGTAGAAAACCAAGCCCTCCTGGTCTCCCCCAACCCCCAGCCTGTGGGATTCCCTTCTAGGAAAGTCATTACTGCCTCTCTTGGTAGTCTGCCAGCTCTAAAGTGTCTTTTTAATTGCATCTAATTTGGCCTCATCTCATTAAATCCTTAATTTAAACCGGAGCGATCCCTCCAGCTCTGGCTGCCTAATGACAAAGGGGCCTGCATGCCCTTCCCCCCTCAGTGCAGCTCTCAGTCAGGGCTGGTCTCATTTCCAGGTGGTCTCTCTGGGAAGCTTCTGACAAGTGGCTGTCGTCTTCACCATGCTGAGTGTGGAGTCGAGCCAAGAGGGCTTCCTGGGAGCGGTAATTACTGGTAAAGGCTCAACCCTCCACCCCACTGGTGCCCCGCTCACAGGCTCAAAGTGGATGTGGCAACAGCATCCAATTCTAGTGCAGGAATGGGAGCACGGTGAGGGGAAGCACTGAGATTAAACAATAATATACACACGGGAATTACAGTAGCCCCTGTCATCATTCTCACCAGGGAAGGTGTCACTGGCCTCATGCTGAAGGTGAGGAAATTCAAGCTTATAAATGGAAAGTTACAGGCCTCAGGGTATACATACAGATTTGTCTGACCTGGAACAGAGGAGCTTCTGTCTCCCCCAGTCCAACCTCATCTCCTACCAAGCTTACCTTTGTCACTCCTCCTTATCTACCTAACCATCTCAGTGCTCCTAGAACATGCTAGCACCCTACCCCAGGGCCTCTGCACTTACTGTCTGTCTGTCTGGAATGCTCTTTACATATAGTTTAACTGACACACTTTCTCTTTCCATCAGATGTCATTTCAAACCTACTCTCTTCAGAAAAATCTTTCTTGACCTCCACCATCACTCTCTATGTCTGAACCCAGTTTGGTTTTTGTGGTTTTTATTTTGTTTGTTATTGCTGGTAGCACTTATTACTAGCTCTTACTAAATCATATATTTATGTTTGAAAAATGAAGCACTATAAGAGCAGAGGATTTTTCTGTCTTCTTCATTGCTCTCTACCTAGTACCTAGAATACTGTCTGCCACAGCTGTGTCTTCAAGAAGGAAAGAACAGCTTTTAGCCTAGTCTGCCAAAGCTGCCCCTCCTGGCCCACACGTGGTCACTGCAAACTGCCCTGTGGCCACTGAGCCTGGATGCTGATGAGGCAGAATTCAGCCCTTTTGGAGGTACTCAGCCATTTCCCTCTGAAGCCTGTTACCTCCCCTGGCACTGCAGGGAAGTGGGCCTGACTCATGGCTCCTCACTGGGCTACTGAGGAATCTCCCTTCTCCCAGGCCAGCTCCTTTCTCCCTTCCTCCCTTGCTCAGGTTTTTGGAAAACAAAGACTAAGAAAGAAAGGATGCCACGAGCAGCTCCTCCAGGCTTGAGGAAGAGGGAATGTTGGGTCCTTATTGGAACGGAGAGGAAAATACAGTTAGAGGAAATATAGATATACAAATATCTAAATGTATTATCTGCCAGAGGCATGCATATATAATTAAAAAAAATAAAACCACAAGCCCCTGACTAATTCCAGTGACAATGTAGAGTGAGCCCCTTTCCTTCCTGAGGCTGGGTAAACACTCAGAAAAATCCATCATCTTTTTTTGGATCCTCCCCCCACTGGAGGGGAAGCAAATACTGGGCCCCCTTGCCCTGCAGGCTGATGAAGAGGTAGGTAATGAGGCTCCAGGCAGCAGACTCGATTTCACACTTATTCCTGATAATTGGTCACCCTTTTCAAGAGCAGGTGGGTCCTGATGCAATAATTGGCAGGGGACAAGGCCAGTCCCCAGGGAATGGAAAAGTGTTAATTGCTCTTTCTCCTCCCCTAGATAGATCCCTATTAGAGAGGGAGCTTTAGGGTTATGGGATGTCCAGGAGAGGCCCCAGGATGCAAAGAGCAAAGTGTTAGCACTTCCCTCTGTTACTGCAAAGAGGGTAAGTTTGATGGCCAGTCTGTAAGAACCTGCTGAGATCCCCCAGCTGGTGAGAGGCTGAGCTGGAACTTAGAAACCAGGGCTGCCAGAGCCCAAAGCTTGTGTCTTAACCACTCTGGCGTCCCGTTTCTTACTGAATGGAACTGATTGGAAGGGAGGGATCTAACTCATGTAACTCTCAAATCCACCAGCCTGGAGAATCGGAGCAGGGTTGGGGACTGAGTCCCTTTCACCACAAGCTCCCCCCGAGGAAGGGATTGCTCAGAATATTCTCCTTTCTTAACACACCACACCCAACACAGCGGATTCATTGGAAATCACCTTCAGTCCAACATTCTATCAGTCTGACCCACAGAGAAATTGGAAACATGTGGATTTCCCTCCAGTGAATATCAGTCCTAGAGAGTGTGAATTACCTCTCCCAGCAGGATGCGTGGGCCTCGCTTAGTCTGCAGCGTGTGGCAATGCCAGAGGCTGTTGAGCCTGGGTGCTCCCCTAGTCTACCTGGGGAGACTAGCCAGATCTGGAGTGGAGCAGCCAGCCCTGCCCCAGTCATTGTGGGGACAGCAGCGTGAGAGCAGCTGACAGCGCTCCCGAGACCCAGACTGTAGCCATCCTGAAGAAAGGACTTAGAGATAAGATGCCTGTCTTAGTTAGGGGCCCCAGCTCTACCCTGCACCCAGTCACCCAACCCAGAGTCCTGGGAGTCATTCAAGCCTTCTCTTTTCCTTCACCCAATCAACTCTGTCCCTGCCAATATCATATTCGGGTCTCCTCATCTCATCTGAATCTCCATAGCAGCTTTCTTGCTGGTGTGTCTGACCTAGGTTCCCCTCTTCCTCTTGGTCCCCTACCCTGTAACCAGAATAATCTTTATGAAATTCAAGTCTGATGTGACTGCTCCCTGGTCTAAAATCTTTCTGTGGTTTCCTGTCACTGAAGCAAGCCATATGAGGCCTTCCATATTCCCGCCTCTGCGGAATTCCCTTCCTTATTCCTGTCTCAGTCATTTATTTCCAAGCATGGTGTTCTCCAGACATTTTGTGCCATCTCCTACCTCAGACCTTCACTGCTATTATTCTAATCACCTGGAGTATTCTTTGCCCTGCTCAGAGTCCTGAATCCTATGCATGCTTCAAGGACCACTTCTTTTTTTTTTTTTAATTGAAGTATAGTTAATGTACAGCATTGTGTAAGTTTCAGGTGCATAGCATAGTGATTCAGTTTGGGATTTTCTTGCATATTATATTCCATTATAGATTATTAAACATTATTCTTATTATATACAATATATTGCATATGATTCCCAGTGCTATAAGCTAAATCTTTGCTATTTTTCTATTTTATGTATGATAGTTTGTTAATTCCATGCTCCTAATTTGTCCCTTTCCCACCTCTCTCCCCTTTAGTAAACATAAATTTGTTTTCTATGTCTGTGAGTCTGTTTTTGCTTTGTAAATACATTTATTTGTATTATTCTTTAGATTACACATAAAATTAATAACATATAGTATTTGTCTCAGAGAAGGCAATGGCACCCCACTCCAGTACTCTTGCCTGGAAAATCCCACGAACGGAGGAGCCTGGAAGGCTGCAGTCCATGGGGTCGCGAAGAGTCGGACACGACTGAGCGACTTCACTTTCACGCATTGGAGAAGGAAATGGCAACCCACTCCAGTGTTCTTGCCTGGAGAATCCCAGGGATGGGGGACCCTGGTGGGCTGCCGTCTATGGGGTCGCACAGAGTCGGACACGACTGAAGTGACTTAGCAGCAGCAGCAGCAGCAGCAGTATTTGCCTTTCTCTGTCTCACATATTTCACAAGTATAATATTCTCCTTGTCCATCCATGTTGCTGCAGTGGCAATATTTCATTCTTTTTTATGGCTGAGTAATATTCCCTTGTGGGGATTCCCAGGTGGCTCAGTGGTAAAGAACCTGCCTGCCAAAGCAGGAGACACAGAAGATACGGGTTTGATCCCTGGGTTGGGAAGATCCCCTGGAGAAGGGGCAACCCACTCCATTATTCTTGTTGGGAAAATCCCATGGACAGAGGAGCCTGGAGCCTGATGGGTTATAATCGTGGGGTTGCAAAGAGTTGGACATGACTGAGCACACATGCACAGAATATTCCATTGTACTATATATGTACCATATCTTTTTAAGTCAGTCATCTGTTGATTGGCACTTGGATTATTTCCATGTCTTCCTTAGCTATTGTAAATAGTGCTGCTATGAACATTTGGGTTCATTTTTTTCCCTGGATTTTTACACAAGAGTGAAATTGCTGGATTATATGGTAGTTCTATTAATGTGCTCAGTCACTTCAGTAATGTCTGACTCTTTGCAACCCCATGGACCGTGGCCCACCAGACTCCTCTGTCCATGGTATTTTCCAGACAAGAACACTAGAGTGGGTTGCCATTCCCTTCTGCAGGGGATCTTCCTGACCCAGAGACTGAATCTGTGTCTCCTGTGTCTTCTATATTGCAGGTGGATCATTTACCCACTGACCATATTCTCACTAACAGTATAAGACGGTTCCCAAGGACCACTTCAAATGGAAACGTTAAGTCTTCCTGAGAAAAGTTACTCCTAATCTTCTTTTTATTCCAGCCTTGGAACTTTTATGTTTGTAGTGGGTAGAATAATGACAGCCAACACCCTACCCCACCCCCAACCTGCCACAAGATGTCCAGGTCTCAGTCCCTGATACTTGCGCATGTATTATCTTACATGGCAGAAGGGATTTTGCAGATGTGATTAAGTTAAGGCTATTGCAGTGAGAAGAGCATCCTGGATTATCTCAGTTCAGTTCAATCACTCAGTCGTGTCTGACTCTTTGCAACCCCATGGACCACAGCATGCTAGGCCTCCCTGTCCATCACCAGCTCCTGGAGTTTATTCAAACTCATGTCCACTGAGTCAGTGATACCATCTGACCATCTCATCCTCTGTCGTCCCCTTCTCCTCCCGCCTTCAATCTTTCCCAGCATCAGGGTGTTTTCAAATGAGTCAGCTCTTCGCATCAGGTGGCCAAAATATTGGAGTTTTATTCCAATAAACACTCAGGACTGATCTCCTTTAGGATATACTGGTTGGACCTCCTTGCAGTCCAAGGGACTCAAGAGTCTTCTCCAACACCACAGTTCAAAAGCATCAATTCTTCAGTGCTCAGCTTTCTTTTTAGTCCAACTCACATCCATGCATGACTACTGGAAAAAAAATTATCTAGAATTTTTAACTGGATTATCTAGGTGGCTCCAATTACTCATAGGTTTTGTAAGAAGGAGGCAGAAGTATAAAAGACTGAAAAGGGATGTGACAATGGGTGCAGAGGTCAAGTGATGTGGGGCCATCATCCAAGGAATGCAGGCAGCCTCTAGAACCTGGAAAAGGCAAACAATTGAATTCTCCCCCACCACCTCCAAGAAGAACCACAGTCCTCCTAATACTTGGATTTTAGTTCATTGAGACCCATATTGGGCTTCTGACCTCAGAACTGTAAGATAATGTATTTGTATTGCTGTAAGTCACAAGGTTTGTAGTGATTTGTGATAGCAGTCATTGGAAACTAATACATACTACTAGAAGTAATTGTTCATGTGTCTGTGAGTCACTGGATACAGAGGACAAAGGACAAAAGATGAGGACAATTTGCCATTGTCCATGGAAAATCTCCTGGACAGAGGAGCTTGGTGGACCACAGTCCATGGGGTTGCAAAGAGTCAGACACAACTCACTGGCCTTCCCTGTGTCTCTCGCTCCCAATACAAGGTCTGCCATAGCGATGATGCTTAGCAAACATGGGATGAACGAATGAGTGAATGAGTGAGTGAGTGAGATACTTCCTTCTGTACCAGCAGACCCACTGTGGTTATCAGGCATTTGAGAGTTCTTGGGCCAAAATGAAACAAAATTGGTTTTCTTTCACACGGAGAAAGTATGGTTCCCTACTCCCCATCCTACCATGTCCACAAACATTAGTTACTTTATATTAAAGGCATCCTCCCTTGGGCTTTGAGATCACTTAGCCTTCCTGGCCCTGGCTTACTTTTAGTAACTCCCATGCGCATCAACACGGATGTTAAGCTCTGAGGCTCATGGGACAGCAGGGCTGCAGGAGCCTTTCCAATCGACTCATCTTACCTCTTCATTTACAGACGGAGAGACTGAGGCTAAGAGAGAGAAGGAGCTGAAGTGGTCAAACTGTGGCCCTGTAGGGCCTTGAGGAGAATCCAAGCCAAACCTCTTTCACCTGCCCCTCCTGAGGACCAGATACTAGTACCGATAACTCCACTTTGCAGATGAGGAAATGGAGGTACAGAGAAGGTAGGTCACTTGCCCACAATCAGCTAGGTGGTGGTGCTGATTTGAACTGAGCCTAGTTCCATAGTCTTTCCTCTTCTTCTCTGCACTATACTGATGGATAGGGAAACAGGCCAAGGCAGAAGTGGCTGGAGAGAAAGCAGGTTACAGCTGAAGTTCAAATCAGAGCCCTCCAAAACCACAAGGTGGTTAGTGCCTGGGCTGAAAAGGAGGCCTTTGGAGTTTGCCTTCTTCAATTAGGCTGTTTGCTTCTCTGAGTCCAGGGGATAATTTAACTAATGGTGCTGGTTTTCTGACACTATCGATCGGTCGAGATTAAATATGTTTGTCACAGTCAAGTGAACTAATCACTTTATTGTATTTCAAGTACTAATTTCATCAGATAGATGTGGTGGGGGAGTGACCCGGGGGGAGGTGCAGGGAGATGCGCACGTGCACAGATTGGGGTGGGCAACAGCACAATCGATGCGGCTGGTTTGCCTGGAGGTATCTGGAACACTAGGTTTCCTGGACACCCACAGCCATGCTGCTCAGACAGGAGGAATCTGCATTTCCCCCCAGCCTCCTCCATCACTGTTCCTGGGCCCTCTTGAAATTTCTCAGGAGAGGCAATTTCTCAAGCACTATTGGAAATGGTAGCTGTTTCCAAATAGCTATCCTAAATCACCCCCAGGCCACTACTCCCACAGCCACACTGACCCTGCTGGATGCAGATGCTGCCTCTTAAAGCCTTTAGCCATTAGCCATTTCAGGAACCACCGGATCATGGCAAAACCTGAAAATGAACTACTCTGTATTTCAGGTTTGGAAAGGCTTTGCCATTTCCATAGCTCAGCGTGTAGGACAAGAAGACCCAGAGCTGATTAAATTATCCCCTGGCCCTGGTGCAATTGAGCAAACCTCCTTCCTCATGAGACAGAGTGAATATATATGCACACGTGTGCACACACACAAACATGTGAGTGCACACATGTACATGGATACAAAAACACACATACACACAAATGCATATGCATACACATACATACCCATGCAGTATACACATATACATGTAATGCACACCCCACAAATGCACCCTCTGTGCACAAAGGTGCCCACACACACGTTTCAGAAATTCTCAAGGCGCAAGATGTTTTCTAAACACAAAAGACAGGTTTGTCCCCTGTACATAGAAGCATGAGAGATAACTTGACTGGATGACTGAAGACAAGGCCAATTCTCTACTTGGACACAAGCCCCCTCCCCCCTCCCACCACATCTCTTTTCTGCATATTTAATCACATCAAACATAGGCCATGAATTCTAGTCCCTTTTATTTCCTGCAACCAAAGAAAGTCAGGTGTCTCTTTTCCGCACTTGGGTTTCTGAGGCTTACTCCCGTGGTGATGAGACGGGGTGGGGGGTGCTCTGGTTCCCAGCTTACCCCAGGCACTGAGAAATAACCCAACACAATCTTCATGAACACTTTGCTTAAATGGAATGGCCTCAATAAAAAGAGTCCTTTCCATAGGAAAACACGTGCTTCTGCTCAGAAGAGTCTTCTGTAGCTGCCCACGGAGCCCCTCAGGCTGTCTGGACGTGCTTAGCCAGAGCCCTGTCACCAGAGGATCGGTTCTTTCTCACATCTGTACAGCTTTCAGCAGCAGCCCTGGAAGCACGTAGGGCTTTGGAATTTATCATCCTTAGCCTATAGATGTGAAAACTGAATCTCAGAGAGGGGAAGAGGCTCTCAGTTCGCCCAGACAATCAGTGGTGAACTGGAACTGGAGTTTGTGTTTCCAACTCCAAGACCGGCACTTTGTAAATCTCTGAGCAAACTCTGCCCAAGCTTTCAGAACCCTGTAAAGCTCCCCCTTTGTTATGTCCCTGTTCTGTGTCCAGCTTTCTACTCATCACTGGACTTCCTGACTGCTGCTATGCCCTTAAGCAGAAATCCCCAAACATTCTTCAATATGGGCTGCTCTTTCCAGTGATCTGCAGACCTGACATCAAGACAAAGGCTTCCTGTGGGGCTGGGTTGAGTGGGCCAAGCCCTGTGTTCTTGCCAGCAAACTCTATTTTTAGAAGCATATTTTTGTAACTTAGAATCTGCGAGATCTGGGGCTTTCCTGTGGAGTTTGTTCAAGCTCTTGGAGATACATCCCTCCCTAGGAATCCTACTGGGTTAAACAAGACAGAAAAAAATAAATGGCAGCTCCCCAGGGAAACATTGAAAGTCAGAGCAACAAACAGATTTGCTGAACATTCTGAATCTTTGAGCATCATTAAAACCTGAGAGCTGTGTGTTGAGTGTGTAACCTGGCCTTTAGTCTCTTTTCATGCTATGTAACTCCAGATGTTTTACCCCCTAAAAAGACATGTTTTTCTACATGATGGAGTACCCAATTAAAAAAAAAATAACCTGGTACCCATCCCAAGCCAGCAAAACATCGGCAGCATGCCAACCTCCAATGTGTTTGTTAAAAGCCTGACCTAGGAAATGTTTCAGGCATGGGTTTTGAGGCCTGGGGAGATTTGGAATCACAAGGCCTGGGCTCCAGCCTCTACTTTACCTTCAGCTTGTTGAGTAAGTTGCTTGAGGCCCACAGAGCATGAGGCAGAGTGAGGGTTGAGCACCCAGTTCTGTCCCTTTTAAGCAAAGAATCGAATCCAACGTGCACACCTGGAAACAGGCGGGGAGCAGGGAGAAAACATGTGCATAGTAATCATATCCAAAATATCTCCTGGTCAAGGTGTCCGGGAACAAAGTACTCTCTTTCCATGGTCCTCTCTATGTGGCTTCCTGGGAGCTAAAAGGCTATGAGGTGGCCATGGTCCTACAGAGGGGTGCTAGGGGCACAGTGGGGTCCTCTGGCAGACTGGCATTGACATTTCATGAGGGTTCATCAGGCTGTCCTGTCCCTGTAGCTCCCGTCAGGATCACCACCAAGTCCTCTTCTCTGGGGTTGACCACTGACCCTTGGTCATGTATACTCCTAACCACTTCCGGAGTCCCTGTCCTCCTCTGGTCCCCAGGATCCCACAGTTTCCAGATGTCCCCTTTCTGGCAGTTCTCTGCATCTGCAGTTACCTTTCTTTCAGCCTATTCACTGAAGACTGGTGTTCTCCAGGACCACCTTCTTGTGTGTCTGTGTATCGATCTATCTATCGTCTATCTATTCCCTGAGTCATCAAACCACCCCCACAGCTTCCATCACCCTTAAGTATGTGCCCATGAATCTCCAGAGCTCCAGACTTATCCATCCACCTGTCTACGTAACTTCTCCATTTGATGTTCCACAGCATCCCCACAGGGACTTTTCTCAAATAATGAGTCCAGAAGCAGGCAGTGTTTGGCATTGACTCAGCAATTCAAGCATTTCAGAATTAAAGTGTGTGTGGTTCTCTTGACCTTTTCCTTGTGGTTGCACAAAGGCAGCTGTAGCATCAGCATCCCAACTGCATTCTACACAGGAAGAAAAAGACATGGAGAAGGGCAAAGGGACTTCCAAGAAACTCCACCAACGGCTTCCATCATTTCCTTGAATACTCCAGAGCGATGGAGTGTCCTATCTGTATATAGTTTTAGTTGGCATCATGCCAACTTATTGTTCTCATTGTAGGAATAATAAGGAACAAGAAGAGCCCTCTCCCTGACTGAATCAGGCTTCTCCCTACAATCCCCAACCTGCACACTCATTTTTCTCCGTCCCTCTGCTGAATCCTCATCCACAACCAGAACGATCTTACTAGCATGATTCTCTGGTTAAACCACCCTCCCCAGCACCTTCATCAGGGATCTACCCCATCTTGGATGCCCCTATGTAAGACTCACTGGCCTGTGGGGTAAAATTCTTGGCTTGACATTTAAGATCCTAGAGAATTGTAATATCTTCAGAAACTGAAAATTCTGTTTCTTTGCTGCAGTGTTCCTGGTGGATTTCAGACAAGTGCAGCCATCCTTAAAGGGGATGGATGGGTGGCTGATAACAAAGGATTTAAAACAAACAAACGAACAAACACATTAGCTCTGGCCTGCCCAGATAATGAATAGAGGAGAAGGTTATCTATCTTACTGATTTATATTGTTACGGTTTCTTCCATAGACCAAAGTGGGGCTGTCTTTACGTCTCCCACCCTCCGCATTTGCTGCAGCAGGGAAATCACATTTTTCATGAACCATGGGAATTACTGAATGGTAGCGGTTTTATTTGTTAAGGACTGAAGCTGGCCATTTCTTCTACCAGGAGCTGCGTCCTGTTATGCACAACTTCTCACCCAGAGAGACACCAAGGAGAATAAATCAGGAGCAGGACTCAGCATGATAGCCACAGTCTGGTGGGGCTCTAAGGTCTGGGGGCTAATAGGGTCTCATGGCAGGGAGGAAGTGTTGCCAGCCAAGTTGGGGAGGAGAGGTGAGGTTGAGACACTGAAAGACGAGTGGAAGAATTTTGCCACTTTGTAAAACTGATGTCAGTGGGTGAATCAGACATTGTACAGGGATCATGAGAGCTGGCAAGGCCTTCATGATTGGTGAGCTCTGGGCTGTGGCTAGGTTTTATGGGGGTCTCTCAACCCATGAAATTGTGTGTAATTTTTCAGTGCATATGTGCCTCTCCCTGGGGTTACAGTTCAGAGCTTTCATCAATTCTCAAAGATTAAGAACCAGTGGTCTGATTCAACCCACTCATCATACAAAGGAAAAAACTATGGAGTCTTTGAAAGAGAAGGAAGGGACCAGTTGAGCTCTTCTAGTAAGAAAGGGGCAGAACTGGAGTTAGGGATTAGGAGACTCAGATTCCTGGTCAGATCCTGGCTGTGTGACTTTGGGCTGGTTGCCTCAACTCTCTGAATATGTTACCACACATACAATGAAAGGATGTAGAGAGGATTAAACTAAAGCAATTAATGGTTTTAACACCTCCTCACAAAGTTAGTATGTAATTGATTGTCAATAAATATTCTTTGCATCACTGAGTAACTTTGAAAATCATTATTTTCAGTTATCCTTCGTTTATCCAGCAAATATTTATTATCTTTAATACACCAGGATGCTAGATGAACAAAGCAGGCATAGTTTCTGACCTCATAGAGCTGGGAGTTAAGTAGGAGATATAGTTAAGCAGACAGACCATAGTTATTACTGTAACAAAGAACTATTACATTGTTGATGTAATTGCTGTACAGTGTGATGTGATGTGATACAGTGTGATGAATATCCTTCCAGGATCAGCACAGAAATCTGGGGGAGCATGACATGGGGGCATCTAGCCACAGGTAGGGTGAGGGGAATCAGGAAAGGCTTCCCAGAGGAGGCGGTAGCCCTAAAGGAGAAGCAGGATTTGGCCAGGCAAAGAGAAACCTGGAACACTGTGCAAAGAACAGCATATGCAAAGATCCAGAGGCAAAAGAAAGCTTGGTACATATCTTTAGGGAAGTAAAAATAGATCAGCCTTGCTGTTTGCAGCTGCTGCAAGCAGCCAGGAAATGCCACACTGACATCAGTGTGCGTACTTGGCTCATCTGCATCCTCTTCACCTTTGATCATCTGTCTTTGCATTCATTTATTTAATGTTGGCACCTTTATGCATGATAACATCCTCCTTGTTGATCCAAATGGTCCTGCTTCCCTTTAGCTAGCCTTGGGAACACTGTCAAAGCCCTCTGTTTAGAGGTGAGGAAGCTGCATGGGTGACTTACATCAGATGATGCTGGAATTAGAACCCAGGCAGGGCAGTCTGGTGAGCTCATGTTATTGGAGGCAGACAATCATTGTGTGGTTTGTTGGGCCGTCCCAGGCGGGCTGAGCATCTTGGGTCGCTGTCCTGCCAGGGACAGCCTGAATGATCACCCCAGAGATGATTAATTCCTGCCTCTCTCGGCGGGCCCTGGGTCTGCAGCCAAGTGCTGCTGTCATCTCTTTATTCTTCTGCTCCACTGTTATTGAAAATCAATAAGCCGTCCAAGCCAAATGAAGTTCAGTGACTGGGACTGAGTCCATAAATCAAATAAAAACTAAATTATATTTAAAAAGGAAATAGGAATAAGGAGGCTGCTTTGAGGTAGAGGTGGGATCCCTGGAGTCTGTGATCACAGAGGCAAAGAGATGACCAAGAAACTGGTTCTACTTGGCCATGCTGTAGGGTGTTAAGGCTGAAAGTGTCTCAGGGAACACTTTGTCTAGCCCGTTCTTTTCCATATCAGAAGACTGAGGCCCAGAGAGGAGAATTTCCCCCTCTGGTTGCTCAGTGATAGGTGGAGCTGCCTCCAGAGCCAGGGCCCGTTGATATTCTCCCTCTATCAACTGGCACGCAAATCAATGAGAAACAGCAGCTGAATTGAAGTGAATTAAAGAGAAAAACAAAGCAAGAGGCTTTACATTTTTCTGTTGTCAAACCCACCACTCTTTTCCTTTACAATTTCTTCCTTTAATGTTATATTTGAAGTCCTAAGCAAAGATGTCTGCTTTCAGACAAGAAAAGGCAGAAGTGTTCCTGGAGTTTGTATGGTACTAGGAATTCTTTATGTTCCCATCAACCAGAGTAGAAAGACCTTCAAGTAGGGTCCTCAGAAGGCTGTTTCTTAATGGGGAGGCCAAATTAACCCTAGACTAATGGCTGTGCTTCAAGCCTTGAAAAGATCCAACTAATTTGGGCTCCAGAACAAAATCCAATGGTATTTAAAGGAATACAACAATATCCAGCAACCAACATTGTGACATTGATCATGTCCAGCATCCAATAAAAAAATTTCCAAGCAGGCAAAGAAGTAGGAAAATACTCTCTATAACCAGATGGAAAAGTAATCTTTATAAACAAATCAAGAAGTGATAGAGATGGTGGATTTAGCAAAGAACATTAAAATAGCTATTATGATCCATATATTTGAGAAAGGAGGGGAAAATGTGACCAAGATGAAGAGAAAAATGGAAGCTTTTATAGTTTCATATCCAAATGAAATTTCCAGAAATGAGAAATATAATGTCTGGACTGAAAACGCACAGGATGTTATGAATACCAGGTTAGACTTTGAAGAAGGAGAAATCAGTGAATTTGAAGCTGTAGCTTTAGAAACTATCCAAAATGAAACATATGCTTACCATATGATCCAGAAATCACGCTCTTAGGCATCCACCCAAGAGAAATGAAAACATACTCACATGAAGACTTGAATATTCATAGCTTTGTTCATAATAAAGAACTGGAAACAACCCAACTGACTGATGAAGGAATAAATATAATGAGATATATCCACTCAATGCAAAGGAATATAATACTTAGCAATAACAGGAATTAACTACAGCTACCTGAAATAACATGGATAAATTTTAAAAACATAATGTTGATTACATTTATATGATATTCTAGAAAAGATAAAACTATAATAGAAAACAGATCAGTGGTTGCCTAGGGTGAGGAATGAAGGGAGGGAATTGACTGCAAAGAGGCATGAGAGAACTTTGGGGGATGATAGAAATTTTTTTATCATAATTGTAGGTTTGTTGTTCAGTCACTCAGTCATGTCTGACTCTTTATGATCCCATGGACTGCAGCACACCAGGCTTCCCTATCCTTCACCATCTCCCAGAGCTTGCTTAAACTCACATCCATTGAGTTGGTGATGCCATCCAACTAGTTTGACCTCTGTCATCCCCTTCTCCTGCCTTCAATCTTTCCCAGCATCAGGTCTTTCCCACCAAGTCAGTTCTTCATATCAGGTGGCCAAAGTATTGGAGCTTCAGCATCGGTCCTTCTAACGAATATTTAGGGTTGATTTCCTTAAGGATTGACTGGTTTGACCTCCTAGCAGTCCAAGGGACTCTCAAGAGTCTTCTCCAACACCACAGTTCAAAAGCATCAATTCCTTGGCACTCAGCCTTCTTTACAGTTCAACTCTCACAACTATATTTGACTACTGGTAGAGATGATTACATGACTGTATATATTTGCCAAAGTTTATTATATTGTGTGTGCATGGAGGGGATAGATAGGTGTAGTTATAAAAGGGCAACTTGAAGGATCTTTGTGGTGATAGAACTGCTCAGTATCTTGACTGTGGTGGTGGATACACCAATTTACACATGGGATAATATTGTATGCTAAGTTGCTTCAGTCGTGTCCGACTGTGTGCGACCCATAGACGGCAGCCCACCAGGCTTCCCGTCCCTGGGATTCTCCAGGCAAGAACACTGGAATGGGTTGCCATTTCCTTCTCCAATGCATAAAAGTGAAAAGTGAAAGTGAATTCGCTCAGTCATGTCCGACTCTAGCGACCCCATGGACTGCAGCCTACCAGGCTCCTCTGTCCATAAGTATATGCATACAAATGAGCATGAGTAAAGCTGGGCAAATTTGTATAAGAACCAAGGATGTTATCAACGTCAGTATTCAGTTTGTGATATTAACTGTAGTATTAAAAAATATTATCATTGGAGGAAACTGGGGAAAGGGTACATGGGATCTCTCTGCAGTATTTCTTACAATTACATGTGAATCTATATTTATCTCAATAAAATCTCAGTTAAAAACTCAGTGAACTTGGGTGGACTTGGAGGGCATTATGCTAAGTGAAGTAAGTCAGAGAAAGGCAAATACTTTATGATACCACATATATGGAGTCTAAAAAATACAAAAAACTAGTGAATATAACAAAAAAGAAGCAGAAACACAGATACGGAGAACAAACTAGTGGTTACCAGCGGAGTGGGAGGGGCAACATAAAAGTGAGGAAGCGGGAGGTACTAGGCTCAAGGACGTATTGTATAACACAGGAAATGCATTCAATATTTGTAGTAATGGTAAGTTGAAAGTAACCTTTAAAATTGTATAAATTTTTAAAAGTTAAACTCATTATAGAAGTAAAATCACGAAATTTTATTTTATGCAAATTATTTTCAATGAAGCCAATTTTTTAAAGAGTACTGTACGACCCTTTAAAACAAAGTTGTGTTTTTGCTTATAAACTGCTCTTTCATGAGAGCTTCAGGGGACTTTTGCTCCACTTGTTTGAAAAATTATAAATTAGGAATATTTAGGAGTTTCGTAGATTTTTTCTTAACACACAGCAAAAATGATGATTTGTCCATCCCTAAAAAAATACAGATATTATCTTAAAGTCCTAAACTACCTGAGGAAAATATACATAATCCAGCCATATTTTCTTGTCATTTCATATCTTCCATTTAGACTTTGTCAACAAATGAACATTTTTTTTGGTTTATGCTATTTTTCTCAAAGGATTTTTTTTCAAAATGGTTAGCTAACAGTCCTGACATCACTTACAATGTAGTCCATTTTCCTGAAAACCCAATATACATGTTCAAAAATTTGCCTTTATCATATACTAAATTTGCGTCTAAACTTGTATCTATATATGGACTCCATTCTGTTCCATTGAGTTGAATAAACCAAATGTTTTGTTGCTCTTGTTTTTATTTTTAACCAGTGTCTCCATGTTTTCCTTATTGCTGCTGCTGGTGCTAAGTCGCTTCAGTCGTGTCTGACTCTGTGCGACCCCACAGACGGCAGACCACCAGGCTTTCCCGTCCCTGGGATTCTCCAGGCAAGAACACTGGAGTGAGTTGCCATTTCCTTCTCCAATGCATGAAAGTGAAAAGTGAAAGCAAAGTCGCTCAGTCGTGTCTGACTCCTAGCGACCCCATATTAAATTTTAGTGCCTGGTAATATTAGTCTTCTCATCTACTATTTATTTTCAAAATGTTTTTGTTTATCCTTGCACATTTGTGAAATTCAAAATCATTTTGCCAAGTTCTCAAATATTGTACTGGATTTCAACTGGTATTTTATTAAGTTTACAAATTTGGGGGAAATGGATACCTTTATATTACTAAACCTTCTACCCAGGAATATGATATGCCAAAAACTATCACATTGTACAACTCCAGGGGGGCTATATTATATTGGAGTCATGAAGTATTCAGCCTGTGTGGCAATAGACTGGGGTTGAAGAAGTTGTCTTGCATCTCCCAGTAAAATATTGCATCTTTTGTCATGTGCATCCTTTGTCTTGTACATCTCTTATTATGATAACTTCTAGGTCATTCATATTTTTGCTACTATTGTGAATGGGCTCTTTTTATCCTCTGGATTTTCTCCTGTGTTTATTGCAAATGAATTTTTTTTAAAGGAGGTAGCTGACCACTTTCTTGAATAGTCTCATTCATTCTAGGATAGCTCTCTAGTTGATGCTTTGGATTTTTAAGCTAGAAAATTATATCAAATGCAAATAATATCTTTGATTCCTTTTTGTGCTATTCATGCTCTTTGTTTAAGAATCAATCGGCTGTCCTCAGTTAAATTAGGGTGGTAATGGCAGGCATTCTCATCTTGCTCCTGCCCACAATGAGGCATTTCACTCTGGGTGTGACGTTGGCTCTTGGTAGGAGATAGATATTCATTTCAGTTAAGGAAATATCTTTCTATTCCAAATTTACTACGAGTATGTAAAATTTGGCATAAAGACTCATTGTGTTCTTTTGTTGCATTTTCAACATTTTCAAGATAATCTTGTGGTATTTCTCATTGACCTATTAGTGTAATAGATTATATCAACAGATTTAAATTAAGCCATTCTTGCCTTCTTGAAATAAACTTTATTTGGCTTGGCATATTATTATTTTAACATACTTTTGCATTCTATTTGCTGTTTCTTTATTTGGGATTTAAAAAATCTATAGGCAAGCATGCTGTATTGTGACATTTCTGTTGAGCTGGGATTCGGTGATATGCTGGGTTTATAGAAAGAGTTGGGAAGATTTCCATATTTTTCTTTGGTCTGGAACTGTTTAAATAGCATGGGAATTATTTGTTTCTTGAAGATTTAGAGAAATTTGCTCATAAAACAGTGAGAACTCAGCCTTATTTGGTAATCATATTCAATAATTGTGTTTTCTTCCATAGTTTCTCATTTTCTTTCTTTAGTTAATTTTGCCAATTTCCTTTAGTTAATCTTGCCAATATCACAAGATTATCCATTTCTCTAAGTTTAAGAGATATTTAGCAGGAAGATATACATAGCATCCTCTTATAACGGTAAAATCTCACCAGTATTTTTGGTTTTGTCCCTCCTCTCCATTGTGATGCTGCAGTTTTGTTTTTTCCCTGTTCATCTTTATTATATTTTGTTGCAGTTGTATAATTTATTATTTTTTAAAAAACAATTTTATTTATTTATTTTGGGCTGTGCTTGGTCTTCATGGCCGTGTGGGCTTTTCTCTAGCTGTGGTGAGCAGGGACTCTTCTCTAGCTGTGGTGTGCGGGGGCTACTCTCTAGCTGTGGTGTGCGGGCTTCTCACTGCGGTGGCTTCTCTTGTGTGGAGCATGGGCTCTAAAGCGCAGGTTCAATAGTTGTGGCCCCCAGGCTTAGTTGATCCATGGCATGTGGGGCCTTCCCGGATCTGGGATTGAACCATGTCTCCTGCATTGGCTAGCGGATTCTTCATCACTGAGCCACCAGGGAAGACCCTATCAGACTTTTTGAGATCAATTAGACTGTTCTTGGTTTTATTAATCAGTCTACTAGGTTTTTGGTTAGATCTTTGTTTTTTCTAACTTCTTGAGTTAAATGCTTAGGGGACAAATTTTTATTGTTTTTGTAAAACAAATGCTGTGAAATTTTCTCTGAGGACAATATTGACTCTAAGCTTTAATATGTAATATTTTCATTTTTCTTATTTCTTTGTATGTAATATACTTTAATTTCCATATTTTTTCCTATTTAGAATTTTATTGCTAAAATAAGTCCTTTGTAATAGAGACTCCCTCTCAGTTTGACTGAAACCTCAAAGCCTGGGAATAAACCTCCCACATTCTGGTCTTCCTTGGTGGTTTAGTGGTTCAGACTCTGTACTTCCAATGCAGGGATGCAGGGGTTCGATACCTGGTTGAGGAACTAAAGATTCCACATGCTGCATGGCATGGCCAAAAAAACACCCCCACATTCTGAAGTGAGAAGCCAGACCACCTCTACACGTCTTGCAAAGGAAGCACCTGGAAACCAAGTTTTGCTGCCTTAGCCCAGCGTCCACCTCAACCATATAATAGGGTTGAGAGAGAAGAGTCTGGGAAGGGACATTTCTTTGAGACAGTTCTTGGAAGTATTTACCCTCCTCTCAGCTGGGAGCCTAGGAATATCTCCCCTCATCTCCGTATGTGTCCCCTAGAGCCTGGCGCAGTGAACTGGGAATGACTGACTCCTGGAACATGCAAAGCCCTGAGGCCAATACTGCCCACCTGAGGGAGCAGAAAGAGAACTGCATAGAAATGAGTTCATTTCCACCAACAGAGAGAGGCAAAGATGCACATGCTTCCTCATGGACCTGCTGCAGGTCACATGGGGGAAACAACCTGGGGCCCTCTTGGTAAGGATTTTGCCCCCAGAGTCCCCTTAATGGATTGATGTCCCAGTAAGAAGTGCGTCGGACCACTGGATAGCACAGGGCTCAGGATTGAAGACAATTGGAGTCAGCTGGAGGTGTGAGCTACAGGTCAGAGATGGGCTTGACCCTGTCCTGGAGACTGTAGTGGGAGGGTCGCAGTTGGGGAGATCTCTGTGAAACCCAACAAGTGCCACCAGGCCCAGAGAACACTAACACTGACACACACAGCACCAACCACACCAGACTGCAATTTCGCCGACACCTGATGTGTCTGGGCCTCACCTGAGGGGTGAGGAGCCACAGGCCAGGAAGCTGGGGGCGGGGGTCGAGTAATTAGGGGAAGTGTGACAGAGGGGCCTGTGCCACCTCCACTGAACAAGGGAAGAGAGGAGCTTTTGGTTCTGTTTCTTGGAGAATCCTGACTAATACAATGAGGCGAACAGAAGAGGCCCAAGAACTTTGCCAATTTGGACACTGCCAAGTGGCCTGGATGCCTCAGGTCTCCTCCACCCACCCTGCTGAGACGCCTGGCACAGGTGAGTGTACACCTTGGCCTCTCTGGGCCTCCACTGTCCTGTGTCATCTGGGAGGACTTGGACTGGATGATCCCTGAGGCCCTTTCAGCTCTAATCTCCTGGGTGCCCTGAGATGCCTAGTTACTGAGAAGTGAACAGAACCAAGCCTCCGCACCATTTTCTACCTCCCTAATCAGAAGGGGCAATGGTCCACTCTGCCTCCACCTCCCAAAAAAGGATAAGAGCAGATGTTGGCAAGGATAGGCGGGAGACGGCATTCAGAGTAGGGGGCACAGCATGAGCCAAAGCACCAAGAGGGACATTACTCCTTGTATTCAGGAAAGGCAAGGTGGCCTGGGCGATAGGATCGCTAGGTGCACAGAGGGAGAGATATTGATGCGTGTGCAGCCCTTTGTGGTTTCTGAATCCCCTTAACACCCTCAGAACCACACTATGACATCAGCACTTGATGCTGATCTTACAGGAAAGGAAACTGAGGTTCAGAGGCCAGTAGCTACTTCTCTAGGGTCAGACACCTGAAAATCAGCAGAACTGAGATTTGAAATCAAACCTATCTGTGCTTTTCCCCAGACACCACAGAGCTTTAAAGGCTGTATGACCCAGCATATCTAGTCAACTAATTTCGCACTATCCTAATGACTAGTGAGGGTGTAATTCATTAGACCAGCCATATAGCCGTTCTGATTTCACTGTCAAAGTGGAGGAAAAGCAAATCCATCATATTTTGATCTGAGGTGATTTGCTTGTGATTCTGCCTCCCACCCACCCCCTGCAGAGCTGAGGGGGAGACATATTTTGATTCTAACAGCCTGTGTACATCAGTGCTAGCCTGCATGTGTACAAGGTGAAGGAGAGACTATAGCTTTATTCTTGCTTGGGGGCAACTGGTTATGTCTGGAAACATTTGAACATCCCATAAAGCTCATTTCTTTTGCAAATGAGTCAGATAACACAGAACACTTCAAAGTGAGATTCCGTTGGGCTTTCCATCTGGCTGGCCTCTGGGGGAATGCCTCTCGCTGCCTTTGCTAACCAGGTCCTGGGAGCTAGAATTTCATGCTGAAATACAAATAACTGTGCATTCGTGGGGAACAAAGCCAAGATATGATCTCAACTGCATTTGGAGTGAAATTCCCCATCTCCCTCTACAGCTCTCCATTTTCCACACACTTTCTGGCTCCAAGCAGCTGTGTGCTGTCGCGCCCTGCATCTAGGAAGGCAAGCGTGGTAAGTCCCGGCTTACTCGCCAAGTCTTGGGGTGCCATGTGCTCTTGAATAGCACCGTCTGTGTGGGCCTCACTTCCTTGTGTATTCAGTCCCAGGGCCTCCATGTCCCCAGAACAGTGCCCTGGAGAGTCACTTAACCTCCACCCTGCTCCTTCTAGTTGGAGGATCTGGACACCTTAAGGCCACATTCTCCACACCTTCTTGTGGTGAGAATTGTGGGTGTGAAGTGGGTGTCATGCATTCTGTGCACCTGTGTGAGTTTTGGAAGTCAGAGGGAGGAAGCCCTGCCCAGCCTGCTGTTCCTCTGGCCAGCAAATGGCAAGGTCGGATAACTCACAGTCTCCCTGCAGCTGGGCACCCTGTCTGTTGCCCAGTTCTTTAATACACAGAGCCTTCTGTGGCAGTGGTGACAGCAGTGGCACCATCCTCAACTGTTTTATTTAAGCAGAGTTGGCTGGTGTCTCTGAGGCTATAGTAGTCCCAGGGATCAGGTGTGAGGGTCCTGAGGATCCTTACTGAAGGCCAGCCTGGAGTCCACCACTATAACCCTCCCAGTGACTGCATAAGGAACCCCTGCCCTGGTCCAATCCCTTCCAGCCTAGGATGCCTAGAGGATTTGTGTCCCCCGCATGCTGCCCCTTGGCTGAACCTGCCTTGGGCACTTTTAGTCTGCCTTTGATAAGAAATTCGGTCTCCTCCTGAATGTTTCTCAAGATTTTTGTATGCAGGGAGGGGGATTTACATATGCTTGTCTTTGAAACTTCCGTATTAGCTTCCACTTGGCCCCCTCTGGTTATCTATTTACTATATATATATATATATATAAATATATATATATATAGTCAGGGTTCTCTGGAGAGATAAAACCAATGGGATGTGTACATATATGTGTGGTTGGGGGTGCTGAAGAGAGAGAGAGAAGTTTCTTTTAAGGAACTGGCTCACATGATTGTGGATACTAGCCAGTCCACTGTCTGCAAAGATAGGCTGACAGGTTGAAGATCTAGGGATGAGTTCTAGTTTAAATCAGGAGGTAGTCTGCTGGCAGAATTCCCTCTCCTCTTGGGGAAGGGCCATCTTTTTCTTAAGGTCTTCAAATGATTAGATGAGGTCCACCCACACTATGAAGCATAATCTCCTTCAGTCAAAATCTATCGATTTAAATGTTAACCTCTGCTGTTAACCTACACAGCAGCATGTTTGATCTAAGAACTGTGGCTCGCCCAAGTGGACATAAAGTTAATGATCACATCATGCTTCCATCACACTCTTTGGACTGCTCCAGTCCCAGGTACCGCATCTCTCTCATTCCCCAAAGCACCACTAGCGCAAGCTGAAGAGACATCATAGAACAAGAAACAACTTAAAATTGGCTGCCAGACATTACTGGCGCTGAAGCTCATTGATCATTCCTGCACAGAGAGGCCCTTTTCAGCCATCTTTCTCCTTTGTGTCTATCTATTGCCATGTGGATGAGACTCACAACTCCTTTCTGAGTCCTTCCCTCCTCTCCACACTCTCAGTACACTGGAAATTCTCACTGCTCTCTTATGTGGAGAAATTTGGTTCCCTTAGTCTCAAATTTTCCATTCCAAATTATGCCCAGGGCTTTACCTGTCACAAGTGAAAAGTATAGTATTAAGTCCTTGGAAAAAAGAAGAAACCACTTAGAAAGATACTTAGTAACACTCTTGTCCAGCTTGGGCACAACCCTTCCTTGGTTGAGAGCATCTGCACCATAGCTCACCATATCCAGAGGCACAAGTCCTGGTCGCATGGGGTTTCCATGATCTGCTCCACCAACCTGTGGATTCCTGGTGAATCATACCTTTCCTTTGTGCTGCCACCGCCCCAACTCCTGCCACAGAATAGAGGGTGCAGTCAGGCACCCACCAGGACCCTGGGGCTTTTCAGAAGAGCCTTACTTGGGACTTTGGTGATCTCCAGGCTCCAGAAACTTGAATGTCGGATATCAACTTCAAGATGACGAATCAAACCAACCTGAAGCCCCCTCCACGTGGCCACCTGGGCTCCCACAACTAATTCTAGTTCTAACACCCCTCTGTCTTCCTCCTCCTGTCAGTATTATGTGAGAGTCCCCAGCTCCTACAAGCAGCCTGAGGTTTGGGAGCGGGGATCCAGCAGTCTCTGCTCAGCCCCCTTCAGGACTGCCCCTGGCAGCTCCCCTCTAGTTCCTGTTCGCAGAGGTTTCTTCCTCCTTTGTGGTGCTGGACAGGGGTCTGGGTAGTTGCCACCCCTGGTGGGAGTGAGGAAATAGCCAGGTTGTCTGTGGGATATGAGTCCAGGAGAGGTCCCACATGGGGCCGAGGGTCAGAGTAAGGGCAAGTTGTGAAGTCGGACAGTGGAACCCTGGGCGGAGCTGGGCAGAGTATACTCTGTCCACTTCTCTGGATGCCTAGAGTCCTGCCCTCACTCTATTCCTTCTTGCAGCTTGGCATTCTAGTCATAACAGCTACCATGGCAGCACATTGACTTACAATTGGCCTGACTCCCTAATGTTTGTGGATATGCACAGGGCAACCTGACCTCATCCACCCCCATTACACCTTATTCAGCATCATTGACAAGGGCAGCCTGAGAGGAGAAAGGGCCTTGCTTCTGCCCCAGATCCTGAGTGGTTTTCTCTACGCATTTTCTCCCTGCTGCTGAAGTCCCATCAGTCTTGCGGTCCTCAGGGACAGCTCTGACCTGGTGTCTGACCCTCTCAGCCTCTAGTCATAAGAGTCACGGATGTTGTTGCATAATCTCAGAGATAGAATGGACAGTAGGAAGAGGTCTGGCCTTCTGGTGTTTTCTCCTTGAGAGCAGAGTGCTGGGGTTAAAAGGCAAAGATCAAGAGTCATCAGATCAGATCAGATCAGTCGCTCAGTTGCGTCCGACTCTTTTCGACCCCATGAATCGCAGCACGCCAGGCCTCCCTGTCCATTACCAACTCCCAGAGTTCACTGAGACTCACGTCCATTGAGTCAGTGATGCCATCCAGCCATCTCATCCTCTGTCATCCCCTTCTCCTCTTGCCCCCAATCCCTCCCAGTATCAGAGTCTTTTCCAATGAGTCAACTCTTCACATGAGGTGGCCAAAGTACTGGAGTTTCAGCTTTAGCATCAGTCCTTCCAAAGAAATCCCAGGGCTGATCTCCTTCAGAATGGACTGGTTGGATCTTCTTGCAGTCCAAGGGACTCTCAAGAGTCTTCTCCAACACCACAGTTCAAAAGCATCAATTCTTCGGCGCTCAGCCTTCTTCACAGTCCAACTCTCACATCCATACATGACCACAGGAAAAACCATAGCCTTGACTAGACGGACCTTTGTTGGCAAAGTAATGTCTCTGCTTTTGAATATGCTATCTAGGTTGGTCATAACTTTCCTACCAAGGAGTAAGCATCTTTTAATTTCATGGCTGCAGTCACCATCTGCAGTGATTTTGGAGCCCAGAAAAATAAAGTCTGACACTGTTTCCACTGTTTCCCCATCTATTTCCCATGATGTGATGGGACCGGATTCCATGATCTTTGTTTTCTGAATGTTGAGCTTTAAGCCAACTTTTTCACTCTCCACTTTCACTTTCATCAAGAGGCTTTTGAGTTCCTCTTCACTTTCTGCCATAAGGGTGGTATCATCTGCATATCTGAGGTTATTGATATTTCTCCCAGCAGTCTTGATTCCAGCTTGTGTTTCTTCCAGTCCAGCGTTTCTCATGATGTACTCTGCATAGAAGTTAAATAAACGGGATGACAATATACAGCCTTGACATACTCCTTTTCCTATTTGGAACCAGTCTGTTGTTCCATGTCCAGTTCTAACTATTGCTTCCTGACCTGCATACAAATTTCTCAAGGGGCAGATCAGGTGGTCTGGCATTCCCATCTCTTTCATAATTTTCCACAGTTTGTTGTGATCCACATAGTCAAAGGCTTTGGCATAGTCAATAAAGCAGAAATAGATGTTTTTCTGGAACTCTCTTGATTTTTCGATGATCCAGCAGATGTTGGCAATTTGATCTCTGGTTCCTCTGCCTTTTCTAAAATCAGCTTGAACATCAGGAAATTCATGGTTCACATATTGCTGAAGCCTGGCTTGGAGAATTTTGAGCTTTACTTTACTAGCATGTGAGATGAGTGCAATTGTGCGGTAGTTTGAGCATTCTTTGGCATTGCCTTTCTTTGGGATTGGAATGAAAACTGACCTTTTCCATTGCTGTGGCCACTGCTGAGTTTTCCAAATTTGCTGGCATATTGAGTGCAGCACTTTCACAGCATCATCTTTTAGGATTTGAAATAGCTCCACTGGAATTCCATCACCTCCACTAGCTTTGTTCGTAGTGATGCTTTCTAAGGCCCACTTGACTTCACATTCCAGGATGTCTGGCTCTAGGTCAGTGATCGCACCATCGTGATTATCTGGGTCGTGAAGATCTTTTTTGTACAGTTCTTCTGTGTATTCTTGCCATCTCTTCTTAATATCTTCTGCTTCTGTTAGGTCCATTACCATTCTGTCCTTTATCGAGCCCATCTTTGCATGAAATGTTCCCTGATTTTCTTGAAGAGATCTCTAGTCTTTCCCATTCTGTTGTTTTCCTCTATTTCTTTGCATTGATCGCTGAAGAAGGCTTTCTTATCTCTTCTTGCTATTCTTTGGAACTCTGTATTCACATGTTTATATCTTTCCTTTTCTCCTTTGCTTTTCACTTCTCTTCTTTTCACAGCTATTTGTAAGGCCTCCCCAGACAGCCATTTTGTTTTTTTGCATTTCTTTTCCATGGGAATGGTCTTGATCCCTGTCTCCTGTACAATGTCACGAACCTCCATCCATAATTCATCAGGCACTCTATCTATCAGATCTAGTCCCTTAAATCTATTTCTCACTTCCACTGTATAATCATAAGGTATTTGATTTAGGTCATACCTGAATGGTCTAGTGGTTTTCCCTACTTTCTTCAGTTTAAGTCTGAATTTGGCAATTCTGGCTACATTTAGAATGCATGTGGTTACATTCTCTGGGTTGCTTGATCTCAAAGTAAATGGCCAACCCCTAGCTGGCAGGGAAGCTTATGGATATGATGAGGGGGGTTTTGAGGAGTACTCCTCATTGCACATATCCACACCCTGGACCCACAGAAAACTGGGGATGGAGCAAGGAGGACCCAGCCCTGGTATATAATGAGACCAAGTGTGTGAAAGCCCTCAGCATAGTGTAGGTACTTATACTGAATGGGCAGAAGCTGAGGGCACCCACACCTGGCACCCCAGTCCCTTACCTTCCAGGCCAGAGCTTGCTCCTCTGCCTGGCCCTGCATGGTTTGCCAAACACTGGCCTATAGAGATATCATGACATGTGTATTTGATCCAAAACATGTGACATCCCCACCCACCCACAGACTAGTATCTGCTTGATCTGTTCCTTGGCCCAGGAAATTTCCATATTACTTAGCTCCTCCCAAAGGGCCATGATTCTAGGCCTCTGTGGATAATGACAGATTCCCCCTGTTTCCTGAATGCTGCACTCCTGCCAGCCCTGGTCTGTTGAGGCTTGAAAAGGGAGCCCTAGGAGGCTATTTGGTGGGGCAGGGAGAGGAGCAAGCCAGGCCAGACCCCAGGCTACCACCCTGACCTTCCCTCCAACTTGTTGTGGGACCTGAGGCAAGTCATAGCTCCTGCCTCAGTTTCCTTTTGCCACTGGAGAGGTTTCAGGTCTCAAACACCAGCCTCTGAGGTATTTGGTCCCCTGGCCTCCTGGGCACAAAAAAAGAGAAAACCCACCTGAATCCTTAGGAGTCCTGCTTATACTTACACACCAAACTAATTAAGATGCTGGTCTTGTGAGAGCCCCCCTTAGCATGGCCTGCACTTCACCATCCCTCCATTTGTCACAGTCCCATTTAGAATGCTTGACCCAAACTGTCTCACAAAAACCTAATCCCCAGGACAGGGGATTTGTAGATGAGCAGAAACCCATTTGAGAAACTGGAGGGATGCAACCCAGCTCAGAGCTGTGGATACAGCAAGAAGGGGTGGCACCCATGACCATTCCCAAAAGCCATAAATCCTGGCTCTTCAGCCGTCAGTGTGAACATCCATGTGCTCATGCAAAAGTATCCTGTACTTTTCCAGCTGTGCTACAGCATGAATTCAGGACCTCTGGCCAGCATTCCCGCCCTTTGCTTCAGAGACACTGCTAAGCTGCTCTGTAATTACAATGATAAAAAGACCCCAGATACGCTTTAATATAACTCTAAAAAGTGTGTGCATTTCTCAAATCTCCAACATTAAACAGGCAACTCTTTCCCAGCTGCTTAGATCCCACCACCTCACTTTCCAACAGCTGTTTTGACATATGAAGAAATGCCGAGGAGTCCAAGATGAGCTGAATGATTTCCAGGCCTAAAAGAATAAAAAGGATCCAAAATGTGGAGAGGATAATTGGAGGTCCCAGCAGCTGGCTGAACTATCTGCAGATTTGGGAGACTTGTGAGAAATGGGGAGATGTGTCTGTTAAGCCTGGGTCCTGGGAATTTCTCTGTCTCTGACCTGATTTTCTTTTTCATCATCAGCCTTCCAGCGGTGGGCTCACAGGTTGTGGAAGTGGGAAGTGAATTTAGACTCATGGGTCCAATTCCTTCATTTTGGAAACTGAGGCTCAGAGAAGGAAGACACTTGGATTTAAATGTCAGTACCCAGAGGCTTCCTGACTTCAGACCAACCTCATATCAAAAGCCCTTCTAGGACATGCTCTTTGTCCTAGATTTCTCTCATTGCTAATGAATTGATGGTCCTCCTTAGCAGAGAAAGCTTCCCTCCACTGCAGGGCCCAGGGAACTGAAGATAATACCATGACCCTCTACCAATACCTTCTACCAAGCAGGTCTCTCACTATGGTACCTAGTTCAAGCTTTTGAGGGAGGAGCTAAGACCCGGAGAGATGACGTCATTTGCCCCAATGGTGTAATGAGTATGATGAGCTAATTGAAAGGAATCAAAGGGCTATCTCTGACAACCTTTTCCTACTTTCCCTCTCCGCTTCTTCCCCTCCTTCCTTCTTCCCCTCCTTCCATCCATTCTTTTTTTCCCCTTTCCTTCTTTCTCTCTGAGGAAAAAAAATGTTTAACACATTTCAAGAATTTTTATACTCAAAAGTTGCCCAAGACATCTGGACCTTTAAGAAGATTATTACAATTTCAAAAATCAGAATACATTTAAAAATGTTTAAAATAAGATGCATTTTGTTACGGTAAATAACTTGTTAAATAGCCTTTAAGATTATTTCTATATTATGATATTTTAACCAAGCTTAATTTCTAACTTTAATTGTATTATTTCGACATGGTACTCCATAATTACATACAGTTGATGCTTTCTAAAACCTTAGTAAAATATCACTGAAAATATTTGTCTCTTTTTGTTTTCTAACTGTAGCCCGTATTCAGCAAACATTTAGCAAATGCTGATCTTGTACAAGTGTGCAGGTGTGGAGGTGAATAGGGCTCAGCTGTCACCTCTGAGCAGAGAAGGGAATGGCACCCCGCTCCAGTACTCCTGCCTGAAAAATCACATGGATGGAGGAGCCTGGTAGGCCGCAGTCCATGGGGTCGTGAAGAGTTGGACACGACTGAACGACTTCACTTTCACTTTTCACTTTCATGCATTGGAGAAGGAAATGGCAACCCACTCCAGTGTTCTTGCCTGGAGAACCCCAGGGATGGGTGGGCTGCTGTCTCTGGAGTCGCACAGAGTCGGACACGACTGAAGCGACTTAGCAGCAGCAGCAGTCACCTCTGAGAGGCTCACAAGCTAAAGGGTATATGGACAGGTGAATAGCGGAAGGAAGCAGGTATCCCAGGGGCTGCAAAGAGGGTGAAGGTGTGCAGAGGTAGGTGAATTCCGCTGGCAGGGAAGAAGGGTGCAGAGATCTTCATGGAGCTTAGCCTGAATCTTGAAACAAGCAGGAGTCAGAAAGGGCAGCTCAGCAGCAGGAGCACAAGGGAAGGCTTAGTGTTGAAGAACATCATTGCACGTCTGAGAAACATGTGCCTCATTCTCGGGAACAGAGAACGAGGCACAGGGACAGAGAAGGGGAGTGAGAGAAGTGAGATACCGATGTCACACAACAGAGCTGATATTCAGTTCCAGAGCTTGGATTCACCAGCCAATCTGCTTCTTTAGCAATTCCCAAAGTCTCATCAACCTGCATCCCACTCCCCTCTGATCTGCACCCACAGAGGGCCCCAAGGAGCAGACCATTAGGGCTGGTCAGTACTGAACTCCCACCAGACCTGGCAGATCCAGCGCCAGCCCCCAGGCTCCCAGCCAATGAGCACAGCCCTCTAGAGCCCGGCTCCTCTCTGGGCTTCCATGACTGTGTCTAACAGCACCGGCCAGGCTAGCCTCTCTCCAGATCTTCTTGGCAATGGGATTCAAAAGGCAAAGCAAAATGAAAACTTCATACTCTGTGAGCCAAGCAGGTGGCCAGTTTACCACCCAGCTGCCTAACCTGCTATTGGTGGCTTGTCTGGCACAAGTACCTGGCACTGGTTAGGAGGAGGGTTTGGGAAGAGGTTCGGGCAGACTGACTTACCTGGCCTCCCAGATGACTTCTCAAGCCCACATGCCAGTGGGAAGCCAACAGAGGCATTGCCTGGGGTGGGTGGCCTGGGAGACAGAGTAGGTGGCCCTGGCACAGCAGGGCTGGTGGTGTTCAGGTCAGGCTGCTGGATCAAAAGCAGAGAACCCAGGTGGTAGTTATGTGCAGGGCACCAAGGCAGCCAGGGGTGGGGGTGCCGGATCCGGCAGGCTCCACTGAGCCTGGGACTGTGTCTGCAGACTGGACTCAGGGCATCTGGGGCCTTAGCCAATCCCCAGGTCAGGGGCAGGCCCTGTGGTATGGAGGGGAGGCTGATCTAACCCAAAGGAGGGGAGGGGTTGGGGGACAGAAAGTTCACTACCTGAGGATAAGGGTGTGGGGTAGGAGGAGACAAGCCCTGAATAAGAAGGGAGGGAATCCAGCCTCACACCTGTCACTAACTTCCCGAGTGACCCTGTGCACTTTCCACATCCTCCCTGGGCCTCAGTTTCCATAGCAACATGATGAGGTAACTCTCCCCTATTCCCACCTTACCCACAGGAGTCTTGTGAGAAGACAGAATCACAAGCCTGCTAACAGATATGAAGTGACTTGTAAACCGTCAAGGCTGGGCTGAGCCCTTGGCCTCAGTGAATCCCAGCTTGTGGTCACTCTGCCATCTCTGAGACAGGATTTACTGGTGGGGAGGGAAGGGTGTGGCAGTGGTTTTCTGTTTTGAAGCTGCATTTCCATACCACTTACAAAGAAAAACTGAGAAAGTGTTTTAAACTGGGCAGTGAAGACTGGATACCTTCTAGTGACTTCTAGATACTCTCTATTTCAGGCTCTCTGCTCTTTCATTGTTTCTGAGATCCCTTATGACTTTATAAATTATAGAAAACAAATAGTAACACATGATACCTGTCTATAGAGATGCAAGTGAATTTTGTCCACTACCATTGCGATAATGATTGTTCTATGAGTAATGACTACTTTTGTATCTATTTCAACATTCCCAATTGCCTACATGTGCAAAATCTGTGAATGCTCCTTTGAACTTGTTGTAGCAGCTTACAGAGTCCCTCATTAATTAATGAGTTAAAGTATTTGATACGTGTTCTTTTTATATCTGCATATGAATCACTGTATTGGTTTCCTATTGCTGCATAATAAATCGCCACAGACTAATCACGTTTATGGGCTCACAGTTCTGTAGGTCAGAGGTCCCAGCACAGCGTGGTTGGATTCCCTGCTCAGGGTCTGCTGAAATCCAGGTGTGAGCCAGGCTGTGCTCATTTCTGGAGGCTCTGGGAGAAGAATCCACTTCTGAGCACATTCAGGTTTTGGCCGATTTCGACTCTGTGAGCTTGTAAGACTGAGACCTATGTTTTCTCTGGCTGTCATCTGGAGGTTGTTGTCAGCACCTGGAGCTCACTTCTCTCCATGAGGAGATCACAACACAGCAGTTTGCCTTCTTTCAGGCAGGTCTCATTGATTCTCTCCTCTGTGACCACCGGGAAAAAAATGCTATGCTTTTAAAGGGATCTCCTGATGAAGTCAGGAGATTATGCAGGACCACCCAGCATAATCTATCTTTTGCCATATAACATAATATAGTTGCAGGGGTGATATTTATCAATTCCACTCACACTCAAAGGGGAGGAAATGATACAAGGGTGAGGGTCATTTTAGAATTCTGACCATCAGAGATGATTTTACCTAACAAAAAATATTTGAATGCGATTTACAAAAACTGAAAGTCCATCAAAGAATGGGAAGGGGCTAGTAGAGATTGGGAGGCGGCTAAAACCCTCTTCTATAGACCATCCTTTAGTTTTGCAACTAACCCATACCCTGCCCCACTTTATGGTCAGCTTATCAGTGATATTGAGTTTGACTGTCTGTCAAATAGTTGAGCTATTTCAAACCCTAAAAGATGATGCTGTGAAACTGCTGCACTGATGCCAGCAAATCTGGAAAATCAGCAGTGGCCACAGGACCAGAAAAAGTCAGTTTTCATTCCAATCCCAAAGAAAGGCAATGCCAAAGAATGCTCAAACTACCGCACAATTGTACCCATCTCACACACTAATAAAGTAATGCTCAAAATTCTCCAAGCCAGGCTTCAGCAATACGTGAACGGTGAACTTCCAGCTGTTCAAGCTGGATTTAGAAAAGACAGAGGAACCAGAGATCAAATTGCCAACATCCGTTGGATTATCAAAAAAGCAAGAGAGTTCAAAAAAAACATCTACTTCTGCTTTATTGACTATGCCAAAGACTTTGACTGTGTGGATCACAATAAACTGTGGAAAATTCTGAAAGAGATGGGAATACCAGACCACCGGACCTGTCTCTTGAGAAATTTGTATGCAGGTCAGGAAGCAACAGTTAGAACTGGACATGGAACAACAGACTGGTTCCAAATAGGAAAAGGAGTTCGTCAAGGCTGTATATTGTCACCCTGCTTATTTAACTTATATGCAGAGTACCTCATGAGAAACGCTGGGCTGGATGAAGCACAAGCTGGAATCAAGACTGCTGGGAGAAATATCAATAACCTCAGATATGCAGATGACACCACCCTTATGGCAGAAAGTGAAGAAGAACTAAAGAGCCTCTTAATGAAAGTAAAAGAGGAGAGTGAAAAAGTTGGCTTAAAGCTCAACATTCAGAAAATGAAGATCATGGCATCTGGTCCCATCACTTCATGGGAAATAGATGGGGAAACAGTGGCTGACTTTATTTTGGGGGGCTCCAAAATCACTGCAGATGGTGATTGCAGCCATGAAATTAAAAGACGCTTGCTCCTTGGAAGGAAAGTTATGACCAACTAGTTATGACCTAGATAGCATATTAAAAAGCAGAGACATTACATTGTCAACAAAGGTCCATCTAGTCAAGGCTATGGTTTTTCCAGTAGTCACGTATAGATGTGAGAGTTGGACTATAATGAAAGCTGAGCACCAAAGAATTGATGCTTTTGAACTATGGTGTTGGAGAAAACTCTTGAGAGTAGTTTGGACTGCAGGGAGATCTAACCAGTCCATCCTAAAGGAAATCAGTCCTGAGTGTTCATTGGAAGGACTGATGTTGAAGCTGAAACTCCAATATTTTGGCCACCTCATGCGAAGAGCTGACTCATTTGAAAAGACCCTGATGTTGGGAAAGATTAAAGGCAGGAGGAGAAGGGGATGACAGAGTATGAGATGGTTGGATAGCATCACTGACTCAATGGACATGAGTCTGGGTAAACCCTGTGAGTTGGTGATGGACAGGGAGGCCTGGCGTGCTGCGGTTCATGGGGTTGCAAAGAGTTGGACATGACTGAGCTACTGAACTGAACTGAACTGTCTGTCTGTCTTCCCAGCCAGACGGGAAACTCCTCCCAAACCAAAATCTATTCCTACCCAGGTCTTACCTAATCTGTGGCCCATAAAGCAAGCCCTGACAAGTGGTTTGGGATTAAGATGGGAGAGATTTTCTTGCCTATCTTGATTCTTGCTTTTGTTGATTTAAAAACCAAATAACTCTAACACACAAACACCTCTTGGGTCTGGGAGTAGGGTGCGGTGGAGAAAGGGATGTAGAAAGTCTCCAGCATTAACATAGAATTGGTCAAATAGGAACAGGGACTTATGTGGGCCATCAAACCAGGTCCCCAGAAGATGGAACAGGGATGGTTCTGATTCCTATTTGCTGTGATGGTTCAACTTCAGGGAAGGCAGAGAACAAGACAGAATCACCAAGTGTTCCATCTGGTCTACCTTCATGGCTTCCACCACATACTCCTCTACTGGAGAAAACTTCAGCAACCTGGAGCTTCACAGGCTTCTCCCCCAACCACAACCCCAGACAGCTCATTACATCATTGCCTCTGTACCTTAGAATATGCTTTTCCCCTTGCCTGGCATTTCCTCCCTCTCCCAAAACTCCACAAAGAAACTTTCTTTCAATTTTTAACTTTCAACTCAAATATCAGGTATTCTGTGAAAACTTCCTTCAGGGGCATCACAGCAGTGGAAAGAAAGTAGGCTTTGAATTTAGTTAGAATTTTGCTTCTCTCCCTTCTAACCTGTGTGGCCTTGGTAAAATTGTATAAGCTTTCTGAGCTTTTATCTATAAAATGAGCACAGTGTAATCTAACGCTCATCTTAGTGACTGGTCACAGAATAATTATAAGAACAGTGACCATGTATCCCATGTTTGTCACTTGTTGGACATTGCTCCAGGTGCTTTTAAAGCATTTTTCATTTAATCTCCCAAGCAATCCAACAAAGGAAGTTCTGTTATTCCATTTTGCAGATAAGGAAACTGAGGTTTAGAGAGGTTGAACTCAGTCTTATCTGTCTCAAAAGCACAGGCTCTTAGTCACTATGACACGCCTGCGTGCATGCTCAGTCCCTTCAGTCGTGTCCAACTCTTTGCAATCCCATGGACCACAGCCCACCAGGCTCCTCTCTCCATGGGATTCTCTGGGCAAAAATACTTGAGTGGATTACCATGCACTTCTCCAGAGGATCTTCCCAACCCAAGGATCAAACCCACATCTCCTGCATTACAGGTGGGTTCGTTACTGCTGGGCCACCAGAAAAGCCCCCATTATGACATAGTACCTTCTAGAAGGTATTCAAGAAATTGTCACTCTCTTTCTTCTCTCTCTTCCCTGCCATGCTCACCTCTGGCCTATCAAAATTGCTCACTCTTCCTCTGTGTCCTCAGAGCCCTTATACATGCAGTGACTCTATGATGCTGTGGAAGAGATAGTAGTAGTTATTTTCATCTGTTTCCATCTCCTCCAGCCCCCAGGGTTGGGTCTGACATGGAGCAGACACAGACCACCTATTATTCCAGTGAATTAATGAATCATCTTGAGTCTTTGTAGAAAGCAACCAGGGTATCATTTATATAATAAAATGATTATGAACAATACATAAATTACAGAGAGGAGACTGCCCCTTCCTCTCCATTCCCTTCTCTCATGTTTTCTCAGCTGAAGCTATAGGACCCCCAGGAACCTGGTGCAGACAGATAAAAATATCAAGGCCTGTTCCAGCTTCACACCAGCCCCTTAAATTTAATTTAACTCATACAGACATCAGTGTTGACACTCTTGGGGGCTCCCAGAGAAGCCGCACAGAACAGCTGGTAACAGCTGTGATGGGTTTGCCTTCACACCTCCAATTGAATCACTGAATCACAAGGGAATCCCAGGGAGACAGGGCCCTGGAAACCATTTTATAGAAAGATACTCATTGACTCCCAGGACCTCCATTTCAGAAGGAGCTGCCAAGTTCACTGAGATCCCTTTATTTCTAAAAGAGCCAAACCAAGGCCAAGGGATTTCCCCAAAGTCACATGGCTTTCCCAGGTTTGGATAAAGCAACCTTAACTACAGCATCTTATAGCTTCAAGTGTGTGGTTCCTGTACTTAAGATGCTGCCTTTTGCACTCTTCCCATGTGTCGCATGGTTAGTGGTTACACCACAAGCAGCTGGGGCAGACACGGGGTAGTTAGCACAATTGAAGTTGTTCATCAGGCATGTGGTTTACATGGGGTCCAGATTATCATCTGAACTCTCCGTTTTGTTATTTTTATATTAAATTCTGACTTTCTGTATTAAGCTGTGACTATTTTTATATTGAACTATGACTGTTTCCTATTAAACTCTGATTCTGAGAGCAGATAACTTGGTGACAAAACCAGCTTTAAAATTGGAACAAATATAGAACATATTTGTTGTGATCCTTTTAATAATTTTATATTACCAGCTTAATTTAACTCTGATCTTATTCCACCTATTGATTGAAATTATACTTTCTAACATGCCATGCATTTTGGTTTGAGGCTAACTTATCTTCAAGGTTTTCCTTCAATCTTAATCATAGGATTAAATTTTCTATGCTTACTTATTTTATAGCACACTGAATGCTGTCAAAAAGGCAAAAAGATAGGACACTGAAAGATGAACTCCCCAGATCGATAGGTGCCCAACATGCTCCTGGAGATCAGTGGAAAAATAACTCCAGAAAGAATGAAGAGATGGAGTCAAAGCAAAAACAACACCCAGCTGTGGATGTGACTGGTGATGGAAGTAAAGTCCGATGCTGTAAAAAGCAATATTGCATAGGAAGCTGGAATGTTAAGTCCATGAATCAAGGCAGATTGGAAGTGGTCAAACAGGAGATGGCAAGAGTGAACATCGACATTTTAGGAATCAGTGAACTAAAATGGACTAGCATGGGTGAACTTAGCTCAGATGACCATTATATCTACTACTGCGGGCAGGAATGCCTCAGAAGAAATGGAGTAGCCATCATGGTCAACAAGAGAGTACGAAATGCAGTACTTGGATGCAATCTCAAAAACAACAGAATGATCTCTGTTTGTTTCCAAGGCAAACCACTCAATACCACAGTAATCTAAGTCTACAACCCAGCCAGTAATGCTAAAGAGGCTGAAGTTGAATGGTTCTATGAAGACCAGAAGACCTTCTAGAACTAACACCCAAAAAAGATGTCCTTCTCATTATAGGGAACTGGAATGCAAAAGTAGGAAGTCAAGAAACACCTGGAGAAACAGATAAATTTGGCCTTGGAATACAGAATGAAGCAGGGCAAAGACTAATAGAGTTTTGCCAAGAGGACGCATTGGTCATAGCAAACACCCTCTTCCAACAACACAAGAGCAGACTCTACACATGGACATCACCAGATGGTCAACACTGAAATCAGATTGATTATATTCTTTGCAGCCAAAGATGGAGAAACTTTATACAGTCAGCAAAATCAAGACTGGGAGCTGACTGTGGCTCAGATCATGAACGCCTTATTGAAAAATTCAGACTTAAATTGAAGAAAGTAGGGAAAACCACTAGACCATTCAAGTATGACCTAAATCAAATCCCTTACAATTATACATTGGAAGTAACAAATAGATTCAAGGGATTAGATCTGATAGAGTACCTGAAGAACTATGGACGGAGATTTGTGACATCATACAGGAGGCAGTAATCAAGACCATCCCCAAGAAAAAGAAATGCAAAAAGGCAAAATGGTTGTCTGAGGAGGCCTTATAAATAGCTGAGAAAAGAAGAGAAGAGAAAAGCAAAGGAGAAAAGGAAAGCTATACCCATTTGAATACAGAGTTCCAAAGAATAGCAGGGAGAGATAAGAAAGCCTTCCTCAGAGATCAGTGCAAAGAAACAGAGGGAAACAATAGGATGGGAAAGACTAGAGATCTCTTTAAGAAAATTAGAGATACCAAGGGAACATTTCATGCAAAGATGGGCACAATAAAGGGCAGAAATGGTATGAACTTAACAGAAGCAGAAGATATTAAGAAGAGGTGGCAAGAATACACAGAACCATACAAAAAAGATCTTCATGTCCCAGATAATCACGATGGTGTGATCACTCCCATAGAGCCAGACATCCTGGAATGTGAAGTCAAGTGATTCTCAGGAAGCATCACTATGAACAAAGCTAGTGGAGGTGATGGAATTCAAGTTGAGCTATTTCAAATCCTGAAAGATGATGCTGTGAAAGTGCTGCACTCAATATGCCAGCAAATCTGGAAAACGTAGCAGTGGCCACAGGACTGGAAAAGGTCAGTTTTCATTCCAATCCCTAAGAAAGGCAAAGCCAAAGAATCCTCAAAACTACTGCACAATTGCACTTATCTTACACACTAGTAAAGTAATGCTTAAAATTCTCCAAGCCAGGCTTCAGTAATATGTGAACCGTGAACTTCCAGCTGTTCAAGCTGGATTTAGAAAAGACAGAGGAACAGAGATCAAATTGCCAACATCTGTTGGATTATCAAAAAAGCAAGAGAGTTAAAAAAACATCTACTTATGCTTTATTGACTATGCCAAAGACTTTGACTGTGTGGATCACAATAAACTGTGGAAAATTCTGAAAGAGATGGGAATACCAGACCACCGGACCTGTCTCTTGAGAAATCTGTATGCAGGTCAAGAAGTAACAGTTAGAACTGGACATGGAACAATGGACTGGTTCCAAATAGGGAAAGGAGTATGTCAAGGCTGCATATTGTCACCCTGCTTATTTAACTTATATGCAGAGTACATTGGCTGGGCTGGATGAAGCACAAGCTGGAATCAAGACTGTCGGGAGAAATATCAATAACTTCAGATATGCAGATGACACCACCCTTATGGCAGAAAGTGAAGAAGAACTAAAGAGCCTCTTGATGAAAGTGATAGAGGAGAGGGAAAAAGTTGGCTTAAAGCTCAACATTCAGAAGACTAAGATCATGGCATCTGGTCCCATCACATCATGGGAAATAGATGGGGAAACAATGGAAACAGTGTCAGACTTTATTTTGGGGGGCTCCAAAATCACTGCAGATGGTGATTGCAGCCATGAAATTAAAAGACGCTTGCTCCTTGGAAGGAAAGTTATGACCAACCTAGATAGCATATTCAAAAGCAGAGACATTTCATTGTCAACAAAGGTCCATCTAGTCAAGGCTATGGTTTTTCCTGTGGTCATGTATGGATGTGAGAGTTGGACTATAATGAAAGCTGAGTGCCGAAGAATTGATGCTTTTGAACTGTGGTGTTGGAGAAAACTCTTGAGAGTAGTTTGGACTGCAGGGAGATCCAACCTGTCCATCCTAAAGGAGATCAGTCCTGAGTATTCATTGGAAGGACTGTTGTTGAAGCTGCAACTCCAATACTTTGGCCACCTAATATGAAGAGTTGACTCATTGGAAAAGACCCTGATGCTGGGAAAGATTGAAGGCAGGAGGAGAAGGGGATGACAGAGGATGAGGTGATTGGATGGTATCACTGACTCAATGGACATGAGTTTGAGTAAGCTCCAGGAGTTGGTGATGGACAGGGAGGCCTGGCGTGCTGCAGTCCATGGGGTCACAAAGAGTCGGACATGACTGAGTGACTGAACTGAACTTGACTGAACTCTGTCAATTTGATAACATTTTAAAATGTGTTTATTAAGCACTCATCACAATCAAGGCTAGGAGTAGTGGCTTCTGGAGCAAGATGCACAGATATGAATAAGAGGTAACCTCTGCCCTCGAGGAACTCATGATTAACTAGAGATATGCAGAGTACATCATGAGAAATGCTGGACTGGAAGAAACACAAGCTGGAATCAAGATTGCCAGGAGAAATATCAATAACCTCAGATATAAAGATGACACCACCCTTATGGCAGAAAGTGAAGAGGAACTCAAAAGCCTCTTGATGAAAGTGAAAGTGGAGAGTGAAAAAGTTGGCTTAAAGCTCAACATTCAGAAAACAAAGATCATGGCATCCGGTCCCATCACTTCATGGGAAATAGATGGGGAAACAGTGTCAGACTTTATTTTTTGGGGGGCTCCAAAATCACTGCAGATGGTGACTGCAGCCATGAAATTAAAAGATGCTTACTCCTTGGTAGGAAAGTTATGACCAACCTAGATAGCATATTCAAAAGCAGAGACATTGCTTTTCCAACAAAGGTCCGTCTAGTCAAGGCTATGGTTTTTTCTGTGGTCATGTATGGATGTGAGAGTTGGACTGTGAAGAAAGCTGAGTGCCAAAGAATTGATGCTTTTGAACTGTGGTGTTGGAGAAGACTCTTGAGAGTCCCTTGGACTGCAAGGAGATCCAACCAGTCCATTCTGAAGGAGATCAGCCCTGGGATTTCTTTGGAAGGAATGATGCTAAAGCTGAAACTCCAATACTTTGGCTACCTCAAGCGAACAGTTGACTCATTGGAAGAGACTCTGATGCTGGGAGGGATTGGGGGCAGGAGGAGAAGGGGACGACAGAGGATGAGATGGCTGGATGGCATCATTGACTCGATGGACGTGAGTCTCAGTGAACTCCGGGAGTTGGTGATGGACAGGGAGGCCTGGCGTGCTGCGATTCATGGGGTCGCAAAGAGTCGGACATGACTGAGCGAGTGAACTGAACTGAACTGAAAATCATTAACGGAGACATCCCAGGTGGCGATAGTGGTAAAGAATCTGCCTGCTAATGGAGGAGACACAAGAAGACACAATTTTGATCCCTAGGTGGCAAAGATTCCCTGGAGGAGGAAAGGCCAACCCACTCCAGTATTCTTGCTAGAAAATTCCATGGGCAGGGGAGCCTGGTGGGCTACAGTTCACGGGGCTGCAAAGAGTCGGATAATACTGAGTATAAAATTATTAACATCATTGAAAACAAGGCAGTAAAATTAAAATAAGGCCAGAAATCATGGCAGAAAAGATTTAACTACATAAATATTTAAAATTTCTGTAAGGCAAATGACATCATAAATAAAACTGAAGTACAAATGACAAATCAAGTAAAAGCATTTTCAACATTTATTACATACTAAAGGTTAATAGTGTTAATGGATAAAGAACTTTTCACAACCCAATAAAAAAGAAAAACAGCCCAACAGTAAATGTGCAGAAGACTTGGACCAATAATTCACTTAAGGAGAAATAGAGAAACATAGTGCTCAAAGGAATACAGGTTAAAATAACAAAAATATTTTTTCACCCATCAGATTGGCAAAACACTTTAAAAAATTGATTATGCTTAGTGCTAGCAAAATGGTAGAAAAATACATACCCAGTTGGGAAGGGGGTAAATTGAGAGAATATTTTAAAGTCAAATTGGCAGAATCCATCAAAGATTAAAATGTGAATATCCATTGACCCAGACACATCACTTCTAGAAATTTATTCTTCAGGTTTGCTCACTCAAACGCACAGAGATTCACATCCAAAGTGGTTCACTGCAGCTGCTTGTACAAGTAGGAAATCTGAGACATCTTACATGTCCATCAGGAGATATATTAAGTGAATTAAGATACAGTTATAAAATGTAATGCTATGCACATGTTTAAAAAAAGAAATCATAGGAAAAGACACAATATACATGGAGTGAAGAAAGCAAGAAACTGGATGGTATATATAATATATTCACAACTGTATAAACGTCTAAAATAAATACACATATGCCTACAGATTATATACATTTAAAGGATCTGAAAAGATGTATACTATTACAGTAATTGTCTTTGAGGAACTGGGATCTTGACTTTTAAGATTTAATATATACATTTCTTTTTGTTTGGATTACTTACAGTTAGAAAAATAACAAAAATGTAAAAGAAGACGTGCTAACTCCTCTTGCTGATTCCTGTCCTCTAAGCTACTCCCCAAACAGCACTCATCTTGCCATGTTTGTTTCCCATGCAAAGACTTGTGGACACTGGACTATGGTTCACTTAAAGACTCTTGGTTTTATAACTTGAGTGATGGGTTGATTATGACAGGCTCACAGAGATGGGGAACACAAGAAGAAGAGAATATTTGTGGAGAAGGAGGGAATGAGCATGACTTTGGGTAAGCTGAGTGGGAGGTAGGTGCCTGAGACCCTGATGGAAATGGTCAGTAACTTACTTTTTGATGTCTTGCCTGAATATCACTTATTGAGGATTGATAATCAATTTTTTTTTCTGTAATTTGTGCTATACATACATCTGTTAGCTTCATCTGTGGGAATTAAAGGCACAGACCAAGACAAAGAAATAAGTGAATTGTTTCTTGTCCACTTTTCATCAAGGGTTTGGCCCTTGGAGTCCCATGTTTACAGAGTGGGAAGGCGAGAGAGTTATAGATCTAACTTTCTACCACATCTGAAATCAAAATCTTGTTTCCTGTCTCCAAGTAGAGCAAAGGGTCCCCTGAACCTGAGGTTGAACCTCCTTCCCACCATCTTCCAAATTCCCATTTAATTGACCAAAGGGATATAAAGAGAGAACAATCTGCATGAGGGATGAATACTGACAAAGATTGGCACTTGCCAGACTTTTGAGACATTTATATGAGAAAAAGTGCAACAGAGAAAGGCTAACTGGAGTGGAAATCTCTATAGGAAACCCCAAATCTCACCTGAGGAATAAGGACCCTGGGTGTATTTCACTGACCCCCTTGAAGTTAGTGTGATAACTTCTCAAAGAGAGAAGAGGGAAGGAGAGGAATTGACTTCTCAGTCCTGCTGGCAACTCCGAAGGTTGACTGGGGCCACAGCTTAGGCTCAGCCTACAGTTGGCCCAGCCAGCTCAACAAACAAGGCAAGTGCGCCCTGGTAACGAGCCTCTCATGAGGGCCACTGTGCAAGTTGTTACGTATTTGCTTCAGGCTGCCGCAGCAGATCCAGAGAAGGCAATGGCACCCCACTCCAGTACTCTTGCCTGGCAAATCCCATGGACGGAGGAGCCTGGTAGGCTGCAGTCCATGGGGTCACTAAGAGTCGGACACGACTGAGCGACTTCACCTTCACTTTTCACTTTCATGCGTTGGAGAAGGAAATGGCAACCCACTCCAGTGTTCTTGCCTGGAGAATCCCAGGGACGGGGGAGCCTGGTGGGCTGCCGTCTCTGGGGTCGCACAGAGTTGGACATGACTGAAGTGACTTAGCAGCAGCAGCAGCAGCAGCAGCAACAGCAACAGCAGATCAGAAAAGATTTGTTGCCATGGGGCTCTTTTTGGCTGTTTCTCTCAAATCCTATGGAAATTATACCCTGGAAAGGTAAAAACATAGCAAATCTAATCTTCTTCCTTTTTAGTTCATCTGGAACTGAAAGATTTAACCAAATAGTCACACAATCTCTGATCAAACTCATCTCAGCTCCCAATTCTGAACAAAACATAGCTTCCCCATCTGTTAGGATGAGCAAATAGAGAAAATTCATCAGATATGAGAAGATATTCAATAGTTCAAAAGAAAAAGACTCCATCTGAAGGATTAAGAGAAAATTGCTCCCTCAAATTAGACTTACTACAAGAAATAGAAGGAAACTTAGATAAAAATCTAATATGCATTTTCAGTTGCTTTCAGGAAGACATTGCATCTATGAAAAGGATTGGTCTGAAATAATATAAATTTGTTTTCAAAAGAAAAGCATAATTGCTAAATTAAAAGGTTACAAAGTCCATAAAACTCAGGTTGGATACTGTAGAAAATCAAATGAGCAAATTTTATATACATATAAAACATATATGTAAAACAAATATATATATATTTGTGCTTGATATATTCTCCAAGAACCCAGAGAAAGCAAATAAAAATGAAGTGAAGCACAGTAAAAAGATGCGAATTCTATGATGACCTAGAGGGTTGAGAGGGAGGCTCGAGAGGAGGGGATATATGTATACATAGGCTGATTTACTTTGTTGTACAGCAAAAACTAATGCAACATTTTAAAGCAATTATACTCAAATTTTTAAAAAGATAAGAATTGTGGGAGAAAGATCTAGGGTCTATTGTACTTCTACAGATCATAGAAATCCTCAAAAGAGAGTGTTACAAATTATTAAAAATGGCCCCTAATGAGTCTTGCCTCCCTGTGTCCATACTCCTCTGAAATGCGACCTTGACACTCCTTCTGTCAAGAGATGGAGTCCATTTCCCTGTTGAATCCAGGTTGACCTTGTGATTTGCTTTGACCAACTGAATGCAGCAGAAGTGACATTCTGTGACTTTTGAGCTCAAGCCTTGTAGCTTCCACTTTAACTCTTGGAACCCTGAGACCATTGTGTAGTGAAGAAACTCGGTCCACTGAAGCCTATGGAAACATGAGAGGCTCATGCAAAACAACCAGCACCAACCGTCAGGCATCTGAGTGAGGTTGTTTTGGCCCCAGCTGAGCTGTTTCAGATGAGTACAGTCACACAAACAAATGATTAGAACCATTTTTGAGGGACTTCTCTGGCAGCCCAGTGGTTAAGACTGTTCTTCCACCGATGTCAGTCCCTGATGAGGGAACTAAGATCCCGAATGCCATGCATTGCAGCCAAAAAATAAATAAATAAAGTAAAAAACACTTGTACATACATAGGTTTAGAGATGAAAACTACAGCAGAAGAATCCTTCAGGTTACTAATTCACAGCCTTGTAGGCAATAATAAATAAATCATGAGTGTTGTAAGCCACTGGGTCTTGGGGATGGTCTGTTATGCAATGGAAACAGAAGAAGAATAATTAGGGAAATTATCATGATAACTTTAAATTTAATGATAAATTAAATATAAATTTAAATGTAGATTGGAATACAATCTATAAAAATATCTAATTACTATGTGGTATACCTAAACTAATATAAATCACCTGTTCTTCAATTTTAAAAAAGAAAAAGAAAGAACCATAAGAGTGTCCAGAGTCCTCTTCCCCCGCTGAATCTTCTCTAGTATGCACTAGTCCATCACCACAATGAGGAGCTCAGTCTTGTCCCTAATTCACATAATGCCCAGAAATGTTATTACAGATGAAATCCCTGGCTGTGGCCAGTGGAGTGAGGGTAGCACTGACTTGGTGGCTTGGCTTTGGTGGGTCATCTCAAAAACTTAGGAGACACCTGACTCACACAATAGCCAGAGGGGATTCTCAAGCATCATCTTTGGCCCTGTCTCTAACCCACACAATGACTGTGTAACACTGGGGGCAGGGGGTCAAGTGATGATGAATGAGGATCAGCCTGACTTGGAGGTAACCCTGAGTCCTCTGTTCTGGCTATTGCACGGCACAGGCCACACATGGCTCTCCGCTTTCTACATTCATCTGCACCAACAACTGGGGCTGTGACCTGGGTCAGGAGGAGCTCAAATCTTGACGATCTTCTTGTCCTCAAAAGCCTGGTGCTCATCTACCTGGGTAATATATACAATGGTCTCAGTGGTGTCTATGGGGTCGCACAGAGTCAGACACGACTGAAGCAACTTAGCAGCAGCAGCAGCAGCAGCAGCAGTGGTGTTGGGAGGGGGACTTTAGCAAAAAGGGTTTCCCTGCCTCAGAGAGAAATCAAACTATGGTAGGTGACAAAGAAGTCACCCTTTCTGCCACTTCTCTCTACTCTGAGGGGGAGAAAAAAGCAGCTTAATTTTGACAGTGATACCTACCTACTGCACTGGATGAAAACGGCCCTAACTTAAAGAATTACATCTTTTGATAAAAAGTTTTCATTGGCCATCAGAGAAAAGTAATGAAAGGAGATGAATATCTAGACCTACTTTGTGATTTTTTTTTAATTTCAAGGATAAGGAGAAAATTTTATAAATATCCAAACAGAAAAATGAAAAAGGATATCTATAAGCTGGTAAATGGAGTTGTATGCCTCAAATCTCTCCTCTGAAACACTAAATGCCACTAGACAATCGTGCAGGGAGCCCCCTCACTCCGCCAGCTTGAGGCACTGGGAGGACCACAGTATAACTCTACGTAGAGAGAGTTACATTCATGACTGTGATTCATTACAGAGAGGAGACAAAGCAAGTCAACAGGGGGGCAGGGGGAGATGCATGGAACGAACACCAGGGAAACCGGGCACACACTTTCAAGAGCCTCTCCCCGGGGGGTCACACAGGACACGCTTCTTCCCAGGCAATGAATTGTGACAACACAGTGACATGCCCTGACTAGACACTCAGGGCCTGATAGTCTTACCAGGTGCTGATCCTCTAGGCACCCTCTGCCTACTGTGTACCAGGATTCCAGACAACCAGAAGGAAAGTAGACGTGAGGCATCAACCACGTGCTTTGTACAGTTTGGACACAATGATTCACCCTTATAAGTTCCGGAAGCTATGGGAACCCTTCCCAAATTCAAGTTCCCAGATACCAGCCAAGGGTCAACCTAGCCAACAGGCCTTTCTAAGAATAACAGTCTCAGGTCTGCTCCATTAACTCTTTTCTGCACGACAATGAGACAATATCTGCAGATTTTTAATTTAAAACACGGCCCAATATTTTTTTAAATTTAAGTATAGTTGATTTTAGATATTATGTTAGTTTTAAGTGTATACAAGCTTCCCTATGGCTCAGTGGGTAAAGTGTCTGCCTGCATCGCAGGAGACCCAGGTTAGGTCTCTGGGATGGAAAGAGCCCTGAGAAGGAAATGGCAACCCACACCAGTACTCTTGCCTGGGAAATCCCATGGACAGAGGAGTCTGGTGAGCTATAGTCCATGGGGTCACGAGTTGGACAGGACTTAATGACTAAACTACCATCACCACATAGTGATTTAATATTTTTGCAAATTATACTCCATTTTAAGTTATTGCAAGATAATGGCTATAATTCCCTCTACTATAGAGTATGTGTATTCTTGTTGCTTATCTATTTTATACACAGTATTTTGTATGTGTTAATCCCATGCCCCTAATTTGTCCCCCACCTTCCATCTCCCCTTTGGAAACCACAAGTTTGTTTTCTATATCTGTGAGCCTGTTTCTATTTTTCATATACATTCATTTGTATAATTTTTTAGATTCCATATATAAGTAATATCATATAATATTTGTCATTCTTTGATGTATTTTACTAAGCATAATATTCATCCACATTGCTGCAAACGGCAGAATTTCATTCTTTTTTGTGACTGAGTAATATTCTGTTACATTTATACCATATCTTCTTTATCCATTCAATAGTTGATGGGCACCTGGGTTGCTTTCCTGTCTTGGCTATTGTATGTAGTGCTGCTATGAGTGCGTGCATCTTTTTCCAATTTGTGTTCTCATTTTTTCTAAATATATACCTGGGAGCAGAATTGTAGTTCTGTTTTTAGTTGTTTGAAGAATCTCCATAATGTTTTCCATAGTGGCTGCAGCAATTTACATTCCCACCAACAGTATATCATGGTTCTCTTTTCTCCACATCCTCTCCAACTTGTGACTTGTAGACTTTTTGATGATAGCCATTCTGACAGGTGTGAGGTTATATTTCATTGTTGTTCTGATTTGCATTTCTCTAATAATGATGTTGAGTATCTTTTCATGTGCCTGTTAGACATCTGTATGCCGTCTTTGGAAAAATATCTATTTAGGTCTTCTGACCATTTTTTATCACATTTTTTATATTGAGTTGTATGAACTGTTTATATATCTTGGATATTAATCCCTTATCAGTCACATTATTTACAAATATTTTCTTCCATTACATAGGTTGTCTTTTCATTTTGTCAATGGTTTTCTTTTCTGTGCAAAAGCATATAAGTTTCAGTTCAGTTCAGTCACTCAGTCGTGTCTGACTCTTTGCGACCCCATGAACCGCAGCACACCAGGCCTCCCTGTCCATCACCAACTCCTGGAGTTTATCCAAACTCATGTCCATCGAGTTGGTGATGCCATCCAGCCATCTCATCCTCTGTCGTCCCCTTCTCCTCCTGCCCCCAATCCCTCCCAGCATCAGAGTCTTTTCCAATGAGTCAACTCTTTGCACGAGGTAGCCAAAGTATTGGAGTTTCAGCTTCAGCATCAGTCCTTCCAATGAACACCCAGGACTGATCTCCTTTAGAATGGACTGGTTGGATCTCCTTGCAGTCCAAGGGACTCTCAAGAGTCTTCTCCAACACCACGGTTCAAAAGCATTCATTCTTAGGTGCTCAGCCTTCTTCACAGTCCAACTCTCACATCCATACATGACCACTAGAAAAACCATAGACTTGACTAGACGGACCTTTGTTGGCAAAGTAATGCCTCTGCTTAAGTCTAATTTGCTTAATTTTGCTTTTATTTCTTTTGCCTTAGGAGACAGATCAAAAAATATTGCTAAAATTTATGTCAAAGAGTGTTCTACTTATGTTCTCTTCTATAAGTTTTATGTTTAAACTCTTCTAGAAGTTTACATTTAGGTCTTTAAACCATCTTGAGTTTGTTTGTATATGGGTCAGAGAACGTTCTAACTTATTGTTTTACATGTAGCTGTCCAGTGTTCCCAGTACCGTTTATTGAAGAGACAGTCTTTTTGCCGCTGTATAATTTTGCCTCCACTGTTATAGATTAATTGACCATAGGTGTGTGGGTTTATTTCTGGGCTGTCTGTTATGTTCCATTGATCTCTGTGTCTGTTTTGGTGCCAGCATCATACTGTTTAGATTACTGTAGTTTTGCCGTACGGTAGTCCGAAAAGGTTATACCTCTGGTTTTGTTCTTTTTTTCCTCAAGTTTCCTTTAACAATTTAGAGTCTTTTGTAGTTCCATATAAATTTTAAGATTATTTGTTCTAGTTCTGTGAAAAGTATCATGGGTATTTTAATGTTATTGCGTTAAATCTATAGATTGTTTTGTGTTTGACCTAGTAGTTTTATACTCAGCTGAATTGTTGTTCAGGGGCTATAGCAAAAGATAGACATTCTCAGATATGCAAGGTCTCAGAAATGCACTTCATACCCTTCCTGAAAAATTACTTAAGTGTATTAGTTTTCTACTGATGCTGTAACAAATTACTACACGTTTCATGGTTTAAAACAACAGAAATTTGTTATCTTACAGCTCTAGAGGTCAGAAGTCCAACATGGGTGTCTCATGAGCAAAAATTAAGGTATCAATAAAACAAGGTTCCTTCTAAAGGCTCTAGTTGGACAATCCCTTTCCTTGCCTTTTCCAGCTTCTAGTGACAACCTGGATTCATATTCAAAGCCAAAACGGGTGGGTCAAGTCCTTCTCATGCTGCCCTCTCTCTTACCTGCTTCCATAGTTATGTCTGTCTCTGATCACAGCCAATAGATTATCTGCTTCTAAAGATTTCTGTGTTTAGATTGTACTTACCGGACTAATCCAGGATACACTTCCTATGCTAATGACCTGACCCTAATCACCTCTGCAGAGTCCCTTTTGCCAAGTAAGGTAATGTATCCCCAAATTCTGGGGATTAAAATGTGCATATCTTTTGAGGGGTAGAGGGATTATCCTGCCAACCTCAGTAAGTATTCCAGGCCATCAAGGAGTAAGTCAAAATAAAGACCACAAGACTGGTGGAGAGGATGGTACAGGGATTCCCCAGATGGAAGAGGAAGAGGGAAGACTAGAACCACGTGTTTGAGGGAGGGTGTTTGAAGATTGTCAACACTTCAGTAGTGGGAGAACAGACCATGGAGGTGGAAGTGAGGGATGATGAGGAAGATGGTTTGGATCACAAAGGTCTTGAGTACAAGGCTGAGATGTTTGCTCTCCATGTGAAGGCCGTGAGCAGAATAGAGATGTAGACTCTATTCTGGTAGATGTAGACTCTATTCTTTTAATACCTTAAAAGTCAGCATTGCAGCAGACAGATGGGAATGTAGCCACAGTGGCCTTGTGACTCATATAAACCCACCGAGTTTGGCTCTGAAGAGCTGGGAAGCTAGGGCAAACCGGGTAACATGTCAATTTCTGTCCCTTTATTTTCTCTCCCTTTATTTTCTCTCATGCGTGCATGCTAAGTCACTTCAGTCGTGTCCAACTCTTTTTGATCTCATGGACGGTAGCCCACCAGGCTCCTCTGTCCATGGGATTCTCCAGACAAGAACACTGGAGAGGGTTGTCATGTCCTCCTCCAGGGGATCTTCCAGACCCAGTGATCAAACCCGCATCTCTTATGTCTCCTGCATTGGCACTACCACTAGTGTCACCTGGGAAGCCCCTTATTTTCTCTCTTCAGATCCTAAAACCAGTATCCCTCAGGAGCCACCTGGATGGCTTTTTTGATGAAGGAGACAGCAGTGAGTAAGCAGAGTAGACCACTGTTTGGGGAGGTGCCCACTTCACCCCTCTTCTATAGAGATGAAGGGAACCAGCTCCCCTGCTTCTTGCCCCCTGGCAGCTAGGGCACTTGGCTAAGTAAGGACGTCGCCTGGTGATTTGATTTATAACAGTGGGTGACGTAAAAATGAAGCATATTTAGAACTGCCTCATGGAAGCAGTGTCCATTGGTGGGATGGTCATTCCTAACTAGACTGAAAGATGACTGTTCTGCGTCCTCCTCATTTCCTTCCACAACTGCTTCGATTCCTGCCCATATTCCAAGTCTGATCCTCCAGCTTTCCACTGATTTTATAAACTTTGCAATATCCTCCTGATAGATTCTTTTTACAAATGTTTGCTAAAGACTGTTTATTTTGCTTGCAACTGGTAACCCTGATCGAGTCAGTAACTCTTGCTATAAGCCTTTGCTCAACCCAAGGTGTCTCTTTCATGCTACATAAGGCAGAACCTCAGGTTCCTCAAAGGTTTAAATGTTTTTGTGAAGGACATGGGCACCCCACCAAAGGCAATATGCCTTCTCTCTGGATGAGAATGCAAACTGACCTCTGTGTGCTATGTGCTAAGTCTCTTCAGTCGTGTCTGACTCTGCGCAACCCCATGGACCATAGCCTGCCAGGCTCCTCTGTCGACGGGATTCTCCAGGCAAGAATACTGGAGTGGGTTGCCATGCCCTTCTTCAGGGGATATTCCCAACCCAGGGATCAAACCCAGATCTCTTATTCTCCTGCATTGGGTCATTAAGAAGGAGAGACAGGGCTGAGGTCAAACACAGGGATGGCTTGAAGTGGGGATCCATCAATCAACTGGCATCTCTTTCAATCTGCTCCCCATTCTTTTACCTTCATTTCTCTCTGCCTATTGGTTGGCTTTGTTCTATCTGCACATTATTTCTCCATGTGCTGGGGTCTTCAAACCTTCAGACTCTCATCAGCTCAGTAATCATATGAAACAAATCTTCCCCTTCAGCTTCAGATTAGAGGGCCAAACTCAGATTTATCAGCCTGACCAAAATTTTTAGCCAGGGAAGTAATATTTGATGTATAGCAGATCATTTTCTCCCAATACCCATTCTGCTCTTCTTGCTGGAAGTTCCATTTTTGAGCTGAGCATATTTCTGCCCAGTTCATTTCCTGGCCTCCTTTGAAATTAGGCATGGCCATGTGTCCCAAGTTCTGATAAATGAGGTGTAAGTGGAAATATTCTGAGTTATTTCTGGAAAACTTTAAAGGAAGAGGCTGCTCTTTTCTCCTTTCTATAACTTGGAATGTGGATGCAATGGCTAGAGCTCCAGCAGCCATCCTATATCATGAAGAGGCTTTGGGCATGGAAGCTACATATGGCAGAGGAATAAGATACAAAGAGCTTTGATCTCTGTTACCATGTCTCTTTCCTACCACTCTTAAACTGCCTCCTCTTTTCATTTTTATGTGTGAGAAAAAATACATACTTCTATCTTGTTTAAGCTGTTGTTGTGGAGTCTTTGTTATTTGCAGCCTAACCTAATCCTAATGGAAACAGTGACAGACTTTATTTTTGGGGGCTCCAAAATCACTGCAGATGGTAACTGCAGCCATGAAATTAAAAGATGCTTGCTCCTTGGAAGAAAAGCTATGACCAATCTAGACAGCATATTAAAAAGCAGAGACTTTACTTTGCCAACAAAGGTCTGTCTAGTCAAAGCTTTGGTTTTTCCAGTAGTCATGTATGGATGTGAGAGTTGGTCTATAAAGAAAGCTGAGCACAGAAGAACTGATGCTTTTGAACTGTGGTGTTGGAAGACTCTTGAGAGTCCCTTGGACTGCAAGGAGATCCAACCAGTCCATCCTAAAGGAGATCGGTCCTGGGTGTTCATTGGAAGGACTGATGCTGAAGCTGAAACTCCAATACTTTGGCTACCTGATGCAAAGAACTAACTCATTTGAAAAGACCCTGATGCTGAGGAAGATTGAAGGCAGGAGAAGAAGGAGACGACAGAGGATGAGATGGTTGGATGGCATCACCAACACAATAGACATGAGTTTGAGTAAGCTCCGGGAGTTGGTGATGGACAGGGAAGCCTGGCATACTGCAATTCATGGGGTCGCAAAGAGTTGGACATGACTGAGCAGCTGAACTGGAACTGGACTAATCCTAAACAATATACAACTCAAGTTGAGGAGAGAACATCAACTGATAGAAGAAGGGGCTAGAGAGAAAACATCCCAAGAAACACAAAACAATATCTGTTAGAGTGGCTCACTGTCTCCCTTCCTGCTTTGGACTTTAGGAGCCTTTCAGCTGTCTGGAGTTGTCCACTCTTCATGTTCCCTTTAGTCCCAGCCTGAGGTGTCCTCCTTTTCCGTGCACTGGTTGATGCTAATCTTGTAAGAGTAGGCAGAGTTTAACATGAAAACCTCCTTCTCAACAGTGTGCCCCTTGAAACATTCATCCCCTGAGGTGCTTGGAGGAAAATGGACCTATGGTCAGAAAGTCTGGGGAATGCTACAGACTAGAGATTCACAAAACATATTAGCATGATAAAGGATCTGAAATGTTCTTTGGTGAAAGAAACCCAATATAACACCTATTAATATCTCATGGGGAAAGACGCTTTGAGACATGTTTGATTAGATAAGTAATAGTAAAAGTAGTATTTCCATGACCTTGGAAAGTGCTTGGGTGAACAGGTCATGCACCAGCCATGAGGACCTGCTTGGTGCTGGTTGTTCCTGGATCATGATGTTCTAGTTGTGGCAATGGTGGGACTGTGACCTTGCTTGCTCCAGACCCAAAGTTTCAATGTCCATTTCCTCTGTCTATTTAACAAGGAGGTTGCAGATAGATCTGAGTCTGGTTTTGATGAGATCAGCAATCGGTTTAAACCCCAGAGAAGAGAAAGGTTGTCTGTTAAAGGCTCCATAGGTAGAAACCTGCCTTCAATACAGACCAAAAACAGGATGAGAATTAAAGCAAGAGACATCCACCTAAGCTGGGAAGGAAAGTTCTCTGCAGTCTTGGCCAGATCGAAGCCAAAGCCTTCTGTAGACTATAAGCTCTTCCAACTGTCTGAAGAGTGTGAGTCCTGCTCTTGAATCGAGCAACCAAGCAGGCTTATGATGGATCTGTACAAGCAGACCCCTGACAGTCTGCTGAAGGCTGGGCTACCTGTCCTGCAGGCTGTTTGGGAGGAAGTTTTCAGTCCTATTTTTCCTGGTCTGGGAACACAGCTGTGGATTGCTGGTTGAGGTATCCCCGTACAAACTGATAGACCAGGGACTGCCAAGGAGAGGGACTGAGGACAAAGTGAGGGAAAGAAACCCCCAGGCGCGTCTGTGGGGAGAATCCTCCCTTCTGTCACAAAGACAGGCAGCAGCAGGCACCTCCTGCTGTTCCTTCGAATTGAAACCTCTCTCTCCTGCCACACCCTCTACATATCCAGTTCTTTTGAGGTTCGTCCCAGACACAGAAGAGACTGACCTTGAAACTAATAGATTTGAACTCCATGAGCTGCCCTTTATTGCCCATGTGGCCTTGGGAAAGTCCCTTCGGCTCTCTGTAGCACAAAGAATATGGGAAGAAATGATGAGTGAGAGAACCACCTAATTCTGTACTAACTGGTTCAATACTATGCCCGGTGGAGTATTGAGCATGCTCCAAGTGATATAAATATATATATTTATGCTTGCTGCTTTTCCTGATTCTTCCAACATGAGCTTTCCTACCCCAAATCTTTCTTACATAGAATCTGCCTTGAAGTGGGATTTTTCTCAGCTTTTCCATTTTGGGTACAAGTCTTTACTATACCTGAAACCAAAAGTGAAGGGAGTCACAGCAGACCCATTGGAGGCAATTTTAGAATAAATGTTGATTGGTTTGAGAGGTTGATTCTTGGAGATGATCTCCATGAATTCTGTTTTCAGGGGAACTTGGTTTTATTTTGTCTTATGTTTTTCCATGAATGTGCTTCCAGTCTTAAATCTGTGAAAGATTATCCCGGACCAGGTGCAATTCATTCTCCCTTTGTTGTGGGGATTTCCAGAACAAAGAGATACCCAGTCCCAAACTGGAGTGACTTCATATACTGCAGAGAGAGGGTGGGGCAGAGAGAGGGAGAGAGTGAGAATGCCACAATGAGTGGGGAGGGTAGAGGAGAGGGGAGGTTGGTTTTCAGATCTGTCCTGAACCTCTCAATTTTATTCATAGAAGTCACAGCCAGCCTTGATTGGAAAGCAGCAGTTAATGTAACTGTAGGTTCTGCCAGCCACTTCCTCATGATCTTCAGCAGGGCAGCTGCTTATGCTGAAAGAGGGAGATCAGGTCCTGTTTGTATATACGGGATTGCGTTCTCCGCTTTTCTTGGTACTAAAAACCAGAACCACGTGGGAGTGGGTTTCAGCACTCCAGGTGCGGGACACTGAGTTCTCTGGTGTGGGTCTCTCCTCCCCAGCATAGCAGAGTCATATTCCTCAGATGCACATGGGGACCTGGACCCCCAGTCTTCAAGGCTCTCCTGTGGCCACAGAAATTGAAGTCCACTCCTTGAGGGCTGTTGCTTTGCACTCCTCTGCAGAACCCTGAGACGAGCGGGCATCTCCTCAGCCCACCCCTCATCAGGGGGCCCCCAAGGCCTAACTGCAGGAAGGGACTAACCCAGCCATACCTCGGGGAGAGTCCCACTGAAAGTCATCTCACTGAAAGTCATCTAATATGCAATGCACATTGACATGGTAATGGTTCTGAGAAGTCCTGCAGTGAAGTAACACATTTAACTTAAAGTAAGTACATTTCATGCTTAACTAACCCTGGACCACCTTTCTTATTTTATAAGGCCTGTTATCTCACTGAGAAGCACTCCATGAAATGCTGGAAAACAATACCCTGGAGCCAGTCATAGCTGTGGCCAGCCCCCTGAAGAATAGAGATAATCTCTGATCCAGTTTTGGGTCCACAAAACCTAGCACAGGACCTAGAGAAGAGTGTTTGCGGAATGAATATATGAGTGAATTAATGAAATCAGGTGAACCTAGGAGTTATCGCTGTGTGTCAAACTCACTTCCAGGGCAATTAACCCTATGACCAATGCATAGCTTGGTTAAGACCAAGCATTTTTATTCCCCAACACTTACACCAATTACAAACTGGCAGGCTTTGAACCAAATCTGTCTAACATATGAGTTTTGTTTGGCCAGCAAACAAAACTGACTTTTTTAATGCCTCAGGTAGAGTCTGAATCCTGCAGCACAGCCATGTTCTGCTTCTTCCTGTCTCACCCCAGCCTCTTCCCACAGTCTCATCACCTGAGACCTCCTGAAAGCTTTGAGTTTGCCGTCTCGGTTTAAATCTCCCTGGGAAGTCACTTTTTCAATCTGTCCATGAACATCACAAGTTTACTTTGAAAGGGATATTCCTGGGTGAGAAATCATACAGATCTTTAAACTTTAGACCCTCTACAATGAAAGAGCCATAGAGCCCAACATGGCCCAGGCCCTCATACACTTCAGGCAACTCCCTGAGCCAAACCAACGATATGGTGGGGACAGCGTGGTCCATGTGCTGTCTCCCCAGAGAGGTGATCCTCAAGCTTGTCACTGGGAGAGTTTGTGAAAGCCCACTTTGCCAGGTCCACCTCTAGAGCTTCTGGGTTAGTGGGTCATCCACGGAGCCAAGAATTTGCATTCCTAACAAATTCCCAGATGATTCTGTGGTTGGTGGCCCTGGGACCACTCTTCAAATCTACTACTCTACTGTTTACAAATCTCTCTCACAACTATTATCTTATTGGACCCTGACAACCAACCTATGGTATGACCGGGGTAGGAATCACTACTCACAGACCACAAATGAGGAAAGGGGGACTCAGAGAGATTAGCTGATGACCCTAGGTCATATAGCTTGATCTGAATTGGAGTCTTCCAATGCCAGGTCAGGCAGCCTGAGGATAAAGATGTGGTCAAGAGGCCATCCCACATCATTCTGCTTTAGGACAAGGCGATTGGACTGGTTAACAACCGAGCTAGTATTTCAGGAAGTTACTTTCCTGCAGGAGAGAGCTCTGCCTCCTGAATGGAAGCTGACAGCCTCTCTCAGGACCCCTCCCAGGACTAGGACTCCATGCTGTGGCTCTATGCGCACAAGGCTTGAGAGGGTCCAAAGCAGCCCGCTGCCCGCATCACTCCAGGTCCTGACTGCCCCGGGCTTCTGGCCCTATCGCAGTCCCAGGCCAGGCAAGGAGAGGAGCAGAGATGCCCCACCCACTGGAGCCAAGATGCCCCTCACTGAATTAGCTGTGTAGCAACCAAAGGAGAGTGAGAGACGGGCACAGACTGCAGCTTCTGGGAGGGAAGACGGGGAGTTGGGGGGGGGAGCACAGACCATATGGAGCAAGAGTGACAGAATTTGGCAGTGCGGGCTCTGCAGATGGGCTTGCTTATGTCCAGACGCAATCTGAGGCCAAAGACTGAATCATCTCTCTAGCAATTTCTTGTTTCCAAACACGTCTTTTGAAGAACGCAGGGATGCTCTGCACAGTTATGCAGACAACAGGAAAGAAAAGTTGCTTTTGCTGGCAGCAGTGGGGGTGGCGGGGATGGGGCAGGGCTGCAAAATGTCCCCTTGAGTGGGGTGGATGTCAGTGGATGGTGAGAAGGGCGCTTGATGGTTTGGGTAGCATTTAGAAAGTCCGTAACAAGTTTTTTACATGTGTTTTCCTGTGTGATCCTCACAACACTGTAAGAGGGTTAGCATTACCATCCCCATTTTATAAGAGGGAAGACTGAGATTTTAGAGGGTGATTTGTCAAGGTCTCCCAGCTGGTGAGGGCAGAGTTGTGAATGAGGAAGAACAAATGGGACATCCACACACATCCAAGGATTCCCCCCACCCCTTGTGCCCAATACCATAATCCTTGTACCAGTCTCCTAGGTGGTCCTGTGCCCCAGCTGCTGGGTGGCCTTCCAAGTTACTGGGTTCCCAGTAGGACTCCCCAGGTTCTGTCTTCAGAATAAAGTCTGGCTGCTCTTCCTGGCATTTGAGGTCCTGTGAGGCCAGGCTCCAGCCTGCCTCCCTAGCCTTGGCCACCCCCGACGTGGCCCCAGGCTTGGGTCCAGCCAGGCAACTTGCCGTTCCCAGAAGGCATTCTACATTGCCCGGCCTCCAGTCTTGGCTTTAGTGCCTTCTGGCCACATTTCCCCATGGCATTTCTACTTTGTTATCTTTTCTCTCATTTAAAGGTCTGGTCTTCCAAGACTGTCACCTCCCTCTCCTCACTGCTCATCCCTACACCATAACAAACATCCTTCATATGTGCATTCTGGGCTGTGCTTAGTCACGCAGTTGTGTTCGACTCTTTGCCATCCCACGGACTGTAGCCCTCCAGGCTCCTCTGTCCATGGGGATTCTCTAGGCAAGGATACTGGAGTGGGTTGCCATGCTCTCCTCCAGGGGACCTTCCTGACCCAGGAATTGAACCAGGATCTCCCATATTGCAGGTAGTTTCTTCACCAGTTGAGCTGCCAGGGAAACCCTCATGTATGCATACCACCTTACAGTTCCCAGAGGGCCATCCCCCTGCAAGGTGACAAAAGCGTGTCAGCCCCATTTCCACACTGAGGCCAGAGAAGGGACGGGACACCTAATCAGCAAGGCCACAGGACTGAACCCATGCTTCCAGAGTCCAGGTCCAGTCTCTTCCCACTGTGCCCCAGTATGGGGAAGGGGACTTTATTTACTTGAGAATAAGCTGCTGCCATCCACAAGGAGGTGGTGCCCACGTGCCTCGGGGTTGCCCTTGGGGAGAAAGTGGACCATATTAGTTTCTTGTTGTTGCTGTAACAAATTACCACACACTTATGGCTCAAGGCCTTCCCTAGTGGTTCAGATGGTAAAGAATCCACCTGCAATGTGGGAGACCTCAGTTTGATCCCTGGGTTGGGAAGATCTGCTGGAGGAGGGTGTGGCAACCCACTCCAGTATTCTTGTTTGGAGAATCCCCATGGACAGAGGAGCCTGGCGGGCTACAGTCCATGGGGTCACAAAGAGTCAGAAACAACTGAGTGACTAAGCACACTAGTGGCTCAAACAATACCGAAGGATGATGATCTTACAGTTCTTTAGGATTGAAGTCTAACTCAAGTCTTGCTAGGCTAAAGTCCAGGTATTGTGGAGGGCTCCAAGAGGGCTGCACTCCTTTCTGGAGGCTCTGAGGGAGAATCTGTTTCTTGCTTTTTCCTACTTTCTCGAAGCCACTTGTATTTTTTGGCACGTGGACCCTTCCTCCATCTTTAGCACCACAAAGAAAGCTGGTCAAGTCTTTCTCAAGTTGCACCTCTCTGACCTTCTCTCCTGCCTCCCCCCTTCTACTCTTAAGGATACTTTTGACTACACTGGACCCACCCAGAATCCAGGATACTTTCCTCCCCCTTTTTGGGTCACCTGATTATCAACCTAAATTCCATCTGCAATGTAAATTTCCCTTTATCATGGAACCTAACATACACCCTTCAGAGATTAGGGCGTAGACATCTTCGGGGGCATTATTCTGCCTATCACAGGGCAAAGAGAAGATCCCTGCCCACAGAATCCAGCAGTGGTTTACTTGGCAGAGTAGGTGACTCGGGCTTGGACCAGACATGCCAGAGCTTCAGTGACCTGTCCTGGAATGCAGTTCTGCAGGACCTTGGAGAGTTCATGGATGAGTGCTATGCTACTGACAGTCTAGTCCTTTAAAACCTGGAGCAAGCCCCCTAGTGCCAAGTGGCTCAGGGAAACTGAGGCTACCCTCATAAGCATTTAACAAGTTTCCCACGTCTTATTAATCTCTCATCCATGACTTAGCCTAATATCAGGACAAGGCAGCATCTCCAACCAAACTCCTACTACCACTCTCTACCCACCACACACTCAGAGGTCTGGCCTGTTTACAATGAGAATTGGATCACTTAGAATAAAACCCCAAGTTCTTATCAAGGCTTCCAAAGTCCTATACACTCTGACCTCAAGATACTATCCCTATTTTCACTGAACTCCAAGAAGACTGGCCTCTTTTCCCTCACCTGAGTATACCATGTGCCTTCCTGTCTCGGGGCCTTTGCACATGCTATTCCCTCTTCCTGTGACTCTCTTTTTCAACCTTTCCCCTGGCTGATTCCTACTCTTTCCTTACATCTCAGCCCTTTTCAGAGAAGCCTTCTCTGATACCTCTCACCTCTTTTAATTAGGTTTCCCATATCCTCTTCTCTCTCTTCCAGAACCTGACTCTTTTACTTCACAGCATCTATGTCATTTTCTCTGTCATGTGCAGTACAGTATACACGCAAACTCTGTGACTCCAAGAAGGTCACTGTTTTCACCAAAATCATTAGGATTAAAATGTGCTAAACTCTGCAATTTTATCTTCTCTTTTCAAGTAACAAGAATGAGTCCAGCCTTAGAAACTCAGCACCTGCCGAGTGATTTTTTCATGGACTTTGAGGTCAGGCAGACCTCTTTCTTCTCCCTACTCCTCCACCAACTGGCTGTGTTCCTCTGAGCAAGTAAGTCCCTGTTTCTTTCTGGGCCAATAGCCCTGCCTAGCTGACTCTGGCCCAGGAGGGTTGAGAAATCCTCTCATCTGCAGGCCACAAGAAGGCCAGAAGCCACCTAGACAGAATCTGACCCTGGATAGAGATGAGAAAAGATGCACATTGTCCCTAGGATGCCCTTTCTGACTCCCTTGTCTCCTATATGCCCTTAGCATTCTGCTTCCTCTGGACAGGATACATGCTGCCAGAATCAGTCTGGCAACTTCATGAGCACTGCTCAGAAGACGTGACTTTCCCATTAAGGATTTCAAAGGTTTCCTCAGAATACTCTAGGATTGGTCTCAGACACCCAGACTGAACAGGCGCCAGTTCACTGAGAATGGCTATGGACCCAGGGTCCACTCCTGCATCTCAGATGCTTCTCCACTAGCTGACTCCTTCTCTCTGCCCTCTGCCCTCGGTTCCTCCAGAGAGACACACTTGGCCTACAGATGAGATCAGGCTGGTGGTCCAGAGCTCTCAAGGATGATAGGCACGGGCCTCTCTGAAGATGGCTGAACCAGTGCCCTTCCTATTCATCTCATTTAGAGTCACAATGATGAATCAGAAGGTCATGTTGTTTTTTTTTTTTTTTTTGAGTGCCTACTGCATGATAGGCATGGACTGGGTGTTTCCTCTGCATCTTATTCTATTCTATTCTTCTTCTCCCAATAAGCACATATTACAGATGAAAATGTGGACAGAGAGCTTAACTGATTTACACGAGGCCATCTGGTTTTTGAGTTGAGAAGCTGAAATGAAAACCAAGTTCTCCCTAATCTCTCATTGAGACAGTCATATTCACAAAAACTGTAGTCCATGTCCATAGCATTTTATAGTCTATGGAGTTCTTTCCCATCTGCCATTGTCTCTGACCTTTGCAGTAACCCACTGGGTTGTGTATCACCAGCCCATTTATTCAGATGAGAACACTGAGATTTAGAGTAAGGAATCAACTGGCTCAAATCAGCCAGTGTATGAATTATCTATTACCAGGTGTATGACAAATAACCCCAAAACTTGGCAGGTTAAGACAATACACATTTATTATCTCATAGCTTGTATGGTCAGGGATCCAAGCATGACTTAGCTAAATGTGCTTCATGGTCTCCCATGAGGCTGTAATCAAAGCATCAGCCCAGGGTCTGTGGTCTCATCTGAAGGCTTAACTGGAGAAGAATCTGCTTCCAATCTCATTCATGTGATTGTTGGCAGGATTTAATTATTTGTGTGTTGTTGGAGTGAGGGCCTAACTTCCTTGCTGGCTGTGGACCAAATACCACCCTCAGTTCCTTGTTGTGGGGGCCTCTCCAATATGACAGCTTGTTTTATCAAAGTGCACAAGCCAAGAAGTCACTAGAGTCTGTAAGCAAGAAGGAAGTCATGATCTTGTAACCTAATCATGGAAGTGACATCCCACACATTTGCTGCATTCTATCCTTCAGAAACAAGTCACTACTTCCACTCTAGACTCCTACTCCAGGGGACGGAATTATGCAGGGCATGATTACTAGCAGGTGGAGATTATTGGAGGCTGTCTTAGAAGTCTGCTTATCCCAGCAGGGGCTGGGCTGGAGCCCGGGGTGTGCAGCTCTGAGTCTGGCCCTTCTTCCTGGACTTGGAGATGTGCTGGCACGATGGACGGAGGTGGCAGGTGGCTATCTTCCCTTTGTCAGTGCTCTAGGGAGGCTCTCAGGGCCATGCAGAGCCTGGGCCAGCCTTCTGCATCCCAGGAAGAGAGCCGGCCCCATTTTAATTACATTGTCGCCCCCAGGGAAGCCGGTGCTCTTCTCCAGATAGTTTTGCTCCCCCTTTACTGCTATTCCTGTCTCTAAATCAAAGCCGCTCTCTGTTCAAGGGCTCCTGGCCCCAGGCAGGATGAGGATTTATGAGTGGGTGATCCGGAAATGTAATATAAAGGAGTCAGGACCCAGACAGTAATGCAAACCGAGAGGTCCTGGAGAGGCGGGTGACCAGGGCCCAGTGACCTCTCAGGCTCAGCAACCGTCCCAGCCTCCCCTTTATGAAACTCTTCCATCATCCAGCTTCCTTTCTGCCCACCCCTACTGCCCCTTCTTACTGCCCACGCTGCAGCCTCCCACCCACAGCCAGAACTCAGGGCACCTGCACTTGCTTCAGCCTACCGTTCTAGACCTGCTTCTGCTGTCCTCCCACTCCTGCCTCCCTTCTCAAACCCTCCTAGGCTCCCGTCTACATGAATAGATGTCTATTTCCATGCCTTTGTGCAGGCTGTTTCCTCTCCTGTAATTATCCTCTTCCCCAAGTCCTGGAGGTGAAACCTCCTTTAGGACGCCTTCCTTGACCTGTCCCTCTCTCAAGGCACCGAGGACTGTGAGTCTTAATACAGAGTCTGTTATGTCCACATCATCCTCCATGAATTAGACTGAGACTTCCATAAGGGTAAAGGCTGGGTCTGGAACCCACCGTGGTTCTACCACTACTGGGCTCATGGGAGGTGGTCAGCCAAAGTTGGAATAATGGAAAGAGTCAGCATCAGAAAAATGGAAAAAAGATACATGCACCTCAATACTCATTGCAGCATTGTTTACAATTGTCAAGATATGGAAGTACCATTGGTGCCCACTGACAAAAGAATGGATAAAGATGATGTGGCACACACACACACACATGTATACACAATGGGATATTATTTGACCATAAAAAAAGACCGAAGTCTTGCCATTTGTAACAACATGGAGGGACTTCAAGGGTATTATGCTAAGTGAAATAAGTGGGACAGAGAAAGACAAATACTGTATGTTTTCACTTATATGTGGAACCCAAAAAACTGAACAAATATAACAAAGCAAACAGACTCACAGACACAGAGAAATAAACCAGTGGTTACCAGAGTGGAGCACGGGAAGGGTGGAATATGTGAAGGGGATTAAGAGGTGCAAACTATCAGTTATAAACAAATAGGTCACAGAGATGTAATGTACAGCATAAGAAATATAGTCCATATGTTGTAATTACTTTGTATGCTGTGTAATCTATAAAAATATTGAGGCAGTATGTTGTATACCTGAAATTAATATAATATCATAAGTCAACTACACTTCATTTTTTTTTAATGGAAAAGCAAAGAATAATCGTCTTTGAGCAAATAGTGCTTCCCCTTTACCCACTCCATGTGTGGTCAGTGGCTAGCCCCCTGTGCCTTCTCTCTCCCCTGGGGTACTCTCCTGGGTCAGGCCTGCTGGGTATCCCCCCAACCCTGCCACGTTATCACATGCTCCAAGAACCTATTCTACGGCTCCCACACAGGTTTGGGAGACTATGGGCGGGAACAGAAGACCACAAAGTCTTCTTTGCCCAGAGCAAAGTCACTTCCCTAGACACATGTGTGGGGCCACAAATATCCTGAGGGACATAGACAGTTGTGCTAAAAAAATACCACCTCACCCTCCCCTGCTTTCTGCCTGACTCAGTTAGTTGCCCAGCTAAGGGCCACATGGGTGGCCTGGGAGTCATCTCTGACTGCTGCTTCTTCTGCATCCTCCAATCAGTCCCATGTTCCATGGGTTCTACCATCTATTGAAAGTGCTCTTCCCATGTGGACTCTCTTCTCCAACCCAGCTGCCACTGCCCCATCCAGGCCACCAAGGATCCCTCCTGTTGCTCTCCCTGCCTCTACTTCACCCTACTCATCTATCCTCCACTCAAGTGGCCAGAGCCATCATTCCCTGGCTCAAAAACTCTGTGGTTTCGCACAGTGCCTGGGAACAGCACTCATTACCAAGCTGTGCGGGACTCCTCTGGCCTTATCTCCCATTGCCCCATCATCTCCAGTGCACACTGAACCACCTCCCATTCCCCAGGGCTCCTGGTGCTTTCCCACCTCCTCTTGGACCGCTCTTCTTCCTCATCTCCACCCGGGTAGCCTTACAGTCCTTCCAGGATAGCACAAATGCTGCCTCCTCCTTGAAGCCTTCTCTGACCACCTTCCTTCCAGAAGGTAGTGAACTAACTCTCAGTCCTCTGAGCTCCCAAAGGTTTTGCATCAAAGGTTTAGAAGACATTCTTTTCTTACCACTTTCACCCCCAGTCGTGAGCTCCCAGGGGGCAAAGACTAGCCTCAGCTCCCTCTCTGCCAAACCCCACCCCCTGCTGCTACCTCCTTTGTGGAGACAAAGACTTCCCCTGGGGGAGGGGAGCTGCCTTGAAATCTCTTGGATTCTCCTGACAGCTCAGTCCCGGAGAAGAAAGCGGCCCAGAAGGCTGCGCTCCGCGGGAGGGGTTCTCACCAGAAGGCCCAGTGCTGGGCCAGAGCCAAGGAGTGTTTGCAGGAGTGCCCGGGTGTGCGGATGGGGGAGGGGGACTTGGCAGCCACCCGGCTTGGTTGCGATCTGCTCTTGTTCTATTTCCCTGATGTCTTTGTTCAGAATCCCCAGGGCACTCCTCACTGGGCAGAGGGGTGGGGTACAAAAGACCCAGAGAAGGAGCAGGGCCAGCCCCCTCCTTCTAGGGGAAACCTGAGAAAAAAGAGGAGCTTGGAAGGAGCCCTTTTGTTAAAGGGCATGGGTCCCTTCAGTTCCTTAGGGTCTGATTCCTTCTCCTTCAGGCTGTCCTGTCCAGAGTCTTTGGCCTCTCCCTCTAGGCTGGCTCCTTCTCTTCAAACAGCCCTCCCTGACCCACGTTGGGCTCCCCTCCCCTCTACCCACCTGGCCCCCTTTTCTAGGGGTGTTCTCACCAAGGATACTATGGGTCAAGATTCAAAGCTCACACCCTCCTCTTACTGGGCATCCCAGCCCACCCACTTATCTGAGCCAATCTAGCCAATCCATTTTCTTTCACCCTTGTCCTCTGAAGTAAAGTTCGAGGGGACAGCCCAGGTTTCCATCTCATCTCTGCCCCTTATTCCCAGGTGCCCTGGGTCAGGTCCCTGCACCACTCAGAGCCTCAGATTCCTCACCGAAGATGAAAAGATCAGTACCTACCTCACAGGCGCTGCACTGGGGACAGGGCACTCAGGGCGGAGCAGGCAGGTGGGACTGCCCCACACCACCAGGATTGTCCTGTCCCTACCGGTGTCACAGTGCCATGGTGTCTGCTCCACAGGTCTTTCCTGGTGACACCATCTTTCCAAGCAATCCTTCTCAGGACCTTCCCTCTCCACCCACCCCTCCCCTCTGCCCTCCTCCTGCTCTTCCTGGGCAAGCACAGCCACCCCGCGGCTTCTGCAGCCACGAAGGTGCCATCAGCCCCCAACCTGCCTCTCCAGCCCAGTCTCTCTCTCCTGAGCTCCAGGGGCCCTTCTTGGCCTTCCTTTAGGCACCTCAAACTCAACAGTCCCCAAAATGTGTCTTCCCCATCACACCTGCTCCTCCTCGTGAGTTCCCCAACTCAGGGAGTGGCCCCACCATCCATCCCTCAGACAGCCCAGGTTCAGTGACAGCTCTGTCACTTTCAAGCTGTATGACTTGGGGCCTCAGTTTCCTCATCTACAAAATGGAATAATAGCCTAGAAGTTGTGAGAAGATTAAATAGCCTCATTTACTCAGGATGGCAGCATAGAACATGGTATGGCCTAAAAACTATTCCCTGGTGGCTCAGAGGGTAAAGAATCTGCCTGTAACACAGGAGACCTGGGTTCAAACCCTGGGTCGGGAAGATCCCTTGGAGAAGGGCATGGCAACCCACTCCAGTATTCTTGCCTGGAGAATCCCCATGGACAGAGGAGCCTGGTGGGCTACAGCCCATGGAGTTAGAAAGAGTCAGACACAACTGAGTGACTAAAAAGAAAAAAAAATACTATTGTTATTATGATTAGTAGAGGTGCCCTCTTCTTAATCTAACAGTAACTGTCTCTCTGGATTGGCTTGGGAAAAAGGTAGGATGATGGCCACAGACCATGGAAGAAGACAGGGGAGGATGGAGCCAGATGAGGAGCAGGAGGGGTTCATGGAGCAGGGGACTCCCAACAGAGGACTGTCTGCAGGCCACGAGGAACAAGGCTCCTAGGAAAGAAGAGCTGGCATGGGGCAGGGAGAGGTCCGGGACATGCTAACGGGGCCCAGGTTATGCCCAGATATGACTCCCTCTCAGGTCCTTTCCAGCCGCACGAGCTCCCACTCTGGGGAGTCCTCTGGGTCCTACACCATCCCCTTCCCAGCATATTAAAGTCAGAGGGCATCTCACGGAACTCAAGACCAGAACTTGCAGCAGAGCTGTAACGTGCACTAGGCTGCCTCGGGAGGTAGTGAGCAGCTTGTCAGAGAAGGTATGCAAGAAGAAGCTGGTGGGCACTTGGCTAGCAGGCTCTAGAGGAGACTCATGTATCTGATACAGAGATAGAGGGAATGAAATGATCTTTAATGTTTAATCTTAAATGTTTCCTTCCTGCATCCTGATCCAAGAGACTATTGTCAAAATATTCCTAATTAAACCTTGTAATGAAGATAAAATATACAGGCATTAAAAAGTGCTAGACTTAAATTCATATGGTAGAATACTACTCGGAAATAAAAGGAAATGAAAATGAACTTTTTTATTGATATATGCAACCACTTGGATGCGTCTCCAAGGAATTATGCTGAGTGGAAGGGAGGTGATGAGGGAACCAATTTCAAATGGTTACATACTATATGATTCCGTTCACATGACATTTTTGAAATGACAAAATTTTAGAAGTGGAGGACACATTTGTGGTTGCTGGTGGCAGAGGGGGTTGGGGTAGATGCTGGAACAAAGGCGAATGTAGTTATAAAAGCCTGTTATTTGTTTCCTAAGACTGCTGTAATAAATTTAGCAACTTATGACACAAATGTAGTGGCTTATAACAACAGAAATTTATTCACTCACAGTTCTGGAAACCAGAAGTCTGAAATCATCACTAGGTTGGGAAAATCCCCTGGAGTAGGAAATGGCAACCCACTCCAGTATTCTTGCCAGGAAATCCCATGGGCAGAGGAGACTGGCGGGCTACAGTCCATGGGGGTCACAAAGAGTTGGACATGACTGAGCGACTGAGCACACACGCATGCAGGCTAAAGTCGAGATGTTGACAGGGCTGTGTTCCTGCTGGAGGCTCTAGGGGACAATCCATTTCCTTGCCTTTTCTAAAGTTTTGGGAGGCTTTGCTGCATGACCCCTTCCTTGCATCAGATCCCCTCTTGTATCCATCATCACATTGTCTATGTCTCTCTGAGCTTCTTGCCTCTCTCCTATGAGAACTCTTGTGATCACATTTAGGGCCCACCTGGACAATCCAGGATAATCTCCCCCATCTCAAAATCCTTAGTCACGTCTGCAAAGTCCCTTTTTCCATATAAGATAACATTTACAAGTTCCAGGGATTAGACTGTGGCTATCTTTGGGGCAAGGGGTGGTGGCATTCTTTAGCCTTACAGGGATCCTGTGGTGTTGGATACACAGACCCACGCAAGGGACAAAATTGTATAGAACTTGACACTCAGAGAGGGCTTCCCTGGTTGATCAGCTGGTAAAGAATCCGGCTGCAATATGGGAGACCTGGGTTGGGAAGATCCCCTGGAGGAGGGCATGGCAGTCCACTCCAGTATTCTTGCCTGGAGAATCCCCATGGACAGAAGAGCCTGGCAGGCTGCAGTCCATGGCCTTGCAAAGAGTCGACACAACTGAGCGACTAAGCACTGACACTCACAAAAACACAGCTGAGTACAAGTAAAAGTTACTGAGGTCTGAATAAGCTCAGTAGATTGTCAATGTCAGTGTCCTGGCTGTGATAATACTATAGTTTGGCATACTAGGCAAAGTGCTCAAGAGCTCTCTCTGCACTATTTCTTACAATTGCATGTGAATCTATAATTATTTCAATAAAAATTTCAATCAATTAAAAAGTGCTAGACCGAGGGCATGGCAGACGCTAATTTAGTTATCTTCTGTGTGCCTCTTTCCTGGAAGCACCAGCCCTGCCCCAAAGGTGGGCTCTTAGCAGCCATGTGCTATGAGGTGAGCTTGCCCTCTTGACTACAAGAGATCAGGCCAGGAGCGGGCACCTGACGCAGTTAGAGCCACTCCTCAGTTCTCTGGGACAACTTAGAATTGGGACACCAGAGAGTTCCTCTTTGGAAGGCTGGACTGGTAATGCATAAACAGGTGCTCTGTGTATCGTGTTCCGCAACATAGCGGGAGGAGCAGGGGACCACACTTGCAGGCAGAGATGACCAGAGCCTCTGTAGAGAGGAGCTGACTTGAGCTGGAGAACAGGGCACCCTGGTTAGCTTTCTGATTAGCTTTCCAAAATGGCAACCCACTCCAGTACTCTTGCCTGGAAAATCCTATGGACGGAAGAGCCTGGCACGCTACAGTCCATGGGGTTGCAAAGAGTCGGACACAACTGAGCGATTTCACTGTCTTTTCTTTCCTGTTTCTAATCCCTCTGGGGTGTGGCCTGACCTAGCCCTTGGATTTCATAATAGCCTTTCTGTCCTGGCACAAAAATCCCCTTCCTCCCCATCCCCTTAACCTCAAGCTAAGTGAAGAGGATTTCTCTTATTTACAGTCAGGAAGCCCTCACTGCTAAAAATGGAGCATGTCAGGACTCTGAGCCCCACGGCCTGCCTGTCCCCTACCCAGGTGCCCCGGGGAGGTCCAGTGCAGGGAATATAAAGGGTCCTTCTTTTTATCTTCGGCTTTAACTCCTGTCTGTTACCCTCTGGGCAGCATTGTCTCTCTGCACAATAAAGGACAGGGCCTGGCTAGGAGCCCTGTCAGCTCCCCACAGCATCATGCCACGGGCACTTGACAAATGTGCAGAAGACTGAGTTGAAGCCATCCTGAGAATCCCTAGTCTCAAGGCAGAGGACAGTCTGAGGAGTGGGTGAGCCGAAGCACTGTCACATCTTAGAGAAAAAGAGAATGAGAAGAGCCCGAGTCAGCTCCCCCAGGCAACCAGGAAACAATTTGCAAGATGGAATTCAACAAGCAATGCCAACAAGATCATAATGACCATATTTATGGGAGAATGTGGAGGCCCGAGCGTGGGTTTTCATTATCGTGTGTACAAATGTGATGTCTCTCCATGCAGCCAGCCTTCCGCTCCAGGCAGCAGCTGTTGGCTGGTGCATGGTAATTTGATGTAAATTGCCCCCAAATATGGTAATTCTCTCTTCTACCAGGGGAGTTTGAAGTCACAAACCTGGAGATGTTGGCAGCAGATGTTTTCTTACTTCTCTGCAGGCTGCTGGTATTATTGTAGAAGAGGGCAAACAGATCTGGAGACAGTACTTACCTTTGCTACCTCCTGCACTAGTGCTGTGTGGACTGGAATGAGCAAGTTTACCTCTCAGGGCCTCAGTTTCCTCATCTATAAAATAGGCATGATATCTGCCAGGGTTGCTTTGAGGAGTAGAGAAGATATACTCAGAGCATCTAGTACAGTGCTTTTAGTAGTATTATTTTTTGGTCCTTAAAGTTGCCAGTGGTGGAGGTTGAGCAGCCAGTGCCTAGGGATAGTCCCTGGTCCCCAGTAATGAGATCCCCAGGCAGAAAACAACAAGAACCAGATGATTAAAATAAACATGAAAAGTGCTGTAGGGCAATGTGTGACTGAGGACAGACTAAGGTTTAATATCTTTACAATGTAAGAGCTCACCGGAATTTGTAGGGGAAACGTCAATACCCCAATAATGTAAATGAGAGGGTACAGCCGTTTCCTCCAGAGAAAGACAAATAGGGATCAAACCCAAGGAACAATATATCCTTTTTCTTTTCTTCTTTAGAAAGTAGTGAAAGACATAAAGATGGCTTTATTCCTATCAAATATGAAAATTATTCATAAGAGGAATTCGATCCAGGTGAAGTTTCTAGCGAGAGTGAAACACCCAGCTGGTGAGGTGGCAGCCTCCCCGGGCAGGGACATTTTACAAGGTGATCTAACAGTGTGTACCAAAAGTCACAACAAGGCAGATGACCCCAGAGTCTCACTAATGTGTGTTTCTCCTGAGGAAATTATCCAATAGAAGAAAAAAGCCGAGTGAACAAAGATGCTGTGAAAAAATTTTAAAAGGCAGGGTATGCATCCATTAGTGGTTGATGCTGAATCAAGCCAGGGTGCTTCCACATGGAATACTCTGATGTGCTTAAAAGGGGAATGTTTTGAAGAGTGGGCATACCATGTGGAATAATGTTTATGGTATATTTTTAATTTAAAGACAGAGAACAAAAGGCTATTTACAGCATTATTGAAACTGCAAGCACATGTGCCCGTGTGCGGCAAGGATGGCCATTATGGGAAGGAGGAGCCCTTGAGAAAAGGGGGTGCCTGCACAAAGGGTGCCGTGCACATGCAGCATGCAAGTTCTGTCTCTAGGTCACCAAAGGTGGACCCAGAGTAGTTGCAGCAGCAGTGGACGGGTCTGCTGGCCCTGAAAAGCAGACCTGGGGTGTGAAGGAAAGCTCTTTCCAGGAGTTGCTGGCAGTTCAGCTCTGGGAGGAACATTCTTGCAGCCAGAGCCTTGTAATGGAGACATGGATTGGGTCCTCTGGCAGTGAGCTCCCAAGGGCTGGAGGTATGCAAGCAAAGATTGGAGCAGGTGGGCAGCTGGATGGGACATCACCTGTTTAGGTGGTTACTGCTATTGCTGCTGAGTCGCTTCAGTCGTGTCCGACTCTGTGCAACCCCATAAATGGCAGCCCACCAGGCTCTGCCGTCCCTGGGATTCTCCAGGCAAGAACACTGGAGTGGGTTGCCATTTCCTTCTCCAATGCAAGAAAGTGAAAAGTGAAAGTGAAGTCGCTCAGTCGTGTCCGACTCTTTGGGACCCCATGGACTGCAGCCTACCAGGCTCCTCCATCCATGGGATTTTCCAGGCAAGAGTACTGGAGTGGGGTGCCATTTCCTTCTCCAGTTTAGGTGGTTAAATGATGCTAATCTCCTGCCTGCTCATAACAGCACATCTGGCCAGGTATCCCCCAAACAGAAACAGGGTAAACTCACTTGTTCATGGAACACAGGCAAGGAAAGAGGGAGAGAAAGAAGAAGGAGGAGGGAGGGAAAGAATGAGGGAGAGAGTAGGCAGAAAAGGAAGAAGGGAGGGATGGGGAAAGGAGGAAAGGAGAGGGAAGGAAGGGAGGAGAGGGGAGGCCTGTCACAGGCTAAGCAGGCATCTAATCCCATTGTAAACACTGTCAGAAACTTGTCTTCCTAATTGAAAAGCCCATGCGGCTGCTTAATCCAGTCCATGTTAATGAGACCAAAACACTTTACGGCAGATATTGACTCCAATCATCACAGTGCCAGTCCTGAGGACCCTAGAGGGAATACACTGACAGAAGCAAGGCTGGGTCGGTCTTGGCCTTGATGGACATCATCACGTTGTTCCATCACTCCAACCATCCCTCGGTGAGACCTTCTCATACGCAAAGGGACTGCAGGATTTTCATGTGGGAAAGTACCACTCCCATTGATCAAACCAGTCAGTCCTAAAGGGAATCAGTCCTGAATATTCATTGGAAGGACTGATGCTGAAGCTGAAGCTCCAACACTATGGCCACCTGATGCAAAGAACTGACTCATTGGAAAAGACCCTGATCCTGGGAAAGATTGAAGGCAGGAGAAGGGGATGACAGAGGATGAGACCGTTGGATGGCATCACTGACTCAATGGACATGAGTTTGAGCAAGCTCCAGGAGGTGGTGAAGGACAGAGAATCCTGGTGTGCTATAGTCCATGGGGTCACAAAAAAGTTGGACACAACTGAGTGACTGAGAGGAGCTGAGCCATTCCTATTACCTAGATTATTGTCTCTCTTAAATGGAAGAACATGAGAAAAAAATGCAAGAAGGTGGTCTCTAAAGGCCTGGGTAAAAACATCTGCTCAAACAAGTATAGCAAAGTACAAATCTGTTCATGGAATTTTTTTTTTTTGCTAGTTTAATGACTTCAAACAAATCATTACTAAGCTAAAGTGGGTCATTTGGGAAGCTGTGGTTGAGGCTATGTTCAACCAATTCTCTCCTCCTGCTTGTGACATTTAACCCCTCCTACAAAAGGTTAATGTCGTTGTTTTCAGCCTTGCTCTTAGCAAAAGACCTCTCATCATATTTTCAATTAATTAATGAGACACTAAAGTGCTGTGGCCGTGGGCCTAGATCTTGGAGTCGCACCCACCTTGTTCCAGCCTTGCCATCCCTCACGTGGGTCTCAGGACAGCTGTGGGTCAATTGCCTGCTCCAGCCTTGCCGTCACAGGCCATCCTCTACACAGGCTACCAGAATGTTCTTTCCAATATACCATTCTGGTTCTGTTTAAAGACCTTCTGTGTTCCCTGTTGCCCAGTGGATAAAACCTAAACTTGTTCATCTTCATTCATCATCGTTCTAGCATAAGCTCCTCTCACTATACCCCTAATCATCACCACCCCAATTTCCACCACCGTCACACACCTTACACTTACACTCCAGCCATTGACCTACCTCACAGGACTGGGCTCAAAACGCAGTCCTAGGCCAGTACACTTGAGATTTCATAGAACATGTAGTCATCTGGTTTGAAGAATTCTTTTTTGTTTAAAGAATTCTTAAAAATAGAATCCTAACTTTGAATAGCACATCTCAGTTTACCAGCCTTTTCATGTAAATTACCTCATTTAACCCTGACCTCAACCAACTCCCTGATGAACATTATTATGCGTATTCTACAGGTGAGGAGCCAGAGGCTCAGCCAGGTGACTGCCTGGAGGCAGAACTGGAACCCAAAACAAGAATCAGCTTCCTTGAGCACATCGTGCAGTCTGGCTCAACGGTTTCCAAGACCCCAGGTATTATTTCTCTTATCCTACAAAAGAGGAAGCTGGGGCACAGAGGGGCCAAGGAACTTGCTGATATCGCAAAGCTACTGAGTAGTGGGACTAGAGAGATTCCCAATCCATCCAGCTCAATGCCCACATCCCAGCTGTCTTTCCGTGGCAGCTGTAAAGAGACCAAGTTGAAGTTACCCTTTGACCTTGGCAGTCATTCATTGTCAGGTTCCGGGAACAGGGTCTTCCAGATCATTATTTAGAATGTGATGGGAAGTGAGCATTTAACCAGACAACAGCTGTCGTGTGAATTGAGTGACCCAGTCGTCCTTGAGAAATGTGTGTCTTCTGGGAGTGACTCTCAGCCCTTTCTGTCCCCCGATCTGAGGTGACTAATGAGAAATTCACATCCAACCCTGAACCCAGTGGCAAAGAGAAGAGCTGTAACCCTGGACTGGCAAGTCAGATGCTCCATACCCTCAAGTTGTGTTTCACTGACTGGTTTGAAATCATAGTTACCTGTTCAGTTATCTGCTCATTCATTCATTCCACAAACATTTCTTGAGACCTGCATTGTGGCAGGAACCAGGCATTCTCACATGTGGAGATGTGGCCCTCATCCTTGGGGGCTTTAATCTAATGGGGAGCTAAACGGGTAAGCGTATGAGATTTTCTTAGCCATCTCCTGCCTTTACCACATAAAGGAGCTGAGGCCTAGAGATGGGGGAGGCCCTCCTCTGTTTTCAAAGAAGAGATTTACACAATTTTGCATTCGAGCCAGAGACCTCACGGTGGCATTTTTTTCAGGAGGCCAAAGAGGTTGAGGTTTCTTTTTTCCCCAAGGCAACCTGTAGGAGCGTTCCTTTGACAAGATAGTAAAACATCTGTGTTTATAAGTCAGATAAGGAGGAATCTGGCAGCCGAGGGCTTCATGAAGGTATTGCTTCCAAAGACACAGTCCGAGCTGGAGACATCCAGAGGCAGCAGCCAGAGCCTGGCCCGAGCCGCGGGTGCCAGTTTCCTCCCTCTGGTCTCCCATCTTGGTGGGAGACCCTGGCCGGAGCCCAGGTCTGGACTTGTTTTTCACTGAGTGGTTGTTTGATGCATGGACTTCATCTCATCTCTACCTTTTTTCATCCAACACTCAGCTCACACAGAGATCAGAAGATCTCTTAATTCTGCTGTTTCTCATCTCCTAGATTGTATTGAGCTCTTTTTCTCATAGTCAAGGTCTTTAGTGCAGCTCCCTGTGCCAGACTTGTCTCTCCTCCCCAAATATGCCCACATCCCATGCTGAACCCAGATCAAAGTTCTCATTCCAAAGCAAGCACCATCTTTCCTGTAAGCCTGTGCCCTTACCATCTGGCCCCTCTGGTGGGCACACCCGGCCCAGACCTTTGCTCCTGTCCATGAAGACCCCTCCTTCTCCCCATCAGGATGATAAGATTGGCGTCTCTTTGAGTGTGTTCCACTTCCCTGGGTGTTGAGGCAGTCCCCGTGGCAGAATGCTCTGAATGTTTCCTCTGCACATCCCCCTGGTCAGAGTAAAATGCACAAGGAGCAATTTGGGAACAGTATCAGGCAACACGCTATCAGTTAAGGGACTAGTGAGAATACACGTAGGTGCTTTGCTTTTCCCAGAGAACAGCTGATCAACTCCACAAGGAGGGTGACTGCAAAAGTAAGTACAAACAAGCTCACTGTTAATGCAGTGCTCCTCTCTTCCATGGAAGGTTTTACTTGGACTCAAATTGTAAGTCTGTGGTTTAGTCTGTAGGGTCACAGTGCTCGCAACCTCAGAGCCTTAGTTTACCCATATATAAAATAGGATGGATGAAAAGATCTATCTTTAGAGATAGATCAAAAATTGGTGGAGGTGGAAGTGCTGTGTAGACCGTGACGTGAACCCAGCAGAAGATCCCAAGTACCTGGTGGCATCTGATTTCTGTCCCCCTGGACCAAAGACACCACCTGAACAGCCTACAAGCAGTGAGCGATTTCATCATACAAGCTCAGGGTAGCTAGGAGGGATCCCACAGAAAGACTCCAGTTGAACTCTTCCTGAGACCTGGAGGTGCAGAGGGCTGGTGGAGGCAGGACCTACTGCACACAGGAGCCTTGAATGCCCCACAACTCAGAACAGGAAGGGTATGTGAGCTTGCAGCAGGGTGGAGTCAGAGGGTCTAGGGCCAGGGCTCTGGTATCACAGAAGAGAAGCTGGATAGAGGGACCCATTCCCAGTCCTCTGGGTGGTTATCTATGACCTAGTGAGGTAAAAGGAGGGACAAAGGCCAGGGACACAGAACGTCCTAGATCTAGGCCCACTCCACCACAGATTTGCTGTGTTCTTTGAGGCAAGTCTCTTCCTCTCTCTGGGCCTTAGAGCCCAGAGATAAGATAATAAAATAAGAACAAGGTGGCCTCTAAGTCCCCTGTAAGCCCTGAAATTCAGTGGGTCAATGAAAAATCTCCCTCAGTTAGCAGACTGCTCCTGCACAAACCCACAGTATGAAAGAAACCAAAGCAGCTTGTTCTATATCCATCTGGAAACTCCCTGAATCAGTCTCCTCTCCCCACAGATGCTTGCTATAGCCTTTCTGGATCTCGGCATCAGAGCCACAAGTTCCAGGTATATCTCCATATTTGATGCAGTTTCTCATTAGGCTAGTGAAATCTTTCCTTCCAGACCAAAGCCAAGAGGAGCCATCTGCAACATGGAGCTGAGAATAAAGCAGAAGCAAAAAAAAACTGCTGTGTTGTTGTGAGTGGAGAAGAGGTCAAAAATGACCGCTCAGTCTCGGGAGACAGAGATGACATTGGAATGCCAGGCCTTGACCACAGGTGGGTCAGATGGAAGGACAGTCTGTGTCCCATGAAACTGACCCTCCTCACAATAGCCTCAGGAGTTAGGTTTCATTTCCCCCATTTTAGAGGTAAGGAAATCACAGCTCAGAGAGGTAAAGTTGCCTGCTGAAGGTCACACAGCCAGTGGCCAAATCAAGCATCAAAAGGTGGTCTCACTGGGCTGCATGACCTCCCTTTCGCTGACACTGATCTGTTGTAAGCACGTCCCCATTTCCGGTGTCCCTCCAATGACAAGATCTGGGTAGACTCAACTCTTATCCCAGGACGCTCAAACACAGAAAAGATGTTCAGTAAGTGTGGAAGGAATTGAACTGAACTGAATTGAATTTCCACGGAAGCCCACCTGACACTGGAAATTGACGGACAGGTGATCCCTTGTCAGGGCTCTGTGGTGTGTATCATCTCCACAGTGGCTCCTGGGGAGTCGGGGAGACAGACAAAGTGTTTCCATCCCAGCGGGGGGCACAAGGTCAGACTCTTAGAAAGAATTAATAATATCCAAGGAATTCCTCTGAAACAGTAGGGGGGAATAAAGATTCTTCAAAGAAGACCTAATAGTGAATTCTCTGGATTTTCCAGCTAATTTGAAGGTACCTACTTGGAACATTTTCTTGTCAGAAAAGATTTTAAAATACATTCATTCAGTGTGACATGATAATTGGGCCTGGCTGCCTGATGAATGCCTTTTATCTATTCCTGAGCTATTGTTCCCTGGGATCGAGCTGATGGGCTGGAACGGGCACTTTGTTAACTGCACAAACAGAGCTACTTGCAATGATTTCTGGCCATGGGATGCAATGGGGTCTCAGAAAGATGCTGTCGGGGGTTGTAATGATAAGGTGTCAGCGAAATAAGGAACTTTAGAGATAGATCAGAAAAGGCAACTTCTTCATTGTTTCCCTGGGGGAGACCGAGGCCCAGGGAGGGGCAGGACCAGCCAGTACCACGTGTCAGGGAGACAGATGGCAGAGGTGGGACTTTGACCTGGAGGTTCCGACCCAGAAGGCAAGCCTCTCCTTCCTGCCTACAGGAGTCCAACGGAGAAAACAGCAATGGACAGTGTGAGTCCTTGTCACTAATGCCCCCCACTTGATCCTCAGCCTGTTGCCAGGGAACACTCACCTGTTTCATGCCAGGGTTTGGCTGCCTGAGTGTGATGTGTTTCTGACAGCTGCCTCTTCTCAGCTACACAATGCTGTTATCAAATCAGCTATTTTCACAGGCTCTTTTCCCTTTCTCCTTCTTTTATCGTTTCCTTTATTTTAATGCCTTTGTCTTATCGAAGGCAAATTTCCAGGCCTGGCCATCTGATAATCATTTGCAAAGGCTCCATGCTTCTTTATCATCCTTTATGAGAAGGAAGGATTTATTTGGACTTATTGTTTATCTTTACATAGTATTATGGCTTGTATTGATTTTCCTGTTGAAGTTTCTTCAGTATTTTTTTTAAACCAGTTTCTCTGTTAGGATTTCTGAGACAACTCTATATGTTAATAAATTGTTTGCAAAATTATGACTGGAGTTTTCTGCTTTGTCAGAGCAGGGTGGCTATTTGTCTTTAAAAACTCAGTGAACTGCCTTTCATTAACATTTAACGAATAAAAGCGTTCCACTGGGAGGTGGAAGTTGACATTTCCATTGTTTTCCTTAGAAAACACCGTGATGTTAATCATCCCTCAAGGGACTTCATTTTTACAAAAGTAAAGTAACAAAGGCCCAGGGTAGGTGTGCTTTTCTGCGCACATGTGTTGGTATTTAGACACGAATGTGTGTCTGTGTTTCCATGCTTGTATCTGTGTCTAAATGTGTATTTATGATGCATGAGATTATATTTGTCTGCCAAGGTGTAATTGGCTGTGTGTGTGTCTAGGTGGTGGGTGTTGGTGGTGGTGGTGTGTGTGTGTGAATCTGTGTGAATTTGAATGTATGTGCATTGTGTGTCTTATGGCCATGTGACTATGTTCATGAGTAGATGTTTTCATGCACATGTGCTGGCTTGTATATATATACATCTATCCATGTGAGTAAATGGGTGCTGTGTATGTGATGATTTGGGGTTTATACATCCATGTGTCTGATTAGGGCACTTGTGTGGAGATGTCTTTGTCCGTGTTTTTCTGCTTGAGTGTTTGCAGGATGGAAATGTTCAGATTAGGGTTCAATCTCCTATATACATGTACACAGTACCCTCTAGTGGACATCAAAAGAAAGCATCCCCAAACCCGGCAAAAAAGGTAGGATGTGACCTCCAGTTTCCCACTAGTCCATTGTTAACTGCAGGGCAAATTTTCTAGGATGGTCCTTGAGAGGCAGGGGAAGGTAAGGCTCCCACTTAACAGGGAACTCCCTGCAGGGTCCATCCCACTGGCAGCTGCTTCATAGTGTGGGGAGAAAGGACTCATGCTCTGATAGAGAGGCTAGGTCACTGAACCTGGTGAGTCACTGGGCCAGGAGGAAGGGGACCTGCACACCATAAGACCAAAGCGCAGAGGAGCCTTACTCAGAGCTTCCATATTTGGTGGGGCCCTGCCTTCTCCACTGTCCGACTCAGGCCCAATTATAAGGACATGTTCAGCTCCAAGCCCTTTATGTACCAATGTACCAACTTCCATGTCCCAGGAAATAGGATCTCTTCACCTGGGATGCTGTATAAATTTCCTCTTGCTGCTGTAACAAATTACTACAAACTTAGTGGCTTAAAGCAACCCAAATGTATTATTTTAGAGTTCTAGAGGTCAGAAGTCTGAGTGGGCAGGATTTCATACCTCCTGGGGGCTCTCAAGGAGAATCTGTTTCCTTGCCTTTTCCAGCTTCTGGAGGCTAACTGCCACCCTTGGCTCCTGGCCCCGCATCACTCTGACACCTGTTTCTGTTTCATATCTCTGTCTTTTAATTCCAACTCTCTTGCCTCCCTCTTTCTTGGACCCTTGTAATTACATTGGACCCACCTGGATATTACAGAATACTCTTCCCATCTCAAGATCCTGAATCACATCTCCAAAGTCTCTTACTACATGAGATATCGTTCTCAGGTTCTGGGTATCAGGATGTGGGTAACTTCGGGGACCCATTGCTCAGCCTACTTCAGATACTCATCTCCAGAGTCCCTCATCTCCCTGTGCAATTCTGTATAGGTCCAGACAGACAGGACTTGAGCACCTAGATTCATTTGTGGGATGCTTACCCTACGTCTGACATTGCACTAAAGTCTTAATGGACTGTCTCACTGAATCCTTTCAACATGTCTATGAGGTAAGCACTATTGTTACAGTTAAACTGGGACTCAGCATGGCTAAATAATTTGCCCAAAGTCACACAGCTGGAAGTTGTGGGGACATATTTTGAACCCAGAAGTTTTCAACTTCAAAACCATATTCCTCACCATAAAAAGATATCACAAGGGGCAAACTTCCATTTTATAGATGAGAAAACTGAAACCCAGAGGTAGGGCATTTGATAGTAATTTGACATCAATCAATGCCTTAAGAGAAATGTAAACATCTGTCATTTTAGGAACTGCTATACCAAGCAGTCATGGGCGATTCAGGGCATAAAAATTGTTTTAAAGACAGATGTATTAAGGTATAATTAACATACAGTAAAATTTGCCCACTTTTTGCTGTACAGCTCTATGAATTTTGACAAGTATATGTAGTTTTATAACCACTATCACAATCAAGAAATAGCATATATAGTCAAACCCCTCCTTCAATCCCAGCCCCTCCAACCACTGACATATTTTTATGTTCCTTTGGTATTTGCCTTTTCCAGGATGTCATAGATGACTTTTTAATTCTCTTTTTTACTGGGATATTATTACATGTTGTAAAATGTATGTTTCTGGGCATAGAGTTCTACTACAGAGTTGCAACAAAAATGCCCATAGACATGTAACCAATGCCACAGTCAAGACACAGAACAGCTCTATCACACCCTGAGATCCCCCTGGGCTGTACTTCTGTGGTCCTCTTTCCTCCACACCCTCACAGTCAGTGATCTATTTTCTGTTCCCATAATTTTGTCTTTTCCAGAATGGCATATGAATAGAATCATACAGTATGTAGCCACTGAGTATTTCTTCTTTCACTAGCGATAATGCATCTGAGATTTATCCACATCAGCAGTTCATTCCTTCTCATTGCTGATCAGTATTCCATTGTATGAAGGTAACTCTTTGTTTATACATTCACCAGTTGAAAGATATTTAGGTTTTTTCCCAATGTGGTGGTTACGAATTTTCCTTTGTAGTTTCTGCTGGATTTGCTTTGATAATATTTCACTGACACTGTTTGTATTTATATTCATAAGGAATATTGAACTATAGCTTTTTTTCTTTTAGGTGGATGTCTTTGTCTGCTTTTAGGACCAGGGAAGTTCTGGCCTTATAAAATAATTGGGAAGTGTTTCCTCTTCTTTAGTTTCTCTAAGAGTTTGTGTAGAATTGGTATTATTTCTTCCTTAAATGACTTGGTATTAGAATTCACCAGTGAAGCCATCTGAGCCTGGAGCTTCCCTTGCTGGAAGGTTTTCAATTATGAATTCAATTTGTTTAACAGATACTGGGCTATTCTTGTTATCTATTTCTTCCTGAGTGAAGCTTTGGTAGTTGGTGTCTTCCAAGATATTTTTCCATTTCATCTGAGTTATTAAATTTATTATTATAAATCTGGGGAGAAAGTGCTGAAATAACCAAACACAGAAGTGAATGAGTCACCTAAGGAGACCACAGCAAACAAAGAACAGAAATTCTGGGTTAGGAAATAATCTGAAATTTATGAAAAACATAATGCTCTTTTGAAACAAGTCAGTGTATTAAAAAGTACAATTATGCCCAAAGATGTAAAGCAAAGTCTTATCAAAAAACTGGAAACCACATAAACGCCAAAGAAAGTTTATAGAGTATATTCACTTGATAGAATGTATATGTCATTTAAATCATGTAACCAAAATGTTAATAGTTATTTGTTGAAGTTTTGAGTCTATGAAAGTGAAAGTCACCCAGTCGTGTCTGACTCTTTTCGATCCCATGGACTATACAGTCCATGGAATCCTCCAGGCCAGAATACTGGAGTGGGTAGCCTTTCCCTTCTCCAGGGGATCTTCCCAACCCAGGGATCGAATCCAGGTCTCCCATATTTCGGGTAGGTTCTTTACCAGTTGAAACACAAGGGAAGCCCAAGAATACTGGAGTGGGTAGCCTATCCCTTCCCCAGCAGATCTTCCCAACCCAGGAATCTAACCAGGGTCTCCTGCATTGCAGGTGGATTCTTTACCAACTGAGCTATGAGGGAAGCCCTTTGAGTCTATGGGGTCCTTTTTTCTTCTTCTTCTTTTTTGTTTCCTCGAAATTTGCTATTTAACATTTATTAACGGAGAGGGCAATGGCACCCCACTCCAGTACACTTGCCTGGAAAATCCCATGGATGGAGGAGCCTGGAGGCTGCAGTCCATGGGGTCGCTGAGGGTCGGACATGGCTGAGCGACTTCACTTTCACTTTTCACTTTCATGCGTTGGAGAAGGAAATGGCAACCCACTCCAGTGTTCTTGCCTAGAAAATCCCAGGGACAGGGAAGCCTGGTGGGCTGCCATCTATGGGGTCGCACAGAGTCGGACATGACTGAAGTGACTTAGCAATAGCAATAGCAGCAGATTTTTAAAAATGCATATATTAGTTTTATTTACAGCTATATCCTCAGAACCTAGTACTTCAGTTCAGTTCAGTTCACTCAGTTGTGTCCGACTCTCTGCGACCCCATGAATCGCAGCAAGCCAGGCCTCCCTGTCCATCACCAACTCCCGGAGTTCACTCAAACTCACGTCCATTGAATCGGTGATGCCATCCAGCCATCTCATCCTCTGTCGTCCCCTTCTCCTCCTGCCCCCAATCCCTCCCAGCATTAGAGTCTTTTCCAATGAGTCAACTCTTCGCATGAGGTGGCCAAAGTACTGGAGTTTCAGCTTTAACATCATTCCTTCCAAAGATCACCCAGGACTGATCTCCTTTAGAATGGACTGGTTGGATCTCCTTGCAGTCCAAGGGACTCTCAAGAGTCTTAGTGGGTAACAAATAAATATTTATTAAATATAAATCTAGCAACTCCTAGCTTTAATCTTTCCCATGAGCTTGATAACTTGAATACATCCCTCAAGATCCTATAGAAAATGCCCCTCCTCTAGGAAGGCTTCTGCAACCCTTCCACAGTGCTTTTATTGCACTTGGTGTTAGCACAGAGCCAAAGCAGGAGACTATAGGCAGCACCTTATATAAATCGTCGCAGCTTAGTTTAGTTTCAAAATGTCCCTTAGGAATTTGGTAACTATCAAAACGCCTAACCCCATCAACTAGAACAAAACAAATTATTCTATGGCATGTTCTAAGACAGAAGGTATTTTATCTATTAATCATTGTTGCCTTCTTTTTTGCCTTTCTTTTAGTGCTAAAATGTTTCTGTTTTCTTTTGAAGTAAACTTTTAATTTTGGAATAAACTTAGATTTAAAGTTGTGTAGATAAGAGAGACTTTCCTCCACAAATAGCACTTTTTGTTATGTGTCAAAGCAAAGAAGTTTGACATTGGTACATGATTATTAAGTAAACTCCGGATTTCATTGGTTTTCCATTAATGTCCTCTCTCTACTCCATGATCAAATGCCAGGCATCATGATACATTGAGCTATTGTGTCTCCTCATGGTCTGCTCTGGTCTGTGACAGCTTTTGTTTGTTTGTTTGTTTGTTTTTCATGAGCTTGACAATCTCAAATCCTGGGTATCCTATAGAATGTCCCCTACTCTGGTTTAGCTAATGTTCTTCTAATGCTTAGATTGGGATTACAGGTTGATGGAAAGACTGGCACAGAGGCGAAGTGCCTTTCTCATCTCATCATTCCAGGTGACACGACGTCACTGGTAAGGTTCTCCTTGATCGCTTGGTTGAGGCGGCGTTTGCTAGGAGTCTCCCCTGGAGAGGTACTATTTCTTTTCCTTTCTATGCTTTATTCTTTGGAAGCAAAGCTAGGATCTAGAATTTTATCTCATGGGTCCCAGAACCTATCGCCATGTTATAATTGTTAAGTGGAGACCCAATATCTGAGAATTACTATAAACATGCTATGCTGTGTTATTCAGATTACAAAATAACCCTGACTCATTGAAAAAGACTCTGATGCTGGGAGGGATTGGGGACAGGAGGAGAAGGGGACAACAGAGGATGAGATGGCTGGATGGTAGCACTGACTCAATGGACGTGAGTCTCAGTGAACTCTGGGAGTTGGTGATGGACAGGGAGGCCTGGTGTGCTGCAATTCATGGGGTTGCAAAGAGTCGGACATGACTGAGTGACTGATCTGATCTGATCTGATGAAAAGGTAGGATGGGCGTGTTAGTGGAACTAATTAGTGCTGTTTGTCATGAGCCCTCTTCACATCTCCAATCCTGGTTGTATCTGGCCCCCGATGACAAATGACATAGTTGTTCCCAGGCACCTGCTCTGGACTAGCTGTTGTCTTGGACTCTGTGGCTTGGACCATGGAGTTGAGCTCCTCCAACCCCTGTCTTATACAGTAGGCGAAACTGCAGACCAGAGAGGGAGAGGGCTTGCCTAAAGTCACACAGCTCTTGAGTAGCAGAACCAGAACTGGAACTTGATTGCTTTACTTTCCCAGTGTTTGTAGTAATGTTAGTCGTGATCTGAGACCCTCCTTCCCCAAACTCCTATTCAGTCAAGAAGGGTACTCTGCTTTTCTGCATGGTTTCCCATTCCAGTCTCAGTATCTGAGTTCCTATTCTACAACCAGCCAGGAGGGTCCAGAGAAGGATAATCATATTAATACGTTCACACAGCCCTCAAGGAGTTCTTGGCAAGCAGGGTGACAGTTCCACTGAGTAGTACATGCTGACACAGAGTAAATGTAAATAGTTGTTGGATGAATGGACTAACAGAAACACTTTAAATTCACAGCCCCTTCCATCTGGTTAAGGCCTGTCACCCACCTTGATGGTAGCATATTCCATGCCTTGAGAACACTAAACGACCTCGACCTTTATACCAGGGGTTTGACTAAAGACCTATCAAGAGCCCCTCCCCTATAAGAACCTATACTCTGAGAGCAGGGACCATGTGGCTCTAGCTTACCAGCTGGATGTCATCATTTAGCAAAGATGTTTGATGGATGAGTGAGTGAGTGGGTGAATGAATGAGGTCCCAGGCACAGAGAAGACTGGGCTGTCACACACACACACACACACAGCCAAGTCTTCTAGAGGCCCAGATGCAGCTTCCATTTCTCACCAGCTGCCAGGCCATCAGATCAGACGCAGGTTTTCAAATAGAAGCAAAAAGTTGAATGTTTGAAGCTAAACAAAGCAGTGAGCTAAGCCAATTTTCCTAGAGGCAAGCTGCTTCCCCCTCCACCCCGCCTGCCACCCCAGAGCCCGCAGCCAGGCCTGTCCCACTGCCAACCCTCAGCTTCCAATATCTGCACCCAGTCAGAGAATGTGGGGCTAGGGGCTTCTGCAAGGGAGGTCCCCTACCATCTTCCTGTCCTGTACGGCCAGGGCAGACTGCCTCTTTTCCCCTAGTCTACCCCACTCCCAGCCAACACACCCAGGTCCTGGGGGTAGAAAAAGGAGGAGCTCTATATTCAGGAGTGGAAAGAAGAAAAGAAGATAGGAGAGCCTACACCTGGGCACCCACTGGGAGCTCTGCTAGGTGCTGGGTACCCCACCTAGGCTAGTAGTTCGCAGCTCATTACCAGTCAGAGGCAGGGGCTGTCACTGCATTTTGCAGATGTGGAAAAGGAGGCTCAGAGAGGTTACTAACTTGCCAAAGCCGCAAAGTCCCTTCTGCGGCAGAGCGGATAGAACCTCAGCTCAGTCTGATTCCAGAGCCTGAAGTCTTGCCTCAGGCTGTGGAGAAGAGGTTTCTGGTCTCAAACTCTCTTGTCTTCCTCAGTGCCAGAGTAATTCCCTTTTCTCTTCAGTCCAGATGAAATGCCACCAGGATGATTCACCTCCTTGTTTGTTTTGGTTTTGTTTTTAAGGCTAATATAAGTAATGAGGGGCAGAGGTATAGCTATTAGCCATTCAATCCCTGGTGAATTACTCCAATCCATTTGCTTTCCTCTTTTAAAATTGTTATTTTATTGAAGTTGATTTACAATGTTGTGTTCATTTGCATTCCTTTTGATTCTACCCCCAGCTGAGTCTCCCTTGCATGGAGCAGAAGGAAATGCTAGGAAAAGAGAGACAGGGTCACTTAACAACCTTCACTGTAATCCGTGTGCAGATCAGGAAACTGAGGTCAAAAGCAAAGAAGAGAAATGCCCAAAGCCAGGTTAGGAAAGCAGATAGAGTGAGACCCCAGTTCAGGAATAGGAAAGGAGATTCCCAATGCCAGGGCGAGCTCTTCCTAGCAAAGCTCCCTGGTAGAGATGAAGGAAAAGCAAAGGAGAAGGTAAGGGAAGGGTGTGGAAGGAAAGATGGAGGTTTTCAGAGAGAGAGGGTTTTTCTGAAAGGGGCCACTGGGATACAGTTGCCTGTCCTAGAAAAGGAGGCCCAGCCACCCCCACCCCACCAGCACCCACCTACTTAGACACTGGTTTAGGAAGGTGCAAGGAACCTAACCCCATAGCAGGCAATAGCCTAGCATCTACCTGGAGCTCTGCTCCACCACTCACAAGGCTTGTGGATCCCTCTGAGCCTCGGTGTCCTCTCCTGTAAAATGACTGTTTCCTTTTGAGGGAAGAGTTCATGACTATAAAGCATATAGTAACCCTAGCATGGGGCTTCCCTGGTGTCTCTGTGGTGGAGAATCTTCCTGCCTGCAGTGCTGAGGATGTGAGTTCAATCCCTGGGCTAGGAAGATCCCCTGGAGAAGGAAATGGCAACGGAGTCCAATATTCTTGCCTGGGAAATTCATGGACAGAGGAGTCTGGCAGGCTATAGTCCACGGGGTCGCAAAAGAGTTGGGCAGGATTGGCGACTAAACACACACACATACACACCCCTAGTATATGATTGGCTGTCATTAAAAAGAGAACTGCTACCTTTTGTTAGGGCTAGAAATGGACCTCTCACTTGGTCCTCTCTAATTCCTCCTGGGGCCTGACTTGAGATATCATACTGGTCTGCACAACCCAGCAGAAACCCCTCCCAGGCAGTGTGTGGAGGCCAGGCCTGGGACCCAGGAAACACTAATTCAGTTCCCACCTCTTCTACAGACATGCTGTGTGACCATGGACTGGTGTCTTCACTTCTCTGGGCCTTAAATCTCCCATCTGGTAGTCAGATTAACAGTTTCTAAATGCTTTATTTCATTTACTCCTTATCCCTACCTCAAGTGGTAAGAATTCATGACATTCCCCTTTCACTGATGTGGAAATCAGGGCACAGAGAGGTTAAGTGATATGCCTCGGGTTATTCATCTAGTAAGAGGCAGTCAGGATGCAGTCAGGTCTCTCTGACTTCAGTCATCCTGGAGGACCTTAGAGGAGTGGTGAGGCAGATGGTGAGCATGGTGGGTTCCAGACAGGCTTGTGAGCCTGTGACAGATTTAAGAAGGCACAAGACTGGGGTGCTGGGAGGGGTTGGGGGAATGCCTGACTCATCAAGGCAGCTGCAAGGGGAGGAGCTGGTGAGGACTGGAGGCAGTGGGGGGAATTGGGCCAGAGCCAAGACTATGGTCAGGAGCAGAGGGTGACCCTTGGAAAGTCTGGGGGGCCTCATGGGTACAGGGAGGAGCTCTGGGCTGAAGTTAGAACTCCTGGATGGCAGAGGATTTGTGTTGTGCCAAAGGCTGACATAGGAATCATGGCCTTGGGTATAATGCTGATCCATGCCATGCTTACTGTATATTTACAGCTCTCTTCCCTGCATGATCTGCAGATGTTTATCAATACATCCTCATGGTAATCTGGGGAGGGTAATGGGGGCAGTGATACCTATTGCGCAAACTTTAGAGGTGGGTATTGGGTGGGAGCAGACAATTTAGAAAGATTTGGACCATTTGTTAGAGCTAATCCTGGACTCCTCAGCAAAAGACAGAAAATCCTCCTGTCATGACCCTCGGCTGCCCTGTTGCTCGAATTCTCTCCATCAAAAAGGATGAAAACAGGTGCCACCAGACAAATCCGTATTTGTTGGCCTGCAAAGGATGTTAACAGTTTGTAGTTAGTATTTTAAAACAGGGCGAAGTGGGACGACTGGAACTCTCATGCACAGCACTACTAAGTGTAAACAACCTCTTTGGAAAGCTGTTTGTCATTATCTGCTAAGAGCTGAATACCTACCTACATGCCCAGTGGCCCAGTAATTCCTCCCCCAGTTGCATCAGGACACCAAAAGGCACGTATAAAATGTGCAAAGCAGCACAGTGTGTAATTGACCCATGCTGGAAACAAACCAAAAGCCCACCAACAGTGGAGTGAATGAATAAATTGTGGAAGACTCACCCAAAGAATATTATGCAGCAATGAGGATGAAATCACAGCTACACGAATGAATCGGTCATGACATTAAGGGACAGAAACCAGATGCAGTGTCCTATGATTCCATGTGTATAAAGTTCAGAAACAGGCTAAACTGTTTTATGGTATCAGGAGTCAGGACAGTGGTTACCATTATTAAGGAAGGTCACCGGAAGGAGCACTGGGATGGGGAGTTCTGGGCACTCACGGTGTTTTGTTTCTTGATTTTGATGCTTCTCTCACAGGTACATTCATTTTGTGAAAATTCCTCAAGCTGTACACTTGCGATACACTTAATGCACTTTTCTGTATATGCATTATCCTTCAGTATAAATTTGTTTTGGGGAATTCCCTGGTGACTTGGTGGTTAAGACTCTGTACTTCCACTGCCATGGCCCAGGTTCCATCCTTGGTCAGGAATCTCAGATCCAGCAAGTCATATGGTGTAACCAAAACAAACGAAAAAGGCAGTACAACTAAAGAAAAAGGGAAAGAGAGAGAGAGGGAGTTTCTTTATAACTACTCAGATTTTCTGCCTCTCTGGAAAGTAGGACGCTCTGACCACTCTGGCCTGTGGCCACGTCTGGCCAGTGATCCAGCCTGGCTGTCCCATTGAGAGGGCGTGAGATGTCCACCGACCACAGTCCTCATCATTCTTGCCCCCTGTGACTGAGGCCAAGGACTAGTTATTGTTTATCAACCCAGTTGCAGCATTATTTTTTTTAAAGTAGAGAAATCTTTGAATGGTCAATTTACCAAAGTAGAACAACAACAACAACAACAAAAACCAAGAGGGCCATGTGATCCCAGAAAAAAATGGAACAGACAATTCTTGTTTGGCCCTTTACATGTTTAATATGCAAACCCACTTCCGTCTTGGCAGGTCATCTGCCTGGCCTCTGGATGCCTCTCAGTTTACATCCCTTGCTCTGCAGTATCCCTGCCAGTGTCTGGCCTCTGTTTGCACACTCTGATGATGAAGAACTCATTCCCTATCAAGGAAGTGCTTTTCATCATGCAGCAGTTCTGCTGGTTGGAAAGTGCTTTCTCAAGCTGATGTGATCTGAGAGTCTCAGACTGTGATGCCTGGGTGGGACTTGGGGGGTGTCCTAGCCAGAAGTCCTCAGCCTTTTAGTCCCCAGAGACCCCTGTCATTATCAGCCCCCCTGGCTCTTTGCTGGGATCTACTGTGTCTACCTCTCCAGGGGAGTGAACTCACCTAAGAGGATGTATTTCCAAGAGATAATATTCTCTGGAGTGTTTTAAATCTGAAAGGCCTTTGACCGGGAATCACTGGTCTAGTCTAGCTCTCAGGCTTTGCAGGTAAATAGCAGATGTCCAAAGAGGAGAAGAAACATACCCAAGGAAACATTGTGAGATATATAGCTCCCTGACCAGACATCCAAGCCCTAACTGGTCCCTGGGGATGTTTTCATCCAGCCTGACCCTAGCAGAGAAAAGAGGGAAATGGCAAAGAGACAAAGGGGGGTAAACTTTGGTGGTAAAAAGAGGAATGGCACAAAGGGGAATCCAAGGAAGTCAGTGCCTCTCTTCAGGGCAGAGAATGAATGCCAGGAGGGAGGCTGAGTGCACCGGGCACAGGGCAGTGGATGTGGGGCACAGGCTGGAGGAGCTAAGTGGGCATATGAATAGATGGCAGAGTCCATCACAAGTTTATTGACCCAAACTTCTGCTCCCTCATGCGCTCTGAGCTCTTGCCAACTGTTCCTGAACACTTCCTCCCCTCCATGCTCTTCCCACCTCCAGGCCTTTGGTCCTAATGGTCCTTGGGCTGTTCCCCCATCTCTCTTCTGATGCTCTGATGGGTCGCCGACCAACACATGCTGGACCTGGCTGTGCCCTTTGGTGTGCTGGTCACCCTCCACAGTCGTGGCTCTCTCAGTCCTCACAATGGCCCTGCAGATTGAATACGGCTATTTCTAATCGACAGGCAAGAAAACTGAGGCTTAGGAACAGAAGATGTTTAAAACTTTTAGGAGCACAACATATTATGTGGGGAAGTGAAACTGAGATCCCAGGTCTTCAGGCTTCAAGTTCAATGTTCTTTCGGATACACTTCACCATCCTGCTTTTCATGTGAAAGTCATAGGATCTCATGTATATTTATAGAAAACAAAACTGGATGGAAACATCAAAAAATGGGAATAGTGGTTATCACTGGGTGATTTTTATCCTTTTCACTCCAATATTTTCAATCAATTTTTTAAAATTTTTATTTATTTTTTGTTGGCCGTGGGCTTTCTCTGGTTGTGAGGAGCAGAGGTTACTCTCCAGTTGCACTGCCCAGGCTTCTTCTTGTAGTGGCTGGTCTTGCTGCAGAGCAAGGGCTCTAGGGCATGTGGAATCTTCCCAGACTAAAGATTGAACTTGTGTCCCCTACACTGGGAGGTAGATTCTTAATCACTGGACCACCAAGGCAGTCCTCAATCAATTTTTTTTTACAATGAACATCAATTTTTTCCCTATCACCAGAAGCAAAAAATAAACATTAGAAGTTAAATCCTTCTCATCTTCCCAAAGTCCAGCTCAGTTTAGAAGGAGAACTCCCTGGAGATTAGCAGCTCTGTCCTCTAAACCTTAGTACTTTTGTCCTGCAGTCCCTTTGCTATGAACTGAATTGTGTCCACCTAAAATGCATGTGTTCAAGCCCTAATTCCCAGTAAGACTGTGTTTGGAGATAGGGCCTACAGGTGGTTAAAATAAGGTTAAATAAAGTCATAAAAGGGGCTTCCCTGGTGGCTCAGACTGTAAAGAATCTGCCTGCAAAGCAGGAGACCCAGGTTCCATCCCTGGGTCTAGAAGATCCCCTGGAGAAGGGAACGGCAACCCACTCCAGTATTTGCCTGGGGAATTCTGTGGACAGAGAAGCCTGGTGGGCTACAGTCCAGGGGTTCACAAAGAGTCGGAGAAGACTGAACAATTTTCACTTTCACTTTCAAGGTCATAAGGGTGGGATCTTGATCCACTAGGGTTAGTGTCCTTATAAGAGAGCTTTCTCTCTCTTTCTCTCCCCATCACGTAGTCAGAGCAAGGAAGTGGCTGTAGAAGCCAGGAAGAGTGTTCTCACCAGAAACTAACTCTTGGCCTCTAATTTCCAGAAATGTGAGAAAATAAATTTCTATTAATTTAGCCATCCAGTCTGTGGTGTTTTGTTATGGCAGCCCAAGCAAAGTGAGAGACAGCTTCAACAGAGAAGGCGAGTGGGCCTGAAGCAGGGGTTAGGGTATTCATGAGACACCTCAGAGGTGCTTATGGTAGAGGCAGACTCCCAGATCAACCCCCATGCCCAGGATTTCAAGTGAGCAGGTCTTAGATGGGAAGAGGGTCTTTGTAGATGTGATTAAAGATCTTAAAATAAGGAGATTATCTTGGATTATCCAGGTAAGACCTAAATGCAACCATTGGTGTGCTTATAAAAAGAAAGCAGATAATATGCTGCTGGCTTTGAAGATGGAGGAAGGGACCATGAGCCAAGGAATGCAAGAAAAGTAGCTCTAGAAACTGAAAAGGAGAAGGAAATGAATTCTCTCCTAGAGCCTCCCCATACTCAGGAAGGAGTATGGCCCTAAAGAACTTGATTTTGGTCAGTGAAACGGATTCAGGCTTCTGACTTCCAGAGTCATAAGAGAGCGAATGGGTTATTATTTCCAACCACAAGTTGGTGGTAATTTGTTACAGCAGCAATAGCAAATAAGACACAGTGTCATATCCATTGTGTAAACAATCAGGAAAGTTTAGAGCAGAAAAGTTTAGAGCTGTAAGTGCTGGAGGTTTCAGGCTCACATATACCTTTGTTTTTAAGGTGAGAAGGAACCTCAAACCCCCAGTTCCTCTGGGAGAGCATTTACCAACCCTGATTTCCAGCATGTTTAAGTGAGGCCGGGTGAGTTGGACATCCTGGGTTAGAATCTACCAGTCAGTAGTTGGGTGACTTGGAGCAAATTAATAGTTCCCTCTTTTCTTCTGACTCTGATACACATTAGAATCACCTGGAGTACTTAAAATCATACTTGTGGCCAGTCCCATTGTTTAGACTCTGATTTAGGTCGTCTAGGGTAGGGTCTGGGCATGAGTATTTTTATAAGCCCACTGGTGATTCTAACTGGCAGCCAGGCGGAGCAACCCCTCTCTAAATCTGTTCCTCCTCTGAGATAGAAATTGTAGTTAGGTATCCATCACATGAGTGTAAGGAGCCCCAAATCAGGTAATCCACGTAAAGTACTCAGCACACAGTAAGCCCTCAGTAAATATTAATTATTATTTCAATCTAGGCAGATGGATCATCTTAGATTATTACCATCTTTCAGTGTCCCCTTTTATCCCCTTTCAAATTTTTGAGGAAAAATAGGAAGGCTCAGTTAATCAATGACACGGTGACGTTTTCAGGTACACAAGCCTTCACACTCTGGGTCTAAGCAGATGAGTTGTAACCAGAGGTCTCTCTGGCTTTGTGAGGATCCAGTGCCACACTCAAAGCAGAGGGAAGTGTCACTAAACAAGTGTCTTGCTCCTAGCATTGCCTTAAGGTTGCAAGAAATGACCCATTTACACATATTCCAGAAGGAAAGGGCCTGTCTGGCAGGCAGATCAGAATTTCTAAAAATCCTTCTGGTTTTAAGACCAAGAGCTTGATTTACTATGGACTCAAGGGCTGCCTTGAAGGGGTGACCTCGAGTTTTCGAAAATAATTGCCTTTCCTCTTCTGTGCTCCTCAATGCTCTTCAGGCAGAGGGAGGAAACTGTTTCCCAGCTGGAGAGAGCTTTGGGAAGGGAACCCAGGGGCTGCAAGCCCTGGGAGCAGGAATCAGAAGACAAGCAGGAGCAGACCTAGGTTTTGCAGGGCCCGAAGCCTGTACCTTAGGGGTGGGATGGGGTACTCTCTGCCACAACCGCTGGTCTGGGAAGCAGAAGATGACGGTGGTGATTATGAAGAGATAATGATGAAACAGGTTTGCAAAGGTTACTTGGTGAATAAACCACCGGCCTCAATACAGCCGTTCCTTTGTCCCTGCTTGAGGTCTGAGATTCCAGCCTCGACCTTGTAGCAGGAGGATGGTTCAGCCCCCTCATTACCCAGCCTCCCCCCTTTGTTTTGTTTTTGCTTGAAAACAAGATTGAATTATCCTTTTTCCCTCTGGGTATTTCGAGTCAGGAAGCCTGTTAAATAAACATGCCTATTAAAGGTGCTGATCTGTCCCCAGCAGGCAGTTAATTGCCAGTCCAAGGCCACAGATGCAGTGGCTTCTGGACGTGGAGACTGCCTCTTTGTCCGACTCTGCCATGTATTGCCTGGCTTGCTAGTGTTGCCTTGCCTGGCTTGAGGTGATCCAGTCTCCAGTCCCGGATAGTCAGGGTGACAATACTATGAATTCACAGTCATCCCATCCCAGTGATGAACCCCTTTGACTCAAGTCCTGAATGAAAAGGCAGGACTCATTTTCAGCTGAAAAGGACTAGCACTGCCACGTGTGTGCGTGCTGAGTCACTTCAGTCGTGTCCGACTCTGTGTGACCCCATGGACTGTAGCCCACCAGGCTCCTCTGTCCATGGGATTCTCCAGGCAAGAATACTGGAGTGGGTTGCCATGCCCTCCTCCAGGGGATCTTCCCAATCCAGGGACTGAACCCTCATCTCTCATGTCTCCTGCATTGGCAGGCAAGTTCTTTACCACTAGCACCACCTGGGTAGCCCCAATACTGCCATATAGGTGCTTTAAAATGAAATGATCACTTACCAGTTTGTAAGCAGCTGATATCTAAGCCCTCAGTAGCTCACCTCCACTCTAGCCTCCAAATCCCTGCCCTAGGACCCCGCCCCCTCAACAAAGCTTCCCATGATTCAGCATCCAGAGGAGCAATGCCTGGCCAAGCGAGGGGGACATAAGAACAAGCCATAGAAGAATTGGAGCCAGGCTCATGTATGGTGTCAGTGCTGGATATTATGTCAGTCAGTGTTTTGAACAGTGTGCTTAGGCTCTTCCATGGGTTCAAGTACTTCTTAGTCTTGATACTGGCTCTCTGAGGAGCCTCTCCAACCTTTATACCCCAGAGCAGGGCCCAGCTTGTGGGAGCACTCAGTGTGCAGCTGGGAATGAGGCCCAGCCAGGGACCCCTGATCTGTCTCCTGACTCTCCTTTCTAGCAGGTCATCTGGTCCAAAAGTTCGGCCCTATGAGGACAGACCAACTGTCCTGCAACCCCAAGGAGGACTCTCACCAGGACAGGTGGAGGCCACACTCCCTGGCTCCTGCCCCCCGTCACTTTACGCTGTCCCTTCCTCATGAATATTCTTAGACCTCTTCAGCCCAGGGGCATAGCTGGGAAGGACCATGGAGCCACAGGCTCCTGGAACTGTCTCGGGGTCACCAGGGGTGGGGTCTGCCAAGCTGCTTCTTTTTACCTGGCTTGACATTGGCCTTCTGAGTAAGATTTCATTTGGGTCAGTGATCTAGCCTAATCCTCTCACTCCATGGACAGTTAGATCCAGCGAGCACAGTGAGGCAGGCAGCCTGGGATCCAGGCCTCTGGCCCCCCAGCCTGGGGCTCTGCCCACTACACTCATGTCCTCTCTCCTCTGTGGTTCCATTGTCCTCATTGTGGAGACACATCACTCTGTTCTGGGGAAGGACTATTCCATGACCCATACAGAATCCATATGAACAGATGTGCAGCGGGAAACACCTTTCTTATTCCAACCCTGAGGCAATTTCACCAACCTGCAGCTGATGCCTTAATTAGGATGCAGCCTATCTGAAAGGTTGTTTAAATATCACCAGCTGAACAATAGATAAGACTGTGTGTGCCACCTGTGGGTCCTTATTACAGATGCTCGTCCAACCGGCTCCTCCCCATGGATTCCCCGTAGGACCTGGAGAAATCCTTCTGCCCCTCTGGGCCTCAGTCTCCCCATCTGTACAATGGTGAGGTTGGACCTGAAGCTCTAACAGTCCCCTTGTTCCCTGATCTGCCCCTGATTCTGTGAGGCCGGTGGGGGGGGGGGCAGGATTAGCCGTCCTGGGAATCCTCTCTGGTAGGGGCTGCTGCTGTTGGATGACACACAGAGGCAGATGCCTGGCAGGATGTTAGGAACCAGATTTGGAGAGGAGAGACTCAGCCTGGGCCAGTCACCTACAGTCGCTTGCCTGGTACTTAAGAGTGTGGCATTCCCAGTCAAGCTTTGTAATTCCAGATGTCCCATTTCTAGCCAGTCATTTTCTCTCTCTGAGCCTCAGTGTCCTCATTTGTCAGTGAAATTGCTAACACTTGTCTTCACAGCAGAAGGGTCTGTAGACTCCTAGTTATCCCCCATGTCTGTCTTTCCGCAGTCACAGAAATGGAAGCCCTCAAAAGGACCACCCAAAATGAAGACTACTTTCCCAGCCTCCACTGCAGCTAGCTGTACCATGTGACTAAGTTCTCGCCAATAGGATGAAAGTATACGTGTTTCAGGGCAGCTTTGGAGACTATCTTGCTGACCACATGCTTCAATGAACCCAGGGTAGTTAAAGCATGACCAGGAAAGCTGGAAGAAGGCTGGAGGACTTCTACTGCCCCCACTACAGTGGGGACTGTAGACATGTATATTCTCTCTGGGCAGCAGCAGCTCGGAGTCTTCAAAGACTACTGATATACTAAGACAGGACAAAAGTGACTCATGGCCAAGTGGGCGCACAGGCACAGTGCTACCAAGGCCAGCAATATCATTGTTTACAGAGCCTAAGAGGCCATGAGAGAGTGGGGCAGGAGTTCCTGACTGATGCCATGTTGTCAGTTCATTTCTCCACAGAGACCCTTGTTTAAAAGCAGCTGGCATGCATTCTTTGCCTTTTCGTTTTCCCTTCCTCCCTCCTTTCTGCCACCTGAAGTACGGATGCGGTAGCTGCCTTCTTGAACCACGAAGATAATGCTCACTGCTAAGGGTGACCAAATGATGAATCAGAAGGGGCAAGTATCCTTGAGGATCATTTATCACCTTCCTAGACTGCTTACCTCTGGGATTCTTTTACTTATTTAGAGAAATCAACTCTTGCCACTGTTATTAGAGTTTCTGTCACTCAGAGCTAAACCTAATCTTCACTCACTGCCATGGGATCTGATGAAATAAAAGGTTCTCTCTCTAACCCTCCTGCCTTAAAGTCCTTCCGTGCCTCCTCAGAATGACATTGAGACCTTCAGCATGACACTTCAGGCCCTTTGTGATCTGTTCCCTCTAAGTGCTCCAGCCTTGGCTCTCTCACTGCTCCCCTCCCTGCCCATCACACTACAGGTACCAGGCAGCAGGAGCTACTCACGGCTCCCTGAGCCACCAAGCTGCCATTCATCTCTGGCCTTTAGCACATGCAACTGTGTCTTCCAGAAATGGCATTCTCTCCCCCATCCCTTTTCAAGTTTCAAGACTCAGCCCAAGTATCACCTCTTCCAGGAAGCCTCCCCAGACTTTCCCAGATTTGTTTTGCTCCATCTCTTGTTTCTTTGTGTTCTGCCACGTGAGAGAAGCATGCCAGTTTCTGTGTCTTTCTGCCTCCCCAGCCTGTGAATGACCTGAGGATGGGGATGGTGGCTGGTTCATCTCTGCATGGCCAGGGCCTCTGTGACAGGGTTGTCAGTAACAGAAGCTGAGTGAATGAGGGATAATGGATGCTGGATGCTCATGAGTGTGGGAACTGCTGGGCCTGGTGAGGGCTGTGCTGAGGAAATAGTCTTTGAAGCAGAGAGAACTGACTGGAGACAGAGGTGAAAGTCAAGGGCCTCCTGAGCAGCTCTTCATCCCTGCTGTCCTCCTCTGGTCGCCTAGGAGTTGGATGCTGCTGGATATCCAAGAGGCCCCGGTGAGTCTGTTGGCAAACCGCACTGTGTGTCATTAACAGTGGGGCAGCGCACCAGGTTCACCCAACAAGCAAGTGTGTGAGGGTACATTTGGTCCCTGCCAACTCTCTGTGCTTCAGCCATTGCCTCATCAAGGCCCAGATCCAGCGAAGACAACTGGACGGGTAAGTCAGCTGACCGGGTTTCATAAGAAAGCATGTATTTGGAGTCCAAACTTTGTGGTCCAAGGACCCTGCTAACAATTAGCAGCTTTACTAGAACTTTCTGGGGCCCTGATCACCTAATAGCTCTTTTGTCCATCTCATAGCCCCTCCTTTTATAGTGGAGAAGGTCAAGACCAAGAGAGAGGAAGTTGCCCAAGGTCACATAGAGAGGCTGGTGTGGGGACCAGGATCCAGGCTCTCAGTCCAGCCCCCATGCCCTTTGCACAACTCCTGTCTGGTTCTGTGATTGCTGTCCAATAATTAACTGTGGATTTAGAAAAACATGGACCCCTTGGGGCCATTCATAAGGGTCACAAAGGGACAGATCCATTACAGAGGCTTTGAACCAGGAGAACACATCCTATTGATGTGGTAACATAACCTTTTCTTAATTTTTTTTAACTTTTTATTATCAGCAAGTTTAAATACATACACAGAGAGAAAGAGTATAATGAATCCCCTGTGCCCATCAGCAGCCAGCTTAATAATTATCAACACCTGCTGTTCTTGGTAACATAACTTTTCCCCAGGAAACTAGAGGAGACACATGCTTCAACCAGTATGATCTTTTCAAATTGCAGTTGGGATTGGGATCATGTTAACTGGACTCCTTTTCCTCAAAAGTCTAGTAAGACCCTCTACTGTTGAAAGGAAGACAGAGCTAGGGCCCCTTGCCCTACTCTAGACAGTCTGTTTCCAGACTTTTTTAAGTGAGGGAAAGATATACTTCTCTTCCTTTAAGCCACTTTTATTTTGAATTTTCTCTTAAGTTAGTAGTTCTTGAGTGTGGCTACATATTAGAATCAATAGAGGAACTTCAAAACAAAATGAAACAACAGCAAAAACCAGACAACGCAGTACGATCCTGAGTTCTCTCGGTCTGGAGTGCTTCTCAGGCAGAAGTGCTCCAGAAAGCTTTCCAGGCGATGCTGACACACAGCCACAGTGGAGCACCTCTGTTTAATCACATGTGTCTGAACTGATTCTAACTAATACATGGCTCAGCTGAATGGTCATCTTCTCCCAAGAAGTTGCAGGAGGAGGGAACCTGGGCTCTCTCCTTGTGCTTCCACAGACTTCAGTGAGATATCACTTCACACCCACTGGTGGTGGTGGTGGTTTAGTCATGAATTCGTGTCCGACTCTTTGCAGTCCCATGGACTGGAGCCCGCCAGGCTGCTCTGTCCATGTGATTTCCCAGGCAACAATACTGGAGTGAGTTGCCATTTCCTTCTCCAGCAGATCTTCCTGACTCAGGAATCAAACTTGCGTCTCCTGCTTGGCAGGCAAATTCTTGACCACTGTGTACCTGGGAAGCCCCCTTGTGCTTCCACAGAACCAGATGCTAAAACCTGTTAGAGGTATATGACAATTTATTGCATTCATTTTGTTTAGGTCAGTCTCTCTGCTGTCTTCTCAGCTCCTCCAGGTGGGAACGTGTTAGATTTATCCAATGAATCTGGCCCAGGAGTCAGGGTTCTTACCCAGGCCTCCAAAATTCTATGTGGTCTGGTCCCTGTCCATGCCTCCAGCCTCTTCCAGAACCATCCATCCCTTTGCGCTTCTTGCTTCTGTCCCACTTGTCTTCTTCCAGTTCTTTGAATACACTCTGACCCCTCTCACCTCCAGGAGTGAGCACATGCCTATCCCTATTACATGCAACTTGAACTTGCCTCTTCATTCAGTGGGGCTCTACTAATCTTTCAGACCTCATTCTCCACTCTCGCTACACAGAGCATGGGCTTGGCACTAGCAGCATTGGCATCACTGGGTGGCTTGTTAGACACACAGAAAAGAAGGCATTTATAGTTAACAAGGTGTAACAAGATCTCTCTTATTTGCAGAATGCTACGATGGGTAGTTCTGACTCAAAAATATTGTTGGTGAAGGCAGGAGAGCTCAGTTCAGTTCAGTTCACTTCAGTCACTCAGTCACATGTGACTCTTTGTGACCCCATGGACTGCAGCACGCCAGGCCTTCCTGTCCATCACCAACTCCCGGAGTTTACTCATACTCATGTCCGTTGAGTCGGTGATGCACCCAATCACCTCATCCTCTGTTGAACCCTTCTCCTCCCGCCTTCAACCGTTCCCAGCATCAGTACTTCACATCAGGTGGCCAAAGTATTGAAGCTTCAGCCTCAACATCAGTCCTTCCAATGAATATTCAGAATTGATTTCCTTTAGGATGGACCGGTTGGATCTCCTTGCAGTCCAAGGGACTCTCAAGAGTCTTCTCCAACACAATTCAAAAGCATCAATTCTTCAGCACTCAGCTTTCTTCATAGTTCAACTCTCACATCCATACATGACTACTGGAAAAACCGTAGCCTTGACTAGACGAACCTTTGTTGGCAAAGTAATGTCTCTGCTTTTTAATATACTGTCTAGGTTGGTCATAACTTTTCTTCCAAGAAGCAAGCATCTTTTAATTTTATGGCCCAAGAAAATAGTCTCTCACTGTTTCCATTGTTTCCCCATCTATTTGCCATGAAGTGATTGGACTGGATGCCATGATCTTCGTTTTCTGAACGTTGAGCTTTAAGCCAACTTTTTCACTCTCCTTTCATCAAGAGTCTCTTTAGTTCTTCACAGGAGAGGCAGGAGAGGGGGTGCTGTTTTTAAAAGAAAGGAATGCTGAGCAGGCAAAAGAAATGCTGTCCACCATAATTATGGTGTGTCTACACAACAGAATACTGTCGGCCACCTGACCTGCTCCAGCTAGGCCAGCGTCCATAAACCCAAATGCTAACAAGGACTATCAATGAGTAAATCAATGTATTAGTTTTCCATTTGTTAGCTGTAACAAATTATTACAAATTTAGTGTCTTAAAAGCAACACAAACTTTATCTTACTGTTCTGGGGACTCAAAAGTCTGAAATGAGTATCACTGTGCAAAATCACTTTCATGCACTGGAGAAGGAAATGGCAACCCACTCCAGTGTTCTTGCCTGCAGAATCCCATGGACGGAGGAGCCTGGTGGGCTGCCGTCTATGGGGTTGCACAGAGTCGGACACGACTGAAGCGACTTAGCAGCAGCAGCAGCAGCAGCAGCAGAAAAACCATAGCTTTGACTATCCTCCCTACCTCAGGATTCTTAGCTGCAGATGCCCAGTGCTGCCATGTCTTCCATCCCAATGTTGGTTGCATGCTTGTGTGGGAGGGAGTGAGCAAGGAAGCCAGGCAGGTGAGAGGGAAACTGAGTTTGTGGTAAAGACTTAGGACTGGCTTGGTTTGGCAACATTCAGATTTAGTTCATGTACACAGAGTATAAATTTATATTGAGGATCACTTAGGAGAAAAAGTGGGGTATATTTTGGTTTGCTTTTACACGCACCTTTATTTTTAAACTTCCATTCCCTGCAACTCTCTCGGGGTCTTGAATGGGTCTTCCATCTTCAGTTCAAATGCTGAGAACAGAGGAACCTGCTATGTTCAGTGTAGAATCAATGTTCAGGGCAGCTTACATGTCTTTTTGTTTGAAATCTGTTCATTATCTCTAAGCCTGGAATCTTCTCCAGTAACTTCCTAGGGATCCAAGGCTTCAAAACCTTCAAGGAAAGAAACAGCTTCTCTTCCCCCATTCAGTTCAGTTCAGTTCAGTCGCTCAGTTGTGTCCGACTCTTTGCAACCCCATGAATCGCAGCACGCCAGGCCTCCCTGTCCATCACCAACTCCTGGAGTTCACTCAGACTCACGACCATCGAGTCAGTGATGCCATCCAGCCATCTCATCCTCTGTCGTCCCCTTCTCCTCCTGCCCCCAATCCCTCCCAGCATCAGTGTAAACACATCCCTGGATGACATTCCTTGCTGACAATGACCTGACTGTGGTTTGTGTTATCTCACCATCTCCCTTCAATTCTTTTAGTCCAAACACTTACAGGAGCTCCAGGCTCAATATTCATCTAAGAGGCCTGGATTTTTTTGTTAATTAAAAAGCTGAATCTAAAATATTCCTTCTGCAAAAGTTCTCTGTGCATTTTACCCTGAGTTATTGCACATTCATCCTTCTCTCCATATCATAAATGTCAAGCATTGTGGAAATTTTTTTGTTTTTTTAATTTTTGCATGTTTTTACAAATGCCTTTCAGCAGGACTGACTACTCTGGTGACTTCCGATGCAAGCCACAGCTTATGAAATGTCAGGGGTGGACCTGCTGAATGGAATCTAGATGCAGATAAAACGTTCCCTCAATAAGTCTCTTTATGAAAACCATCCATGATGGAGTCATAGAATCCCAAAGACCACTTAGGCTGATGCTTCCTAAATATAGTTGTGCATCAGAAGCATATGGGAAACTTAAAAAATTCCTGGGTTGCAGCCAACATCGAATAATTCAGAATCTCTTAAAGGTAAACCCAGGGAGATTATAAAGCTTTCTGTTGTTATTTTTTTATTATGGTCCCCAGGCAATTCTGATGCACAACTAAGTTTGGGAACCACCTGTCTAGTTCAGTCCTTATTTGGTATTCTCCTCTACAGAATTTTGCCAAGCGGTTTTATTACTGTTTTTTTCTTCTCCAGTGATGAGGGGCTCACTACCTTTCAAGGCAGCCCCTCCCACCCAACCTTGGCCAGCTCTGCTTTGTCATGAGGTTCTTCCTCTGCCCCAGGTAACTTACCCTCACAGGTCTGGCTCCATCTTCTAGGACCCCTCAGACTATGTCTGCTTTTGCCCTTTGGAGATTTGGAGGGTGCAGTCCTGTTCCTTGAGCTTTAAGGGGTGGACACTCCCAGTTCCTTCAGCTGCTTCTCACAGGACACAGCCTTCAACCTCTCCCCAGGGGGCCACTTCTTCTTTGCTACACCACAGCTTTCCAAGCAGTCTGACCACATGAAGACTGATACTTGCTTTGTCATGGACTCACTGCCTCTATCAATGAAGCCTGTTAATAATTGACCAAATAATCCTTGAGTCAATCCACCATGGAGTGAGTGCCATGTCAAGTACCCAAGGGGTGCTAGGCTGGCCAAACCTATAAGGGGAGGCAGAAGGGTTTTTGCAAGGGGCCACATGGTTGTTGGAAAAACATGAACACAGATGTGGCAAGACACAAGATATAATGCTTTTAGTGAAGAACCAAATTTTGCAGCAAGGACTGTGAACATCCTAAGGATGACATGGTAAAAAGAGATTTCACAGAGATGTAGCTTAAGGGAAGACTTATGTGAATTAGGTTCAAACAGGAAATGTGAAGACTCTCAATATGTGGAGAGATTGAGATTTAATACAGGTATTGGGTGCTGGCAAAAATTGCTGAACTGGCTGGAGGGAGGGAGAATCAGGGAGTACTTGACCTTCAGGACTGACTGCCAGAATGAGATGGATATGGCCTACCAGCCTTGTTACTAAACAACCTCCTAGCTTTCCAACCTCTCCAACAAGCAAGAGGGTGTAGTGGAGATGAAGTGATTGACAGGCACAAGTTCAGGATTTAGCATCCTTTATGGGGCTTCCCCAGTGACTCAGAGGTAAAGAATTCACCTGCAATGCAGGAGCCACAGGAAATGCAGGTTTGATCCCCCAGTCCAGAAAATCCCCTGGAGGAGGGCATGGCAATCCACTACAGTATCTTTGCCTGGAGAATCCCATGTCCAAAGAGCCTGGTGGTCTACAGTCCATGGGGTCGCAAAGAGTTGAAAACAACTGAAGTGACTTAATATGCATGGCATCCTTTACAGCAACAACAAGATGGAGACAAAATTTAAATGTCCATCAACAATCCACCCTGCTGTGGAAATCTACACTACACTGGAGAGGATGATGTTGTTTTTAATTAATTTTCCCTTGGTGGCTTAGTGGTAAAGAATGTCTGCAATGCAGGAGACACAGAAGATGCAGGTTTGATCCCTGGGTCAGGAAGATCCCCTGGAGAAGGAATGGCAACCCACTCCAGTATTCTTGCCTTAATTAGTGACATGAGGAAAAGTTCATTTTTTAAAACAAATTTTTTAAAAAGGTAGCTAAATAGAGGTCATCATATAATTCATATTGGGCACTGTTTTTAAAAGAATTTTTGAAAAATGCAGGGGGAAAAATATCAGCAAGGTGAGTGGCAAATTTTGAGTGAAGGATTGAAGGTAGTATGTTTTCTTCTTGTGTACCTTTCTGCGTTTTCCAAGCTTTCTACGTTGTGCATATCTTCTTTATGTCCGTAAGAAAAATTAAGCTTTTAAAAATTCAAATATAAAATCAACTGGGAGAAAGAGAAATGAGAGTGGAAGACAAACGAAGTCAAGGGGAAAAATTAGAGAGCTGGGAGAGACAGAAGAGGTTAAGGAGCGGTTCAAATGATGGCAACCTAACAAGGCGCATCGTGTGCGAGGGAGAAAGGAAAAATACAATCGGAGTCCAGTCTCCCACTTTCCTGTGACCTGAGAAGTCCGGCCCACTCAGCGTCTTGACTCGAGAGGAGACAGCTTGCGTGGTGTGGGATACAACCGGAGCTAGGGGTAGGCGTGGAGGGGTGACGCTGGGACTCGCGGAAGGTACAGCGCTACCCGACCTCCCGCTCCCGGTCCCAGAAGGCCCCGCCCGCTGGCGCCCGAAGGGAGGAGCATTGGCCGCGAGGAGCGAGGTCGGCGGCTCCCCAGGCGTAGGCGGAGCCTCATTGGCTGAGGACCGCGCGGAGGCGGGGCTTGCGACGAGCACCCCGGAGGAGGCCTGGCTAGACCTGGGAGAGTCCGAACAGGCACGCGAGCGCGAGCCCCAGTCTGCCACAGGTAACTGGCACCCTCCCCGCCCCCAGGCCCCCGGGGAAGGCCGCAGCTCCCATCCCTGCAGAGTGGAATCTTCCTCTTCGGGTCTCGGCTTCCCCATGTAGGGGGCCGGCCTTTCTGCCCCCAGCGTGCACTGTAGGAACCTCTTCACGTTTCCCACCGCTCCTCCCGCACCCGGGTTCCTGGTTGGCGCTTCATCTGGCCTGGAGACTCACACCCTCGAAACCTTCCGGGTAGCTGGACCTCATCGCGTCTGTCCACCCGGCCTACTCCAGCAGAGAGCCCCTGACTTTATCGAGTGGCCAGGACACACACACCCTCCCCGCATAAGGGGTAAAGTGGGAGCCACCTGGTCCTGGATGACCCAAAAGGTCCGGTCCTTGGCAGGGGTCACTAATACAGGCAACTGTGAGAAACTGTCCATAGTAGGGAGGAAACACAAAACTAGGGCTGTGGGATCCAAGCTGAGACTCCTGTTCTTACTTGCCCTGTGTCTCCAGTGAATCCCAGAACCTCTGATCCCTAACGTTCTTCCAGAACGGAGGTTATCAAATGCCCAAATCCCTTCAGGGCTGTTGGCCACTTGGAGAGTTGACTGTTGAGAAGATGGGCCAGCAAACTGTAAAGCTTGGTGTGCTGTGAGCTGTCCTCTTTCCGTACGGAGGTGGCGGCACCAGTGCACACCCCGCATGGGCCTCTAGAGTAGTAGCAGCCTTGGCTGGACAGGAAAGCAGACATGCCAGCCTTAGTCTGTGAATACCCCTCCCTCCTGTTTAGCCCCTCTGCCCCCACCCCAAGGATTGGTGACCTCCCATTCCCTTTATCTTGACCTCCCCTGGGACTCCTCCCTCTATAGACACAGGCCTGCTGGACCCAAGGATGCTTCTGTCCCAGCATGGGGCAGAGTCCTGAGTGAACCTGCATCCACCCCTGACGGTCTGCTGGCTCAGTGTCTTTCCAAGGGATGGCTTCCTGGGCAGCATTGGTTTGTGTGGGGCCAGGGATCTGGCTCAGCTTGTAAAGAATCCGCCAGCAATGCGGGAGACCTGGGTTCAATCCCTGGGTTGGGAAGATCCCCTGGAGAAGGGAACGGCTACCCAGTCCAGTATTCTGACCTGGAGAATCCATGGTCTGTATAGTCCATGGGGTTGTAAAGAGTCAGACACGACTGAGCGACTTTCACAGGGATCTGTTTGGAGCTTTGTTTTCCTGGATGAGTTCTTTCCTCATCTCCCTCCCCAGTGGCAGAGAGTGGGGGGTGCTGGGGTAGGGCAAGCGCAATTCATTTTGGGAGCTGGTGAAGTGAGGCTTAAGTGAGCCAGCAAAAGTGGAGGGATTGATGTCCCAGCTGGAGAGTAACTGCTTCAGCGAATCTAGGAAATTTATATACTATTTAAATTTCATTGAATAAATTTTATAGACTTAAATGTTGTGTGTGTGTGTATGTGTGTTAGGTTGCTTCTGTTGTGTCCAGTTCTTTGCGACCCTATGGACTGTAGCCTGCCAGGCTCCTCTATCCATGGGATTCTCCCGGCAACATTACTGGAATTGGTTGCCATGTTCTCCTCCAGGGGAATCTTCCGGACCCAGGGATCGAACCCTAGTCTCTTATGTCTCCTGTATTGGCAGGAGGGTTCTTTACCTCTAGAGCCTCCTGGGAAGCCCTTAAATTTTATAGGTATCATTTTAATAAAGTCTACACTGTTTTCAGAGTTGTAGGCCAAAGTAAACAGAGCCTTCTTTCCAGCTGCCGGACTCACTGCACTCCTGGGAAAGCTGAAGCAGTGCCTGAAGGGCTGAGCTGGGCTGGTTTCTGAGGGTGCCAAGCTCTGATGACCTAGGTGGTTGTGCCAGGCTTTTTATACGCACAACGCTGTTCAGTGTAGCCCCATGAGGCATTTCACATTGTGAGGAAACAGGCACAGAAGTAAAGTGAAGCAAGCCCTCTCTCAGAGAACGGCTCTGGCTCTGAGTCTGTCTGGTTTTTACTCTACCCTTAGGTCAATTAAGGGGCTTCCCTGGTGGCTCAGATGGTAAAGCGTCTGTCTGCAATGCAGGAGACCCGGGTTCAATCCCTGGGTTAGGAAGATCCCCTGGAGAAGGAAATGGCAGCCCACTCCAGTATTCTTGCCTGGAAAATCCCATGGACGGCGGAGCCTGGTAGGCTCCACTGTCCATGGGGTCCCAAAGAGTTGGACACACCTGAGCGACTTCACTTTCACTTCACTAGGTAAATTAAACAGCCTCAGTGGATATTTTGATGTTTCCTTGGTCTATCATTTAATGACTACCTACTGAGCAGCTGCTCTGTAGCCAGCATAATTCGAGGCATCAACAACATAGCAATGAATGAAACAGGAAAAAAAAAATCCCTGCCCTCATCGAGCTGACATTTTACTGGGGAGAGGCAGACAATAAACATGTAAGCACATACATATACTGTTTGGTATGTCAGATGGGTGAAAATAGAGCACAGTATGGGGGAGAGACAGTCCTGGGGTTGAGGAAGGCGACAATTTTATAAAGGGTGGTTAGGGAAGGCCTTGGGCTTCCCTATATAGCTTAGCTGGTAAAGAATCTGCCTGCGATGCAAGAAATCCTGGTTTGATTCCTGGGTCGGGAAGATCCCCTGGAGAAGGGATAGTCTACCCACTCCAGTATTCTTGGGCTTCCCTAATGGCTCAGACGGTAAAGAATCTGCCTGCAATGGGGGAGACCTGGGTTCGATTCCTGGGTTGGGAAGATCCCCTGGAGGAGGGCATGGCAATACACTCTAGTATTCTTGCCTGGAGAATCCCCATGGACAGAGGAGCCTGGCAGACTACAGTCCATGGGTCACAAGAAGTCAGACACAGCTGAGTGACTAAGCACAGCAGAGCACGGGGAAGGCCTTACTAAGAGGGTAACATTTGAGCCAAGACCCAGAAGATGTGAAGGAGTGAGCCAGAGGCTAGATGGGACACAACAGACTTGGACCAAAGTGTTCTTCAAGGCTTTTGTAGCCCTTTGGATCCATGTTTTCAGAGGGGGCACCCTATTATGCTAGAATCTTAGAACATCTTAGCTGGTGGGCCTTTGGGGGCCCCTTATTCATTCTGCCTGTTCACCCTGGCTCCTGTCCCTCTCTAGAGTACTCAGCATGCTGCGCTTCCTTTGCCCCGGCTGTTTGCCCTGCACCACTCCGCCACCCAGTACTTCTCAGCAGCAGCCCTTCCCAGCCCCATCCCTAACCCAGACATCCCCGACAACCAGCTGTTCATCAGCAACGAGTGGCATGATGCCGTCAGCAAGAAGACTTTCCCAACAGTCAGTCCTGCCATGGGAGAGGTCATCGGCCACGTGGCTGAAGGGGACTGGGCTGACGTGGATCTGGCAGCGAAGGCAGCCCGTGCAGCCTTCCGACTGGGGTCTCCATGGCGCTGGATGGATGCCTTGAAGCGAGGCTGGCTGCTGAACCACCTGGCTGACCTAGTGGAAAGGGATCGTGTCTACTTGGCCTCACTGGAGACCCTGGACAACGGGAAGCCTTTCCAAGAGTCTTATGTCTTGGACCTGGATGAGGTCATCAAAGTGTACCGGTACTTTGCTGGCTGGGCTGACAAGTGGCACAGCAAGACCATCCCCATGGATGGTGAGCATTTCTGCTTCACCCGGCATGAGCCTGTTGGTGTGTGTTGCCAGATAATCCCATGGAACTTCCCCTTGGTCATGCAGAGCTGGAAGCTCGCCCTGGCACTTGCCATGGGCAACACTGTGGTCACGAAGGTGGCAGAGCAGACACCCCTTTCTGCCCTGTACTTGGCCTCCCTCATCAAGGAGGTGGGCCTTCCCCCTGGGCTGGTGAACATCGTCACAGGCTATGGCCCAACAGCAGGAGCAGCCATCGCCCATCACATGGATATCGACAAAGTGGCCTTCACCGGCTCCACCAAGGTGGGCCACCTGATCCAGAAGGTGGCCGGCAATTCCAGCCTCAAGAGAGTCACCCTGGAGCTGGGCGGGAAGAGCCTGAGCATCGTGTTGGCTGATGCCGACATGGACCATGCTGTGGAGCAGCGCCAAGAGGCACTGTTCTTCAACATGGGCCAGTGCTGCTGTCCGGGTTCCCGGACCTTCATTGAAGAATCCATCTGTGATGAGTTTCTGGAGAGAACGGTGGAGAAAGCTAAGCAGAGGAGAGTCGGGAACCCATTTGATCTGGACACCCAACAGGGGCCCCAGGTGGACAGGGAACGGTTTGAACGAATCCTGGGCTATATCCAGCTTGGCCAGAAGGAGGGGGCAAAACTTCTCTGCGGTGGGGAGCATTTCAGAGAACAAGGTTTCTTCATCAAGCCCACCGTCTTTGGTGGTGTGCAAGATGACATGAGGATCGCTAGGGAGGACATCTTCGGGCCCGTGCAGCCACTCTTTAAGTTCAAGAAGATCGAGGAGGTGATTGAGAGGGCCGATTGAGAGGGTATGGCTTGGCTGCTGCTGTGTTCACCCAGGATCTGGACAAAGCCATGTATTTCACGCAGGCACTCCAAGCTGGAACAGTGTGGGTAAACACCTACAATGTTGTCACCTGCCACACGCCATTCGGAGGGTTTAAGGAATCTGGCAATGGGAGGGAGCTGGGGGAAGATGGGCTTAAGGCCTACACAGAGGTGAAGACGGTCACCATCAAGGTTCCTCAGAAGAACTCATAAGAACAGCTACCAGGGAGACCCAGCTCTAGGCCAAGGATGCCACCACAGCTACCTACCAGTGGTTGCCAAACACTTGTTTAGCCATTTCCCTTTATTTGTGCCAGATGAACTCTTAGGGGCAACCACAACAAAGAAAGCAATTAAAATGAAAGCTACTGTAGTTAAAGCTGGATGGGGCTGGACTCTGAGTCTTATCCACCTGCACCCCAGCGCCCTAGGTGGGCCTGTGTTACTTTTATGAAACCTTAGGAGTCTCTGAAAGACAGATAAAAAATCCCTGATCCAGACCATGGCTCTTAGTTCTTCCCGCTGGTCCAAGGACTTCCCAGTGAATTAACTGATGTCGTAGTGGGTAGACTCTTCCAGGGGATTGGAAGTCATCAGGAGTTTTAAACTCAACCCCATAATCTTGGTCCCATTCTCCAGCGACATACCCTAAAAATCAAGGACGCTTTTCTTCTAAGTACCAGTTGCTGGCTGGTTTACTTGCTTGCATTACTTTGTTTTGCTACTGATTTTCCTTAATTTGAAAGAGTGTGGACAGAAAATGCATATATATAACCATTCCTTTAAAATAATCTCAGACAGCCCTAATGTCAATCAACTAATGAGTGGATAAACATAATGTTTCCATGGAATGTCTCTTAAACCGTTCAGCCTTAAAAAGAAAGAAAGTACTGACACATGCTACAATATCGATGAACCCTGAAACCATTATTCTAAGTGAAAGAAATCAGACGTATAAGACCACACGTTGTATGATTCCACTTATAGGAAATATCCAGAATAAGCAAGTCCATAAGACGGAAAGTATATTAGTGGTTGCCAGGGCCAGGAGTCGGGGTGGGGAGGGAATGGAGATAACTGTTAATGGCTATAGGATATCTTTGGGGAAAGTTTGAAATTTCTGGAATTAGTGATGGTTGCACAACTTTGTGAATATACTAAAAAGAAACTGAATTATATACTTTAAAGGAGTGAATTCATTAGTTAAAAATTAAAACAAGCTCACACATTCTGCTTGCAAATCAATTTTGTATCAATAGTCTCTTGCTGATGAACATTTTACAGAGTCTTAGGGATGGAAGGGACCCCAATAGTCTATAATCCCCTGCGTAATATTTCTAGTTTTGTTTTCTCTCACCTGGGTGACAAAGTGCAACTTTAAGACCTTCAGATAAAAGTGCTGGCTTCTGCCTAGAGCCAGTCTATTCAAAGTCTCATTTTAAGGCTTCCACTGGCATTGTCCCTCCAACTCTCACCCAAACACACCAGCCCTCAAGCCAAACTCAACATCAAGGCCATCCTGACATGCTGGGGTTTGAGGAATTTCAGACCTGAGAGTTCAGTATGTTTGTTGTTAGTCTCACAACTCCATTGCCCAACTGATGGGAGTGAGTCAAAGTCAGCTAGAGCATGATACAGAAACAATGCTGACCCCCTCTCTCCTTGTCTTCCTTCTTTCTAGACCTTGCTGCCCATGGCTCACTGTACTTTTAGGTCCACTCAAGCCTTGTGAACGCACCTTCATCATCTCTTTAATACCCCATGTCTCACCTAGGCATCAAGATGATTTTGTTCAGTATCTTACCTTGGAGTTGGCCTGAAACTGCTTCCTACGGATTCAGTGTCCGTTTTGTCCCCTCATCTCTGCTTCCTAGGGTCCCCTTTTTCCATTTAACTAAGGCTGGAGTGACTCTTACTGCCCCCTGAAGTGCACCTTTTACCTATTTCTCTTGGAGGCTGTTGATACTTTGCACAATAGTGAAAGTTGCTTGTGAGTGTTTGGGTGGCTGCGTTGGTGGGGCCTCTAATCATCAGTGTGCAACATCTCAATAAGTTAAAAGATCCATCCCTCACTTGCTTCTCAATACTTATAAGCCAAAGAGGAGTTTGGTAGAGGGCATCCCAGTGCAGAGTGGGACTGGGAAAGGATAATCTTCTAGGTCCCTCGTGTGTGTGCTAAGTCACTTCAGTCGTGTCTGACTCTTTGCTACCCTATGGACCGTAGCCCCTCACTTCACCCTGAAATTCTGAGAGTGAGGAGTCACGTAGGTCAGATTCCCGATCAGCACAGCCTCTGCAGACTCTCAGCACTCATCACCATTGCTCTGAATGCAGACAGGTGTGAGCAGGGAGGTTGAACCAGGCATCATTGCCAAATGTAGACACTGCCTGCATGACTTCACTTGGTCATAAACACTGCAGTTCCAGGACATCCACCCACTCAAAAAACGTAAAACAAGTGCCTTGTCGATCACTGTGCCTACGTGCTTTTGAAGTCTCACAATAATCCTATCAAGTAGGCAGTAGGGTTACCCCTTTTGTCAGATAAGGAAAGGGAAGCTGAGAAATTTTGTATGCAACTCATTTGGAATCATTTCCCATGTGCTATGCTATGAGCCAGGAGGGAGTTGTGATACTGTCAATTGTAATAATAAGTATATGTTCAGTCTTCATCCATTTCTGGCACAGCTCCTAAAACCTTTGGAATTTACCTGTGTGACCAGAGTGATAAAGTTGTCTTTACTTTGTAATTAAAAATAAAAACCTTATTGGGGTATAGTTGCTTTACAGTGTTGTGTTAGTTTCTGCTGTACAATGAAGTATACAGTACACCCTTCCTCTTGGGCCTCCCACCCACCATCTTCCCCTCAGCTGAGCTTCCTACACTATACCGTAGATTCCCCCAGCTATCTGTTTTACAACTGGCAGGGCTCGTACGTCAATTCCCCTTTCCCAGTTCATCCCACCTTCCTCCGCCCGTGTCCACGGGTTCATTCTCTATGTCTGCATCTCTATTGCTGCCCTGCAAATAGGTTCATCTGTACCATTTTTCTAGATTCCACATATATGTGTGAATATACAATATTTGTTTTATTCTAACTTATTTCACTCTGTATGACAGACTCTAGGTCCATCCATATCTCTACAAATGACCCAGTTTCTTACCTTTTTATGACTGAATAATATTCCATTGTGTATGTGTACCACATCAAGATCCATTCATCTGTCGATGGACATTTAGGTTGCTTCCGTGTCCTGACTATTGTAAATAGTGCTGCTATGAACTTTGAGGTGCCTGTGTCTTTTTGAATTATGGTTCTCTCAGGGTATTCTGGAGAAAGCAATGGCACCCCACTCCACTGCTCTTGCCTGGAAAATCCCATGGACGGAGGAGCCTGGTGGGCTGCAGTCCATGGGGTCGCTAAGAGTTGGACACGGCTGAGGGACTTCACTTTCACTTTTCACTTTCATGCATTGGAGAAGGAAATGGCAACCCACTTCAGTGTTCTTGCCTGGAAAATCCCAGGGATGGGGGAGCCTGGTGGGCTGCTGTCTATGGGGTTGCACAGAGTTGGACACGACTGAAGCGACTTAGCAGCAGCAGCAGGGTATTCTTGCCTGGAGAATCCCATGGACAGAGGAGCCTGGCAGGCTACAGTCCATGGGGTCGCAAAGAGCTGGACACGACTGAGCAAGTTCACTTCACTTCAGGGTATATGCCCAGGAGTGGGATTGCTGGCATCTTTTGTTATGTTAATGAAGTGACTCCTGGGCCGTAAGCATGAGGGCTGATTACCAGGAGAACCAACCTTGCAATCAGAGGTCTGGAGCTTTCAGTCCCACCCCTCTGACCTCTCAGGAGGGGAGAAGGGCTGGAGGTTGAATCAATTGCCGATGGCCAATGATTTAATCAATCATGTCTGTCCCAAGCCTCCATAAAACCCCAAAGGACTGACTTCAGGGAGCCTGGGTGAACATGTGGAGACTCCAGGGAGAGAGGGGAGCTTGGAGAGAACGTGGGAGCTCCATGCGTTGTCCCTGTGCATCTTGTCTGGCTGACTTCCTGAGTTACATTCTCTTATAAATAAACTGGAGCTCTAGTAAGTAAAATGATTCCTGAAGTCCATGCTCTAGCAAATTAATTGAACCCAAGGATAGAGGGGTTCATGGAAATCTCCAGTCCAAGCTTGTCCGTCAGAAGTACAGGTGACAACCTGGACTTGTGACTGGCATCTGAAGTTCGGGGTGTGTAGGGTGGGGAGACATCCAGTGGCCCTGACCCTTGAAAGGGATCTGTCCCCATCTCTGGGTAGATAGTGTCAGAACTGAGTTGAATTCTACTCCCTGCTGGTGTCTGAGAATTGCTTGTTGGTGTGGGCAACCCCCCTTCTGAGTAACACACACGTTAGCATTGGGTCCAGGAGATAGGGGCAAGGGAGGCACACCAAGAGTACATCTAATGAAACGCCAAAGTCTGTAGAGCCCACAGCCATGCCAACAATCCCAAACACCCAGCTTCTTTGCTGGAGCCATCGGGGCTGCTGCTCCATCACCCAGACAGATTCCAGGCCATTTAAGAACTTCAGTTTGGGTTGGTTGTATTATGGGTGTGAGACTGACCTCTGGTGGCTACTTTGTTAATTAATTTGAAGGCTACTTAATTATGGGACCACTTCATGTTGTCCTCAGGTTTCAGAGGACAGCTCACTCTGGCACACCACACGGAGCACATCCGTGCAGGCGTGCACAGTGGACAGAGTGTTTCTTATAAAGATGCTTTTAGAGTTTAATCCTCTTTGGCGCTGTTCACGCCTACCTTCCAACCTTGCTTATGCTGTTTCTCCTTCCTCCCTCTCCCAAAGTCAGCCCGTTGTCTCGGAGCCCTGCTGGGGACCCACCTGCTGGGGGACCATCCTGGAGGTACCCTCCTCCTCCAGGATGCTTTCTCTGACCATCTCAATCAAGCCATCTCTGGCCTCTTTGAACTCATAGCACCCATCATACCTTTAGTCTTGCTTTGTGGTAGCTGTTTGTTAGTGTGTATATAATGAAATGGGTCTGATTTTCTGTCCCATCATGTCTCCCATAGACCTCCAGCATGTCTGACCTCTCTCCCTGCATCCTTGCCACCAGGCACACAGCCCTCAGTAGCCCCTACAGAGTGGACGGTGCCCATCCGTTCCCACATGGGACTTTCAGGGCAGCAGCACAGGGCAGTGATGCTGACCTCCCTGAGCTGATGAGGAGATGAAGACTCCTAGAGTAGAGGGAAGTGCCCGAGACCCACAGACCATGGCAGGGTTTGACCTTGGTTCTGGGTCTTTCAACTTCAAAGCTAATGCCCGTTCTTCCTGAGGAATGAGTGGGGCACCTTCACAAGCAAGAGACAGGAGCCCTCTCTTCTCTTCAGAAGCCCTCTCTGAGCCAGGGCTGTGACTCTGGGGGTGTGAGCAACAGTAGATCCCTCAGCACCAAGCAGGGCCTGGGTCCCAGCTGGTCCTCTGCAGATGTGTGTGGTGGGTGGATTTACCAAGGGAGATGAGAGAGGCCTCTGTTCCCCACCCCCACCCCACTCCCTAGTATTGATACTAATGATTTTTACTCTTTCCCCTGACATCCAACCATTCCCTAATATCATGGGGGAGATTAGGTTAAGGAAGAGGCAGCCACAATGAAAGGAGACACAGGCACAGTCAAGGCTGAACTCAGAGGCAGTCCTGACTGTAGAAACATTCACGCCCCAGGAGAGAGGTGTTGATTTGAGGTGAGAGTGGGCAAGTGTATTCAGTTCTGAATTCAGTATTCAGCTGCAGACGCCATGGCACTTTCATTTCCCTTAATTAATTAAAATATCATATAATAATGATTCTCTGATTTAATGTTCAAGAGGCTCTGGTGAAGGCTGGGGATGAGGAAATTCATTAGAGGGAGACTGTTCACTGTCAACTGATTTGCTCACACATTAATTTTTTTGCATCATGCATCTCTAGGGCAGAGAGGAAGGCAATTTTTTAAAGATAGGATTCATTTCACCCTAAAACTTGAAGAAAAAAAATCATTTTGAGTTAAAAAAGAAAACCACCCTTTTTTGTTTAAGATGGAAAGTGAATACCTTTGGGATTGAACAGTAGCTTTTTGACTTCTTCCTCAAGCCCAGTTATAACCCAGCCGACAACAGCAGACTGAGATTCAGGCCCACTTCTTATAGCATAATTCCAACCTCTTCTGATGACACTTAGGGGTGTGGCCAAAAGCCCACCTGCCACGAGAGCTCTCAGCCACCACTGGTCGCTAGTCCCCGTGCACAAACTACATCGCACTTCTCCACCCCTCTTCCTTTTGTGTGCTCCTTGCTGAGCCTGGAGTCTCCCACACTCACTTCAATCCCCCGCTCAGATGGCACCTCTTCCAGGAAGTCTTCCTTGATCTCCCCCTACTTTGATCACAGAGCAGACACCCTGTGCTGTGTGGCAGGACGGCAACCTTGTCCCACGCATCCCCACTTCAGTCTCACCTGAGTGCAAGGCCCAGGTCGCACACACCTTCATGCTGCCAGTGTTTGCACTCTTCTGTTCTCTGGAGAATGCTATGCTGGGTGCATGTGGGAGGTAACAGAAAGCAAATCTAAGTGAATGAGTTAAACAGTGAAAAGTGAAAGTGTTAGTAGCAGCTGTGTCCGACTCTGCAATCCCACGGACTGTAGCCCGCTAAGCTCTTCCGTCTATAGAATTCTCCACAGTGGAGTGTGTTGCCATCCCTCCAGGGGATCTTCCCAATCCAGCGACTGAACCTGGCTCTCCCACACTGCAGGCAGATTCTTTACCATCTGAGCCTTATACAGTGGGAGACACCATTTCAGAGGCAGCGAGAAAGTTCGGTCTGGCAGTAGATGATTAGTTAGGGCTTGTTAAGAATTGCAAGCAAGATGACCGGGCAGGACTGTAACCACAGCCCAGATGTGAGAGGTAAGGAGGATTCTGATGAAAGCAGCTGATGTGGGCAAGCAGGAAAAATAAAGAGGGGGCATGATACATAAGGACTGATGGAGAAGTATCAGTGGGGCCTGGACCCACCTACAGCAGTTCCAAGCACAGAGACCACAAAGACTGTCCCTAAAAACAGTTATTTTTGGAGTGCAGGGGTTATGTGACATCATCACATGTATCAAAATAGGGGAGAAAACTCAGGCTCCGAGGGAGTCCTATTTCTGAGTGGTAACTCAGAGCACATATCTAGCCTCAGAGAAGTCCTGGGCTCTCACAGTGGAAAAGTGATTAGGTAGGAACAATCATATTAATCTACGCTTTTGGTTTTGGTGGAAACTTCACACAGTGTAACATTATTACTTTTTGTACATCATTACAATGCTGAACCCAGCCTCCTGCAGCCTTGAGGCTCGGCCCTGTCACCCAAGAGCTCCATCCATCCTGCTCTCTGAGTCCACATCCAGCTCTCACAGGGCAAATCTGGGGTGATTCAACTGATTTTGCTGAATGTGCTTATCAGCAAATGCATGATGCTGTTCTCCCCAGCCACAGTTCCCTTTTCCTCTGACATAGTTTCACTAAATGTCTTCCCAAGCCATCTCCCAATCACTCAAATCACAGAGGAATTAACCAGACTTGGACACAGAAAGTCACTCATTGGGGTGGGGCGGTGTGCTGTGTAGGAAGGGGATGTGAGCCGGTCCCCTAGAAGGCCCAGCCTCCTACAGACAAGCGCAGCTTCCCACTTGTGATCAGTTTCAGTTCTGACTTTATTCAAAGAAGGGGTTCCAATGTTTTAAAGTTTGAAAACCACTGATCTAGTTTCATTCCCTTCTCATTCACATGAGGAAACTGAGGTCCAGAAAGTGAAGCGGACTTGCTCAGGGTCACCCAGAAAGATAGGGATGCATTCCCAAATGAACTTCATGTTTCTGGAGTCCCGGGATAGTCCTCTGCTGTGTTTGTTAGGGTGATGCCACCCCAACATTTCAGATGTGGAATAGCCAGGCTTAAAGGAAGAAAATGCAATTCCAAAAAGACTCCAAAATGCAATGCTCAAAGTGAGCGTCATGAGAATGTTGGTTTAAAAGTTGAGACAGACCCTGAGGAGAATCCCTGAAACCCGTGGAACTGGCAGCATCTTCCTTCTCATGGATACAAATTGTTCTGAGAGGTAGCACCATGGAGTGGAAAGGGTGCCAAAGAGGACCAGGCGCCCTCAGCTCCAGTCCTTCTCAGAGGCTTTCAGACCTCAGGCAAGCACTGTACACTCAGAGCTTGGTTTCTTCACCTGTAAAGGGGGAGGGACATTAATGCGCATCCTACCTGCCATCCCAGAGATGGGAAGTAACCACAGACAGAGAAGTGTTTCGTGAAATTTAACAGCTATCCACATGTGAGATCTCAATTTTGATTTTAAAGAATTTTACTTGTCACCCAGGGGATCTATTTCTTTAGCCAGATATTACTCTCCGTCTTTCTTAAGAAAAAAGCAAGCAAGTTTTGTTTCTGGGTGACCTCAGAACATCTCTAAGTAAAATATACTTTACTATACTCTAATCTGGAGAAGGCAATGGCACCCCACTCCAGTACTCTTGCCTGGAAAATCCCATGGGCGGAGGAGCCTGGTGGGCTACAATCCGTGGGGTTGCAAAGAGTCGGACACGACTGAGTGACTTCACTTTCACTTTTCACTTTTATACAATGGAGAAGGAAATGGCAACCCACTCCAGCGTTCTTGCCTGGAGAATCCCAGGGACAGGGGAGCCTGGTGGGCTGCTGTCTATGGGGTCGCACAGAGTCGGACACGACTGAAGTGACTTAGTAGCAGCATAATCTAATCTACAGCCCAGAGAGAGCAGTTGACTCCTTTTTTTACAATCTGATGTCCAAAAGCCAGGTCTCCACTGCCTGCTTGGTTAGAGAATGCTGGGCTTGTTAATAAGTGGATATCTTAGTCCCCAAATACTCAGCCTCTGAGCCTGGTTAAGTGTTCCTTCTAGGACTAAATCTCTTTAAAATGGGAAAATAGCAGGAATAGATAAGCTATAGCCAGCTCTCCACACCCTCATGTGAAGCAATGCGTTTGTTTTTGAGGGAATATTTTTAAAAGAATGCTAAGACTACACTTCTCATATTTTTTCTGTAGGACCATCTTACTCCAGGATGGCAGTGTTTGAAAGGACAAAGGTTACATACAGTCCAAATAGCACATTCACAGCTGAAGAGACAAAGGCCCAGAGAGGGAGGGACCTAGCCAGATCACACAGCAAGTTAGAGGTCAGGCAGAGGACAGCAAGACCTTCCCCCTCCTAAAACACACACTGTCTGTCACAGAGCCCCACTAATCAACCATGGACAAATGAGGCAGAGTCACAGCTGACACACACTTTGCCCAGCCCTGTAGAATTACATGGACTTAAATGTGACCTTCCCTTGGAGGGAGAAGCTAAAAAAGAATTCTCACAGAGCTGTTCATTTCAAAAGTATAAAAAGGCTACATGCAGTCTGTTTTCCCAAGGTTTGTTTGCCCTGCTAAAAACTACATCTGCATACGAATCTAGTTTGCATCTAATGTTTAAAAACATACAAAAGGGGTCATCTACAAACACAGTTTTTCTAATTCTTCACAAAGTGAAATGATCCGTGACTTGACTTTTCCGTCATCCCGTGATCAAGTTTCTAAGACCCTAGAAGAAAAGAGGGAAAAAAAAAATTAGAGAAAAGAAGCCTGCTCTGTCATAGTCAACTACATGTTAGACGGAAGGTGGGGGTAATAACCCTAACTTTAAATCTCTCCCCAACCAGGAGGGGTGCTGGTGGGAGCAGAGGTGCCTAGGGGGATCCCAGAATTACTAAGACCTATGGGTGGGCATTTCAGAGGCAGATTCCAGCATAATATGAGGAAGAACTTTCAATTACTGGAAAAATCCACAGATGGTTTTTTGGTCGTACAGAGCTCTGTGTCCCCAGAGTTATGCAAGCAAGATCCGGCCTATTCTGCAGGCTGCAGAGAAAACTCAAGAGCTAGGCAGTGGCAATGGCTTAAAATTCCATGACTCTTTGTGACTTATTTTGAAAACTCAACTATAATAGACTATATTCATAGCCTGGTATCATTTCTGTTTTTAAAATATAAATATACACTTATTTAAAATATGAAACCTATATATACACACACATGTGTATATACATAAGTATACATATAGGGAAAAAAATCCTGATACCTGACTTTTTGATACATATATGTTTCTATTTGTTGTTGTTTAGTCACTCAGTCTTATCCAACTCTGCGACCCCCATGGACTGTACCCACCAGGCTCCTCTGTCCATGGGATTTCCCAGGCAAGAATACTGGAGTGGGTTGCCATTTCCTTCTCCAGGGGATCTTTCTGACCCAGGTATCAAACCTGCATCTCCTGCATCGGTAGGCAGATTCCTTACCACTGAGCTGTATATATAACAATACACATACATAAAAAACTAGAAGTATCAGGAGGGCAACTGTAAGAGCCATCTCCTAACTGAATTTCTGTTTGACGATTTTACACATTACACTTTCCTCCCTGTTTCTAGAAGCTCTAACTACTTGCTGCTGCTGCTGCTAAGTCGCTTCAGTCGTGTTCAACTCTGTGTGACCCCATAGACGGCAGCCCATGAGGCTCCCCTGTCCCTGGGATTCTCCAGGCAAGAACACTGGAGTGGGTCACCATTTCCTTCTCCAATGCATGAAAGTGAAAAGTGAAAGTGAAGTCGCTCAGCCGTGTCCGACTCTTAGCGACCCCATGGACTGCAGCCCACCAGGCTCCTCCGTCCATGGGATTTGCCAGGCAAGAGTACTGGAGTGGGGTGCCACTGCCTTCTCCGCTAACTACTTGCAGAGCTACACATAAGGGAACAGAACCAGGAAGCTCAGACTGTCTCCTTTGTGCGTGTTTTCACCCGGGCACCATCACAGTGACCATGTCTGCCCTCTCAGCACCCTCACAGGGCAGACTTGGAGGAAATATTCCATTCAGCCTCAGAAACAGAAAAAAAAAAAATTAGTGGTCTCTTTCACCTGGACACCCCTAACGTTCATAGCTCTTGACTTGGCATGCTAGTGGGAAGCCCAGCATGATATGTGTGTAGAACACACCAGAGTCTACCTGCCAACTGTAATATGTTCTGCCTTTGGTTTGCATTCCTCTGTTTCCCTCAATTCAGTATTTTTCTTTTTATTTATTATGCATCTTATAACTCATCTCAACCTCTTGTGACAGAGGTGTACAAACTCAGATGACTCGAAACACGCACGTGCCCCCATCACAGGCGGTCATCTGGAGCTGGGAAGCGGGGTGCTCTGTACTGACTCCGATCCACCACGGTCACCGTGCCATGCGACTGGGCCTCCCCGACTGCGTTGGCTGAATGGCACTGGTACACCCCCTCGTCTTCCTTCCTCAGAGGGTTGATCTAGAAGTTAAACAGGCAAGTTTGTACAGTCATACACGACACAGCAAAATCGCTTACTTAGTTCATAATGATCCTGAACACTTATAGCTTTTGGGAATAAGACAGAGTTCACCCTCTTATTTCTCTTCTTGTCTTGGCTGCTGAGACAGAGTTAAACTTCCTTCTCAGTACCCTCTGTATCCTGGCTCTCATTTTAATGTTTCCTGCATCCTGCCTTTTACTGAGAGCAACCTGGTCCTTTTATTGAAGGTGATAGGTATAGATTCTAAGGAAAATGTGTGTGTGCTCAGTCACTCAGTCATGTCTGACTCTTTGTGACCCCATGGACAAAATAACACCTTTCCCCTGCCTCTCCTTTTAACAAAGCAGGGGAGTATGTTACATTTGAAAAAGCCATGGACCCAGTTGCATCCTGAGCCTCTGAGCTGGGTGGAGAAGTTGCCAAACCTGGCAGAGATGGGAAGGGAATCAGAAGGGCACTCTGGAGAGCCCATCTCACACCCCTGCAGAGCAGATCCACAGCAGCGCCCTCTTTTCTTGCTTTCTCTCATCAGAACAGCATCTCTCAACTGAGTCCCTACAGACCTGAGAGGGTTTATGCACCCTGTCTCATTTTGATCCCATCATGGCTGAAGGGGAGCATCATTATCCTCACATTACAGGAGACTCACCAGTAAGTCACAGATGTTAGGGTCACCAGACATGATCCAGTCCAAAGCCCCCTTTTTATGGCTGTGGACACTGAAGCTCAGGGAGGTAGAGTGACTAGCCCCACGTGGGCCCTTATCTCCTTTCTCCATCACCCTTTCAAACACAGGACATTCCCTCTTCTCAGCCACACCGCTGCATGTGGCATGGGAGAGCCCTGGAGGAGGATGGGAATGTGCTGTCCACACCCACCCGGCCCCCAACCCTTACTACTCCCTTTATCAGCCGTGTGGTCTTAGTCAAGTGTATTTGTTTTCTATGGCTCTGTTACACATGACCACATGCTTAAAGGCTTAAGACAACACAAATTTACTATGTACACCTCTTGAAGTCAGACGTCCAAATGGGTCTCAGTGGGCTAAGGTCAAGGTATCAGCAGGGTTGCCTTTTTTCCAGATGCCCTAAGAGAAGCATTCTAGAGGCTGCCTGTATTCCTTAGCCTGTGGCTCCTTCCTGCATCCTCAAAGCCAGCAACAGTAGTTCATGTCTTCTGATACTGCCATCTCTGGCTCTCTCCCCTGCCTCTCTTTTCTACATTTAAAAGACTCCTGTGATTGTATCAGGCCCACCCAGATAGCTCAGGATAACTTTATTAAAGTCAGTGATTAATAACCTTAATTCCATCTGCAACCTTATTCCCCCCTTGCCATATAACATATCCACCAGTTCCAGGGATTAGGACATGGACATCTTTCTGAGGCCATATTCTGCCTACCAGTGAGATCACTTCTGCTCTCAGGCATTAATACTACCTGCCCTGCTTTCCTCACAGTTACTGCAGAGCCCAGGGAGAAATGGATAAGAACATTTGAAAGGTGTAACGTGACACAGAAATATAAAAGGTGCTTTATAAGGGCCAGTCAGTAACAGCCAGTGAAGTGAAAGTTACTCAGTCGTGTCCAGCTCTTTGCGACGCCACGGACTATACAGTCCATGGAATTCTCCAAGCCAGAATACTGGAGTGGGTAGCCCTTCCCTTCTCCAGGGGATCTTCCCAACCCAGGGATCGAACCCAGGTCTCCCGAATTACAGGCAGATTCTTTACCAACTGAGCCACCAGGGAAGCCCAAGGACACTGTAGTTGGTAACCTATCCCTGCTCCAGCAGATCTTCCTGATCCAGGAATTGAACCGGGGTCTCCTGCATTGCAAGTGGATTCTTTACTAGCTGAGCTCCCAGGGAAGCCCATGAGTATCAACAAATGAGATACTCACCAAAACCCAGGCCGTGGCCTCATGGTCAGAAGGGCCCCCTTGCACCTGGACAGCTATATTGGTGTGGTCCCCAGGCAGCTCCTCCATTACCTGGGTGCCCTCAGGAGACCGTGTGACCTACAGAAGGCAGAAAAAGCAGGAGTGATTTATAAAAATCGTTTCTGAATAAAGACCACCCCACAGACATCCTCACTGTCTTCACCTCCTGGCTGACTTGAAGGCTGAGACCCTAGTATCTCATTCCTATCAAACATTAGTTTCTTCTTAAGCCTGAATATATGTACAGACAGCACCCCCTGCTGGACAGCAGAGATACAGACATCACCATCACCAGAATTTCATGGCCCTTTTCAGGGCTGTTGAGATAAGGAAACAACATAGGCTGTGCTCATCTCCATCTCTCAAAAACTGAGCTGCAGGAAGATCTAGTTTTAGGATAGGATCGGGTCACCTTCCACCAACAAAGTCTTTCTAAAACCCAGATCCATTAGAGGAGGCTCTAACTTCATCTCAGCTGACCCTGGCTAGATAAACAGCAGAACTTCCTGGACAGCTGAGTGGCAAAGGGAGCAAACAGCCACACCCCTTCTCTGGGGAGAGCTTTGGGGTAAAAGTTTTAAATCGTAAATCTGGAGGCAGAGGAATGAAACATATTTTTTGTAATCCTCCAACTCACATAAGAGATAAACACACACACACACACTTAAAAACATTTATACCTTCCCCCAGCCACACACACACACACACACACACATGCAGAGAAGTTCTTGGATATAAATACCTTCCTCCATGTGACAACTGGGGTGGGCACAGCTCTCACCTCACAGGACAGGTACACCTGTGCCCCGTGACATTGTGAACACTCTGGGGTGGGGTGATGACCACAGGAGCTGGGAGAAAAAGACAAGGGAAGACAACCTTGACCCCGGCCAAGCCCTTCACCTCTAAGATCCCCTGCCTGCACATAGCATCTTGGGGCAGGTGAGACCTCCCCACACGGAAAGGACACACTCAGAGGCAAGGAATCCTAGAAGGGAGTTCTCCTTAGACCTGAAAGGATGCCTTCATTTCCTCCTTCATTGCCTCTGTTCTACCAACAGGAAAACAGGGATCCAGAGAGGAAAGCCGACTTCTGTCTGTGGTCTCATCAGACTCCCTCCCAGGACCCCTCCCAGCTGCCATCTGCTTACAGCTCAACTACACGACAGGGTGGCAGGCTCTGGGAGGGGCTGCTGTCTTCTAACACAGGCGAGGCAGAGTCTTCTAACAGATGGGCTTTTTTCCTTCTGCATCGAGGGCGTTCAAAGAATAATGCCACAAACCACAGCTGCCCTCACCCCCTGCTGAGACCCCCTGCGGTTCAAGATGCTCATTTGCATATCACAGGCTCCACCAACCTCCCCATCCCCATCCTCAAGGGCAAAACTGCAGGCACGGATGCTGAGCTTCGCTGCTGCCAGAGAAAAGTAAATCAGGGAATTGGGCAATGTGGTGCTAGGCTGCCAGGACTTTACAGAAAAGACGGAGGGCGTGGGCTTGCCAGGTGGGACGGGAAAGCATATGGCATTTGAGTTAGACATTCTTTTTTAAATGCTTATTTTCTCACTTATTTGGGTCTTAGTTGTGGCACTGGATCTGTAGTTGCGGCACGTGGGATCAGTTCCCTGAACAGGGATCAAACCCCCAGCGCCCTGCATTGGGAAAGTCACTGGACCACCAGGGAAGTCCTGAGTTAGATGTTCTCAGCTGATACTCCATGCTCGTTTGTCCTCCTTCCTGTGGCCAGCCCCTACTCTGCTTACACTGGGCCTAAAAGAATTAAGCCCAGCTGCCTTGGCCTTCAGGCCCTCCATCTGGGCCTCAGCATGCTTGCCCGCCCTGCCCTGCCTGTCCTCTGTTTGGGATGCACCGCAGCTGCCCATCCTGAGGGCCTGGGGGTGTGTCCTAGTCCAGTACCAGGGATCTGCCCACTTTGACCTGCTGAATCTCAGCCTGCCTCACAGTGCAGATGCTTCATCTGGTCTCACCAGCCTACCCTCACAGCTGAGGCCAGTGTGGTCTTGGGGAGGTGCAATGTGGAGGCCTGGCCAAGAGAACGCTCTCTGCTCAGGTTTGCTGTCTGTAAGATGGGGATGCGTGTGCGCTAAGTCGCTTCAGTTGTGTCCGACTCTGCAATACTATGGACTGTAGCCTGCCAGGCTTCTCTGTCCGTGGGATTCTCCAGGGAAGAACACTGGAGTGGGTTCCCATGCCCTCCTCCAGGGGATCTTTCTGAGATGAGGATAATACCTCCTGTGTCACAGGATTGTTGAGCTGATTTTAGTACATGTTGAGTGTGAAAGTGAGGGTTTAAGGTAGCACAGTGTGCAAGTGCGGGGCAGGGTAGGCCTGTCAAACAGATGACTCCGCAAAGAAACATGTGACAAACAAAAGAGTAAACACATTCATCCCTGGGCATCAAATTGCAGAGTCCACGGCTCTTGGCACTTTGCCTGGTGACTGATGGACATGCCCTCTGCCCTCCACAGGCCAGCCTTGGAGAAGGAAAGGGCCTTTGCCAGCCGAGGTGAGGCTGCAGTGAAAAAGGAGAACAAAGGGAGAGAGACAGAAGGCTGGATGAAGAGCATGGAGGGAAGGAATGAAAGGGTGCAGAAATGAGACAGGTCTGGACCCTCTAGACAGACTAGGAAGCAGACCCTGTCGAACTGATGCCAAAAGATCTCTGGGAAATTGTCTTCGAGCTTCTTATTTCAAACTGGAGAGGCCCAACTCCCCAAAGCATGTGCCTGACGGTCTGTGATGGACTCATCTAGCCTCCACTTGCATGCCCCCAGTGATGGAGAGCTCACTACTTATAAAGCCAGGCCCTTCCATCCTTGACTCTTCTAGTAAGAAAGGTTGTCCTCACCTGGAGTTAAAACCTGCGTCCTGTAACTCCCACCTATCAATCCCAGGGCTGCCAGGAGCCCTATGGAGCCCTGGTTACCTCAAGTGGCCTCCAGTAAGTTGAATACAAATGCTGCTCTCCTCACCCCAGGCTGTTTTCTTCCCCCTCAGGCCGATCAGCTCACTCCTTCAGCTGTGACCAACCCCTCTAAGCACCACACCTCTACCCACAACCCCGAGTGTAGCCAGTCCCCCGAATAAACCAAGGTTCCAGGCTTCTAACATCACCCGACACGCCCCAGCCACCTGCCAACCACCACAAAGAACCACAGCACCCCTGCTCTATGGCAGAGACCCATCTGCAATGGGCAACAAAGACAGTCTAATTTATTCACATCCTCCTGCCAGCATCGCCTCCCCTGGAGCCCAAACCAGTCCTCAAATGGCTCGCTGTGGGAACAATCAGAACTGCATCTTATTCTAAAGCCCTCAATAGATTCCAAAGGGACACTCAATCAACATGTTTTACTTCCGTTCATGTAGAGCCATAAATTTTAAATGAGATTTCATCAGTCCCTTTCAAGCCTAAATGAATAAGCCAGTAAATCACATTTCATCTCTCTCTCTCTCTCCTTGCATTTCCCTCTTTTTCCATAACTACAGTTAAAGACCGTCTTGGAAATACTGCCTTTGCCAATAGTTTCAAGCCAGAAAATAGCATTTCTTTTCCAAAACAGCCCACTGCTTTTGGCAATAAAGCGACATTCAAGCTTTGATTTATTTTTAAATGTATACACAGTACATTCATTCTTTCTAGTGTACAGTTCTAAGTTTTGACAAATGCATACACCATGTAACCACTACCATAACTCAAGATATAGCAGTGTTCAGTTATTTCAAAAAATTTCCTCCTGTAGTTTAATCTAGTTTTAATTTAAACATATCTGATTTTAAATTTAGAGATTTTTTTATCCATAATGGCTCTTTAAAATCAGCCATCATTATCATGATAGTGTGTGTGTGTGTGTGTGTGTGTGTGTGTGTATGCTCAGTCGTGGCCAGCTCTTTGTGACCCCATGCTGTAGCCCACCAGGCTCCTCTGCCCATGGGATTTTCCTGGCAAGAATACTGAAGTGGGTTGCTATTTCCTGCTCCAGGGGATATTCACAACCCAGGGATCAAGCCTGTGTCTGCACTGCAGGAGGAATTCTTTACCACTGAGCCACCTGGGAATCCCATCATGATAGTAATAATGCCACCCTTCTGCTTACAGTGGTAAGCCATTTGATCCTTCCAGCAATCTCCCCAGCTGCCATCTGAGGGAGCTAGCCAGGGTTACCCAGCCTTACACAGCAGGGTGAGACTATGAGCCCAGGGGGCTCAGTCCCATAACTTCCTGCCTTCTCCTGAGATGACACTTCCATGTCCAGCACCCTCTCATCTTCACACCAGTCATGGGAAGTAGGTGCTTTTAGCCCCACTTAACAGATAAGAAATCCAAAGCTCAGAAAGGTGAAGCACCTGGGGGAGCAAGGATGCAAACCTAGGCACTCTGATTCCATTAATTCCACATGAATTTTAAGGGTGAAACATATGTTAGCCATATGCACTCCATCCCAGAATAAGAATGAGTTCCTAAGGTATTGTGTTGGGGGCCCCCAAGACAAGTCCCAGGATCAATGACTTGCTACGAGGACTCATGGGACTTGGCACAGTTTATTCATAGTGGGATTTATTACAACAAAGGAGACAAAGCAAACCAGCAAAGGGAAAAGAGATTCATGGCACAAAGGCTCAGGAAACCAGGAGCACGCTTTCAGAAGCCTCTCCCAGTGGAGTCACAGAGGATGAGGCACTTAATTCTCCAGCACAACCTGTGACAACACATATGACAGGCCTCTACCAAGGAGGCTCACTAGACACTCAGTGCCTAGGGTTTTTACTGGGAGCCAGTCCCCTAGGCACCCTCTGCCTGCTGCTGCTCCTGCTGCTGCTAATTCGCTTCAGTCGTGTCTGACTCTGTGCGACCCCAGAGACGGCAGCCCACCAGGCTGCCCCGTCCCTGGGGTTCTCCAGGCAAGAACACTGGAGTGGGCTGCCATTTCCTTCTCCAGTGCATGAAAGTGAAAAGTGAAGGTGAAGTCGCTCAGTCGTGTCCGACTCTTAGCGACCCCATGGACTTCAGCCTACCAGGCTCCTCCGTCCGTGGGATTTTCCAGGCAAGAGTACTGGAGTGGGGTGCCATTGCCGTCTCCGCACCCTCTGCCTACTACATACCAAAACTCCAGACTCCCAAAAGGAAAGCAGGTGTGCAGCATAAACCATGCTGATTGTACAGTTCGCATGCAGTGAGTGACTCTTCTCAATTCTGGAGATGGTGGGATGCCTCCGCACATCCAAATTCTCAGTGGGCCTTTCCAAGGATAACAGTCTCAGGCCCGCCACATTTACTCTTCTGCACAGAAATGAGACCCTCCCAACATCACCCCAGGGAGCAGCTCTTGTGAAGATACCATTAAATGGGTGGTGTGTCCACATTTACTCTTTTCTGCACAGAAATGAAACCCTCCCAACATCACCCCAGAGAGCAGCTCTTGTGAAGATACCATTAAATGGGTGGTGTGTCCGTAATCCTGGCAGGATGCTCCCAGTCTTACTGCTCCCAAGGGCTCACTGAAGTGTGGCACTGAGGCCCTGCAACTCGTGACTGCCCTGGGAACTCAGGCTCCGTCCTGTCTCGCCCACACCCCAGTTTCTTCTTCTTTAAAATGGGCACAGGAGTCCCTTCTCCCCCCGCTGCCCTCCGCATGGGCTCCTGTGAGGACAATCACAAAATTCCAGCTTGCACAGAAGGACCTGCAGATTCCACAGGGTGTGCTACCCCAAGGGTAGTCTGTGATGATGCTGAGACTCTCTACTGGCCTTTGGGGAGTGGGCTATCGGTGGGCCCTTCCCTGGAGGCTCCCAAGGCGGTGGTCCGCAGCCCTCTCTTTAGAGAGCCCAGCCCACTGCCGCCTGAGCTGCCACCCTTCTGGAAGAGCCAGGGCTCTCCTCTCCACTGGCCTTTGGCAAGAGTCACGTGGCTTTCAGGAGCGAGGATGGTGCCTGGTCAGCCCCGCCTGGGAATCTGCTGGTTTTGTCTCCCTAGCTCTTCCTTGCTAAACACTTGCTTCCTTCTGCTCATGTCAGCTACTGCCCTGGAAATGCTGGGACGGTACAAACTCACCCATCAGGGAACAGACTAGTCACCCAGGTGTACACCCTCGGAGGCAGCACAGAGGGTGGGCAAACAGTACTGTGCGTGTGTGCTCGGTCGCTTGAGTCGTGTCTGAGTCTTTGTGACCCTGTGAACTGCAGCCCACCAGGCTCCTCTGTCCATGGGATTCTCCAGGCAAGAATACTGGAGTAGGTTGCCATGCCCTCCTCCGGGGATCTTCCCGAACTGGGACCCGAACTTGGATCTGCCTGCGTTTCCTGCATTGTAGGTGGATTCTTTACCCACCGAGCCACCTGAGAAGCTCAAACACTACCAAGGGAAACCCAAATGCCCCGGGGGTCTGGCCGCCAACCACCGGGCAAGTTGCTAACAATTTTCTCCTTATCTGCAAATGACAATAATGACCATAGCCCCACATCCTCCGGGGTGAAGGGGAAGAATGGATGTGACTGTGTTATTAACCTTGTGGATCTATAGAAATGAAAAGGATCGATATTATTACTATAGTGTGTGGGGAGCTGTCCCCCCACCCCATGGACTGAGTATGTCCTTGATGGCTGGAATAAAAGATCTTTCCTAATGCCTCCAAGATTTGTCTAAAGTTAATGGTGCTTGGGAAAGAAAGAATATCAAAAGTCATCTCCCAGGAACCCATCTGCTCATATGGAAAAGCACACAACCAAAGGGTTTAATAATCAGTGCACTGAACAGCCCTGATAATTTATGCTAATAGTCGCATTACATGTGGAACCAGAAACAGCTTAATCCGACTCCCTGCAGTGTGCGCCTCAAGCCCCCTCCCTCGGTATGAAAGGCTTTTGAGCATGAGGCCCCCTTCTTTGTCCCTCTCACAAAGTGGCATTCGCTGCATCTCCTGGTTACCTGGTAACACAGGCCTTGCACAGACTGAGATTTCTAAGTGGAGATGGAATTTCAACCAAGGTGAATTTTCTAAGATTTAGGATCTCAATAGCTCACTGATGCTTCAGGGGCTTGGTTGGCATGGTACCCCATTCCTATCTAATGCAGCACTCAAAACACAACCTCAACCTGCTGTCTGCAGGACCCCAACCTCCTCCCAGTGCTAGCAAACGATCAGGGTACATGGAACAAAGCAGCTTTTTAAAGTAATGATAACAAAACACTAACATCACCACCACCTTACTGTTGAGAAACGGAACCAATACCTCAGTACAGAATGAAGGTTCACCCCAGAGAACGGCACGCCAGTTCCGCAACGAGCCTGCCCCAGATGACTCTGGGTCTCATCTCCTCCGCCAACCAGCCCACTGGGTATTGCCTATGGGTCCACTGTTCACACTCGCCCCAGGAGCTCCTACCTCCTTGCCTTGGTTTATGCGGTGCCTCTCTGCCCCCGCTTCTCAGCCCAGGAATTTTCTACCCATCTTTCAAGCTCCACTCAGCTGCTTCCCCTTGTGTGAAGCTATCCCTGTTCCTCTGAGGAGCCATCACCAGGTGCTGAAACGAGGTACCAGCAGCGAGCCTTGGAGGGGAAAAGGAAGGTGGATTCAGACTGAGAAACTAAAGATTCAAAGGTAGCCAGTTTGCAGCACCTTCCTCATCAAGTTGCCAGCAGGTTATAGATACATGACTCCATCTGAAAAGAGTCAGGAACTGGAGCCCCACCTCGGCTGGCAACCAGTCATGTGACTCCAGGAAACTCTCTTCTACCAGCCTTAGTTTGTCCTTCTATGAAGTGGGAGTGACACCTGGCCAGGGTAGTTGTAAAAAATCAAGAAAGAAGATGGAATGCAAAAGTGATTTCCAATAGCCAAAAATTATTTTTATGTTGGAACCCAGTGAGTCTTCAATGCATGTGTGTTGATCACACGATTACTCTCATAATTCGAATTTTGGGGCATTTCAGAGCATAGGAGGAAAGGTCAGAATTTAAGCCTGAAATCACACCAGAGGTATTTGGGTACGAACACTTCCCACACTGCGAAACCTAATATTTCTGGAGGCTTCATTCCCTTAAAGTCAGGTGCTGGTTTACTGAAGGCACAGGAGAAGACAGGGGAGGGGTGACTTTATTGCCAATATTGAAGCAGAACAGCTGCTGCTCTGACTCGATCTGTTTCCCGTCAAGCAGCGAGGTCCCCAGGGACATCGTTAAAAAGTGCTCCTGCCATGTTGTCTGAATAAAGGCTGGCTCGAGGGCAGCACAGAATGAGGTGCCATTTTCCCTAGCTGAGAAGATCCCTGGTCCACACCTTCCTGCTTCACCAGGGCCCAAGAGCAGGGGCCGCACAAACACTTCAGGACAGAACGCAATGGGATGATAGTGTTGGGGTCTGGGTAGTGGCCAACGACACAGTCGCTGGTAGGGAAGGAAAGCTAAATTGTGGGGAGGCCTGACGCCTGTCACTCCTGGGATCGTTAAAAGCAGCTTCTGAATTACTTGTGTTTGGCTCCATAAACATCTTTACTCCCGGGGCCTGTGCCTGTGGTGGGCTCAGAGCCCACAGATCAGAGTGAAGGGGCTGTCACATTTACTTGTCATTTGGTAATTTTCAATGAATTAGGGGTACGGGACCTCCATCTGCCCACACTGTGGTAACCATGGCAACCGCCACCTGCCCGACTTAATACTATCAAGTCCTGTCCTGAAACAGGGCTGAACAGGGTGCTGGGGACCTGGAAGCCAGTCAGGTTTTACTGGTCACCCTGGTCACCCTGGATGAGTGCCCTGCCCCAAGGGTCTCGGTCTCCTCCGTATAACAGTAGATTGGGTCTAAATGCCTTCAAGGCAGCTCTCTCTTAGAAACAGAGTGCCAGTCCAGGGAGGAATCATTTGAGAGCATCAGCACCGGTTAGTCTGGAGACCTGGTCAGCATTTCTCATGTCTCCTGCATGTGGAGTGAAAGTGTTATCTGTCTGGAAACAAAGAGACTTGCCTCAGCAGAATTAACTGCTGAGGAAAGTAGATTGTAAAAACAGATGATAGAAAGAAGAAGGAAGGAGACAGGGCTGTTTAAATGCCACAGGGCATAAACAAAGGTTCGAAGTGGAGGGAGCTCAACAGAAACTCCACAGGGGCTGACACAGCCCCTGGAAGGTCCCAGCCCAAAGCCGCAGCCAGGGAAGCAACAGCCAGCTCTCTCCTCCACCGGGAGCCCCAGTGAGGAACAGCCAGCAGTGACTTGCCTGTGCTCTCCGGGCTGCCTCAGACTCCACAGTGGGCAGCACATTATTTCCAAGTTTCCAGAGACAGGGGCCTTCTTGCCTCATCTCCAACAAGCCACTGGGTCTCCTGGACTTGAGGGCATCTAACTGGGATTCTTGGTGAAAGATAATACTTACTAGAAATTCCAAAGGCCGTCCCCCACCCCCAAGGCTTCCTTGTTGCAGCTGAAGTCATGACACTGAATGAAGCATTTAGGTCTGCTCTTGGGTCTCCAGTCCCAGGCCAGAACCCCAAAGGTGGGCCTCCTTGCGACTCCCGTGGCACAAGCTCACCTATACTCTCCACTTCCCCCTCCAGGCCGCCTAGACAAGGGGCATTTCTCCAAAATCTAATGGCCCAGCAGGGTGCTTGACTGGGCATCCCTATACTAATATTTTGGTTTATTTCTGTTTGGTTTTGAAACATTACATGTAGAAAGTGAGCAAATACGAACCCATAAATGGCTTTATTGTGATGTTAATGAAGCTTGTGTTTTTAGGTCCCAAGCAATTAATCATTTTCTATTACTTTACTTGAAGTGAAAGTGAAAGTCTCTCAGTAGTGTCTGACTCTGCAGCCCCAGGGACTATACAGTACATGGGATTCTCCAGGCAAGAATACTGGAGTGGGTAGCCGTTGCCTTCTCCAGGGGATCTTCCCACCCCAGGGATCGAACCCAGGTCTTCCATTTTGCAGGCAGATTCTTTACCCTCTAAGCCACCAGGGAAGCCCTTACTTAAAGTGGAACAACTTACTTAAAGTGGGACCCTCCAAATTCTATAAACTTCAGTCTTATAAAACCTGGGGTCTGCTTCTGATGGCACCACAATCTCTTCAGAGCTTAGGTCTCCCAAGGTTTTACCTGTCCTGGGCGAGATCTTCCTCAAGATTCCCAGCAGGGCAGGACACCACACTCACTGAACCCCGGTGCCGTAATCCCCCGGACTCCAAGAGTCCCAATCTGCAGCTCCTCCTCCCCCTCCCCCTCCCCCTCCCCCTCCAGCATCTCCATCTGCTCTCCCTCTTCATTCACACAACCCACCCCCGTCAGGTCCAAGGTGGGACCCCAGGGAGCTGGACCCAGCGGGGACACCCTGCTTCCCACACTCTCAGTCTTTCGGAGGCAAATATGCCAGACCTGCAAACAATTCTATCAGTAAGTACTTAAGTACCAAAAGGGACAGCAGGCTCACCAAAATGACGACCAGCTCTGTGACTGGTGACTCCAAGGGCTTGGTAAGAGAGGGTTCAGGATGTGGATTCCTGAGCCCCCCCACCCCCCACCCCCGCAGACACACCCCTCACCCCCGTCTCCGTGAGTAACTGGCCAGGTGAGAAAACTGACCCCATAGGGAAAACTGAGGCCTGGGCAGAGCTGTCCATCGCTGTGCAACAAAAGATCCTTCACCCCACTCCCCAGAGGGTCAGGGTCCCTCTTTTTCACCCGCCCCAGCACCGCGGGCAGAAGCTAGACTCACCAAATTCGCAGGGGCCGTCGCGCGCCTTGTGCAGGTGGCCAGGGAACGCGCGGGGCGCCTGGCGGGCGCGCAGGCGCAGCGCACAAACGCTGGGGTACGACCGGCCGTCGGAACCGCAGACCGAGCCGCGCTGCGCGCACACGCAGAGCCCGGTGCCCTCGGGCGCGGCCCCCGCGGCGCGGCTTGCACACACGAGCCCTGGGCCGCAACGCGCGCCGGCCGGGCCCCCGCAGCTCGCGCCTTCGGCGCCCAGGCAGAGCGCGCAGCAGCCGCACTCGTCGCGCGCCACGATGCCAGGCACCGGGCAGCGCACGGGCTCGGGACAGCGCTCTGGTCGGCACGGACCGCACTCCGGGTTTCGTCCGCCTGCGCTGCGGAGCCCGAGGCCCAGGGCTGGCAGCGGCTGCAGCACAAGCAGCAGCAGGAAGAGCCCGGGTGAGCGTGGCATGGTCCGCTCCCGGACGGCACTGGTGCCTCTGCTTCGTGCTTCTCTCTGCGCGCGCTGCGCCGCCACCCCGCCCGCCCGGCGACCGCTGATTGGCCGGGCCTGCACCGCCGGGCGCCAGCAGTCGGCTGCCCGGCTGAGACTAGCGCAGCGGGGTGGGCTGATGGCCTGGCCTGGGCTCTGAGATGGAGGAGTGTTCTGAGATCCGCTCTTCGACAACCAGTGGGCTCTTGGAGATCCCGTAGGGGCGGGAACTTGCCCAAGGTCGCTCTAGTAGAGCAAGGATTGAATATACAATCTCCGGATCCAAGGCTGGCTCTGAGTACTGTGCCCCTTAATCCAGAAGGATGCTCTCTTTTATTTTACTTTGCATCTAGTAGTTTCCCAAATTTTATTTTTAAAAAAGGAATACATGGCTTAAAATGTCAAAGTCAACAAATGAATGTAACTATGAAAAGAGGACCTCCCTTCCACCTGATATCCCAATGCCCCAACCTAGTGTCAAGAGGGCACACCTGTTATCAGGTTCTTGGGTATCTTTCTAGGAATTTTTATCTTTATAAAAGTACGTATGATTGCATAGCCCCTCCCTTTAAATACACACACAGACACACACGAATGCCCTACACATTACTTTGTGCTTGGGTTTTCTACCCACAGTATTTCCCATATTTCCCCCGCCTCTTACCTTCTCTGAAATCAACCTCTTGTACAATCAATGGAGTGGAGTTTTATTGGCTCATTTCCCCCTTGATGCTGCATAAGGGCTTCCCAGGTGGCGCAGTGGTAAAGAATCCACCTGCTAATGCAGGAGATGCAAGAGACAGAGGTTCAGTCCCTGGGTGCAGCAGATCCCCTGGAGGAGGAAAGGACAACCCCTTCCAGTATTCTTGCCTGGAAAATTCTGTGGACAGAGGAGCCTGGTGGGCTACAGTCGATGGGGTCCCAAAGATTGAGCAGGCAGGCTGCATAAAGTCATGGTGCATCTCACAGTCAACAGTGACTTTGATGGTGATCAGATGGTGATACATTTTGGATTGTCCTTGGACTTTTCAACTTTGCAGAGTGTTTAAATGCAGAAAACTGTAGTTATTTAACCAGTTGTTTTCAGTACTTTTGTTACTACAAATAATGCTTTGATGTCCTGGAGCACGTGTCAACGTATCTGTGGCTTAGTGGGTATGTGTGTTGGAAAGATGCAGTGGAACAGGTTCTTTCAGTCAGCTATACTGTTATTCCTGTGGCCCTGCGCTTCCTTAGAGTCAGACTCTGCACCATGTCCATGGCCCAGTCCTGGCAGGGGTGCCAAACAAGAGACCCAAGAGAGTCTTGATTGCTAGAGTTTGTTGTATGTAGCCACATGAAGATGCTGGATGGAAGGAAGGACTTCCTGACCAGGCTTTACTAGTGGCTTTTCATGCCTTCACCCCCTAACCCTCATTGTCTCTAGGAATCCTACTAAAAGGTGACTCACTCTATTACAGTAGGAAAAACTGTGGATCTTGTGTTCAAAAGCCAATCTGAATCACTGTAAGCCATGGTCTGTTATCCAGATTCAGATTTCATCTAGCTGTGGAGCTGCTGGTTGGAAGAGGAGGCCATGCCCTCTTGAAGGATTGTGAGGAAATTCTATAAATCTTCCTCTAAGCCCTTCCAGAGGAACCTGTGATCACTTACTAGAGTGGCCCACTGTTGCCCAGTCAAAGTGGGGGCTTATGGCCATCAGGGCCCATGTTCCAATCACAGTGAACCCACCTGTGGTTACTTCTCCAGGTCCCAAACCACTAGGCACACTTGGCAACTGGCAGAAGAACCCCAACATCAGTTCTGTGAATGCAGAATAAGTGCTGCTGTTAGAGGTTGGAAGCCCCTGGAACTTTCCTTTTCTGCCAGGAGAGTAAACTGGCTCCCTCAGTTTCCTTATAAATAATTGAAAGAGAAGTCACCTTGCCAAAGGGAGACTAAAAAAAATTCATTTTTAGAAGATGACATAGTCTCACATGAGGCAAGTATTGGCTTCTTTTAACAAGCCTTTGGCCCTGCTCCTTTCAAAGTAATAATGTGCCTTTATTGTGCTAAGGAGCACTTGGTCCCTTCCTGAACGAGGGTCAGCAGAAAAATAAGATTTTTCTCTTAAATGAATCCCCCTTTGGGAAGAAGGAGTTTCTCTATTCATCTCGCTACAGCACATCCCTAATTCATAGATTCATTGCTTCATTGTTCATTCAGCAAGCTCTCAGAGGACCTAGCCCTGCCCGCCAGGCCCATGCAGGACACGGAGGGGCTGGGGGATAGATGAGCAAGCTGGTGCTTAAGAAGGCAGGCAGAGAGGAAGCAATTTCAGTGTGATAAATGCCATTACAGAAACAAACTTGAGGGAAAAGGAATCAAGGAGGCTTTCTGGAAAAGGTGCTTTGTGAACTGGGTCTTTTAAAAATATATATACAATTTTTAAAGGTCATACTCCATTTACAATTATTACAAAATGTTGGCCATATTCCCTATGCTGTACAATATATCTCTGCAGCTTATTTTATACCTAATGGTTTGTGTCTCTGTCCCCCATCTGTTTTGCCCCTGCTCCCTTCCTTCTCCCACTGTAACCACTAGTTTGTTTCCTATGTCTGTCTGCTTCTTTTTTGTTATATCCACTAATTTGTTGTCTTTTTCAGATTCCACATATAAGTGATATCATATGGTATTTGTCTTTCTATGCCTGACTTATTTCACTTAGCATAATGCTCTCCAAGTTCATCCATGTTGTTGCAAATGGCAAAATTTTGTCCTTTTTATGGCTGCATAATATTCTATCACACACACACACATACGTGTATGTATATGTGTGCATGTGTGCCAAGTCATTTCAGTCATGTCCAACTATTTGGAACCCAATGGACTGTAGCCCATCAGACTCCTCCGTCCATAGGATTCTCCAGGCAAGAATACTAGAGTGGATTGCCATGCCCTCCTCCAGGGAATCTTCCCAACCCAGGGATGGAACCTGAATCTTTAAGTCTCCTGCATTGGCAGGTGGGTTCTTTACTGCTAGTGCCACCTGGGAAGCCTATATATATATATATATATATATACTTCTATATATTACGTACACACACATCTTTATACTGCTTCTTCCGTATCCATTTATCTGTTGATGGACACGAGTTGCTTCCTCGTCTTGGCAATTGTAAACAGTGCTGCTCTGAACTTTGGGGTGGCTTTTTGAATTAGTGTTTTTGGGGTTTTGATATATTCCCAGGAGTGGAATTGCTAGGTCATATTGTAGTTCTGTTTTTCGTTTTTTGAGGAAGCTCCATATTGTTTTCCACAGTGGCCGCACCAAGTTACACGCTCACCAACAGTGCATAAGGGTTTCCTTTTGTCCAATCCTCACCAACAGCCATCTGGGTCTGGAAGAACCAGTAGGTGCTGCCTGGGAGGACAGCGAAGAGAAGGCACAGTGTATCTGAGGCATGAAGATCAGAGAGAACAAGGCAGAGTCAGGAGCAGAAGAGAGCTCACGCAGTTTGCAGAGCTGAGTGGGGTGGAGGAGGGGTGCAGTTGCTGACGGAGGAGGCTGGAGAGGGCGGTGAGGGCCGGATCACCAGCCTTGCCCAGCCAGCTGAGAAGCCTGGAAACGTGAAATCCAGGCTTGGCCCCTGTACCTCAAGCCTGCATGGCTGACTGAGATGGATACTTTAAAGGTGGAGGGGAGAGCACAGCATATACCTACTGAGGAGCCAGAGGATAAGTCTTGTAGGAGAGTCCTCTTCCCTGCTCTCTGTTTTTCCTTCAACATGCAAGGTTTGTATAGCAGCCACCTGTGCAAACTGCCACCTTGTGTTCAATTCAGGGATTACAGACCTAGAAATGTTCCTCATTCTTTAGTTCGGCAATGGCACCCCACTCCAGTACTCTTGCCTGGAAAATCCATGGACGGAGGAGCCTGGTAGGCTGCAGTCCATGGGGTCGCTAAGAGTCGGACACGACTGAGTGGCTTCACTTTCACTTTTTACTTTCAGGCATTGGAGAAGGAAATGGCAACCAACTCCAGTGTTCTTGCCTGGAGAATCCCAGGGATGGGGAAGCCTGGTGGGCTGCCGTCTATGGTGTCTCACAGAGTCGGATATGACTGAAGCAACTTAGCGTAACTTAGCAATAATTCAAATGAGTCAGAATGCTGGGATAAGGCACCTTTGGTTTGGAGGGGAGAATAGAAATAAATACAGATGATCACCAAGTGCTCCAGTATGCGAGTATGCCTGAAGCAGTAGGGTCAGTGAGTTGATCAGAGAAAGTGTCACAGAGGTGACACCTGAGCTAGGTCAGGTAGGAAACAAGAGACCACCTCTAATATCCTCACTTTACAGAGAGGGTGACTGCAACCCAGAGTAGGAAAGGACTTGCTCAAAGTCACAGAATCTTTCAGGTGGGTGTTTCAGGCCAGGTCCCCCTTGGCTGGGCATGATTGGCCTACGATTAAAATGAGCCCCCCACTCTGGGGTCTAATCTGCTGCTCCTCCCTGTGCCTGGGCAGTCCCATCCCAGCAGTTTGTCCAGCCTGCCTCCTGCTGCAGCAATCGCTTCCCTCTTTGTCTGCACTCCACCTGTGATCAACAGCAAAGCACTGAAACCCTCCCCAGGGTTTACCCTCCCCTGTCCTTAGGCCAGGATCTTGGCCAACCTGGGAAGAGGGCAGAGTGCATCTCTAGGGCATCTACCATCAGGGACCACCATACTTCCTAGTACACAGGCTACTTTGTACATTCTGTAACCTGGATAGATGGGTAAGGAGAGGGGTCGGGTGGCACTGGAGAGATCAGTCCTGTCTTGTGGACTTTTCCAGAGTTGAGTCTAGTCTGAGAATATAAATTAGAGCCAGGTCACCTGACCTGCCTCTTGAGAAATTTGTATGCAGGTCAGGAAGCAACAGTTAGAACTAGACATGGAACAACAGACTGGTTCCAAATAGGAAAAGGAGTATGTCAAGGCTGTATACTGTCACCCTGCTTATTTAACTTATATGCAGAGTATATCATGAGAAATGCTGGGCTGGAAGAAACACAAACTGGAATCAAGATTGCCGGGAGAAATATCAATAACCTCAGATATGCAGATGACACCACCCTTATGGCAGAAAGTGAAGAGGAACTAAAGAGCCTCTTGATGAAGGTGAAAGAGGAGAGTGAGAAAGTTGGCTTAAAACTCAACATTCAGAAAACGAAGATCATGGCATCTGGTCCATCACTTCATGGGAAATAGATGGGGAAACAGTGGAAACAGTATCAGACTTTATTTTTTGGGGCTCCAAAATCACTGCAGATGGTGACTGCAGACATGAAATTAAAAGACGCTTACTCCTTGGAAGGAAAGTTATGACCAACCTAGATAGCATATTCAAAAGCAGAGACATTACTTTGCCAACAAAGGTCTGTCTAGTCAAGGCTATGGTTTTTCCAGTGGTCATGTATGGATGTGAGAGTTGGACTGTGAAGAAGGCTGAGCGCCGAAGAATTGAGGCTTTTGAACTGTGGTGTTGGAGAAGACTCTTGAGAGTCCCTTGGACTGCAAGGAGATCCAACCAGTCCATTCTGAAGGAGATCAGCCCTGGGATTTCTTTGGAAGGAATGATGCTAAAGCTGAAACTCCAGTACTTTGTGAAGTCAACTGTGAAGTCATGTGAAGAGTTGACTCATTGGAAAAGACTGATGCTGGGAGGGATTGGGGGCAGGAGGAGAAGGGGACGACAGAGGATGAGATGGCTGGATGGCATCACTGACTTGATGGACGTGAGTCTGAGTGAACTCCGGGAGTTGGTGATGGACAGGGAGGCCTGGCGTGCTGTGATTCATGGGGTTGCAAAGAGTCGGACACGAGTGAGTGACTGAACTGAACTGAACTGAAGGAGTTTGTCTTTCTTCTGCCAGCAGGGGGAGCCAGAGAAGGGATAGGACCAGAGTATAAAATAGTTTCATTCTCCAAAGTTTTAAGAAATGTTGTCCCTAGTCAAGGGTCATACCCGTTCCAGAAAGCCATCAATATTGCTTGAGGAAGAAATTGCACTAGGTCTTCCAGATATCTTTATATTCTTTGTTTTTTAATTAAATAATTAAGTCATATGTTTATAAATAAATGCTGTCCTGTAATAACCTTCCAACACTCTGGAAACAAGCATGGCTTTTGTGGTGCCCTGCTGAGTTTCCTTCGGTTGTGTCTCCAGAACTCTGGACCCTCCCAAACACAGGCCTCAAGCAAAGTGTGTCTTCCTCTCCTGGGTTCTGGTGTAGTTGGTCATTTCTTTTCTCACACTCTGCCAACTGCAGCGCTGTTAAACATAGCTCCTGGAAAGAGGTCTGTAGTGGGGGGGCTCTGTTCTATTCAATGTTTTTTGTCAATAACCTGGATGAACTCATCAAAAGTATTCAAATGCTCCACAGTTTCAAAAAGAAATTTGTGTACATTGGATAGAGTGAGCAATGTTCAGGGACTTCCCTGGTGGTCCAGTGGCTAAGACCCCATGCTCCCAGTGCAGGGACCTGGATTCTATCCCTACTCAGGGAACCAGATCCCACATGCCGCAACTGAAAGATGCCACGTGCCTCAACTGAACATCAAAGGTCCCATGTGTCACAACTGAGACCAGTGCAGCCAAATAAATAATTTTTTTTTTTTTAAAGAAGCAATCTTCCAAAGTCTTGCAGAGGTTAGAATGGTAGAAGTAAATCAAATGTTGAAATGTTCCACAGATATATGTTGAGTTCTCCATTTAGATTCAATACTAAAATGAGAAAGTATGGAGGTGGGGGAAGTGAAACATATATCACACAGGGTTATCTCCAGGTTCAAAGGGGCCATGTCTAGAGCATGGTGGTTGCTTAGAAATGGGTCCTTATTACTGAGGATGAAATTATGCTGAAGCCTTCCTCCCACTTTATTGTGGTTGCATTCCCAAATCCCCAGGACAGTTGGTGGCAATTCAGTAGTGACTCTTCCTTGATGCTGTGGAGAGAGCAGTTATAGAATTGTGAGGGATACCACCATGCGAATCCAAGAATGTAAATATCCATCTGAAGCCTGGGCAATGGAGCCAGGAAGCACCTAGCAGGTGGCACTCCCAGAAGAGACAGCATCTGCATGTGCCTGATAAAGAGCTTTGCAATTCCTTTCTCTGAACAGTATGGCATGGATGCACTGCTTCTTCTGGGAAAGAGAGGGCCTGGTTTCAGAGGAAACACATTTACAAGGTTTCTTTGTTTCCAGGTGTCCAGTAAGAGAGTTACATTTTACTGATCCTTGTGTTTCTGTCTTTTTATTTTTCTTTTATCATTTAAAATTTTGAGAACAAACATTTATTTATTTATTGGATTTTCTAACGGAGGATATTCCATTTTTTTTTAAATTGGAGTGTAATTGCTTTACAGGGCTTCCCAGGTGGCGCCAATGATAAAGAACCCAGCTGCCAATGAAGGAGACTTAAGAGACAAGAGGTTTGATCCCTGGATCGGAAAGATCCATTATTTTTGGAAAATATATCCTCATATAAATTTGATAAAGGGAAATATGTTAGCATGTGGCGCTAGTGGTAAAGAACCCGCCTGCCAATGCAGGAGACATAAGAGACACTGGTTTGATCCCTCGGTCAGGAAGATCCCCTAGAGGAGGGCATGGCAACCCACTCCAGTATTCTTGCCTGGAGAATCCCATGGACAGAGGAGCCTGGTGGGCTACAGTTCATAGGATCACACAGAGTTGGACACAACTAAAAGCGACTTGACATGCACACAATTGCTTTATGATGTTGTGTTAGTTTCTGCTATAAAACAAAGTATATCAGCTATATGTCCCTCCTGGACCTCCCTCCCATCCCCCCACCTCACCCCTCTGCTGCTGCTGCTGCTAAGTCACGACAGTTGTGTCCAACTCTGTGTGACCCCATAGATGGCAGCCCACCAGGCTCCCGTCCCTGGGATTCTCCAGGCAAGAACACTGGAGTGCGTTGCCATTGCCTTCTCCAGCACATGAAAGTGAAAAGTGAAAGTGAAGTCCCTCAGTCGTGTCCAACTCTTAGCGACCCCATGGACTGTAGCCTACCAGGCTTCTCTGTCCATGGGATTTCCCAGGCAAGAGTACTGGAGTGGGGTGCCATTGCCTTCTCCACCGCTGTAGGTCATCACAAAACACTGAGCTGAGCTCCCTGTGCTATACAGCAGCTTCCCACTAGTTATCTATTTTATATACAGTAATGTACATATGTCAATGCTACTCTCCCAGTTTGTCCCACCCACCCCACCCCCTTTCTCCCCTGTGTCCACATGTCTCTCTTTATGTCTGGGTCTCTATTCCCGTCCTGCAAATAGGTCCATCTGTACCATTTTTCACATAAGAGTATTAACATATGATACTTGTTTTTGTCTTCCTGACTTATTTCACTCTGTATGACAGATTCTAGTTCCATCCATATCACTACAAATGACCCAATTTCAGGAAACAAGCATTTATGAGGCCTCCCCTATATCCCAGATGTCATGTTAAATTGGATCAAGTCATAGCTTCCAAGCCACTGTGATCTAACTGAGGATCTGAGATCTTGGACATGACCATATGCTCCACATCCCAGTCTGGGCACAGCCTCTAATCACTCATGTTCATTGAGGGCTTGTTGCATGTCAGGCACCCTCCTGAGCATTTTGTTAGTTCACTTCAACCTCATCTGTCATAGAGTAGGGACAGCTTGTCTCAGATAACACTGGGGATCAGAGGGGATTACAATGTAACGTGGCCAAAATTACAGCTGATAAATTGTTGAGTTGTCCTCAAAGTCCACACTCTGAACCACTGCCTCAGGTTGCTTCTCCATAAATATGTGCTAAATGGACAAATAAAGAAGACATAAATACATGCCATAAAAGAGACGTCGACCAAGCCAAGAGAAACAAGATTATGCCACAGTCATCAGAATATTATGCCAGATATTATGTTTGAGGTTTCATCACTCAGTCATGTCCAACTCTTGAGTGACCCCATTTACTGTAGCCCACCAGGCTCCTCTGTCCATGGAATTCTCCGAGCAAGAATACTGGAGTGGATTGCCATTTCCTTCTCCAGAAGATCTTCCTGACCCAGGGATCGAGCTTACATCTCCTGCATTGAAGGCAGATTCTTTACCACTGAGCCACTTGGGAAGCTCATGCTTAAGGTAGGACTTGATAAACAAGCAATGGTGATAAGCAGAGGTCAGAGGTGTCATTCTAGGCTTGAGTAGAGGGAGCAAGTGGGTAAACACAGGTGGTCTGAATTGTCAGTTAGGGTGCCTATTCAGTGCTTCCAGGACCCCCTTCTGCTCCATCAGAACTGATTAGACCAGGGCTGTTTCTGGACTGAATTGTCCCCCTGCCCCAAGTTCATATGTTGAAGCCCTAGCATCCAGCTTTGTAGAATGTGACTTTATTGGGAGATGGGACATGTAAGAGGTGGGTCTGATGCAATCTGACTGGTGTCTCCTTTAGAAAAGGAGCTAAAGACATAGAGACGCTAGGATGCAGGCGCACAGAGGAAAGGACACGTGAGGACAGAGGGAGAGGGCAGCTCTCTGCAAGCCAAGGAGAGACCTCAGGAGAAAGCACAGCTGCTGAAACTTTGATCTTGGATTTCCGCCTTCTGCAACTGTGAGAAAATAAGAGTTCTGGTTTTTGGATTTTGTTTTGGGGGGCCCTAGGAAACTGATGATACCGCCTTTATGGCAGAAAGTGAAGAGGAACTAAAAAGCCTCTTGATGAAAGTGAAAGAGGAGAGTGAAAAAGTTGGCTTAAAGCTCAACATTCAGAAAATGAAGATCATGGCATCTGGTCCCATCACTTCATGGGAAATAGATGGGGAAACAGTGGAAACAGTGTCAGACTTTATTTTTTGGGGCTCCAAAATCACTGCAGATGATGACTGCAGCCATGAAATTAAAAGACACTTACTCCTTGGAAGGAAAGTTATGACCAACCTAGATAGCATATTCAAAAGCAGAGACATTACTTTGCCAACAAAGGTCTGTCTAGTCAAGGCTATGGTTTTTCCAGTGGTCATGTATGGATGTGAGAGTTGGACTGTGAAGAAGGCTGAGCGCCAAAGAATTGAGGCTTTTGAACTGTGGTGTTGGAGAAGACTCTTGAGAGTCCCTTGGACTGCAAGGAGATCCAACCAGTCCATTCTGAAGGAGATCAGCCCTGGGATTTCTTTGGAAGGAATGATGCTAAAGCTGAAACTCCAGTACTTTGGCCACCTCATGCGAAGAGTTGACTCATTGGAAAAGACTCTGATGCTGGGAGGGATTGGGGGCAGGAGGAGAAGGGGACGACAGAGGATGAGATGGCTGGATGGCATCACTGACTTGATGGACATGAGTCTGAGTGAACTCCGGGAGTTGGTGATGGACAGGGAGGCCTGGCGTGCTGTGATTCATGGGGTCACAAAGAGTCGGACACGACTGAGTGACTGAACTGAACTGAACTGAGGAAACTGATACAAGGGGTGTAGGATTGAGCCGAAGACAGGAAGGCATAGACTGGCTGTGACGCACTGAGCGGAAGATAAACAGAAGAGCTTTTCTCTTAGCAGGTCTGGGGAAGGAGCCAGGGATAGAGGTTGAAAGGATACCAGGAACTAGAATCAGGATGGTGGTGAGTTGAAGCCCCAAGAGAGCCCCAAGAAACCCTAAGAAGCAAAAGGGACTAAGCCGGAGAGAAGAAAGATTAAAGAAAAGGCCAGAAAGGAGAGAGACACGATCAAGAGAGACCACTTGGCAGGAAGGGAAGGAACCTTGCCCAAGAGTACTTCAGTTTCCATCATCTTCCCTGGTTGGGCCCTACCTCTTTCAGGGGAGTAACTGGAAACCCCTTTAATTAAAGGCAACTCGAGTGGATCTCCAAGCTGGCAGAAGGGAAAAGAGGAATGAGCCCTCTGACAAAAGTGAAGGGATGGATAAGAGCCAGGAGGCAGAATGAGTGAGGTGAGAGAAGGGGAGGAGCCACAATTTGTGGGTGATGAGAGTGTGAAGGTGCCATTAACTGGCCTGGGAGCCAACGGATGCAGTGAGTGGACAACAAGGACACCTCTGGTCTAGTTCCCATTTGGCTCTGGAAGGTCATCATGGAAACAGGGTGGCCGTTTAAAATCTATAGGCCATGCTGGGAGATCTTAATACTTCTTAGGAGCAAGAGCCATGATCTGCCGTGATCAGAATATGCTCACTCCTTGGCTTCCTGCATCTCTCTGGGTGTCATTTGGTTCTTGGTCCCACTGACCAGTGCTGGGCTCTTGTTTTGTGTCTCAAGGTCAGACTCCTGAAAGTGATGACCTGCTGGACAGAATGCCCATCATAGATGACATAAACCACATAAATGTGGTTTATGACTGGCTGTTGTTGGGTCAGGTGCTCAGCCTTGGTTCAATGAGCAGTGCTCTGGGGCACAGAATCTCACAGCACCAGCATGAATGCTCACACCCTTGGCACAGCTCTGTGGGCACAGCAGACTTACTGAGGCTTGGCCAGTCCTGTTAGCGTACTTCCCTTCCTTAAGCCCATGTCTTCTTATCCTTAAAATCAAGAACTTGGATCACACGATGTTTACAAGTCCTCCACATTCTGTGCTGTGTTAGCTAGGGCAACACTAGCTGCTGTAACAAATAGGCCAGCTCTCAACTGATTTATTATAATAGACCTTTATTTCCTGCTCACGGACAGGTGTAGAGCAATAGTCCCCAGCCTTTTCTGTACCAGGGACTAGTTTCATGGGAGACAATTTTTCCATGGACCGTGGAAGGGGATGGTGTTGGGGTGATTCAAACCCATTACATTTATTGTGTACCTTATTTCTATTATTATTTGGTGATATATAATGAAATAATTATACAACTCATCATAATGCAGAATCCGTGGGAGCCCTGAGCTTGTTTTCCTGCAACTATATGGTTCTATCTGGGGGTGATGGGAGACAGTGACACCCGAAGTGTGATATTTATGTCCAGTCTACTCCATAATCTCATTTTCATTGCTGTCACTGCAGAAAAGCCTGCTTCACAAAGATGAGGTATTGAAAACGGAAGCAGGCTCTCCGGTGCTTTTGCAGCAATCTCAGGACATTCCTCCTCGACTTTAATCCACAATAGATGGAGATTTCAAGTTGTCTCAAACATACTTTTAAGGCCACTGTCATTTGCCGTCTCAAGCCATTGATCCTCTTATAGCATAAACAAGGTCTATTCAGCTGGCTTATTCACAAATGGGTCATGGATCCATTCCTTCCCGGTTTGGGGGCTTTTGTGGTTGGGAAGTAATGTTTAAATTCTTTTGAATGTTGAGATAGGTGATCATGCATCAGCTTGGAGAAAGAAGACCCTGGCTCAGTCTCTTTCAAAATCTCTGCTAATGGTTGAAACATGTCAACAATCCTGATGTTCACTCATCACCCTCATAATTCCAATTTGGCTTTCAATGTAGCTACTTTATCTGCCAGCTGAACACAGTTGTTTTTCTCTCCTGAGATGATGGACTGAGTTCCTCAAACAAGTTGAACATTATCGACTCATTCTGTGTCACTGAAATATGCTGCCAATGGTGACTGTTTTTCTAAAAGAAATCTCTAGAACTGCTCTCATAACTCAAAAACTCTGGCCAGCAACCTACCTTTAGAAAGTCATCTCATCTCTCCACATAAGCCTTCTCTTATGAGATGAGATGCTTTGAGTTCAAATGGATGCTTTGTGTCCATCTCCTCATAGAGCTGCATGAAGAGACCTGAGTTAAGGGCATGTAATCGAAAAAGCAAGAGAGTTCCAGAAAAACATCTATTTCTACTTTATTGACTATGCCAAAGCCTTTGACTGTGTGGATCACAATAAACTGTGGAAAATTCTGAAAGAGATGGGAATACCAGACCACCTGACCTGCCTCTTGAGAAATTTGTATGCAGGTCAGGAAGCAACAGTTTGAACTGGACATGGAACAACAGACTGGTTCCAAATAGGAAAAGGAGTATGTCAAGGCTGTATATTGTCACCCTGCTTATTTAACTTATATGCAGAGTATATCATGAGAAATGCTGGGCTGGAAGAAGCAAAGCTGGAATCAAGATTGCCGGGAGAAATATCAATAACCTCAGATATGCAGATGACACCACCCTTATGGCATAAAGTGAAGAGGAACTAAAGAGCCTCTTGATGAAAGTGAAAGAGGAGAGTGAAAAACCTGGCTTAAAAGTCAACATTCAGAAAACAAAGATCATGGCATCTGGTCCCATCACTTTATGGCAAATAGATGGGGAAACAATGGAAACAGTGTCAGGCTTTATTTTTTGGGGCTCCAAAATCACTGCAGTTGGTGACTGCAGCCATGAAATTAAAAGATGCTTACTCCTTGGAAGTAACCTTGGACCAACCTAGATAGCATATTAAAAAGCAGAGACATTACTTTGTCAACAAAGGTCCATCTAGGCAAGGCTATGGTTTTTCCAGTAGTCATGTATGGATGTGAGAGTTGGACTATAAAGAAAGCTGAGCGCCGAAGAATTGATGTTTTAGAACTGTGGTGTTGGAGAAGACTCTTGAGAGTCCCATGGATTGCAAGGAGAGCCAACCAGTCCATCCTAAAGGAGATCAGTCCTGGGTGTTCATTGGAAGGACTGATGTTGAAGCTGAAACTCCAATACTTTGGCCACCTCATGCGAAGAGTTGACTCATTGGAAAAGACTCTGATGCTGGGATGGATTGGGGGCAGGAGGAGAAGGGGACGACAGAGGATGAGATGGCTGGATGGCATCACTGACTCGATGGACATGAGTCTGAGTGCACTCCGGGAGTTGGTGATGGACAGGGAAGCCTGGCGTGCTGCGATTCATGGGGTCTCAAAAAGTTGGACACGACTGAGCGACTGAACTGACTGAACTGACTGACTTTAATGTAGTTGATAATTTTAATCACATCCTGCAAAGCATTGTTAAATTCAGGTGACTTTTTTCAGCTAGCCAGTATTTCTCTATGGATGACACAGTGCATAGATTCATATTCAGAATTGACCTGAGACGTGAAACCAGAAAGTCATCTGGTCATGGCAGCTACTTCATCTGTGCATATAACAACACAAAATGACCAATACAGTTTTCCTGATATGTAATCATCCAAATAATGCTCAAAATTCTCCAAGCCAGGCTTCAACAGTACATGAACCGTGAACTTCCAGATGTTCAAGCTGGTTTTAGAAAAGACAGAAGAACCAGAGATCAAATTGTCAACCTCCGCTGGATCATCAAAAAAGCAAGAGAGTTCCAGAAAAACATCTACTTATGCTTTATTGACTATGCCAAAGCCTTTGACTGTGTGGATCACCACAAACTGTGAAAAAGATGGGAATACCAGACCACCTGACCTGCCTCTTGAGAAATCTGTATGCAGATCAGGAAGCAACCATTAGAACTGGACATGGAACAACAGACTGTTTCCAAATAGGAAAAGGAGTATGTCAAGGCTGTATATTGTCACCCTGCTTATTTAACTTATATGCAGAGTATATCATGAGAAACGCTGGGCTGGATGATTGCTGGGAGAAATATCAATAACCTCAGATATGTAGATGACACCCCCTTATGGCAGAAAGCGAAGAAGTACTAAAGAGCCTCTTGATGAAAGTGAAAGAGGAGAGTGAAAAGGTTGGCTTAAAGCTCAACATTAAGAAAACTAAGATCATGGCATCTGGTCCCATCACCTCATGGCAAATAGATGGAGAAATAGTGAAAACAGTGACAGACTTTAGTTTTGGGGGCTCCAAAATCACTGCAGATGGTGACTGCCACCATAAAATTAAAAGACACTTGTTCCTTGGAAGAAAAGTTATGACCAACCTAGACAGCATATTAAAAAGCAGAGACATTACTTTGCTGACAAAGGTGCATCTAGTCAAGGCTATGGTTTTTCCAGTAGTCATGTATGGATGTGAGAGTTGGACTATAAGGAAACCTCAGTGCTGAAGAATTGATGCTTTTGAACTGCGGTGTTGGAGAAGACTCTTGAGAGTCCTTTGGACTGCAAGGTGATCCAACCAGTCCATCCTAAAGGAAATCAGTCCTGAATATTCATTGGAAGGACTCATGCTGAAGCTGAAACTCCAATACTTTGGCCACCTGATGTGAAGTACTGACTCATTGGGAAAGACTCTGATCCTGGGAAAGATTGAAGGTGGGAGGAGAAGGGGACGACAGAGGATGAGATGGTTGGATGGCATCACGGACTCAATGGACATGAGTCTGAGTAAACTCCAGCAGTTGGTGATGGACAGGGAGGTCTGGCGTGCTGCAGTCCGTGGGGTTGCAAAGAGTCAGACATGACTGAGTAACTGAACTGAACTGAATCACTCAAAGACTTGAATAGTTCTGCAGCTGTGGTGTTGGTCAGCAACAGAAGTGCACATAATATAGCCTCAAGCACACCCTCAAAACAAGCACTGTTGCCTTGATGTCAACATTGGTAGACTCGTCAGTGTCAGTACTGTATGCCACAGTAACTCATTAATCCTTTCTAACAATTGAGCCTCAACATCCCCTGCTGTTTCATCAATTCATCTAGTTATGGTGCCAGTTGTGAAAGAGGAACATGTGCCACCATTTGAACTGAAGCCTCTCCTAAAAGTTCATGACAAATGTCCTTAGCAGCAGGCATGATGAACTTTTTAGCAAGAGTAAAGTGCTTCTTAGCTTTACCAATGAGGTTAGCCACTAAGAATCATGCTCTCAGTGCAGACACATTGGACGAAGTGATCGCCTTCAATAATTGTTTCTGTTCTTCATGTTCATGGTTTTTTTTTTTCTTTTAAAAGACTCCAAAGTCTTGTCTTTTAATGCAGGGTGCTTGGTCTCCATGTGGAATAGTTTTGAAGGTTTCAGGGCTTTGTTGTGTAGCCAGTCACCACATATTATACAAAGCAGGGTTGGAGAATGTGAATCACCTGTTGCAACAAACCCATAATTTAAGTTGGACTCGGTATTTTCTATTAAATACAGTTTTCTTTTGTTTGCAGTCTTAGAGGCTTCTGCTGTCTCATCATTGGGTTTTTCCCCAAGCTCTCTAGCAACATTTGTTTTTTCCTCATTTTGGCTAGGGTTAGCTTGCAGGCTTCGGAGAAGGCAATGGAAACCCACTCCAGTACTCTTGCCTGGAAAATCCCATGGACGGAGGAGCCTGGTAGGTTGCAGTCCATGGGGTCATGAACAGTCGGACACGACTGAGCGGCTTCACTTTCACTTTTCACTTTCATGCATTGGAGAAGGAAATGGCAACCCACTCCAGTGTTCTTGCCTGGAGAATCCCAGGGATGGGGAGCCTGGTGAGCTCCCGTCTATGGGGTCTCACAGAGTTGGACACGACTGAAGCGACTTAGCAGCAGCAGCTTGCAGGCTTACCAAACCTGTGACTGAGACAAGTGTTCAGTGCAGGAAAGAGGCATGGATGGGAGTGGTAAATAGAATAATGAGTGGGCCATGCACAAACTAAAATAAGTTGGATTATTGCCACTGTCTGATGTTTTGATATGAGTCTGCAAGCAATTGATTTATTATGGTCTCTGTGCAGTCAAGCCTAGTCTAATGATAATCTGTATTTGCAGCCACTCCCTAGTGCTAGCATTACCACCTCAGCTCCACCTCAGATCACTAGGTATTCAGGTCTCACAAGGAGTGCACAACCTAGATCCCTCACATGTCCAGTTCACAGTAGGGTTTGCACTACTATGAGAATCAGATGCCACTGCTCATCTGACAGGAGATGGAGCTCAGGCAGTAATGCCGGTGATGGGGAGTGCCTGTAAATACAGGTGAAGCTTTGCTTGCTTGCCTGGTGCTCACCTCCTGCTGTGTGGCGGGGTCCTAACAGGCCATGGCCCAGTACCGGTCTGTGACTCAGGCGTTGGGGACCCCTGGTATAGAGGACAGTTTCCTCTACATGGTGATTCAGGGACCTAGGCTCCTTCCCTCCCATTCCTTTCAGGCCTTTGAATCCTAAACCAGCAGATGGGGAAGGAGAGGGTAGAAAGACACACTTGCTTCTTAACTGTCTTAGCCCAGAAGTAATGCACATCACTTCTCACATTCCGTTGGTAGCCTTGGTCCCGTGTTTGTTCCTAGATGCTGGGTGGGCTGGGAAATATGCCCCTGGGTTGGGAAGGTCCTTGCCAGCAGCAGCTTCACTTTATGGCAAGGGAGTAGGAATTCCTGGTGGACAGCTAGCCCTGGTTCTGCTACAGGAGTAGGGTTCTGTTTTGAATTTGTCTCTAGCCCCTCCTCCCAGCAAATGGTCTTGTTTCCAGAGAGAATCTTGAAGGCAGTGGTCCTAATTTCCTAGTTTATTGCCTTGAGGCAGAGTAGGCAGAGTCCTACTTTATTGCCTGTAATAATTTTTACAGCTAGCTAAAGAGGCCTCAGCTGCTGAACAAAGCTTCAGTATCTCAAGGATCCAGTGCCCACAGCCAGCAGGTACTAAAAAAGAGTGCAGGAGTCTCAGAAAGAGAAAATAGGAAGGAAGTTCCTGATTTTGAATGAGAAAGCATGGGAAGGGTGGAAGAGCCAAAGAATAGCCAGTAGTGTTCCCAAACAAGGAAGGAGGCCACCACATACTGTCATTTCTCTGGTAAATATTTGACTATATGTTTGTTTTTCTCTGAGGAGTTTTGGATGATGTGACATAAACTGGGCAGAACATCAGAATATCAGAAGCACTCAACAAGAGGCCAGAGAAGCCCAAAGAACAATTCAGAGAAGCAGACTGCTCACCAGGGTGGCAAGCAGTGCTTTTCCACCAAGATGTTTCCTCCAAATGCAAGGTGAGTTATCAGGGCCCAGCTTGAGACAAGTCATGCTGGACAATAGCGTTTTCCTGGCAACTGTCTTCTTTTTTAATTAAAAAAGTAATTTTTTACTTTTGTACAGTTGAAGTACAGTTGATGTACAACATTAATTATAGTTGCACAGTGTAGTGATTTATAATTTTTAAAGGTTATACTCTATTTATAGTTATAGAATACAGACTATATTCCATGTGAAAGTGAAGTCGCTCAGTCGTATCTGACTCTTTGTGACCCCATGGACTGTAGGCTACCAGGCTCCTCCGTCCATGGGCTTTTCCAGGCAAGAGTACTGGAGTGGGGTGCCATCGCCTTCTCCGGGGGATCTTCCTGACCCAGGGCTCCAACCCAGGTCTCCTGCATTGCAGGCAGACGCTTTACTGTCTGAGCTAGTAGGGAAGCCCTATATTCCCTATATTGTACAATATATCCTTGTAGTTTATTTTATGCATAATAGTTTGTACCTCTTAATTTCCTACCCCTGTTTTGCCTCTCTCCCCTTCCTTCTCGCCACTGCGTGCATGCAGGCGTCAAGTCATTTCAGTCGTGTCCGACTCTTTGCAACCCTATGGACCATAGCCAGCTAGGCTCCTCTGTTCGTGGGATTCTCTAGGGAAGAATACCAGAGTGGGCTGCCACGCCCTTCTCCAGGGGATCTCCTCCACCCAGGATCAAAGCCACATCTTTTACGTCTCCTGCATTGGCAGACAGGTTCTTTATGACTGGTGCCACCTGTGAAGCCCTCCCTCTCACCACTGGTAACCACTAATTTGTTCTCTATATCTATGGGTCTGGCTTTTTGTTGCTGTTGTTGTTATATTAACTAGTTTGTTGTATTTTTTAGATTCTACGTATACAGGATATCAACTGATATTTGTCTTTCTCTGTCTGACTTATTTCACTTAGCATAACTTCCAAGTCCATCCATATTGTTGCAAATGGCAAACATTTTGTCCTTTTTGTGGCTGAACAGGATATCTTCTTTATCCATTCATCTGATGATGGACACTTGAGTTGCTTCCATGTCTTGGCTGTTGTGAATAGCACTGCTACAGACGTTGTGGTGCGTGTATCTTTTCAACTTAGTGTGTTTGTTGTTTTCAGATATGTAGCCAAAAGTGAAATTGCTAGGTCATATGGTAGTCTATCTTTAATTTTTTGAGAAACCTGGTGACTGTCTTTGTTATTGGTGATTCATGGAACCGGGAAGAAGGCGTGGTTTATGTAATTTGGCAGGGGGCACTGAGCAGAGAACCACAGGTAGGTTCTTGGGTCAGTGAACAGATTTCAGTTTGTCTTCATTCTGAAGTTACAGAATGGGAAGATCCCAGAGGATCTGGGTTTGGAACCTGGCTCTGTAGTTTCTAGTAGATCTTAAAGCCTCAGTTTCCTCATCTATTAATCAGTTTCCTCACTTATTAACCCCTGTCCTAACCCATAGCTTTGTGAAGATCATATGAAAAAATAATATGAAAGGCATTTGAGAGATGTAAAGTCATGTCTAGACGTCATGAATTAAGAATTCTCACTCAAACATTTAAACTTAAACATTTCATCTTCAGTTCAGTTCAGTCTCTCAGTCGTGTCCGACTCTTTGCGACCTCATGAATTGCAGCACGACAGGCCTCCCTGTCCATCACCAACTCCCGGAGTTCACCCAAACTCACGTCCATCGAGTCGGTGATGCCATCCAGCCATCTCATCCTCTGTCGTCCCCTTCTCCTCCTGCCCCCAATCCCTCCCAGCGTCAGGGTCTTTTCCAATGAGTCAACTCTTCACATGAGGTGGCCAAAGTACTGGAGTTTCAGCTATAGCATCATTTCTTCCAAAGAAATCCCAGGGCTGATCTCCTTTAGAATGGACTGGTTTGATCTCCTTGCAGTCCAAGGGACTCTCAAGAGTCTTCTCCAACACCACAGTTCAAAAGCATCAAACATTTCATCTTAAATGATTCTAAAACTAAAAAGACTACTCAAAAAGTAGAACCATTGCTTCCTGGTATCAGGGGATTCTCCATTTAGATTGTTGCAAGATGTTATTGTGGGGAAGGAAAAAATAATATTTCCTCTATCCTTCTAGGTTCTTGACAAAGATACTCCTATAATAAAAAAAGATTAACAGGAGATAAACAAAAATTTAATAACATGTATACATTCTGTACAGGGTCCCCAAGTGGTGCTAGTGGTAAAGAACCTGCCAGCCGATGCAGGAGATGTAAAAGGCACAAGTTTGATTACTGGGTTGGGAAGATCTCCTGGAGGAGGGCATGGTAACCCACTCCAGGATTCTTGCCTGGAGAATCCCATGGACAGAGGAGCCCGGCAGGCTAGAGTCCCTAGAGTGGCACAGAGTTGGACACGACTGGAGCAACTTAGCACACGTGCACGTGTATACCTCCTGAATACGTGGGAGATACCTAGGAAAACTGAGTTAACTCTCCCAAATGACTGAAGTTGTCACCCTAAATACCATCTTCAGCTAAAGACAAAAAAAGATGTTAGGATGAGGAGTCAGTTATTAGGAAAAGCACAGTAAACAAGGGTAAGGTTATGAAAGAAATAAAAATGAATGGTGCTTTTTAGGACAGTTAAGAATGGAAGGGAGCAAAAAAAAAAAAAAAGGTGGGGGGCCTTTGTCTTCTTCAATCACCCATTTTTCGCATGGTAACTCTGCTTGAACTTGCCAAACATGGGTGAAAACACTTCCATACACTCTCTCCAAAAAGGGGGTAGCTACCAGATGCAGACCATTCTTCTCTGAACAGTAAGCTCCAATTGAACGGGTAAGGTCAAGGCAAAGGAGAATAAACAGAGATCTGGACACCCAGAGGAGGAAACAGGGAGGCCCTGGGAGAAGACGGAACAAAGAACCAGGCCAGAGACGAAAGGCCAGTCAATAGCTCATCTTAAAGTTATCACGTGTGTTTGAGTCCCACCAAGAACAAGTGATAGTCTCCCTCTGACTGGTGTTCTCTGAGGATCCAGTGAGACCTTGGTGATGAGGGTTCTTTATAAACTGTAAAGCTCTGTTATTTACTACAGTGCCCTGCTCAAGACAGGAAAATTCTTGCAGTCCTTCTGCCCTGGGAAAGAGCTCTGTTCCCAACTTGGCTGAGCCGATTCTGTCTCTCTGAGTCAGTTGACCAGCTGGTTAAACAGTGGAGCCAAGACACCCAGCCAGGAGTCCAGCTCCTTGGTTCTGTGGCTCCTGTGTCTCTTGATAATGTCAGACCCCACATCCAGGAGGGACCCCAGGGTCTGCTGGGGGCCAGGCTGCTGCTTGGAATATTCCACTCCCACCTCATGAAATAGCATCTGTGGCAGGTAGTCGTAGGGAAGGTGGAAGCAGGCCTGAGGCCTAGCAAGCATGGTACTTCTCAGTTAACAAATCACCATTCCTATCCGTTCTCTAAGGATCTAGGAAGTGCTGGCATCCCATCCATTCTACAGATAAAGCAACCAAGGATTCAGCAGGAGAAATGATTCACCCCAGCTCACGAGGTTTATAACTCCCAGGCTTTTCCTCTGGGTAGATCTGAGGACTCACACGTGCATGAAAACAGCCCATAGTCACCCTCCAATGGAGGTTACCAACCAGAGCTGATCATCCCCAGCTGTACATGCATGAATGTTTAGTCACTTCAGTCGTGTCTCACTATTTGCTACCCCATGGACTGTAGCCCGTCAGGCTCCTCTGTCCATGGGATTCTCTAGGCAAGAAGACAGGAGTGGGTTGCCATGCCCTCCTCCAAGGGATCTTCCTGACCCAGGAATCGAACCCAAATCTCTTGCATCTCCTGCATTGCAGGCAGATTCTTTACCTACTAAGTCACCTGGGAAGCCTCATCCTAGCTGTACAGCAAGGTCCAGATGAGTAGTCCAGGGAGTAGTCATGGCAAAGGAGAAAAAAACCGATTTGGACACACAGAGAAGACAGACAGCGGCCCTGGGGAAAAAATGGAATCAAAACAGGGTATCAGTGTGTCTCTCATTGTAGAACTTCCCCTGATTCTCAGAGAGTCACTGAGAGCAACAGACAGGGACAGAGCAGCAGGTAATGGAGAGAGAAACAGACAGAAGGGCACATGGGACTGACTTTCTGGGGAAGGTGTCAGAGGCAAGCCTGAGGGGGATGCAGACTCTGCCACTCACTGGCTGGGAAGCCTGGATGTGTTTCCTTACCTTCTGCTGCTTCCGTTTTCTCATAGGTGAAATGGGGTGATGATAGTACCTCTCACAGGGCTATCATGAAGCTCAAATTAGTTAATAAAAGCATATCCTTGAGGGATAGCTTGACATACTGTAGGCCCTTGAGAAAGGTTAACTTTCCATCTATCCATTTAGGAAGTATTAGTGGGCACCAGGGTTTCCCTGGTGGCTCAGATAGTAAAGAATCTGCCTGCAACTTGGGGGACCTGGGTTTGATCCCTTGGCTGGGTTTGATCCCCTGGAGGAAGGCATGGCAACCCATTCCAGTATTCTTGCCTGGAGAATCCCATGGAAAGAGGAGCCTGGTGGGCTACAGTCCATGCGGTTGAAAAGAGTCGGACACGACTGAATGACTAAGAATAGTGGGCACCTGTCATTGCCACATGCTGGGTCAGGAGCGAGCACATGAGAAGAATGAGGAAGGTCCCTGCCCCTAGGGAGCACCTCCTCTAGTGGGGGACACAGATGTATGAAGACTTTTCCACAAAGTGGGCTCCCTGCTGTGATTGTGGACTGAGTCCCACGCAGTCCAACTATCTCAGTTCACAAGTAACCAAACTGAGACCCTGGGCTCATCTGAGACTAGGAAGCCACTGCACTTTTAGGAGCAGGGCTGGGGGGGCTCACAGTGGTATTTCCTGGCCAGGTGCCTTTGCATGAGGGCCTCAGAGGAGGCTGGTGGCTCTGGAGGACCGAGGGGCCATTCTGGGCAAGATTGCTGTGTTCTTCCCGCCCTGCTCCCCACAACCTGTAGCGTGGAGCGGGACATTGATCACGGGGCCAGGTGTGCAGAGCACTCAGGCTACTGGTTAACCAGGTGAAGGACTTCAGTCCACTGTGTGATCAGGAACCCAGGGCAGGGGAGTTTCAGACAATCCCTCACCTAGCAGGTGGCCAGGGACACCAGGTCAGCTCCCCATGGACATGCACTGGATTGGAGCTGAGGGGGCACTCAGTCTGGAGAGGGCTGACCCCAGATGCTCAGAGGACAGAGGAGCAGATGGGGTCTGGCATATGAGGAGGTAGAAACAGCCAGTGAGAGTCCCTCTCCAACCCAAGAAAGAAAACTTTTCTTTGGTCCAAAAGCAAGGAATTGTACTGATAGAATAGATTATCACACACAATTTACAAATAACAAATATACAATGATCTTTCTTTCAAACTGCACAGACCCAATTAAATCTCACAGAATGCTTTCATTGATTTTTGCCAGAACTCTTGTATATGTAGTCAACCTGCCATTGACCCATGAGTTTATTTCCGACATGAGTGTTGGTTGATATATTTATTGACATTAATGAGTAAGACAAATGTGCAACAGTGGAAACAAGGTGTGAGTCAGAATTTCATTTTCCAGAAACTCTTTTTTGGATGAATGAGATAAGAATTTTAAATTCTAGAAGAATATTTCCTTTTTTTTTTTTTTTTTTGCTCTTCATAATGTAATGGCTACAAACATGTTTAAAGTTAATCTGCCTTGTTAACATTTTCTCTGTCACTTTCTAGACAGTCTCAGAACATAAATCAGAGCCTGATTTGTAGTGCTCCCCCATCTCCCTGGTGTAAGTACTCCCAGCCTGGCTGATTTCAAGCTAATGATGTGATGTCGCTGAATGGAGGTGTGAAGGGAGGCACGGGAGTAGCACAATCCATAACATAGAGTTTTCATCCTGCACATATAACAGATGTAGATAACCTCCAGAGATAAATCACAGCAAAAGGTAGCAAAGTAATTAGGAGGTGATGGGTTTTCAGGCTTTACTACTTTCCTTTTTAATAATTTATTTAATTATGCATTTGTATATTTTAATTTTTACCAATGGTGGTGTTTACAAACTAGCTTGCAAAATTCCTGATAATGTGACAGTCCTAAGCTGATACAAGCCAGCTTGAGCATACTATCACATCTGCCTCCATCTCCAGGCAGGACTAGGAGGAGACTGTGTGTTAGGGGATTGAAGGGATTCACAGAGGTGGGGCTGGACTGACCCCAGAGACCCTGGCACACAGGCCGCCTCATTGCTGGAGGCATCACATGGACAGGCATGCTCATGCACACACATGCACACACACACACAAACACACTGCACACACCTCTTCCTCCTTCTCAACCCTTCTCTGCTCTCAGCAGTGGGAACCAGTTCCCTTTTTTCTGCCCCCAGGATGGCCGGTGCCACACTCACAGAGCACCTTGAGCTGGACTTGAAATAACCTGGGCTTTGTGACGTTTTCTGCTCACTGGCCTTCTTTGGGCCTCAACTTCCTGAGGGAAGTTCCCATGGAATTTAACAAACATGCCCTAATCCTGTCTGTGCCAGGTGCTGGGCTGGATTTAGGATCAGAGATGAGTCAGCCGCAGCCCAGAAGGTCAGCGAACTCTCGGAGCTCTGAGGAGCCACGTGAGCTAGCAGCGGGGGCTGGGAGGATGGTGTCATACTGCGGTGCCTGGCTCCCAGCCTCGCCTCCTCCTGGGCCAGTTAGGAAACCTCTCCTGGCTCCAGTTCCTCATTTTGAAAAGGAGTTATTACAATCTGCTTAATGGTATGGACCTAACAGAAGGAGAAGATATTATGAAGAGATGGCAAGAATACACAGAAGAACTGTACAAAAAAGATCTTCATGACCCAGATAATCACGATGGTGTGATCACTCACCTAGAGCCAGACATCCTGGAATGTGAAGTCAAGTGGGCCTTAGAAAGCATCACTATGAACAAAGCTAGTGGAGGTGATGGAATTCCAGTTGAGCTATTCCAAATCCTGAAAGATGATGCTGTGAAAGTGCTACACTCAATATGCCAGCAAATTTGGAAAACTCAGCAGTGGCCACAGCAATGGAAAAGGTCAGTTTTCATTCCAATCCCAAAGAAAGGCAATTCCAAAGAATGCTCAAACTACCGCACAATTGCACTCATCTCACACGCTAGTAAAGTAATGCTCAAAATTCTCCAAGCCAGGCTTCAGCAATATGTGAACTGTGAACTTCCTGATGTTCAAGCTGGTTTTAGAAAAGGCAGAGGAACCAGAGATCAAATTGCCATCATCCGCTGGATCATCGAAAAAGCAAGAGAGTTCCAGAAAAGCATCTATTTCTGCTTTATTGACTATGCCAAAGCCTTTGACTGTGTGGATCACAATAAACTGTGGAAAATTCTGAAAGAGATGGGAATACCAGACCACCTGATCTGCCTCTTGAGAAATGTGTATGCAGGTCAGGAAGCAACAGTTTGAACTGAATATGGAACAACAGACTGGTTCCAAATAGGAAAAGGAGTTCATCAAGACTGTATATTGTCACCCTGTTTATTTAACTTATATGCAGAGTACATCATGAGAAACGCTGGGCTGGAAGAAACACAAACTGGAATCAAGATTGCCGGGAGAAATACCAATAACCTCAGATATGCAGATGACACCACCCTTATGGCAGAAAGTGAAGAGGAACTAAAAAGCCTCTTGATGAAAGTGAAAGTGGAGAGTGAAACAGTTGGCTTAAAGCTCAACATTCAGAAAACGAAGATCATGGCATCCGGTCCCACCACTTCATGGGAAATAGATGAGGACACAGTGGAAACAGTGTCAGACTTTATTTTTCTGGGCTCCAAAATCACTGCAGATGGTGACTGCAGCCATGAAATTAAAAGACGCTTACTCCTTGGAAGGAAAGTTATGACCAATCTAGATAGCATATTCAAAAGCAGAGACATTACTTTGCCAACAAAGGTCTGTCTCGTCAAGGCTATGGTTTTTCCAGTGGTCATGTATGGATGTGAGAGTTGGACTGTGAAGAAGGCTGAGTGCCAAAGAATTGATGCTTTTGAACTGTGGTGTTGGAGAAGACTCTTGAGAGTCCCTTGGACAGCAAGGAGACCCAACCAGTCCATTCTGAAGGAGATCAGCCCTGGGATTTCTTTGGAAGGAATGATGCTAAAGTTGAAACTCCAGTACTTTGGCCACCTCATGCAAAGAGCTGACTCATTGGAAAAGACTCTGATGCTGGGAGGGATTGGGGGCAGGAGGAGAAGGGGACGACAGAGGATGAGATGGCTGGATGGCATCACTGACTTGATGGACATGAGTCTGAGTGAACTCCGGGAGTTGGTGATGGACAGGGAGGCCTGGCGTGCTGTGATTCATGGGGTTGCAAAGAGTTGGACACGACTGAGCGACTGATATGATCTAACTTGTAAAGACTACATAAGATAACATAAAATAGCAGAATTCCTAAGGAGATAGTGATACACAATAAAGTGACATCAATCGATAAAAGCTATTGTCATATGTTTGATGACCATAGAGTGATAACATTAGGACCAAAGGAAGCAGGACTGTGGGGCACAGAGACCCCGTACTGCCCCCAGCAGGCGATCAGCACAGGAGCGTCAGAGAAAGAAGTTAGGAATGCAGATGACCTGTGCGCTAGATGTACTAGTTCTGTGTCATTGCTTGGACTCATCCTCATTACTTTTAATTTTCAATCTTTATTTTTTATTTATTAAACAATTTTTAAATTTTCTATCTTTTTAATTAATGAAAGATTTATAATTAATACCCCATCATAGAACAAATCTTGCATATTTTCACTTTATGCTGATTCTTGGGCAACTTCCCTTCAGAATGGTGTTTCATTGCTCTGGGACCTGAGCAAAAAACCTCCAGTCTTTTCCCTGATTACAAAACCCAGTCATTCATTCAGCGTATGTTCATTGCTGTCTACTTTGTGTTAAGCACTGTTCTAAGCAGTTGCCAAGCACTACATCTATGCAGTACCCTTGGAAAATTCAGGAAAATCACTTTTAACAGTAGAATGGACTCAAATCCCACTACACAGAGATAACCACTCTTCACAACTTGGGATCATGTTGTTTTATAATATGTTTCCCTTAACAATATATCACAAACACAGTTCCAAGCTGTCATCTGTGGAAATTTTCTACACTTGAGGGTGCTGTTTTGTGGCTCACCCCTCAACAGATCTGCCCCAACAGCCCTGGACCCATTAGGAAATAGTGTGAGTCTCAGAGACCAAGAAGGGGGTCTCAGTGGCCTTCTAACTTGGGTTGACCCCAAGTCAAGGTCACCTGTTCATGCTGGAGGGGACGCATAGATAGAGCCCTTATTTAGAGAGCTCCACTCTCTACTGTCTCTGAGCTCACCTGCTTCTAGCCACTGCCAGACTAACTCTCGTCTCAGCCCTCCAAGCAGGAGACAGGTCCAGCAGTGAATATGTGCAGGCAGAGTCACCCCACAGAAAGAGGTCTGTGGGTCTGTATATTCTGACATGAGAAATTGCCCTTCTTTAATAAAAATCTTTTCCTTTCTTTTATTGATTAAATGAAGAAATCAATCAAATCAGACAACTTTAGTCTGGTCCCATTTTTGCTTGAAACTACAGGTTACAAAAACATGATTATGGAAGGGAAAAGGGCTTGTATTAGTACTTTTTACATTTGTAAATATTCTGAATATTTTACGATAAGCATATATTACATTTAAAATGTTAAGAACACATAGGAGGGAGGGAGGGAGGAAGAATGAAATTTTTAGCATTCTAATACATGTCCCCAGTCATCTCTCTGATTATTTCCTTAGTGTATATTTTTTAGAATTAGGATTCCTAGAAGTGGAATTGCTGTATTTTAACAGCTCTCGGTATATACTGCAAAATTAATCCACAGAATGGCTATATCTCCTTGCACTTTGATTACCAGTAAATGAATACCAACTTGTCTTGACCTTCAGTAATTCTGAGTAGTATTGTCAATAACTCCCACTTTAATAGATAAGACAGGGTCTTCTCTGGAGGTCCAGTGTTGTCCTAATGGTCCGGAAGCGAGTGACGAGAATGAAGACAGAACACAAAATCTGGTGCAATGGGTCAGGGGACCTGCAGCCTCTATTGGACTGAGGTGCAGAGTCCACTCTGAGTCCAGCTTTTATTCCGAATTGCAGACTACAAGACTTTTTTTATCTTATCTTTCCCAAGACACTACACTGACAGTCCAGATCCCCTTGTTTTTACCCCAGGCCTCTCACTTTTGGGCTAGTCTCGGAAACAATTAGCGAGTGCATAGGCAACGTTCACGCCTGATGCTGACCCGAAGTTACAAGGTCCATTCTTTCATGGTCCCAGTCATACTCCCTTCTGGGTCTGGCCTTGGGGGGTTGTAACAAGGAGATTATTCTTAAGAAAACCATGACAGATTATCATTAACACAATTTCTTTTATATATATATATATATTTACAATTTCTTAATATATGCTGTTTTTCCAGGTGCTATTTCTGTGGAATTTCTCAAGGCTATGAAAGTACATTGTTAGGAATTCCCAGTACATCTTCCCCCCTTCTGTTTTTTCAGGAGTAGATACACCGTCTGAGCATAGTCCACATCTTTTTCTTCATCAATTCTCGTGCATCTGAGGACTAGACACAAAACAGTTAAAGACATACATCCTGATATTATAGTACCAAGCAAGCCTCCTCCTAAAGTTCTAATCCACATCATGGGGTTAAGTTTATGTAAGCTTTCCTCAATTTCTTCAAATAAATCAGTTTCTGAGAGTAATTGTAAGTGAGCATTCTGCATACTAGAAATAGTAGCCGTAATTGGGAAATATCTAAGGATAAATTATTACGAACATGTCTTCTCAAATGTTTAAATGATTGATCCCACGTATATTCACTTTGGTTATATTTGTGAGGTGTGACACAAAATGAAGAGATATTCCAATCACACTTAAGATGAAGTTGCGATTTAAAATTTTGTACTTCATTCCCTAGTAGGAGAACTGCATTTTCTAAATCAATCAATCGTTCATTAATTTCTTTGTCTATGTGGGTTTGACTTCCCCAGGCAGAACTTGCATCTTGGTGCCACTGCTGTACAAATGTAGTCGCTTGTATAGTCTGATGCAATGCCACTTCAGCTACTGCTGCGGTCAGGGCTATAGCGATAATTCCCACAATAGCTGCTATAAGGAGTCCAATAAACTTTTGAAACGTTGTAGTACTTTCTTTATAACCTTTAAAAGGGCATGTGTTTCAGGAGAGCCTTCCCAAGGTCTGGTTTGATTTACTGGAAGCCATATTCCCAATCTCCTTCTTAATGTAACAAATGAGTGATTAGAATTATAAAGTGAAGAATTTAAGCAAGTGTATAATTTGCAGTCCTGGCAAGAAAGTTCTTGTACACTTCCGTTGATAGAAACTGTTCCTTTCGAGAGCACGTAAGAATCTCTCACGCAAGACTGAATATAAAATGTCCAGTTTGTACTGGTATTAAATATCAGTAAATAATGAGTTTTATCAGAATAATGTCCATCCCAAATTTGGAATTTTTTAAGACTTAAAGCCAATCTCCAAATCTCTCCTTGCCCTCTTCCTTTATCCGGTTGTGGGAAGGGGGATGGGATGCCACTAGCATGCCATGTAATTGGATGGTCTGAATGAGTGGTAATATTAGTATAGTCAAAGACTTTATGCATCTGCCAGTGCAGCCTTTTGTGAGGACTGTAGGACCGATTTTTATGAGAGCGATTAGAGACTACATACCCCTTAGGGGACCAGTCCCATACAATTCCATAGGAACCATTAATCAAAATTACTCCCTCAGTCCAATAGCGGCCAGGTCCCCTGACCCATTGCACCAGATTTCCTGTTCTGTCTTCATTCTCGTCGCTCACTCCCAGACCATTAGGGCAACAGTCCGGTGGCTAATATTCCATGCTCCCAATGCAGGGGACCCAGGTTTAATCCCTGGTCAGGGAACAAAATCCTCCATGTCCCAACTTAGAGTTGACATGCTGCAACTGAAGATCCCACATACTGCAACAAAGACTGAAGACCCTGCACACTGCAGCTAAGACCCCAGTGCAGCCATGCAAATAGATAAACAGTAAAAATAGATAAGGCAGCATTTCATCTTAATTTCTCCTTTTATTACTAGTTGAAATTTTAAGAATTTATTGAATGTTGGTATTTCTTCCCTTGCTGGTGGCTTACTATTCTTTGGACAGTTTTGTTCTTGTGGTGTTTCAATTTGGGTCTTTATTTCATTTTTTTCTTTTCCTGTGATTTGTTGGAGTGATTGAATTTTTATTTCTTCTTATTCACTTTTTAGTACATTGATTTGCTTTCCATTTATATCCCTCTGGTAGCTAACTGTGGACTTTTAACATACTTACTTAGAATTATATTTTACTTATAAATCCCAGAAAAATAAAACAGATTTCTACACCATCCTCCTAAACATGACAAGAACTTGGTCATCATTTCAATTCCCTTTATATCCACGTGTGTTCCTACCCTTCTATGTGAGGTATCATCTGGTATTTCAACTCCAAATTGACATTTCAAACATTTTATTTCACAATAATTACTTATCTAGCTATTTCCCCCCTAATTCCTCCATTTGTTGTTGCTTTTAAATCCTTCCCCTTCCTCCTAGATTTGTTTTTCTTCTTAATTGAGAATTTTCTCCAGTATTTCTTTTAGAACAGGTCTTTTTGAGTCCTTGTGTTTCTAACAATGTGTGTGTTAATATATATGTGTGTGTGTTTAAAATTCTGTGCTCGGGAATAATGGGAAGTTTTGCTAATTTCTTTGCTTATTGTGACTTTTTGCATCCCTCTACTTCTTCCTAGGGGGCTTCCCTGGTGGCTCAGTGGTAAAGAATCTGCCTGCAGTGCAGGAGATGCAGGTCCGATCCCTGGGTCAAGAAAATCCCCTGGAGAAGGAAATGACAACCCACTCCAGTATTCTTGCCTGGGAAATCCAATGGACAGAAGAGTCTGGCGGGCTACAGCCCATGGAGTTGCCAAGAGTTGGACATGGCTTAGTGACTAAACGGCAACAATATCTTCCTCCTAGGTTCATTCTTCTTGTGGACCATTTCCTCTACACTGTGTCTCAAAGAAGTTCTGTATTAGCTTTATTTCCTCAAGATACCACCTCTGTCCATCAAATTTTTGGCTCCCTTTCATAGTGTAATCTTTCCTCATGTTTGATGGTTCTAGACTGGGTGCTTATCTTTGTGATAGAGCTTTCCACTGGGATATTTATTTGGGATGGCAGCTGCTGCAGCAGCTAATACTAAAGTGTGCTTTCCGTGCAGCAGGGTAGAGGTGGGATGTGCCGATAGATGGGGTACCTCAGCAGCCGATCTTCATCCAAAGAGCCTGGTCCCTCCCAGGTGCCACCTGTGATCCGGGGCACTGCCTTTTCTCTCTGACGCATGTATACTATTCCCAGAGAGATAAACTCCTTGCCCCTGGCTGAGAGGACCATTGGGTCTGTGGCCCCCCAACTCTTCATTTTGTGGTCTGTCAGCAGCCCCCACCTGTGTCAGCCTCTTGCATGTGGATGCAGAGCACTTTTTTCGTGGTCACAGTCTGCAGCCATGCTGGCTAATGCTTTTTCTCTTTGATCTTGTCCTAATTGCACTCCATCATTCAGCATCTTCTAATAGTTTCTGTGTACCTGATAGACTTCTTTCCTGCTTTCAAATATGGCTATTTTTCCTTTCTTTTAAAATTTGAGGCTTTTGTATAGGATGGGGAGACTGATGTATGTGCTTAATTTACCTTCCAAAAACTGGAGTTCTGATTTTTACAGTTCTGTCACATTTCTAACAGCATGAGTCCCCACCACCACTACCCCACCACTTCTAGGATATTTCAGTCCTGTGGTTTACACATCACCATGGAGTACTGGAATTGCAAAGGATTTCAAGGGAATATGTTATGCTCCGGCTTCCCAGGTGGCAGTAGTTGTAAAGAACCTGCTTGCCAACGCAGGAGACAAGAGATGCGGGTTTGATCTCTAGGTGGAGAAGATTCCCCAGAGGAGGGCATGACAACCTGCTCCAGTATTCTTGCCTGGAGAATCCCATGGACAGAGGAGGCTGTCAGGCTGTATACGGTCTATGGGGTTGCAAAGAGTCGGACACGACTGAAGTGACTTAGCACCCACACACACATGTTATGTTCATGGGTTCCCCTGAGAAGTGCTCTTCCCTGAGACTTCTGAAGGGAAAGCTGGCCAGGAGGGAAGTCTGGGGAATGGCCAGATGGATGCTGCAGGAGTGGGGCACAGAGTGAGCAAGGATCTGGAGGGTGAGCATGTGCTGAGGTGGTGCAGTGCAAGTCAGAGTGGCGAGAAAAACTGTGCTGGGACCCCAAAGAGGAGCAGGTCCCTCTCAAAGAGGCCACAAGCCTGCTGGCATGTGTTTCAGACAGGAGACCCCAGCAGCCCTGTTCTGCAGGCTGTGAGGTCTGGAGAGGACAAAGTCCATAGCCTGCCGTCCAGATGACTGCTGTCCTGCCCCAGTAGCCCAGCAGTGAATCAGAGTGAGCAGATGCTTCTTGATCTCTGATTACAAAAAACCATGTCGAAAGGCTGCTTTCCTGTGAAGTTTCTGGAGCTTAAGTCTCAGGACCTCTCACTTGCAGGACCCCATCAAGGCTCTGGGAGGGTGGGAGGCACCTTGGTTAACTGTTTACATGGTGATGTGTTTTCTTTAAAATATGAGCAGGTAAGATATTTTTGTAGTTTTATTTGAAAAGGACATCCAAATAATAAGCTTTGGGCTCCAAGGAAGCCTGAATCTGTCCTGGACTATGTCACCAAGAAAAGAAGGAGTTAGAGCCAGTTAGTAGGACAGCTATATAAATAATTAAGCTGGGGAAAGAGTTAAAGAAGACTAATCCACTTAGGGAAGACACATCACAGGTGAGCGGCACTGACTCAGAAAGTGACGTTAAAAAAGATCAGATGATCTCAGTGGGCTACAAGTCAAATTCCTGACAGTGATGCTCAAGGCTGAAGGGTCAATGACCACAACAGTGACTGATGATGTGAATGAGTATTTTGGCTGTTTTTCAGGACCAGGCAGCTAAACGGCACTTGTGACATCTCAGTGGACATGGAGCTCTTCCTCCATTACTCCCTCATCCCATCAGTAAGTGAAGGCAGAGGAGGGTCAGTGAGGGGAGAGAAGGGGAGCCGCCCCCCCCCATACACGGGCTTCCACAGGGGTCTGAATAGGTCAGCAGAGACTTGCTGACTTACATTATGCACCAAAAACACAGGCAGAAGAAGGCTTTGAAGGTCCCAAGAGTCAGGAACACTGACTTGTAGGGAAGTCCAAATAGGTTTTTCTGAGGAAGCAATGCTGGAGCTAAGGTCTGTTGGAAGATGTAGTAAAGAACATTTCAAGCAAAGAGAAGAGCTTGTGCAAAGGCTCCATGGGGGCAGGGAACATGGAGACTGTGAGGAGCTGAGAAGGCAAGTGGGGCTGGAGTGGAGAATGAGGTAGAAGTGTCTGGGGAGGTGGGTCAGGGCCAGACCCTGTGTAAAGGAGATTTGTCTTTGTTCTAAATACAATGGGTAGTAATTGGAGGATTTCTGGCATGAGTATGGTGGGATCAGATCAGTGTTGAAACGATCACTCTGGCTGCAAGTGGGGATCAGGTTGGAGGCAGGCAAGAGAGGAGGGAAGACCAATGAGGAGATGGTTGCAGAGGTCCAGGTGAGGTAATTTTACATCATCATAGATGATGGTGGTCAACTTGAGATGTTCAGAAGGTAAAATCAGTAGGACCTACTAACAGGTTGGTTACAGAGGTAAGGGAGAGAATGACTCTTCAGTTTCTGATTTGCACAGTTGGAAGGATGGTGGTATTTGCCATTCCCTTGTTAAGGAAAATTAGAAGAGATCCAAGTTTGGTGCGGGTAAAGGAACAAGACAGGGAGGAAACTCATGAGTTCCATTTAAGACATACTGAATTTAAAAAGCATTCAACACATCAAAAAGAAATACTAACTGTGTAGTTGGACATACAATTTTGGACCAAGTCTGGGCTGGAAATTTAAGTTTGTGAGTCTTCTATGTATTTGTGGCCATGGAAAGCATGGACATGGGTAGGATCACTGAGGAAGAGAGAGTCGAGGAGTAAAAGGAGCGGTCCTTGGAGTGAACCTTGGGGACCTCCACATGTAGCGGCTGGGTAAAGAATGATCCAGCAAAGGAGACTGAGAAGTACTGGAAGAAAACCAGAAGTGTGGCTGACAGAAGCATAGAGAAGAGAGTATTTCAAAGAGGAGGAAAAGGTCAACAGTGAATGCTGCTGAGAGGTCAAGCAGACCTGGCTTAATGTTTACATTTGGGTTGAGCAACAAGGTGGTAATTAGCGACTTTGACCAGCACTGCTTCCATGGAGTGATGGTGGTAGAAGCCAGGTTAGGGGTTGAAGAGCAAGTGAGAGGTCAGGAAATGGAGATGCCAAGTGTTGATAATTCTTGGGATACTTCTAGTAAAAGGAAAACAGGAAAGGGGCATCAAGTATCGGAGGGATGACTGAATCCACAGGAATAAAAAGCAAAGAAGGATTTGCCACCTAACAATTATCTGTTTGTTTGTTTGTTTGTTTTAACAGAAGAGGACACTGAGATTCAGAGAAGTTAAGTCTCCCTTCAAGCCAGTGAGTGGGAAAGAAAGATTTGAACCCATGTTCATTTAGGCCAACACAAAAGGAAGCTCAGTACAAAACATTCTGGAAACTTAAGGGTGCACATAGCCAGCTCCCTGAGTCTGGAGTTTGAGTCCTAGACATTCTGAGTGCTCTGGTCACCCACACACTCTCCTTCAGTAAGGGCACAGAAGGTCTGAGGATGAACATTCCCTGATGGCAAACTCATCTTCTCTTCCTATAGTTTTTCATCATTTTGGTCTTGTCCTTTCTGCAAAGAAGAGAGCAACACAGAGAGAGAGATGACACTTACCTTCTGCGGAACCACTTCGGAATGATCGTGTGAGTTGAGCCAAGGTTCATAACTACAGCTTGGGGTACTCTGTGTTTGGGACCAACACCATTTGTAAGGCCAGGCTAACTCCTAGTTACCTCCCCACCAAGAATAGCCCTGCCCCTCCCTTCCCCAACCCACCCAATGCCCAGAGAATTCAGAATGCAGTTCCAAGCCATTGTGCCCTCAGCACCCAGGGCTGCCCAGCTATGCTTAAGACATCTCAAGGAGGCTCAGCTCACTGTGGGAAGGGCCCTCCCACGCTCAGCACCATGGCTACTCCAGAAAGCAGAGGGGAGAGAGTTCCCCATCACTGGGGGCAGCAAGCATGAGTCATGTCCCAGGAGAGCTGGGTGGTCCAGGCAGATTTCAGGGCCTTTCTGGCTCTGACATTCTGAATCTCTGCTCCCCTTACCACATTTTTCCTTGAGTTCTAATTTTCACATCTCTGCCTCATCACTCTGTAATTAATAATAATGTTGATGATACAGTTAGCATTTATTGCACACTGACTGTGACCCAGGCACTGAACCATCCGCTTTAACTACATTACTCTGATGAACCCCAACAAGGTAGAGATTGTTATCCTCATGTGATGGATGAATAAGCTCAGGCTCAGAGAAGTGAGTCACTTGCCCATTTTGCTTGTTGTCATGGTTGCTGATGTCCTTGCTTTTGCTCCCCAGACTTGGAACTTCTCCAGGGCAAGATTTTGTCTCCCTCACTTCAGTACCCTGAATCCACATTTAGCCCAAAGATCGGCACAGAGGGCCTCAGGATATGTTGTTGTTTCGTCTCTAAGTCGTGTCCAACTCTTTTACAACCCCATGGACTGTAGCCCACCAAGGCTCTTCTGTCCATGGGATTTCCCAGGCCAAAATACTGGAGTCGGTTGCCATTTCCTTCTCCAGGGGATCTTCCAGACCCAGGATTGAACCCACATCTCCTGCATTGCAGGCGGATTCTTTACTGCTGAGCCACCAAGGAAATGAATAGTTCACTAAACAATAATTCCTCCCCAGCACAGGGTAGTTAACTTTGGAGGTGAACTGTGGGAGTGAGTCACTTCTGGCTTCATGACTTGTTTCTCTTATTCACAGACCTCTGGACTTCGTGGGCACTTTCAGTAACCGATGGTCCTATGGAGTCGCCTTTGGGGCCACAGCCAATAAGATCATGTTCTTGTTCTCGGAAGGTTACCAGCCCCTGCTGGTCCCGCAGTGGGCCCAAGGTACACGTGCTGCCTCACACCTGCTGGGAATTTCACCACGGAAATTCTTGCTCAGAGACGGCATGGCAGGGGTTCTCTGGGGTCAGGGGACACACTTTGTGGACTGTCAGCATTCTTTTCAGCTTATTACTTACCCAAGGTCAATGTTGAGCCCACAGTTTCAAAGCTCATTTGTCGGCATTTTCTCCTAGTTAGATTCAGGAGTTCTTTCAACATAGTAGAATGAAGGCTCAGAAGGTAGCTTCTCTGTCACCTGCACTAAACATCTCTCCTGAGTGATAGCTATGACTGCCTTCTTGCTATCAGTAAGCATTCAGATGCTTCCTCAAATAACTGTGCTTACTTCTCTGGCCATTGATCTGAGGCCTCTTTGTTCTCCATGCCCTGGGCTCTCCTACAGTTCAATCATCCCTAATCTAATGACTCCCAAACCTCTCCTGTCCAGTTCAGTTCTCTCTCCTGAGTTCCAGTCCTCTATGAGCAAACGCCTACAATATCTCTCTAGTTTTTAAGAGTTTTTGATGAAAATTAAAACCAAATTATATATCTCTTAGAAGTATATAAGTTAAGATTTGGCAAATGTTTCTTGTTGTTTAGTCACTCAGTCATGTCTTTTGCAATCCCATGGACTTCAGCCCACCAGGCTCCTTTGTCCATGGGATTTCTCAGGCAAGAATACTGGAGGGGGTTGCCATTTCCTTCTCCAGAGGATCTTCCCAATCCAGAGACTGAACCTGCGTCTCCTGTGTTGGCAGGCGGATTCTTTACCACTCAGCCACCTGGAAAGCCCATGGCAAATGTTTACATCTATGAAATCATTACCACAATCATCATGATGAACCCCAGAGTTAACTTTTTCCCCTTTGTACTCTCTTCTTCCCACCTGTATCTGGTCATCACCCCTAGCCTCAGGCAATTATATAAATGGAATCACAGGTAATGCACTTCCCGCCCCCCTCCCCCGACCTTGGGGGAATTATTTGTCTTCTTTCACTCACCAGCATCATTATTTTGAGATCCATACATGTTTAGCATGTATCAGAAATAATTCCTTTTTCATTTCTGAGTAGTGTTCCACTATATGGAGAGACCACAGTTTACCCATTCACCAGTTGACAGACATTTGATTTATTTTCAGTTTTTGGCTATTACAAATACAGCTGCTAAAAGGATTACAAGTCCTTGTATGTTTCCATTTTTCTTGGGTAAATACCTATGAGTGGATGTCTGGATTATTAAGACCATGAAGTAGATTATATTTTAAAAGAAACTGTCAGACTATTTTTCAAAGTGATTTTTTCCAGTTTTGATTACCTTCCTCAGTGTATGAGAGTTTCAGTTTCTCTTGTTCTTGACAACACATGGTCAGTCTTTTTAATTTCAGCCATTCTAAGAAGCATGACGGAGAAGGCAATGGCACCCCACTCCAGTACTCTTGCCTGGAAAATCCCATGGATGGAGGAGCCTGGTAGGCTGCAGTCCATGGGGTCGCTAAGAGTCGGACACGACTGAGCGACTTCACTTTCACTTTTCACTTTCTTGCATTGGAGAAGGAAATGGCAACCCACTCCAGTGTTCTTGCCTGGAGAATCCCAGGGACAGGGGGCCTGGTGGGCTGCCATCTATGGGGTCGCACAGAGTCGGACATGACTGAAGCGACTTAGCAGCAGCAGCAGCAGCAAGAAGCATGTAGTGGTATCTTATTGTGGTTTTAATTTGCGCTTTTGTAATGACTAATGATGTTGAGCATATTTTCATGCTTATTTGCTATCCCTCTACCTTCTTTGATGAATTGTCTTTTCAATCATTTGCCTACTTTAAAAAATTGGGTTGTTTTTTGTTTTCTTATTGTTGAGTTTTGAGAGTTTTCTTTTTAATATAATCTATAAGTATTTTATCAGATGTATGAATCACAAGTATTTTCACCCAATCTGTGACTTGTGTTTTCATTCTATCGACAGTGTCTTTTGAAGAGCTGCCATTTACAATTTTGAGGAAGTCTAATATTTTCATTTTTATTTTTATGGTATCATATAAGAAATCTTTGCCATATATGGTATATATGCCATATATGCCATATATGGTATCATATAAGAAATAAGATCACTTAGATTTTCTTATTTGTTCTTTCTAGAGGTTTTAGTCTTATGGTGTTTGCATTTAGGTCTATGATGCATATTAATTTTTTGCTTATAGTGTAAGGTGTGGAATGAATTCTCTCTTTTTTTTTTTGCCTTTGACTATCCATTTATTTGCAACACTACTTGTTGCAAAAATCTATTCTTTGCCTACTAAACTGCCTTTGCACCTTTATTGAAAACTGATTGACTACACATGTGTATGGGTCTATTTCTGGGCTCTCCATTTAGTTCCATTGATCTGCAAGGTGTGAAGTTTCCAATTTTTCCACATCCTATCCAACACTTGCTATTTTCATTTTAAAAAGATATAGACATTTGAGTAGGTATGAAGTACTATCTGACTGTTGTCTTGACCTGTGTTTCCTTGAAAACGAATATGTTGAGCATCTGGCTGGGCCAGAACATTGTTTCTTGCTTCATGGCTCAAGGGTTCCCTCTTCTGTTTTCACAAAGTGATTTTATATATGTATCCTCATTATAACCGCACATTCTCTAAGTTGACTTCTTCCCTCCACTTTTGTCTGGACTCACTAGTTCCCAGCTCCTAATGTTCTTATCCTTTTCATTTTGAATTCCTACTGTCAACAGTTTCTCTGTCACCCTGGGCTTGTCCTGTCCTTCTTATATTTCATGGCCTTGCTAAATGTCATCACCTCCAGGATGCCTTCCCTCATACTCAGACCCTAGGTGAGGTCCATGACTTTCTCTTCTTGCCCTCATAGCACTCTGAATATGCCTCTACTTTCATACATATCACATCATTTACTTTCCTCTTTGTCTTCCCTATTGTATTGTAAGTATCTCAAAGCAAGAACTTTGTTCATTCCTCCTGTGTCCTTGATGCCTGTTCTGTGCCCCAGCCCAAAGCAGACACTTAGAAAGGACACCCTGCCCAATTACATTTTACTGGATTTGTTAGACTATCTCAGAACTAGGCAGTGACAGCATTAATACTATCATTGCCTTAAGGGTACAGTGTATAAATATAATACTTTACAAGAGGTTTTGAAACACAGGACATCCCTGCTCTCTGTGTTGCTATGGTATACATTATGGTGCTTTACTTGTAGTGATTGTTTGTTCATTTATGTTGTCTGTTTCTGCCCATCATACTGTGAGCTAATCAAGGACAGGGACCAAGTCTTCTTCATCTCAATAGTTAGCCCAGTGCCTGGCATGGAAGAGGTACCAGGAAGGCTCTGTAACATGAATACATGACAGACATCCCTGCATTCCTCCCTGGACTAATCTAGGACTTATTCACTCATCTCCCTGAGTCCTGAGACCTGTGACTGCAAGGCACATGAAGCCCCATAGCTGCCCTGAGTCTCCCCTGAGCTTGTGAGAAGAGGAACTCACATAGTCTCTGGCCCTTCTCTCCCAGCCTTTGTGCTTCTGATCGGAGGCATCGAAGTTGGCCTGTCCCACTTCCCCTTTTTCGCCTGCCTCTCATCGGAGTTCGGGCTGGTCAGCTCCGTCCTGGGCTTCAGCTACTCTCTTGTCTGGTAAGATGGACTCTGCCTGCCTCCCCTCCAACAGTTTGTTTGGCCATGGCTAAACTCTGGGCAAAGTGCTGGTGGTGACCTGAGAACTCTCTTGGAGGGCACCTTGCCCAGAACTGAGGCTCAGGGTGGGTGGGTGGAATGACTGGTCCCAGGCCCACCGTGGCCCCTCCTTGGGACTGCACTTGAGGCTTCAGAAGGTCAATCTGCATTCTGTCAGCTCCACAAGAGCCTGTCCATGATTAGAATATTCCCAGAAGTCAGGGTTGTAGAAAAACTCACTTCTGTCAACTGCCGTCAGGTAGACCCACAGGTAGAAGCAGGAGTCCCATTTGGATGTGACTTCTCCTTGCTGTTGTCACTTCCCTGGGAGCCCAGGAGAAAGTGCAGGGGCCTTAACAGGGTATTTGGGGCCATCGCAATCTGGCCTATCCCCGTCTCTCCATGCCTGACAGTCTCTAGAACACACCTCCAGTCATGCAAGGCTCCTGAATTCATTCCTTCATCCATCCACTTCTTCATTCAGCAAATATACCACTGTGATCCAGGGAATACATTGGAAGACAAAACAGACCGTCATGGATCGTGCGTTCTGGCCTCTTTGTCTGCATGTTGCTCTTCCCTGTTGGAGCGTCTTCCCCCTTGGCCCGTGATGGGCACATGCTCATCCTTTATTCATCATCACCCCTAGATGTGGGAGCTTTCTCATCCTCCTCTTGAGCTCTGTGCCCTCAGCTCTGATGCCGAACCAGCACAGAGCTGGCCCTGGAGAATATTTCTGGCTGAGTAATCCCATGAACACTTCTACTCTCCAGCCCTCAAACTCATTTCATTGCCCGCAACCCCCTTACTGGGCTTGTTTCCCCCACAGCATTTTCTGTGGAGCAGGGGTCCCAGACCTAGTATGTAAACAAATGGAGGGAACTCTCAAGCAAATGATACCCTGATAGCTACAATTCCAGAGTTTGTTAAATGGCTTGCTAATTAGTGGCTTGATTTTAAAAAATTAGAAGACAGGGTATTAAGGGTTAGACATGGAGTAATATCATCTTAACAGCCTCTGGCAGACTCTGAGCTGGTGAGGAAAAGGTGGCCAGAAGCATTTAGCAGCTTGTGTACCATAGGAGTATGGGCACCAAGATTGAATATGACCAGCTGGGGGAAACCCTTGAGGCTTATTCCTCAGAGGAGTGTTTACAGACAAGGCCAGGCAGGAAAAGCCTCAGCCCCAGGGCTGGGAGACTTGGTCTTGGCTCTGAATGTGACTCTAGATGAATCCTTTTCCCTCTCTGGGCTTCAGTCTCCCTGAGTGATGAAGGGAGAGAGGACGAGAACCCTCTGAGTCTCCCTACTCTGCTATTGTGGATTCTAGGACTGTGTGAGGACATGTTAAATGAATGTTGCGTGCATGTACCTAGGCACGAGCTAGGTGCCTGATCTGGGTGAGATGCACACAGAGTCCTGGGAACCAGTCCTCCCAGAAGGATGGGGAGAGGACTCCAGGCAGGTGGAATCTGAGCTGTTTTCACAGAGGCTGTGCGGGAAGGACCCCAGGACTCCAACCCTGTTTCTGTCCTGCAGGTTTGTGGTCACCACCCTTTACATCATACAGTGTCCCCATGGGCAGGTGAGTCCCCACTGAACTGTACTTAAGTAGCTCAGTCCTATCACTATGGCCAACTCTCTATGTGACCTGGAACAAGGCTTTGCCACTCTGGGCCCCAGCTTCCTCATGTGGACACAAAGGGAGTTGGAGCCATTCATGATGCCTCCATTTGCAGAGCATCCTGTGTTGATCAGGTGTCATTCACGGGAGATGTCCTCACAGGTGATGCCCATAGTGGCCCCTCAAGGGAGGGAAGCTCTCAGCAAACCCATTTTATAGGTGAGGAAACTGAGGCACAAGTATATTATGTAACTCTTGAGAAGCAATAGATCTGGGAGTTAAGACCAAGTCTGGCTGACTTCAAAGCTCCTTTTTCTCTGTTCCTGTTTGTAGCCTCAGTTTCTCTGGTCTATAAAATGGGACAAGTGGACTCAATGTACCCTTTATTGCTTTGCCGTGCATTGTCTACCGCAGAATTATAGGAAGCTGGTTTATCTGTTCAGCCCTATACCCAGGAAAGTAAGCAAGATGAAAGAGAGGTATCATGTTGCACCCAGAAGGCTTACTAGGCGGGTGAGAGGAGTTCAAGGAGGCCACCTGGGCCAGGAGCCCATGGGAGCCTTGCCAAAGCCTTTCCTGGGCTTCAGTAACTATAGAGGATTAAGGGGTGTGATAAAGAGAGTCTGCGGGGAACCAGATTAGACAATGAGGTGTGTAGGTCAGACCTTCCCTCTGCATCTCTGCACCAGGATTGAGGGCATTATGGTGGATCTCTGTCCCAAAAGAAGCCCTTCTTCCCATTGCTCACAGTGCCTGAGGTTCCAGAGCACAGGTATTTTCTTTGGAGTCTTGGAGAACTTTCAGTCTTCTGGAAGTTCTCCTGTAATTCAAAATATTCATGGTTAATTGGAGGAGACAGCAGGGTCTTACTTCTGTGCTCAGAATCTCTAACAGCAAGAACTGCTATGCGTCAGTCCCAATCACTAACTGGAGAATTCTCAGGATACTAGGCAGCCAGTGTGTTAGTGCCATTCACACCCGGTTCGTTGATAGGAAAGTAAGGCTCAGGGGCTGACATGACTTAATAATTAACAATCATGGGACTGAAATCCAGACTAAGGAAGTAATGAAGACCTGTTCTCATGTTTTCAAATGTATTAATGGAAACATTGTTTATAAAAATGAGACATTGGAAAGGGTCTAAAATGTCAAATTCTAAGGGGAAATTTAGATAAAATTTGTGTGCCATGTGCTAAGTCACTTCAGTCGTGTCTGACTCTGTGATCCCATGGACTGTAGCTCACCAGGCTCCTCTGTCCATGGAATTCTCTGGGCCAGAATACTGGAGTGGGTAGCCACTGGGGATCTTCCCAACCCGGGGATTGAACCTGGGTCTCCTGCATTGCAGGCAGATTCTTTACCATCTGAGCCACCAGGGAAGCCCAGATATAGCTATATGGATATAGATAATAAAAAAGACACTGAAATATTAATACTACAATGACTATGTCTCAGATATAAGCATACATTGGAAGATGAAGACATCAGCCCTTGCATCTCAGAATGTGTCTAACCCCACCCTAACATCCCTGCATCAAAATTCTGATTTCTCAAGGGTGGGAAGAATACTCTGAAAACATAAAAAAAGGAAACTAACTTGTAAATTATCAAAGATAAATAACAATATTATTTATCTTAAAAGAGTGAAAAAAATGTTTTTATCAAAATGAAGCTAATAACTTAAAAACTATGAGCACCATTCTGAGAGACCTCTTACTTTTGGGAGCTTGTGATGCTCCCAGCATGATGACACTCACAGGCCCTTCCTCCCTTCTTTCCTTCCTTTTCTTCTTCTCCCACTTCCTCTTCTGCTCCACGCCCCCTCCCTCTTCCTCCCCTTTATCTTTCTGTCTTTGTCTCTTTTCCCCTCTCTCTCATCCTTCCTCTCTCTAGTGTGTGTTTTCCAAAAGAACATTTAATACAGAATCAGGGGAATTCCCTGGCAGTCCTGTGGTTAGGGCTCTATGCTTGCACTGTAGGGGGCACAGGTTTAATCCCTTTGGGGAACTAAGATCCTGCAAGCTATGCTGTGCCACCAAAAAGATATGCAATCGGGAAAAAACCCATGAAAACCCTTTGTAGAAAATTAAATGGGGGCCTAAGACTCAAGTTCAGGGCTGCTGGACTCCAAATCTACTGCTTGTTCTGACGAAGTGGGGTTGCGGGGTCGGGGGTAGGGTGGGGAAGGGATTGGCTGCTGACCTCCAAGCTCTGAGAGAGTGGGCCCTGGTGGGAGCAGGCTGGGACAGGCAGACTCCTGTGCACAACCTCCCCAGTGGCCTATCCCAACCCTCCCTAGAGCCCATGCCCCCGGTCTGCTTCTGTTGCAGTTCGTGGGGAATTACGAGACTGTCATGTTCTACTGGCCCTCGCTGCTCTGCCTGGCCTTCCTGCTGGGCCGCTTCCTGCACATATTTGTCAAATCTCTGAGGGTCCACCTGGGCTGGGAGCTCCAGATGGTGAGTACTAAGTAAAAATACCATGTGTGCCCTGACAGGCTGTTTTCCTAACAGCCCTGTGAGGTAGGTGCTGTTATTACTTTTCCCTGTCTGTATTAGGAAACTTGGACCTGGAGACATCAGTTGCATTGCCCAAGGTCAATAGCTAGTCGGTAGCAGAGACAGAACTGGAACCCAGAGAGTTTGGTCATTGAGGCTGTCTTACCCCTTGTGCTTCTTCTTCTAGTTCCTTGAGGTAAAAAGTTAGGTTGCTTATATGAGATCTTTCTTCTTTTCTTCATATTGGTATTTACTGCTATATACTTCCTCTTAGAACTGCTTTTGCTGCATCCCATAAGTTTTTATATGTTGCATTTCTATTTTCACTTGCTTCAAGGTAACTTTTTATTTCCCTTTTGACTTTTTTATTTGACCCATTGGTTGCTCAAGAATGTACTGTTTGTGAATTTTCCTCCTATTATTACTGTCTAACTTTTTGTGGTCAGAAATTATGCCTGGTATGATTACAATCTTCTTAAATTTAAGTCTTGTTTGTGGCCAGACATGTGCTCTATCCTAGAAAATGTTTGTGAAAAGAATATGTATTCTGTTGGTGTTATATGGAATGTTCTGTAAGTGTCTGCGTGATCCATTTGGTCTATAGTGTTGTTCAAGTCAGTTGTTACCTTATTGATTTTCTAACTGGATTGTCTATCTATTATAGATCTATCTATCTATCTATCTAATCTATCTATTGTTGAAAGTGTGGTATAGAAGTCCCTTACTATTATTGTGTTGCTGAAATAAGCAAGAGAAATTTCTTTTCATAAAAAATAAAAACGCTGGGATGTGGAGCGTTTCATTCCTGAAATAGTATTTTGAACTCTGATGAGAAATCACCAAATCTTAGAAGGAAATCAACTTTGCAAAACAAAAGCTGCTATAAACAGGAAACAGAAGAGTCAGGGAAGGTCAGGCCTCTAGCATTTCTTGAAAGCAAGTACTAGGTAAACAGGAAATGGGACGCTATTGTCTCTTCAATAAATGACAGGTGTCTGGGAATGGTTCAGTTGAAAATAGCCAAGTTTTACCCCAAATCCTGGCCTTCGTGGCAATAGTCCTTCAGAGAGACCAAAACTCTAATAAGACTTTCTGAGCCAAAGCATCAACCTCTTTCTTTTCTCACAGGAAGAAAAACCTTTCCTGGAAGTTCACCAGGCAGAGCATGTCAAGCGGCTCCTGAGGAAGTACCCCCTTCAGTAAGCACAGTTCTCTTTGCCCTCTGTGTTTGCACATATATTGATGAGTTCTGACATGTCAGAGACCTGGTGATGACTGGAAGGGCACTATTTTAGGGCCCGCTTGTTTGTTAATAGAAACTCAATTCAAATGGGTGTAAAGAGAAAAAGAAAAGTTATGGCCTTACATAATTAAAAACTCTAGAAGTCGTCAGTTTCAGACACAGATGGATCCAGGGGCTTGATTGATGTCATCAGAACTAGGTCTCTGCCTCATCTCTCTGCTTTTGTTGTTCAGTCACTGAGTCGTGTCTGACTCTTTGTGACCCCATGGACTGCAGCACGCCAGGCTTCCCTGTCCTTTACTATCTTCAGGAGCTTACTCAAACTCATGTCTGTTGAGCTGTTGATGCCATCCAACCATCTCATCCTCTGTCATCCCCTTCTCCTCCTGCCCTCAATTTTTCCCAGCATCAGGGTCTTTTCCAGTGAGTTGGCTCTTCACATCAGGTGGCCAAAATGTTGGAGCTTCAACTTCAGCATCAGTCCTTCCAGTGAATGTTCAGGACTGATTTCCTTTAGGATTGACTGGTTTGATCTCCTTGCAGTCCAAGGGACTCTCAAGAGTATTCTCCAGCACCACAGTTCAAAAGTACGAATTCTTCATCGCTCAGCCTTCTTTATGGTCCAACTCTCACATCCACACATGACTACTAGAAAAACCATAGCTTGGCTATACGGTCCTTTGTTGGCAAAATGATATCTTTGCTTTTTAATACACTGTTTTGGTTTGTCAAAGCTTTTATTTCAAGGAGGAAGTGTCTTTTAATTTCATGGCTACAGTCACCATCTGCAGTGATTTTGGAGCCCAAGAAAATAAAATCTGCCACTGTTTCCACTTTTTCCCCATCTATTTTGCCATGTCTGGGAAATAGATGGAATGATGGGACTTGATCTTCATTTTTTGAATGTTGAGTTTTAAGCCAGTTTTAAGTTTTCACTCTTCTCTTTCACTTTAATCAAGAGACCAGAATCTCTAAGCTTTTACCTTTCTGGCTTAAGCTCACAGAAAAGAGTGTTTTCTTCTAAGTAATTGTAACAAAATTCCCATGAACGTGTTTCATTGGATCAAGTTGAACCACATGCCATACTAGAAACAATTACTATGCGTAGGTGTTTGGAGTAAACTGATTGTTAAATCTGAGTCAGGAGCTTCCCAGGTAGCACCAGTGGTAAGGAGCCTGCCTGCAAATGTAGGAGACATAAAAGACCCAGGTTCAATCCCTGGGCTAGGAAGATCCCCTGAAGGAGGGCCCAGCAACCCACTCCAGTATTCTTGCCTGGAGAATCCCATGGACAGGGGAGCCTGGTGGCCTACAGTCCATGGGGTTCCAGAGTTGGATTTGACTGAAGTGACTTAGCATGCATGCATGCAAACCAGGGTCATATGTTCACCACTGGACCTAAGAAGTGGTTCAGCCTCACTTAGCCACCAGGACTGATGGTAGGGAAGAATACAGACCCAGGGAAGAACTGAGGTGCTGTTACCAATAAAAGATGACATAGCTCTTGGCCAGGAAAAAGCACCTATCTTCAGTGATCATTCAGGTTACCTACCCCTACCACTGCCGCTGTATACAAGGCGATATTTCCCAGAGAAGGCGTATGTCTAATCCAAGGTCACACAGTTGCAAAGCTAATTCTCTGGCTAGAAATATAGTTGGCAACATGTAGCAGAAAATGCAAAATAATCATGGCACAAACAAGAGACAGATTTATTTCTTTCTCATATAAAAGAATTCTGGAAGCAGGCAGTCTATACTTACCCTGGACTGCCCATCATGGCAGTTTACCCATCATCTGTCTTTTTCCTCTGATAACTTAGTGGGTTGCTATCACGAAGGCTGATCCAGAATAGATGCTGGAGCGCCGACCTGGACCAGCCACCACATCTGCTCTTCAAATGGCAGGCATGAGAAATGAGTAATGACAAAGGAAGCCCTCCCAGCTGTGTCACTTCCATCTGGCCAGCCTCTTCAAGTCCCACCCCACACCTCTGTTCAGGTCTCATTGGCCTGTTTAGTCTTGGTCACTCTTAGCTGTAAGAAAGGTCAAGAACTATAGCCTTTTATCTAGTAAATTGCTGTACTAAATAAAACTGAGTCCCTGTTCTGAAGAGTAAGGGGAGGATGACAACAGTGGAATCTTCCAGTGCTCTTTCTCTTCACTAAACTCTAAGATCAAGAGGAAATGACATTATTTTCAGAAGAATCAGGCATTTGTTTACCACTCACAACCTATCTTCTCTTGATGTTTATTCATTCACAGAGAAAGAAATAAGTCTTGGTTCCAAACCAGGATATATGAGTGGGACCCCTACTTTCAGTTCCCAAGCAGGATGATTGGAACCATTGTGTTGGCTTTCATCTGCCTGTACCTTGTAAGTAGAGCTAAGCAAATCCTTTTGTATTTTATAAATGGGGTGGGGATAGGATAGGGTTGTTCTTTAAAAGCTGGGTCAAAACTGGGTATATGTAAATCAAAGAAGTACAGTTCTTTGACCCCACCATTTTGACTCTAAGGACACTTTTACTCATGTAGTGAATATTAGTAATAAATATAATTGAAGTATTTATGGAGACTTCTGGTTGCCAATTCCACTTGTAAAGAGCTTGAAAAATGCCACTCTGTCTTAAAAACAAGTACAAATCTGAACAAACTGAAGAATCAACAACTCTTCATAGATCCCTAAGAGCAGGGAGTCATGGGGCAAAGTTTGCCCCTAAAATTGAAGAGACAGACAAGATCCTGGCAGAATGGAGCAGAAACCCCATGGCAACCAGTGCCAAGGTAAGAAAATCTGAATTGTAGTTGATGCCATCAATCAACTGGATATTTTGGAAATCCAAACACTACTTCATCAACAACAGCAGAATGCATATTCTTCTCAAGAATAAATGGAAAATTCAAGAAGATAGGCTATATCTTGAACCATCAAACACACTTAATAAATGTAAAAGAATAAAATCACATGATTTCTGCTCTCAAATCAAAATGGAATTAAATTAAAAACCAATAACAGAAAGATAACTGGAAAATCCCCCAGGAGTAGATATCGAAACAACACACTTCTAAATAACATATGAGCCAAAGAAAAAAATCAAGGCAAGTTAGAAATATTTTAAAAAAGGAGAACACAAGTTCTCAAACTTTGTGGCAGGTGGTAAAAGCAGTTGTTGTTGTTATTGTTGTTAAGTTGCTCAGTCGTGTCCGACGCTTGTGACTCGAGGACTGTAGCCTTCGAGGCTCCTCTGTCCATGGGATTTCTCAGACAATACTGGAGTGAGTTGCTATTTCCTTCTCCAGGGGATCTTCCCAACGTAGGGACTGAACACGGGTCTCCTGCATTAGCCAGTGGATTCTTTACTGCTGAGCCACCAGGAGAGCCCAGCAAAAGCAGTGGTTAAAAAGAAATTTATAGCACTGAATGAAGAAAGATCTAAAATCAATCATCTAAGCTTTCACATTAGGAAACAAACAAAAAAGAGCAAATTAAAATGCAAAGTAAGCAGAAAAATAGATGTATTATAATAAAAAGTAGAGCAGAAACTGATGAAACTAAAAACAAGAAATCAATAAAGTACAAAATCAAAGCATGTCATGTGGTCAGAGCTAAGTGAGGTAAAATGTCCAAGTCAAAAGCAGGGTCAAAGTGGAGAGATGAAAATGGCCAAATTGTCTTCTGTTCATTTTAAATGTATGAGGATGATACTTATATAAACTAGTCTTGTGATAACTTTTAGGTGAATGGATTAGGTTATGATACGGAGAAGGCACTGGCACCCCACTCCAGTACCCTTGCCTGGAAAATCCCATGGATGGAGGAGCCTGGTAGGCTGCAATCCATGGGGTCGCAAAGAGTTGGACACGACTGAGCGACTTCACTTTCACTTTTCACTTTCATGCATTGGAGAAGGAAATGGCAACCCACTCCAGTGTTATTGCCTGGAGAATCCCAGGGATGGGGGAGCCTGGTGGGCTGCCGTCTATGGGGTCACACAGAGTCGGACATGACTGAAGCGACTTAGCAGCATCAGGTTATGATAAGGTACTGCATAAACCCCCAAACTTCATTTGAAAACACTGTATATATATATGCTTTTTTTTTCTTTTTTTCCCACTTAACAATGTTGACTGGGTGTTCAGGTTTGGGAGGCAGCAGTCTTTTATGTTGTCCCATAACTAGTTTCTCCATTGTGTACCTTTATCATCCCTGAGAATCCTCACCCCCTGCATCCAGTCAGCAGAAGGAGAAAGTATATAGAGAAATGCATATGGGAGGCTTCAAAGGCCATGTGGACCCAGCACACGTTCCTTCCACTCTTTTCCCATTGGTGAGGTCCTTGTCACGTGGCCATATCTAACTAAGGGAGGCTGGGAAATGTAGTCCAGCCTTGTGCCCAAAGAAGGGAAGAATGGATTTTAATGGACCACTAACTAGAGTTCTCTGCAGCAGTGAGTAAATCACTTGATGTTTTTGTGTTCATTAAATCTTTATTAGTTGTCTACTCCATACCAAATGCCTTGTTAAGACCTGGAAGAGAGAAGAGGGCTGATTCAGCAGCTCTTGGCCTGGGAGTAGCCCATGGTCTAAGAGAAGAAGATAAGATATGATATGCAGTACTGCCATCTAAACAGAGGAAAAGAAAAGGTGAAAGTGTTCTGGAAGTTTAGTGAATTACTCTGGATAGAGAAGCTGCCTGACAATAGTAGCATTTGAGCTCCATATTCAGAGATAAACAAGATTCAGTTGATGAAGTAAAATGGCATCAGGAACTCCAGACGCAATGGCATGATGATCAGGGGCATGAAGGCAGGATGACAAGATGATAGGACAGGAGCAAGCATGACATGCATACAGGAAACAGCACGTCCTCCAATTTGATCATTGCCAAAATGCAAGGAGGAGAACAGTGAGAAATGTCTGGAATTGTCCATAAAGTCACCCCTTATTCAAAGTTAGGCATTCATGTCACTATGATTGAATTAATGTCTGAAGAGTTTCTTGAGCCCTTTTGGGATTTACTCTTGTATGCTATTTTGTGAAGAACAGAGTTTGGGCTGAATCCTGTCTCCAAAGGAGTCACAATCCCATTCACATCAGTAAAGCAAGTGTCCAGAGTCTATTTCAGTTGAGTTTTGAGCTTCAAAGACTTTTGACCTCAAAACCAAAGAATGACCCCCTATGTTATTCATTTAATGAGCAGGACTCAGGTGAGACCTTGAAACACTTACTCTCTGTCCTCAGTTCATTGTCATTGAGTTCTGCGTGTTCGTGTATGTGAGAGATGAGCTGGATGTGTTTGAAGGTGAATTGGAGAGCTACATCACCTCCATGAACCAGACAGGGAGCCCAGTCCTCCTGCAGGTGAAAGAGCTGATTAACATCACCAAAGGTAAAACCATATTCCACCTTTGTTCCTGCCACTTCTATATGGAACGGGGAGGGACTTGTGACTGGTGGTGGGTGCACACCTACAGTAACTACTGCTGCTAGTCTTCATATTATCTGTGTTTCACTTACTGTATGCCTCCCTGGATTGACTTGAAGGAGAAAGGGGTCCAGACACAGGCCATTTTATTACAACTTACTTGGGGCTGCATTGACCATGCCTTGAGAATGTTCTCATCTTAAATAGCTTATCTTTTTTTGGTGTCAGTGGAAACAACTAAAATCATCATATATTTTTCACTTTGGAAAAGATAAAATAGTAAGTTTTGACCTTATTATTTTATGAAAAGTTTACTCATATCATTCAAATTTAATTTCTGCTTAGTTCTGGTTACTGTAACAAGTTACCATCGACTATGTGGTATAAACAACCAACATTTATTTCTCACAGTTCTGGAGACTGGAAAGTCGAAGGTGCTAGCAGATCTGGTGTCTTGGGAGAGCTGCTTCCTGACTTGCAGATGGCCACCTTCTCTTTGTGTACTCACATACTGGATGGAGAATAGGGAGAGGAAGCAAACTCCCTCATGTCTCTTCTTTTAAGGGCACTAATTCCATCATGAGGGTTCCACCCTCACAATCTAATCACCTCCCAAAGACTCCATCTCCAAATACCATCACATTGTGGGTTAGAGTTTCAACACATGAATCCTTTTGGGTGGAGGGACACATATTTATTGAAGGCATATTTCTTCCCCATTAAATTGTCAAGACAATTAATGCTTTTCATACCTGTTGAAAATTTATTGACAATGGGGATTTACTTACGGATTCTGTTTATTCCATTCATCTATTTGTCTATCTTTACAGAAATATCACAGTCTTACTACTGTAGATTTATAGTAAGATTGAAATCAAGAAATATGAGTCATGCAATTTTGTTCTTCTTTTTCAAGGCTGTATGGCCTATTCTGGGTCCCTTTTTTTTTATATGAATTTTAGGATTAGCTTGTCAATTTAAATAGAAATGGCTTTGGAAGTTTTGGGCAGTTGGTTTGAATTTGTCAGTCAATTTAGGAGTATTGTATGTTCACATAGAATATCCTATACATAAAAGTGATATGTTTTTTCCATTAATTTAGGTCTTTAATTTCAATAATCTTTTATAGTTTTCAGTGTACAAGTTGTACACTTCTTTTATTAAATTTATTCTTAAGTATTTTATTCTTTGTGATACTATTTCAAATGCAATTCTTACTTCATTTTCAGATTACACATTGCTAGGTACAGCGATGAATTGATTTTTATATATTGGTCTTATGTCTTACAAACTTACAAGCTCATTTATTAATCATTTTACTTTTGTTTGCTTCTTCCCTAGGATTTTCTATACCTAAGAACATGTCATTGGTGAATAGAGATAGTTTTATTTCTTCTTTTGCAGTCTAGCTGCATTTTCTTGCCTAATTGCCCTGACTAGACCCTTCAGTACAACGTTGGATATAATTGGCAAGAGCAGACACTGATTTTCTCATTCTTGAACCTAAGGGGAAAGCAGTTTTTCACCAATTAAGTATGATGTCAGCTGTGGGGGTTTTACAGATGCTTTTTATCCAATTGAGGAAATGCCCTTCCATTTCTAGTTCATTCAGTGATTTTAATTATAAAGAGGTATTGGATTCTTTCAAATGCTTTTTCTGCAGCTACTGAGAATCCGCTTGTACAGAAGCTTTTACTTCCTTCTGTCTTTCTCCATCCCTCTCTCACAAGCACCCAGAGTCATTCTGAAAGCAAGTTGGATACGAAATATTAGAAACTTACTAAAAGGTGGATGAATGGAATAGTCAAGACCTTAATTCCAGTTACCATTGCACATGGTGGCTGTGAACTGGGGGTGGATAACCCCCTCCCCCAAAAGTGGTTATTAGAAGGTCAGGTATAAATGATGTTTTACAAGGCTGGAGGCTACCTACTATGCGTACATTCTATAATTTTCTGCTTCTATTATGCATTGCAGACAGAAAATATTAATACCAAAGGAAAAGTTTATAAACACACAGGAAATAAAGGATATTGAAGGCATATAGCTAAAATGAAACAGAAATAAGCAGAACTTTATTTGCCCAAGAGGTATATTAAAGGAAATACAATATATTTTGCCCAAACTTTTCTGTTGTGACTTTCTGCATTTTAAAAATTATTTCTGGTTCATCTTCTGAGGTTGCTTGTGTCACCTTTTCTATTTCAGAAGTCTGGGTGGTGACCATTTTGCCTGCCTCCCTCACATGTGTGAGCTACCTGTTCCACATCTTGGCTTGTTACAGGTAAGGGGGTTCTGGGAGGCATTTGTGTGTCTTCAAGCAGGAAATCGGCTGACAGATTTTTTTTTCTCAGAATTCCCAAGCAGTGTCAGTCATTCCCAAATTGGGAACTGCAGTGTATACAGGGTTTGGGGACAACCACATCTATTGGTAAAAAACAAAAACAAACAAAATAGCATTTGATTTGAGCTTCCTCTATCAATTTGACATTGTGATTAGAGTTTTCTTTTGGTCTTCAGCAAAACCCTAAGCAATACTTTCATTGCCATGTTCACTGCTGAGCAGGCAAGACTCAATAAAAAAACTTTGTTGTTATTTAGTTGCAAAGTCGTGTCCAACCCTTTGCAACTCCAAGGACTGCAGCTCGCCAGGCTTCCCTGTCCATTACCATCTCCTGGAGTTTGCTCAAATTTATGTCCATTGAGTCGGTGATGCTATCCAACCATCTCATCCTCTGTTGGCCCCTTCTCCTCCTTCCCTCAATCTTTCCCAGCATCAGTGTCTTTTCCAGTGAGTCAGCTCTTTGCATCAGGTGGCCAAAGTACTGGAGCTTCAGCTTCAGCATCAGTTCTTCCAATGAATATTCAGGGTTGATTTCCTTTAGGATTGACTGGTTTGATTTCTTTGCTGTCCAAGGGACTCTCAAAAGTCTTCTCCAGCACCGCAGTTCTTTGGCCAGTCTGTTAGCATATGACCATGTCTTCTGGCCTCTTCTAACCTTATCATTTCTTGTACACTTCGTGTCTCTGCTGGGTGTCAGACCTGCCCTGCTCTCCAGGACTAACCACAGTGGGTTCCCAGCAGGTGAATTTGGCTCAAGGGGACCCCACAGGAGGTTGGGTCAAGGGGACCAGGTGCATCAGTCTCAAGAATAGCAGTGCAGGAGGAGGGGATGGCCTTTAGTATGGAGTCAGCATTTGCATGCTGATAGAAGTTGAATTTGGGTATCTATTGCTTCTCTTTCTCTCCATTTCTCTGCCTTTGTCTCTGCCTCTCTCTCTCACTGTCTGTCTCAGTCTCTAATTCACAGTCACACACTCACTCACTGGAAGCCCAGGGCCAATTCTTACCCCTCCAGAGCATCCTGTCTTTACATCCTCCCCATCTGGCTGCCCAAAGGGTGAGTCTCTTGCAGATGGCATCTAAGTGAAGACTCTCCTGGCACAAAGAGGCCCCAGCTCTCCATCCAAGGCCTGCCTTGAACCTTTGACTATAGTTTACAAACAGTGAATATTTGAAAGTTGCTGAGAGAGTAGATTAAAAGTTCTCATCACAAGGAAAAACTTTTTGTAACTGTGTGCAGTGACAGATGTTAACAAGACATTATCATCATTTCATAATATGTACAAATATCAATTATATTGTACACCTAAAAGATAAAAGATGTCATGTTATAGTCAACTGTATCTCAACTTTTAAAAAGTATTTTAAAAAGATTTCACGACTGATTAGAATCATCTCAAGAGCTATGGTCAATACAGGGGAGCTGAGCTTCCTGCCATCTCCCTCCATAGGCCTTTCTGTTTACATCTGTTGAGCTCTAAGTGCGTAAGGAGCCCGGGTCATAAGCATTACTAATTTCCCTCTCTCTCTCTCTAGAAAGCACATCAAGAGGTTGTGGGCAGGGGATAAACACTTTCTTCCTCTGAAGTTTCATAATCCTTCCTCATCTGAGAGTGTGGTAAGTCCACAGCAGTCTCTCTCTGCTCCCAGGCCACAGCCTGCTGTCCTGCACCTCAGACAGGGTTGGCGTGCTGGGGAAGGAAGAGCCCTGGGCTGGGGCAGGGGGCGGGGGTCCAGAGCCCTCAATTTTAGTATGTTCTGCTGCTGGGTGACTTGGGACAGCCACTGTCCCCATCTGGCCTCATGTGTAAAATGAGGACAATCATGACACCTGCCTTGGTAGCTTGGTGGGTGACCCTCAAATGAGACAGGGATGCTGGATATGTGTTAGAGGTCATCAAGGTGTCTCCCCTCTCAGATCTTTTGTTCTATCTAAATCTCAGGTGGCCATTGCAAGGTACTCTGGCTGGCAGATAGCCTATATTCTGTGGGGTAAGTGCCATTACATGACCCATTCAATTTGACACACTTTCCCTGAGCACCTGCAGAGTCCCGGCTGTGGTCAGGGAGGAGGGACATGGGGCAGAAGCAGCCCCAGCTCTTCCTCAAGGGACCTACAGGAAGGTCAGGAAGGAGTGAGAAGCACACATTCATATTGGTCATCATTACCACCTGTCCTGTGCCCATGGGGTGTGTACGCTAAGGGTGGTGGTGACCCAGAGGAGGAAGTGACTATCCACACCTAGGCCAGGGTGCCAAGCCTTCCTAATGGAGTTGACATTTGAACTGACCTGGCAGAGTGAGCAGAAGGTTGGTGGTCGTGCCAGGCAGGAGAAACAGCATAAGCAAGAGCGCCAGGACCTTTGGAGGGAGGAGGCTGGGGGCGGGGCTGGAGGGAGGGACTTGTGTGACTGGATGCTGAAGGGCCGTTAGTGACCACCGGCTCCCTTGGCCCACAGGCTACCTCATCATCCATGTGATGCAGAGCCTGTGTGGCCTGGCGATCATGTACAGCCTGGTGCTTCCTGTCATCCACCATCAGGCGCTGGAGATGCTCCGAGGCCTAGGCATCGGGATGTAAGTGCTGGGTGGGCTTCCTGACATTGCCCAGGGCCTGGGAGCTGCTGGGCCCTCCGAGCTGCTGTTCGAAATGCCCCTTCCTGCTGGGCTCTCACCAGTCCCTGGACCCATGCTGTCACTGTGATGGGAGACTCACAGTTTATAAAATGTTTCCACTTGCACTGTTCAGCTGGGTCCTCACAATTGTGTCTGTGGGAGGTATATGTGTGTCCATTGTATTGCTGGGAAGACTGAGGTTCAGGCAGATGAAGTGAGAGAAAGGACAGTATAGTGGAAAGAGAGAGGGAATCTGAGTTTAGGCTTTAGATCAACTGTGTGACTTGTAAACTGCCTCTCCAAGCCTTAGTTTACCCATATGGAAAGTAAGCAAATGCTGACATTACTGAAAATTCACTTTGCAACTTTTCTCTTGAGGACCTTCTGAGGTTGGGACTTACATTAGCTCCCTTTTTCAGATGAGGAACAGAGGCACAGAGAGGCTGAGCAATTTGTCCCAGGAGGGGAGGAGGCAGGATGGGGAGCTGGACAATCTGAAACCAAAACCTCATTCAACCATCAACCCATGCTGGTGCTGGGGAGAGATGCAAACAGGGTGTGTGCCCTCTGGGGGCCTTGCTACTCTGAACTCCTTGGTTCCAGGCTCACCTAGAGCCTCCTACGAATCTGGGGCAGAGCCTGCCCTGTCCACTCTTCCATGGCCTTCATGAGCTCTTCTGAAAATCCCATTCCTTTCTTTGATTTCCTATGCTGCTAAACCACTCAGCCCACTGCTACCCCTCAACAAAAGGACCTGATTTAGTCCTGGAGTTCTGGTCTGGAGCCAGAAGGCCTGATGACGCAGCTTTGAGAAAGTCATCTCCCCTTTGTAAGCCTCATTTTTCTCATCTGCATAGTAGACAAAATTCTCTGTAGGCATAAAGGACAGAGTTCAAGCTACTGTTGGTCTGGCAGGCAGTCAACATGTCTTTCCTCTGTATCACTGGGCATTCCAAAAGAGTTTGGGAAGAGTGGTCAAGGCCACCTCAGCATGGTCTCGCCTTGTGTTTTAGCCTCACCGTATCCATCGTCCTGGGTCTCATGGTCCTGCAGGTATGGATTGCCACCAGCTTCTTCCTGCAACCAAAGATGGGGACAGATGACAAGCAGAAGCCCCTGGCTCTCAACAACAGGTGAGAGCAGAGAAAGTAGTGGGGCATCGTAGGGCTCTGGCCTCAGCAGTCTCGCTCCTTTCTCTTCACCCTTGGCAGGTTCCTGGGTGCACTATACATTCTGAGAGGGCGAGGGGCAGTGGTTTAGAACTGGGACCAAACTGCCAGGAACCAGACTGCCTGGAGCCATTTGGCTCCACCCCTTATGAGCTATGTGACCTTACTGAACATCTATGAACCTCTACTTCCTCACTTTACAAATAAGTTTGCATATCTCAGAGAGGTGTTCCAAGGATGAAAGGTATTAAAATATGAACTTAGAGCAGTAGTGCCTGTCCCATGGTAATCCTTTCTAGTTCATTCATTCAAAGCTGTTCATCATGGAGGAAGCAACATGGGCACTGAGGATAATGAAATACTCCTCACGATCTGCCTGTGATCTGCTCATGGTCCACTGGAGTTGACAGACACAGACATTTAGGGACAGTAGAGTCCAGATGGTGTGAAAGCATTACAAGAGAAAGCAAAGAGGAGAGGAAGGGAGGGGCGGAGAGGCAGGGGCGTTCTTTCAGCTGCAGGTGGGATGTTTGAGCTAAAGTAGGTAGGATGGTAGGATTCCTACAGGCAGAGATGAGCAGATGGTGTGGTTGCAGCCCCCACTGTACGGATGCAGGCAGGAAGCCATGAGAGGGCAGGATGTGTTGGGAGAAGAGTGAAAATCCAATATGCTGGATGGTGAGGGACAGGAAGCGAGCACAAAGTGGCAATACCAGAAAAGTCCCTCTCAGAGAGGACCTCAAAATTCATATGCAATATTTGGGCTTCATCCCATAGGCAACAGGAACCATGTGATTAACTTGAAAAATTTTATCTGGAGGACTTGGAGCAGTTCTAGCTGGGGACAGGTCACTGTTGCAACAGATATGAGAAAGCCACACCCTCTGCTGTAACCATGGACCCAGGGGTAGCCACGTGGGGTTTACAGTCCCCACTCACATTCAGCCTGCCTGGTGCTCAACGTCCTCGCCACTGTTTCTGAGCTGGTCTTCACACCAGCTGTGAAGTGGGGACAGTCAGCTTCCTCCACTAACAGCATGAGGTCGCACAGCTAGGAGGTGGGAGAGATAATATTTGACCACAGGTCTGGGAGGGCCCCTGAGCCCACCTGCCTAGCCACCTTCTCATACTGAAGGGTGCTTCCCCTCTGCCTGTTTCCCTTCGCAGGAGAGCGTTCCACAACTTCAACTACTTTCTGTTCTTCTACAACGTGCTGCTGGGCCTGGGTGCCTGCCTCTCCAGGCTTTTCATCAGCTGTGTCCTGGGCACGTGGCTGATCGCCCGCATCGACAGGACCATCCTGCAGAGTGGCTACGAGAGAGCAGACATGGGTATGTAGCCGTGCGTCTGGGGAGCGCTGCTCTCGCACCTTTGTGGAAGCTGCCTGCAAGTCGGGTACCAGAGGCCCGCAGTTCATTCTCTTCTCTTTTTTTTTTTTTTTTAAATTTTATTTTATTTTTAAACTTTACAATATTGTATTGGTTTTGCCAAATATTGAAATGAATCTGCCACAGGTATATACGTGTTCCCCATCCTGAACCCTCCTCCCTCCTCCCTCCCCATACCATCCCTCTGGGTCGTCCCAGTGCACCAGCCCCAAGCATCCAGTATCGTGCATTGAACCTGGACTGGCGACTCATTTCATATATGATATTATACGTATTTCAATGCCATTCTCCCAAATCATCCCACCCTCTCTCTCTCCCACAGAGTCCAGAAGACTCTTCTATACATCAGTATCTCTTTTGCTGTCTCGTATACAGGATTATGTTACCATCTTTCTAAATTCCATATATATGCGTTAGTATACTGTATTGGTGTTTTTCTTTCTGGCTTACTTCACTCTGTATATTAGGCTCCAGTTTCATCCACCTCATTAGAACTGATTCAAATGTATTCTTTTTAATGGCTGAGTAATACTCCATTGTGTATATGTACCACAGCTTTCTTATCCATTCATCTGCTGATGGACATCTAGGTTGCTTCCATGTCCTGGCTATTATAAACAGTGCTGCGATGAACATTGGGGTACACGTGTCTCTTTCAATTCTGGTTTCCTCAGTGTGTATGCCCAGCAGTGGGATTGCTGGGTCATAAGGCATTCTCTTCTCTTGTACTTAGAGCTTATCTTCCCACGGGGGCTATAATGCTGAATAGAAAAAAAAACAAAACAAAACTTTTCAGCCCAATGGTCAGATTGCATATTTAACAGATCTTTGAGGTATAATGAAGAGCAGTAAGGGATAGTGCAATTCTATCAAAACACTTACAAGGTAATTTGTGAATGCATGGCTCTGAAATTTTTGAGAAAACATATCTCAGAATTACTTGTGGTGTTAGTTGCAAGCTTTCTTAGTTAAAAAAATGGTCTGTTCATTTTGCTCCAAAATCAAACCATTTTTTGTGGAGAAAAAGCAGTTTTTGTCCTATTTCTGGACTGTGTCTTTTCATTCACTCATTGATTCGTGCAATGGCAGCTGGCTTCTCCGTATAAGCCATAGAGGCTCCTGTCACTGTGAACTTCAAATTTCCATAAAATGAACAGGTTAGGGTATGATCTCTAAGAACCTTTCCAGCTCTTTATACCTCATTTTCTGGATTCACAGCAAAGACACAGACACCATTTGGGAACAAAGTGTTGCTGCAGTTATGTCATAAGAAGCAAAACCTAGTCATCCAGGAATATACATTGCATGGTCTGACTTCCCTTCTGGATTTCAGGGTTCAGTGCATGGATTGGCATGCTCTACGTAGATCATTATCACACCAACCCCGTGCTCGTCAGCTTTTGCCATATCCTGATCACCAGCCACAGGGAGAGGAGGCTACAGCAGACCATCAAATACTGGTACCTAAATCAGTCAGCAGGTAAGTCTCCTGTTTGAATCTATACTGGGGTTGCACACCAGGAAACAAGTGCCTTCAGTCTTCCCTGGGATCCCTGAGATGTCCCATGTTCCTCCTTCTCTGACCCTCTTCCTCCACTTTCTGTGCCCTGGGAGCCCTTCTACCCAGGAGGTTAGAAGTCTTCACCCCAGTCAGTCTGGCTGTGGGACTCCGAGGCCTTGTTCCTGCTAATTCAGCTTCTCCATTGTTTCTGGAAATGAACTCTGCTACCTAAGTCCTTCAATCAGCCATTTGTCTGAGACTCCTCCATAACTCATGCTGCAAGCCAGATGCCCTCCAAGATGGTGTGCAGTTTTGCTTAAACTACCCCATTCCTTACCACAAGCTCTCTCTTGGCTACCACCTGTATCATTCTGCTCTGCCTTCCCCTGGGAAGCCCTCCAGTTAGCCATGTTCTGCCTGTGGACACTCAGCACTGATCTGGACTGTTTTCATTGCTGATCCCAACATTGCAGATATCCAGATCTGTGGAACAAACTCTTATCCCTCCAGCCACCCTCATGTCCCCAGGAATCCTGGTCCGGCTCCTTCCTCCACACCTCACTCCTTCTGGGCAGCTTTCCCTGTGGCCTCTGAGCAGGACAGAGACAAGCTGCCCTCTCCTCCATTGTACCGGCTCTGATTCTGTTCTAGGTCCTCGTCTCTCAGCGAGGTCCAGGACAAGGTGGCTCCTGCTGCAGACCCTGATCAACAACCCGGAACTGGTCAGACTCAGAAAATCCAGGCCAGGTCTTGGCTCCCAGGAGTTTACCCAGATTCTGTTGACGTGCTCGGAGAGCTGACACTGACCTTCCACACTGCTGCAAGGTTGTTCCAGGACAACTTCCCCCGAGAAGGCCCAGGCTACTCAGCAGCTGTCCCCTGCAGTGGAATAGGCTGCATGGCCACTGTCCATTGCACACCGGCCATTCGTGGGGTGGCACTTGGGGCTGAACAGTGATGTCTCAGGTCTAATTCACTCCCTTGGGAAAAAGATCAACAACAAAAGAGAATTTCTGTTGAACAAACTTTACCCAATAATGATGTCCACTATCCCTGGTTAGAAGGCAGCCTTGGGGAGTTCTATGTTGAGACACACTGGGCAGAACTTCATGTCACTGACAAAGGTGGTATAAAAGTTTGTATCAGGAGAGTTTAACTGTTTGATGCCTTTCTTCTCTGGGACGAAGTATGGCCTTAATCCAACAGGGTCCTTGTTGTTTCCTCATTTCTAGATTGTATGGTGGTGGGAGACAAGGAGCCCTTGACCCCAGCCTCCAGTCTGGTGGGTGAGCAGGTACACACTGAGCTCTCTCCCACAGCCACTCAGGTGGGGAACAGATCAGAACTGACATGTGCCCTGGTCACAAATAAGTTGTGTAGATTCTCTCTGACACACAGGGGATCCCCTGAGAAAGCCACCCGTCTGAAGAGGCAGAGATGAGATCTGCATTTAAGTTTGTTGTCGTTGTTTAATCATTTAGTTGGGTCTGACTCTTTGCTATCCCATGGACTGTAGCCTGCCAGGCTCCTCTGTCCATGAGATTTCCTGGGCAAAAATACTGGAGTGGGTTGCCATTTCCTCCTCCAGGGAATCTTCCTGACCCAGGGATCGAACCTGTAACTCTTGCATCTCTTGCATTGGCAGGTGGATTCTTTACCACTGAGCCATCAGAGAAGCCCCAAGGCATTTAAACTGGGGGACAGCAAAAGCAAAGATGTGGGAACAAGAAAGCCCTGGGCAGCTTTGAGGAAGGTGTTGGGGACTGGTTAGGCCATCCAAGAAAGCCCAGATGCCAGGACATTTCTCTTTGTGCGGAGGGCTGAATACTTACCCAAATTCTTCATGCCAATCATAAAGTCTCTGCTAACCTGGGAACCGTCACTCTATGAAGCCTGTGCAAGTGCCAGGAGGATTCACCCACAGAGTGAGCCTTTGAAACTCAGTCTTCATTATTGAGCATGTACTGTGAACCCAGTCCTGTTGCTCAATGTATCTTCCAGATTTATCTCTTTTAACTTACTCTCTGCAACCAAGTTTTGTCATTTTGCTTTTTGAAACTAAGAAAACTGGAGCTCAAGAGTATTGGGATCCCCACATCACTTTCTAGCTGTGTGACATTGACTAAATTACCTCACCATTCTGTACTTTCTTTACGTATAAAAAGGGAGTAATACCCATAACACCAAAAATTACTTTGAGGATAAAATGAGTTTATATATACAAACACTCCTAAGCTAGTGCCTGACACATCCTAAACTCAAAAAAATATCAGTCATTGTTGTGGGTGATGTTACACTTTGTGGTGATATGGTTAATGTCTGCCTACCTCTCATTATACTCTGCTCCACAAAGAAAGAGACCTCAGGTTTCATTCACCATTACCAAGTACCTACTGTAACACTGTAGGATCTTGACTTAAGTAGTGAGGCCATGATGAATGAATCTTACAGCCATGAATTCGATACTGAAATCAACCCTGGCATCATGGTCAAGTGGCCACTAAACAGAAGGTCAGGAGCAGGGGGTTTTGGTCCCAGCTCTGCCTCTAGCATGAGTCTCATTTTTCCTAAATGGGAGTTCATGCTGCCCTCACAGCCAGTGCTCCTGATGTGCACCCAGCTGGTGCTGACCAAGTACTTGCTATGTGCAGTCACTACTCCAGGGACCCAGCACACCTAAGAAGGCAAAGTCTTGCCAGCATGTGGTCCAGGCCTCTCCTGCAGCTCTTTCTACAACTGTCTCCCAGCCTCTACCCTGGAATGGTTTGTGAGCTCCTCAAGGGCTTGCTCCTTGGAAGAAAAGCTATGACAAACCTAGACAGCATATTAAGAAGCAGAGACCTCACTTTGCTGACAAAGGTCCATATGGTAAAAGCTATGGTTTTTCCAGTAATTGTGTATGTTTCTGAGAATTGGACCATAAATAAGGCTGAGCACGTCTGACTCTTTGCGACCCCATGGACCACAGAACGCTAGGCCTCCCTGTCCATCACCAACTCCTGGAGCTTACTCAAACTTATGTCCATTGAGTCAGTGATGCCATCCAGCCATCTCATCCTCTGTCATCTCCTTGTCCTCCTGCCCTCAATCTTTCCCAGCACGAGGGTCTTTTCAAATGAGTCAATTCTTCCCATCAGGTGGCCAAAGTATTGGAGTCTCAGCTTCAGCATCAGTCCTTCCAATGAACACTCAGGACTGATCTCCTTTAGGATGGACTGGTTGGATTTCCTTGCAGTCCAAGGGACTCTCAAGAGTCTTCTCCAACACCACAGTTCAAAAGCATCAATTCTTTGGCATTCAGCTTTCTTTATAGTCCAACTCTCACATCCATACATGACTACTGGAAAAACCATAGCTTTGACTAGATGGACCTTTGTCTTAGTAAACTTTTAAAAATTAAAATCATGAAAATTGTCATTTTTGACCACAACAGAATCAAACTAGATATCAACAACAGGAGGAAACTGGGGGGGATAACAAATATGTGGAAATTAAACAATACACCATTAAACGCCCAGTGGGTAAAAGTTGAAAACAAGGGATACTGAAAATATCTTGAATCAAATGAAAATGAATATGAACACACCAAAACTTATGACATGCAGAAAAAACAATGCTCACAGAAAAATTTATAGCTGTAAATGTCTACATTAAAGAGAAGAAAGAGCCCCGAACAATAACCTAACTTTACACCTTGAGGACTAGAAAATGAAGAGCAAACTAAACCTGAACAACAAGGTAATAATATGAATAAATGTAAGATCATAGAGACACAAAATAAAGAACAGGAAAACAATAGAGAAAGTGAACCAGCCCAAAAATGGATTCTGTGAGATCAACAAGATTGACAAACTTTTAAGCTGGAATTACTAAGAGAAAAAGAGAATAGACCAAATTATTGAAAACAGAAATGAAAGTTGAATAATACTACTAACTCTACAGGAATAAAAATGATTATAAAAGTATGTTGTGAATATCTGTACTCCAACAAACTGGATAACCTACACGAAATGGATAAATTCCTACAAAGACACAAACAAAGTTGACTCAAGAAGCAGGAATTACTGATAGACCTATAACGAGCAAAGAAATTGAATTCTTTAGAAAACAAACACAAAATTGCAACAAAGACAAGCCCCAAACCAGATGGCTTCATGACTGAATTCTGCAAAACGTTTTCAAGTATGAAAACACATTCTTTTCAAACTCTCCCTAAAAAATGGAAGAGAAGGAAATGTTTTCTGTCTCGTTCTGTGAGGTCGGCTTAATGTTGATAGGCAAGCAGCCGAAAACTTCCGAAGCAAATAGAACTACAGACAAATATCTCTTATGAAAACAGATGTGAAAATCTTCAAGATTATACTAGCTAAAGTAAAAGCGTTTCTACTTGTAGATGTCGTGATTTCATATGCATAAATTCTGAAGGAATAAAAAACAGAAGCAAAAAGGAACTGTAAAGCTAATAAATGAGTTCAGCAATGTTACAGGATACAGATTAACATTCATGTATCAACTGCCATTCAATACAACTACAGAAATGAAAAATTGTTATAAGTCTATAAACAGATTAACATTCATATATCAACTGCCATTCAGTACAACTATAGAAATGAAAAATTGTTAAAAGTCTATAGAAATGAGCCACCGGAGGAAAATTATTCTGTTTGCAAGAGCATTAAAAATAATAAAATACTTTAAAATATATTTAATCAGGAGATACACTAGACTCATACTCTGAAAAAAACAAAATATTTCTTGAAATAAAGGCTAAAGAAATTATAAATAAATGAAAAGATATCCCATATTTATGGATTAGAGGACTTATGATAAAATACAGCACTCTATATATCCAATTCAGTTCTTATAAAATTGCAATAAATCTTTGTTGCAGAAATGGAAAAGCTGATCCTAAAATTCATTTGGAGTTGCAACTAATAGCCAAAACAATATTGGATGGAGTGAACAAAGTTAGGAGACACACTGCCTGATTTTTAGTTTTACAACAAAGCAGTAGTAATCAAACAACACATCACTGGCATAAAGATAGACATACAGACCATGAAATAGACTGAGAGTCCGGAAATGAACCGTATATCTATGGTCATATGATTGTCAACAGATGTTGAAGTTCAACAAAGGGAACCTGGAATGTGGAAAACTGTTTTTAGCAAATGGTTCGAGGAAAATAAAATATCCACATGCAGAAGAACCAGTTTAGATCCTTACCTTACATCATATACAAAACTTAATTCAAAATGGAGCAAACCTAAATTTAAGAGCTAGAACTATAAAGTTCTTAAAGGGGTAAATATCACGATTTGGATTTGGTAAAAGATTCTTGGAGGACTCAAGAAAAAGAAATACAAAAAGGCAAAATGGTTGTCTGGGGAGGCCTTACAAATAGCTGAGAAAAGAGGAGAAGAAAAAGGCAAAGGAGAAAAGATAACCCATCTGAATGCAGAGTTCCAAAGAATAGCAAGGAGAGATAAGAAAGCCTCCTTAAATGATCAATACACAGAAATAGAGGTAAACAATAGAATGGGAAACACTAGAGATCTTTCAAGAAAATTAGAGATACCGAGGGAACTTTTCATGCAAAGATGGGCTCAATAAAGGATGGAAATGGTATGGACCTAACAGAAGCAGAAGATATTAAGAAGAGGTGGCAAGAATACACAGAAGAACTACACAAAAAAGATCTTCATGACCCAGATAATCATGATGGTGTGATCACTCACCTAGAGCCAGACATCCTGGAATGTGAAGTCAAGTGGGCCTTAGGAAGCATCAGTATGAACAAAGCTAGTGGAGGTGATAGAATTCCAGTTGAGCTATTTCAAATACTAAAAGATGATGCTGTGAAAGTGCTGCACTCAATATGCCCGCAAATTTAGAAAACTCAACAGTGGTCATAGGACTGGTAAAGGTCGGTTTTCATTCCAATCCCAAAGAAAGGCAATGCCAAAGAATGCTCAAACTACCACACAATTGCACTCATCTCACATACTAGCAAAGTAATGCTCAAAATTCTCCAAGCTAGGCTTCAACAGTACATGAACGGTGAACTTCCAGATGTTCAAGCTGGATTTAGAAAAGGCAGAGGAACCAGAGATCAAATTGCCAACATCTGTTGGATCATAGAAAAAGCAAGAGAATTCCCAAAGAACATCTACTTCTGCTTCATTGACTATGCTAAAGCTTTTGATTGTGTAGATCACAACAAACTGTGGAAAATTCTTAAAGAGATGGGAATACCAGACTACCTTACCTGCCTTCTGAGAAACTTGTATGCAGGTCAAGAAGCAAGAGTTAGAACCAGACATGAAACAATGGACTGTTTCAAATTGGGAAAGGAGTATGTCAAAGCTGTATATTGTCACCCTGCTTATTTAATTTATATGCAGAGTACATCATGTGAAATGCTGGACCGGATAAAGCATAAGCTGAAATCAAGATTGCTAGGAGAAGTATCGATAACCTCAGATATGCAGATGACACCATCCTTATAGTAGAAAGTGAAGAGGAACTAAAGAGCCTCTTGATGAAGGTGAAAGAGGAGGGTAAAAAAGCTGACTTAAAACTCAACATTCAAAAAAGAAGATCATGGTATCCAGACCCATCACTTCATGGCAAATAGATGGGGAAACAATGGAAACAGTGACAGACTTTATTTTCTTGGACTCCAAAATCACTGCAGATGGTGACTGCAGCCATGAAATCAAAAGACGCTTGCTCCTTGGAAGAAAAACTATGACCAACCTAAACAACATATTAAAAAGCAGAGACATTAATTTATCGACAAAGGTCTGTATAGTCAAAGCTATGGTTTTTTCCAGTAGTCATGTATGGAAGTGAGAGTTGGACCATAAAGAAGGGTGAGTGCCGAAAAATTGATGCTTCTGAACTGTGTGGTGTTGGAGAAGACTCTTGAGAGTCCCTTGGACTGCAAGGAGATCAAACCAGTCCATCCTAAAGGAAACCAGTCCTGAATATTCATCAGAAGGACAGATGCTGAAGCTGAAGCTCCAATACTGTGGCCACATAATGCGAAGAACTGACTCATTTGAAAAGACCCTGATGCTGGGAAAAATTGAAGGCAGGAGGAAAAGGGGTCGACAGAACATGAGATGGTTAGGTGGCATTACCAACTCAGTGGACATGAGTTTGAGCAAGCTCCTGGAGTTGGTGATGTACGGGGAAGCCTGGTGTGCTGCAGTCCATGGGGTCACAAAGTCAGACACGACTGAGCAACTGAACTGAACTGAGTCTACATTTTCTCCAAAAGTCCACATCAAGTACCTGGAGCTGGACTGTTTGTTTATAATTTCAGTACTCATTAGCCACTTAGGCAATAATTCCTTCTCCCAGGCAATAATATCAAAAGGCTCAAGAAACCAGAGGACTAATCTGATGTATTACACTGGGAAGGTGGTGATTGGCTATTCTGACTTTTCATAAACACTACATAACTCCAGATTAAACAGTATTTCCTACATAGTAGGTGGCTGCTTTGACTATGGACTAGGTATGGCTTTTGACATATTAATATATAATTACCATTATCCTTGTGACATAGATTTTTTCATGTTCAGATCCTATCATTATTCCAGTTTTTAAAACTGTTAGAAATTTTTTATTCCAAAATAGTTATTTTGAACATTTACAAATATTAAGAATCATTGTAACTCTATTTAGAACTAATATATTATTCTTCTTCAACCAGCACCCATGTGAAGAACAGCCAAGTAGCAACAGTAGACTGAACTAAACTGAAAGGATTCTTAGATATAACATCCAAAGCACAAGCAAAAAAAAAAGAAAAAGAATATGTAAGTTATAAGACAATCTATTAAGACTTAGTAAATATGATGGAGAAGGTAATGGCACCCCACTCCAGTACTCTTGCCTGGAAAATCCCATGGATGGAGGAGCCTGGTAGGCTGCAGTCCATGGGGTCACTAAGGGTCGGACACGACTGAGTGTCTTCATTTTCACTTTCACGCATTGGAGAAGGAAATGGCAACCCACTCCAGTGTTCTTGCCTGGAGAATCCCAGGGATGGGGGAGCCTGGTGGGCTGCCATCTATGGGGTCACACAGAGTCGGACACGACTGAAGTGACTTAGCAGTAGCAAATATGATAAACTTGTGCATCAGACGACACTATCAGGAAAGTGAAAGATAACTCAAGGAATGGAAGAAAATATTAGACCAGCTTAGCATCTTATATTTACAATATGTACAAAAGAATTATTACAACTTGTGATGGTCCCACATGTCAGGTTGGTGAGATTATAGTTCCTGGTTATTTAATCAAACACATCTATAATTAGCTGACTTTAGAGGATATGGTAGCACTAGCGCTAAAGAGTCTGCCTGCCAACACAGGAGATGCAAGAGATGCGGGCTCCATCCCTGGGTCGGGAAGATTCCCTGAAATAGGAAATGGCACCCCACTCTGGTATCCTTGCCTGGAAAATTCTTTGGGCAGAGGAGCCTGGCAGGCTACAGTCCATGGAGCCACAAAGAGTCAGACATGACTGAGTGACTAAAAACACACACACCTTTGAAAATGTCGTAGGTTTCAGTCATTCAGGTGAAACATTTAACAGGCACCCCAGGGACCCCTCCGTCCTCGATCTGTCCAGGTCCTACCTGTTCTCAGAGATGGGTGTAAATAGCGCCTGCTCCGGGAAGGTGTCCTTGATGCCAGCCCCCTTCCCCCGTATGTCGAGTCAACGGGTCTCCCACTTCTCTGTTACCAAAGTCTTCTAGTAAATGTAAGACGCAGAGGACAGAGCAGAGAGTATCCTGCCCAGAGGGTCTCTGATTTCCACTCTGCTACCACTCCCCACCAGTGAGTGCCACAACTGTTCACCTTATTCTTTTCATAGAGGAATATTCCTTTTTTGGAGGTTGATCTGATTCCCCTAGGAGGAAGACAGCCAGTGTTCTTCAGAAAGAGTCCTCTAGCCCATCACTAGCACCCCCAACCACCCTCCCTCATGTTGCACTACCACAGGTGACCTCAGGGAGGCAGTGCACAACCACAAAACAGGACGTGGACCTGGGCGGGGCCTCAATGCAGGACATGGGTGGCAGAAAAGGGAGCTGAAACTCAGGCAGAAAGGGACTTGAAGGAACCTAGATCTCTTTCTTGGAGAAGGAAATGGCAACCCACTCCAGTGTTCTTGCCTGGAGAATCCCAGGGACGGGGGAGCCTGGTGGGCTGCCGTCTATGGGGTCGCACAGAGTCGGACACGACTGAAGCGACTTAGCAGCAGCAGCAGCAGATCTCTTTCTCCTCCGTGGTACCATCTGAGGGGGAGACTGACTCCAGCTTCAGACCAAAACCTCCTGCAGCTTTGCAGTCCAGCAGCTCTGCTGCTTTGCCAGCCAGGAAACAGGGCTGGGTGTCTTATGTCCCTGGTCCTGCCCTTTAGACCCAAGGCTTGGCAGTCTGTTCATTTGTTCACTTGGCCCATGAGAGTCCCCAGCAGTGCCCATTCGTGGTGCAGGCAGGATGCCCTCCCCTGGAGTATGGAATGAAGACAGGAGAAGAGCGGAGGCCTGACTTCTTGAGGATAGACTGGCTGGTTTAGTGAAGAAAGGAACCTCCACCCAGCCCGACAACCTGGAGGAAGCTAAGTGCCGGCAGGATGGACCAGCATGAAAGCCAGAGAGCTGTTGATTCTGCCAGCTCGGCATCCCCTCCTGGAATGGCCAGCTGCCACCTTTTTATCCCCTTACTGGGGCCTCCTACCCTCAAACTGTCCCCTTCCTGCCCACAGACCAAACACACCCCTCTTCCTGTTTATCTAGACAAGACTGGAATTTTTCAGACTTTAAGTGAGAAACTAACTGCGCCCCATCTGGTGCCCCTTTCCCTCTGGCCCCACCCCCTCCTCTCTTTCTAGACCTCCAGCCTCCACTCAGCCCTGATGAGCAGCTCCTGGCTTTGTGAGTCGTCTTTGCAACCAGCTTTTGAAAATTTAGGGAACTCTTCCTCAAGGGAGGGGGAAAAAAGGAAGGAGAAATTTGTGAATAATGGGAGCAGTATGAGAGCAAATCCCTTCTATTGGAGAACTCAAATGATCCAAACTGTCCAGATGCCAGCGGGTTCCTCTGAGCTCAGAAGGCTCTGTGGGCCTCAGAGGAAGCCCTTGTGTCAGTCACCTTGGGCCTCCACTCCAGTTTCTTCTGAGCAGTTTCAAATGAACATAGAGTTTGTTGCTATCAATGAAGCATTTGGGAACCTCCGATTTGGCTCCACCCAGGCTCTGACATTTAAGGAAACTGAGTTTTGAAGCAGGACTGGTGGCCTAAGGTCCTAGGGAGGCTTAGAGATTCCACCCAGCAGCCCAGTCCCTGTCCCCAGGGTTTGCTGCCTCCCAGGAGGTCTGGATTATTGAAAGAGAGGGCAGTGCTAGCCCTAAGGGAGATTCCTCATCCACCTGATACTCCTAGGGAGAGAGGCCTACACCTGGAAACTTTTCCCCATGTCTTCTTTAGATGGTACTTGGAGGTGCTCTGCCCAGAAGAAAGGACGTCATGCACTGAGGAGAAGTTCCTGAGGTTTGGCACTCCTGGGGACGGTAAGAGAGTGAGCTATGAGGTGGGGAGCTCTAGCCCAGCTTGCTCCCGCTGAGCCTTACTGAGCACACTGCTCACTGAACCAGCAGCTCCACTCAGGATGTGTGTTCTTTGCCATCCTCCCCCCGACCCACCACCACCACATGCCACCTCTGAGTACCCCAAGTCTCTGGAGCTGCGCAGGCGCCCCAAAGCACTTGGCAGGGAGTCTATGCGGTGCTGGATCTGGTGAGTCTGGAAAGGCGGTATCACTTTTGTATTTCTCCCTCAACTTTAAAATGTATTGTCACACTTTAAAATTTCATAATTTTGTCATATTCTTACTGAGCTGAAGTATTTACCCAAGAGTGGAATTTTTGGGTCATTGAGTATGTGTAAGTTCATTTTTAGGAAATACTACCAAAGAATTTTCAAAAGTGGTTGTAGGAGTTTATACACACGGTGGTGTATGAGCGTTCCAGTTGCTCAGATCTTCACCAACAATTGGTATTGTCAGCATTTTTCAGTCATTCTGGTATAGGTGTAGTGGTGTTTCATTGTGGTTTTCATTTGCATTTTCCTGATGAATGATGATGTTGTACAGCTTTTCATGTCCTTTTTAGCCAGTTGGTTATCTTTCTATGAAATACCTAGTCAAATCTTTTGCCCATTTTTTTTCAGGTATATTGTCTCTTTCATCTTATTAATTCATGGAAATCAGTTACATATCCTTTATGAGGCTTTTTCCTTATGACACATGTTTATTCTCATTCTGTTCTTGCTTTCTTACTCTCTTGAGGGTGCTTTTTGATGAAGTGAAGTTCTTAATTTTAATAAGGTCAAGTTTATTAATTTTTGTCTTTATGCTCCAAGGTCCTGAAAATATTCTCCTATGATATCTACTACAAATGCTATTATTTTAAATGTCCCCATTTAGATTTAAAATCCACCTGGAATTGATTTTTGTCTATGGTGTGAAATGGAAGTCAAGATTAATTTCTTTCCCATATGAATAACCAGTGACCCTGGGCTATTTATTGAAACTATCTTCTCCCCATTGCTCTGCTGGGTCACTTTAGTATATATGACATAAATGTTCACATATGTGGGTCTGGGCTGGACTCTGTTTCTCCTAGTGTTTTTCCTTGTACTACTATGGCATTTTACCCTGTTGACTGTAGCTTTATACAAAGGCTTAATATCCGGTTGTGTAAGCCATCCAAGTTTATTCTTCTTTGAGCTTGTCTTGACTATTCTTGGTAATTGGCATTTCTATGGAAAATTTGAAATTGAATAGTCAGTGTTCACCAGATATCTGAACAAATATGGGCTTCCCTGATAGCTCAATTTGTAAAGAATCCACCTGCAATGGAGGAGACCCCAGTTCAATTCCTAGGTCGGGATATGGAGAAGGGATAGGCTACCCACTCCAATATTCTTGTGCTTCCCTTGTGGTTCAGCTGGTAAAGATTTGCCTGCAATGTGGGAGACCTGGGTTCAATCCCTGGATTGGGAAGATTCTCTGGAGAGGGGAAAGACTACCCACTCCCGTATTCTGGCCTGGAGAATTCCATGGACTGTGTAGTCATGGGCTGGCAAAGAGTCGGAGTGACTTTCACTTTCACTAGATATCTGCTTAGATACTTTATTGTGATTATATAAATCTATGGGTCAATTTGTGGAGAAGTAACATCTTAACAATGGCACCCCGCTCCAGTACTGTTGCCTGGAAAATCCCGTGGATGGAGGAGCCTGGTAGGCTGCAGTCCATGGGGTTGCTAGAGTCGGACACGACTGAGCGACTTCACTTTCACTTTCCACTTTCATGCATTGGAGAAGGAAATGGCAACCCACTCCAGTGTTCTTGCCTGGAGAATCCCAGGGACGGGGGAGCCTGGTGGGCTGCAGTCCATGGGGTCTCACAAAGTCAGACACGACTGAAGCGACTTAGCAACATCTTAACAATACATAGCAAAACAAATGAACAAAAACACACACAAAAAAACCCAAACCAACCTTCATAATAAAAAGGAAGAAATTATAAACTGTGAATATTTGCAAATCATATTAAAAAGGGGCTCACATGCCAAAAATGCAAACAGCTCCTAGAAACTGATAAGAAAAAGAACAGACACACAGTAGAAAAACTGGCAAAAGACATGAACCCAGAGTTCACACAAAAAGAAATGAAAATAGCCTTAAATATATGAAAATATGAATAGAAATAGAATAGAAATGCCTACATATGTTCACCATGCAAAAGAATGTTCAGAACAGCATGATTTGGTAATTCTCTAAACTGGAATGTACATCAATAATAAAAAGGATAAATATTATGCAGTGGGTTATATATTTTTGTAATGGAATGCTATACAGAAATAAAAGTGAACTACAGCCACATTAAAAAAGATATTTGGAACTTAGAAATATAATGAAAGTAGTCCAACATAAAAGTCCAACATTCTGTATGATTCCACTGAAGTTCAAAAACAAGCAAAACTAATTCAGGAGTTAGAGTATCTGCTACCCTTGGGGAGGAAAGGGCAGTGACTTGGGATGGGTACATATGGGGGGCTCCTGGAGAGCTGGTAATGTTCTACTTCTTATGGTACTGGTTACCCGGTGTGTTTCCCCCTGGATAATTTATTAAACTATACACTTATGATTTCCATACTTTTCAGTACATGTACTATGATTCAACGCAAAAAATCCTATCAATTGGATCCAGAACTTTTTTCTGGCAAATCCCAAAGTCAGATGGTATAGTGTTGGGTTCAAGACTCTGAATTACATGGTCTAGATTCATATCCTGGATTTAACCATTTCCTATCTCAGAGATCTTGGCCAAGTTACCAACTCTCTGAGCTTCAGTTTCTTCATCTGTAATATGGGTTAATTGTGGTACCCCCTCTCATAGTTATTGAGACTATTAAACCCTCTCAATAAATATTAGCTCTTTGAGTGGTGCTTCTTGGTCTTCTTTCTATGGACTATAGAGAAGATGGATGATGGCCTATGGAAGAGGAAGGAAAAGGATGAGGTTCGAGTCAAGAGACATTTTCAAATGGGGGAAGATATGATGTTAAGGTGCAGGAAAAGAGAGTCCAAAGGCTTGGCTTCACTCCTTCATTCCCTGTCTCTCACCTCCTGTGCCTCCCTAACACAGGAGGTGGACTGGCTTCACTCCTTCATTCCCTGTCTCTCACCTCCTGTGCCTCTCTAACACAGGAGGTGGGCTCACCAGGTGATCCCCAACTGGTTATTCTTTCCAACTATAACACTTTTGAGTTAGAGGGGTAATGCAAATGCCATCCAAAAGCCAAACACAAATTTTCATGTTTGATCCAAACCCAAACACAAAGGCCCAGAAATTTGGGAATTAAGGAAGGCAAAGTCTCAGCAGTGATATTATGGGTTATTTTTATTTTCTCCATTCAATTTTTTTTTTCTATTTTAAACAATGTGTGTTGCTTACTCTGAACAAAACATCATACCTGATATATCCATGCCTACATATTTGTATCTATACATTAAAAAATTAAAAACCCCCACATTATGGATGTGCCAGAAAGCATCTGGGCAGGGAAAATATGGCTTCTGATGTACAAGTGCCAAGCCAGTAGGACCTCCTCAACAAAACAGAGATCTTGCTAACTGCAAATAATTCCTGAACATTTCCGATTTTTTACCGTGTTTTTCATCCGTAACCTCAGGTAAACATACTTTCTCTGTTTCCAGCTAAAATGAGTCCAATCACTTGTTATAATATTTCACCTTGTTAATAAAACCTGGGACCAAAGAACGGGAATAAAAGGGCTTTCTACTCACTGTTTCTTAAGTTCTGAAAGTAGTCTGGACAGAATGACCACTTGTTTAAGGAAGTTGTCATAGGTAGTAGCATTTATGAGCAATTGGGACAGGGATCCCTCTGAGAGGAGTCAGGAACCCCAGGTCTGTAGGAAATCTGTGCTGGGTTCAGCATCCACCACAGTACCTTCCGCCCTGGCCGTGCAGAACTCTGGGTGCGTGTGTGGGAAAGAGCCACCTCTGGAAGTCAGGCCAGGACACTCCAGGTGTTCCTGCATTTAGCAGGAAGCATTCAGTGTGTCTGAATTATGTGCAGGACACTGTGCTGAGGGCAATCAAAGCTGGATGAAAGATAGGAGGCCATGCCTTCCTCACAGGAAACACTCTCCAATAGGATGCCCTTAACTCCTGCATCTGACAACAACCAATGTACAAGCGATCAATGCAAAGAAATAGAGGAAAACAATAGAATGGGAAAGACTAGAGATCTCTGCAAGAAAGTTAGAGATACCAAGAGAACATTTCATGCAAAGATGGGCACAATAAAGGACAGAAATGGTATGGACCTAACAGAAGCAGAGGATATTAAGAAAAGGTGGCAAGAATACACACAAGAACTATACAAAAAGATCCTCATGACCCAGATAATCATGATGGTGTGATCACCAACCTAGAGCCAGACATTCTGGAATGAGAAGTCAAGTGTGCCTTAGGAAACATCACTATGAACAAAGCTAGTGGAGGTGATGGAATTCCAGCTGAGCTATTTCAAATCCTAAAAGATGATGCTATGAAAGTGCTGCACTCAATATGCCAGCAAATTTGGAAAATGCAGCAGTGGCCACAGGACTGGAAAAGGTCAGTTTTCATTCCAATCCCAAAGAAAGGCAATGCCAAAGAATGGTCAAACTACCGCATTTGCACTCATCGCACACACTAGTAAAGTAGTGCTCAAAATTCTTCAAGCCAGGCTTCAAGAGTATGTGAACCGTGAACTTCCAGATGTTCAAGCCGGATTTAGAAAAGGCAGAGAAACCAGAGATCAGAGATTACCAACATCTGTTGGATCATCGAAAAAGCAAGAGAGTTCCAGAAAAACATCTGCTGCTGCTGCTGCTAAGTCGCTTCGGTCGTGTCCGACTCTGTGAGACCCCATAGACAACAGCCCACGAGGCTCCCCTGTCCTTGGGATTCTCAAGGCAAGAACACTGGAGTGGGTTGCCATTTCCTTCTCTAATGCATGAAAGTGGAAAGTGAAAGTGAAGTCACTCAGTTGTGTCTGACTCTTAATGACCCCAAGGACTGCAGCCTACCAGGCTCCTCCGTCCATGGGATTTTCCAGGCAAGAGTACTAGAGTGGGGTGCCATTGCCTTCTCCAAGAAAAACATCTGCTTTATTGACTATTCTGAAGCCTTTGATTGTGTGGACCACAACAAACTATGGAAAATTCTGAAAGAGATGGGAATACCAGACCACCTGATCTGCTTCTTGAGAAATCTGTACGCAGGTCAGGAAGCAACAGTTAGAACTGGACATGAAACAACAGACTGTTTCCAAATAGGGAGAGGAGTACATCAAGGCTGGATATTGTCACCCTGCTTATTTAACTTATATGCAGAGTACATCATGAGAAGCGCTGGGCTGGATGAAGCACAAGCTGGAATCAAGATTGCTGGGAGAAAATCAATAACCTCAGATACGCATATGACACCACCCTTATGGCAGAAAGCGAAGAAGAACTAAAGAGTCTCTTGATGAAAGTGAAAGAGAGTGAAAATGTTGGCTTAAAACTCAACATTCAGAAAACTAAGATCATGGCATCTGGCCCCATCACTTCATGGCAAATAGATGGGGAAACAGTGGAAACAGTGACAGACTTTATTTTCTTGGACTCCAAAATCACTGCAGATGGTTACTGCAGCCATGAAATTAAAAGACGCTTACTCCTTGGAAGAAGAGTTATGACCAACCTAGACAGCATATTAAAAAGCAGAGACATTACTTTGCCAACAAAGATCTGTCTAGTCAAAGCTATGGTTTTTCCAGTAGTCATGTATGGATGTGAGAGTTGACTATAAAGAAAGCTGAGCACTGAAGAATTGACGCTTTTGAACTGTGGTGTTGGATAAGACTCTTGAGAGGTCCTTGGACTGCAAGGAGATTAAACCAGTCCATCCTAAAGGAAATCAGTCCTGAATATTCATTGGAAGGACTGATGCTGAAGGTGAGATTCCAATACTTCGGCCACTTTATGCGAAGAACTGACTCATTTGAAAAGACCCTGATGCTGGGAAAGATTAAAGGCAGGAGGAGAAGGGGATGACAGAGGATAAGATGGTTGGGTGGCATCACCTACTCCCTGGACGTGAGTTTGAGTAATCTCTGGGAGTTGGTGATGGACAGGGAGGCCTGGCATGCTGCTGTCCATGGGGTTGCAAAGAGTCAGTCATGACTGAGTGACTGAACTGAACTGAACGTATGAGCACATTCAGAGGAGAGGGGGTGAGGTGAAGAAGGGGAGAGGAGGTCAGATTGGGTGGATGGGATGTTGTCACTGTTAGTGGCTGAAAGTATGTGGGGGGTTGGGGTGTGTAAAGACAGAGGGATCCCAGCAGAGGAGCAGGGTGAGGAAGGGTGAGAAGTTTGCTGAAGTAGGAGACTCAGGGTGGGAGCCAGATGCGGGGGCCTCCATGGTCATCTAGGGACTGTGGCTGGGTTTGGTGGGGGCCGCAGTGAGGGCCTTTTGAGAGGAAGAGTGAATAGGTGAGATCTGTATTTAAGGAGAGTTACATGGCATGGTGAGTTGGGTGAATGGAACTCAGGGTCCTCTGCTGCTGCTAAGTCGCTTCAGTCGTGTCCGACTCCTAGCGACCCCATGGACTGCAGCCCACCAAGGCCCCTCCATCCATGGGATTTGCCAGGCAAGAGTACTGGAGTGGGGTGCCATTGCCTTCTCCGAAGGTCTTATAAATTAGCCTTTTCATTATAATTCCATTCAACTCTTGAGGCCTGGATTCTAAGCCCTTATGAGAAAGAGATGGTCTCTTTTAGAGATGCTTTCCATTTCTTATTTGTAGCCAAGCACCACTCTATGCTACTTTCCAGCAGAGATTGGTTTTAACCAAGACAAAGAAGATAGGGAGGTTTTTCTTGACCACAGCGGCTCAGAGCTGCGTCTCCTGTCTCCTATTAGTTTTCAGAACATTCAGTGTGCTGCTCTGGATGCTCTTGCCAGCCCTGAGGTATCCCTCTGCCAGATAAACTGGCCGGAGTTTCACTACTCCACGTGGGGGCTCAGGTCCCTAAGGGCAACCAAGTCCCCTCCCTGGAAAGGAAGTGAGGGCGGGGCCAGCGGAGCTCCCGCCCCTCTGTGTTGCCTTGGAGACCTAATGGGTTTTGTTGCCGTTGAGGTTGGACTCGCCCTGGCTGGCTTGAGTGGTACTTTCTGCAGGTGTGGCCGCAGCCGGGCCCCTGAAGACAGGGCCTCGCTCCACTTCGTGGGGCTTAGAGGGCCTGTCCTGAGACCGCAGCCGCTTCTTGGTGGGCTTGGGGAGCAGGCGTGAGAGGAGGGGGCTGTGCTTCCCAGCAATCAGTAGGTACGGAATTGGCCAGAATCAGACAGCTCCCTCCTCCTCCTCCTCCTACCCGAGTGTCCATTTTGGGGAGGTGGGTGCGGCGGGGGAGGTCCTCGAACAGCTTTCAGCGCCAGTCAGGAGTTCAAGGCCAGGTTGAGATCTGCGCTGACACCTTTTGGGTACGTTGACTTTTCCCGGAAGAGTTTGAAAGAGTCAAGTACAAAACAGTAACCGTCATACTTTGCCCTCAGAGTCAATCTCGAATTTGCACCTGGCGCGTGGCTGGGAGACCAGCCTTCGTGAGTTCCAGTTTTTCGTGCCTGAGGTTTGTTTCCTTTTTACTTCTTCGCACCCCTCCGCCCGCCCCCACCTCCGATTTTTCTTTTAAAGTATAAACTCCGAGGCCTGAGAGGGGCTCTGATGCTTTCTGCTAGAGCTGGGGTGCCTCATTCCCGGTGGGCTCGCCCAGCCTGGCTGCCTGGAGACACTTGTCCTCCAGGGAGGACTTTTCCTTGGAGGCGGGTGGAGAGGCTTTTCAGTATCCGCCTGGTCTGAGACCAACCCGTAGACAACGGCTTCCCTGCAGGGGTGTCCAGCTCGAGGCCAAGATGTCTTCCGTGGGGAAGGTGACCCAGATTCCCAGCGGGAGGGTCTACCAGCAGATCTTCGAGGCTGAGGTAGGCCTGTCCTTTTATTTCCCCTTTCCTGGTCCCCTGCTTCCCTCAGCTTCCCGGAAGCTTCCCTCCCTTAGAAGGCTTCCTTGCCTGGGAACCTAATGAAATAAGGGCTTTGAAATTGTGTTGATGAAAAATAATTCTTATTGTTTCCTAAAATGTAGGAATACAAAATTAGAATGTCTGTTCCTGAAAATTGCAAAATCTATATTAGAATTTAAATTACTCAGAAATAGCCAAAATTAACCTTTGGGTGTCCTGAATCTTTTTTCTATGCATGAAAGCATCTCTGATTTTTCTGTTTAAAAAGTGGGTGTGATTCTATAGCAGTGCCTTAAAACCTCCTTTTTCCCTGTTTGCAGTATCTCAGAGAGCTTTCCGTGTCAGTGCAAAGTCATGTACTTCACAATGTTTAGTGGCTGCCTAGTTTTTGATATAGGACTTCCTGTAATTTATTAAAGTAATGCCCTCTTGATAATTATATAAGTAGTTGGCATTGCCTTGTCATGTCTAAAAAACTGCACAGATGACATCTTAAAAGAAAAACATACTCAAACCCTTCTTTTGAAGTTCTGTACTGCTTATTTAAAGGGGATTTTTATTCCTACTTTGAGTCCTAAGTAATGCTCTTTGTGGAGGGCTTGGAAATTATATTAGTATAAAGAGACTGTAGAAATTACTCACATGATCCTGCTCCCTGGAAGCAACCCTTCTTAACCTTTGGCATATTTTCTCCTCATTGTTTCTCCATGGGTTTAAAATTTTGAAATCACAATGTATAATTTTCATCATAATTTTCTTTTATGCTCTTAATTACTAGGTTTTGTTGTATATCATATCATAAGCATTTCCTCATGTCATAAAAAATCCTTTGTAAGTCTCATTTTTAATAAATTCCTAACATTGCATTGAATGGAGATACTGGGTTTACTTAACCAATCCCCTATTGTTGGACAGTTCCATTTTTTCAATTCTTTGTGATTATAAAAAATGATGGGATGCACATCTTGGTTCTCATTAAAATTTCTTAAAAGATGCCCTCCCAAAAATGTCTGAATGACCAACATGGGGAGTAGAGAGCCCTCCTTCATGGGTATCCCCTGGGGTTGAGGGCCTCCCTCAAAGTGCCTTCTTGCTGGCAGGCTCGCACTTGAGCTTCTAAGGTAGCGCAGGCAGCCTGGGTGCTAGGGAGTCTACAGTTCCAGCTGCCTTCACCGGGTTCTTGCATGGATTCAGGTGCAGCTGGTCCGCTCCCTGGCATCCTCTAGGAAGCGAGCTGTGGAGCGTTCCATGATCCCAAAGGATGGCAGGAAGCCCTTGGTGAAGAAGGTGGATGTCCGTGAAGGCGAGATGATGTCTCCTCGGCAGCGGAAGTGGATGCGCAGCCTACCCAATGACTGGACCACAGAAAACCCTGTTCTTTACAGGTAGGTCCTGCTTTCCAGGCCACAACCCCACACACCAGGGGTGGTCAGGATTTTCAAAAACTCAAGAAGAGCTCCCACAAGATGAGTACCAGATGGGAATGAAATCCCAGGTACCTCCTCTGAGAGATGGAAATAATAATAATGTCTACTTTGCAGGGCTGTTTGCTTTTCCTTCTCTCCCTCCCTCTCCCTTTGACAGGCACCAGGTATGCAGATCCCAAACTCCTGGAACTTGAACTCAACAGTAAATAAATAAGCAGGTCTCCCCGAAGATGGAAAGGTTCTGACATCGAGGTCAGGGTGGTGGGGGACAGGAGTCAGGAAACTTCCACTGAAACCAGAGGATGAGGGCAGGGAAGCACAGGGCGAGGCTCTGAGGCAGTACCAGTTTGATCTTCTCCAGAAGAAATCAGCGGGCCTGGGGAGAGGAGTGGGAGATGAGGCCAGGAGAGGCTTGCTGGCCACAGTCAGTATTTTGAACTTCACTGGAGTGACTAGTGAGCAGTGATTTGCATTTTTTTTTAATGGGTACAGGGTTTCTTTTATTCTTTTTTAATTAATTTATTTTAATTGGAAGATAGTTACTTTACAATATTGTGATAGTTTATTCATATATCAACATGAATCAACCACAGGTTTACATGTGTCCCCTCATTCTTGAACCCCTTTCCCACCTCTCTCCCTACCCTTTCCCTCAGGGTTGTTTTTTTTTTTAAAGATTTTCAAGCAGTGGTGTGCAGAATGTGGGGGGCTGCAAGCAGAGGTAGAGAGGCCAGGGAGGAGGCCAAGGTAGTCCATGTCAGCTCTGTAGGGCTGTGAGAGGGTCAGCAGGGCACTTTGGGTTTATTTTGGAGGCAGAACCCAGGGCACCAGGTGACAGATTGGGTGGGAGAAGAGGGTTCCTGAGAGTCCTAGGTCTCTGGCCTGAGTCCTTGGATGGACAGCCATTCCCTGAGATGGGAGCCAGTGGGGTGGAAGCAGGGAGCTGAACTTGAGATTCCCAAACATGCCATTTCAGCTCCCTGAGCTCACACTCCTCAAGTAGGAAGAAAGGAAAAGGAGGGGTTGCATTTTCCTCGGTGGGGGGCACTTTGGAGAATGTAGCAGGAGCTGAGCTGCCCCTAGGTTCTTTCATCTCTGCACCAACCATAAATGCTTCTCAGGTGTGGGACTTTGGGACAGGGAGTCAGTCCAGCTCTATCTGCCTTTGTGTTCCCTTTAACCTTGTTGGAGCAGGGATTGACCCACTGCTGGGTGAAGGTCTCTCCCCTGCCCTGCCCTTCGAGTCTCTCCAGGCAAAGTTCCCCTACAGCTTCTGAGACTCAGCACCCTGCACTGTTGGGCAGACCCATTAGCTGCCCAGGCACAGACAGGAGGTCAGCACTCTCCAGCCCATGTCCCTGATGCCCAATGCAAGGATCCAGAGGCACAGACAACTGGGACCTGACCATGATCCCCCCATCTCCCAGGGTGACAGTCTTGCAGCCTGATTATAACTCTGGATCCTTTAAAGGACAGGCTCCTCTCCACTGACCTCTTCTCTATTAGGCCCAGGGTCTTCTGAAGTCTCCCTGTGCTTCCCGAAGGTCCCCTTTTCCCCTAGTTTAGGCTTGAACCACCCATCATCCCCATAACTGGATATGACATCAGTTAGGAGCTCTTTGCACCCACAGGACAGTATTTGGGGAAAGGTACTTCTCATGGAGGGTGCTGACATTGTGCCAGCTTCCTGGTGCCGACTAGGTCCACTCTGCTGTGGATGTGAATCCAGAGCACAACTCCCTGCCCAGGAAGAGAGATGTGTTTATAACCAACCAGGCCCTGCTACCCTCAAAGTGACTGAGGTCACTAACTCAGCATCAGCACCTCTCTGAGGGCCTTGTCCCCTTCTTGAAAATTCAGCTAGCTAAACCAGTCAACTTGTGCATTCATTCACCCAGGACAGGACATCTGGGTGAGTGGAAGAGGAACTTGGGGTACGGGTAGATCACCACTAGCATAAACCAGGTCCCCAGGTTCACGGATTAAGTGACCGAGAAGCCAGAGCCATAAGCAGCTCCCATAGTCGGGGTACCCTGGCTGCAGTGCAGCTGCCTTGGTCCAGAGGCATTTGGTTGACAAAGTTGAGAGATTCGCCTCTGGAGAGTCAGCCTGGGCCCCATCAGCTGCCGCCCTGCAGTCTCCCTTGGTGGTAGGTGTACATGAGGACTGCATCAGACAATGTCTGAAAAGTGCTTCACAGCAGGTGTTGCTGAGAACTGCATTTCTGGGGCACTTATCCTGTGGACAGCACATTCCAGGATTTTCATTCCAAAGCTGAGGTTGTGCTCACCCATCCTGGTCCTCCCTGCTGAGACAGTTTGTTCTGGGGTCCCAGCTTTCTGCTCCCTCACCCAAACTCTGTGGATCATGGACCTGGGCATCACAGGCAGGGATCTGGGAATCCCAGGGCCAGTTTGTCCAGGGACTTCCCTCCTGCATCCCCCACCCTGGACAATGGGGTCACCCCAGGTGCCTCATCTAATGGGTTGCTGAAGAAGCAGATGAGGGCCTGCTGAACGCTGAGCCTCGGTCCAGCATTCCCAGGCTGACCAACCCCCCAGTGGCCCTCAGTTTCCACATGTGGAAGGTGGCTCATGCCCACCACCCACACTCGGTGTGCAGCCAGAACGGAGCAAGCTCCCTGAGGCAGGCCCCTCTTCTCATCTGAGGACTGTGGTGTGTCTGCTGGCAGCAGATACCCTGGCAGTGTTTGCTGGGGGCACGTCCTCGGGGCATTCTGGAATTGGGTGTTTTTACACCAATAATAACCCCAGGATATTGCCAATTCCCAGGGTCTCTGTGGACACTGAGAGCTACCCTGGAGGGGGTGGTGAGGGGCCCCTGGGGGTCAGTGTTTTCCTCTGCTTGTGTCTCAGGGAAAAGCAAATAGCCAAAAAGGAAAAAGCTCAAGAGAGTGAGAACGCCATCGACGCCAGAGAAGTCCGGGGCCTCATGGACACCATTGGTGAGCCTGTGTTCAGCTGTGAGGGCAGAGAGTGCTCCGTGGGGAGCTCCTGGGAGCTCTAATGTAGAAGCACCTGCAGGTCCCACTGTTCCTCTGCTCAGCCTCATAGGAGGCCATCTCCCTGGACCCTCTCCTCTGGATCTTTCCCCGCACCTCCTCCCCTCAGCCTGTCCCCTGAACTTCCTCCCCTCAGCCTTGTTTCTGAACCTCTTCGCCTCAGCCTTGTCCTCTGGGTCTTTCCCCTGAACCTCCTCTCCTCAGCATTGTCCCCTGAACCTCTTCCCCTCAGCCTGTCCCCTGAACCTCTTCCCCTCAGCCTTGTCCTCTGGGTCTTTCCCCTGAACCTCCTCCCCTCAGCCTTGTCCCCTGAACCTCTTCCCCTCAGCCTTGTCCTCTGGGTCTTTCCCCTGAACCTCCTCTCCTCAGCCTGTCCCCTGAACCTCTTCCCCTCAGCCTTGTCCTCTGGGTCTTTCCCCTGAACCTCCTCTCCTCAGCCTTGTCCCCTGAACCCTTGTCCCTTGAACCCTTGTCACCCTTTCCCCTGGACCTTCTCCTCAGTGCAGGGAGCTGGGGGAGGAAGGGGGCCGCCTGCACAGGGAGCACTGACTGATGAGACCAGTTGGTAAAGGGTGTACTGTAGCTCGATTTTCTGTGATTTCAGGGAAGGATCTTTCAGTTGACATTGCCTTCCTTCACACCTTCACACACACATTGTACTTCCCTGGTGGCTCAGATGGTAAAGCGTCTGCCTGCAATGCAGGGGACCCAGGTTTGATCCCTGGGTCAGGAAGATCCCCTGGAGAAGGAAATGGCAATCCATTCCAGTACTCTTACCTGGAATATTCCATGGACAGAGGAGCCTAGTGGGCTACAGTGCATGCGGTTACAAAGAGTCAGAAATGACTGAGTGACTTCACTTTCTTTCTTTCTTTTCCTTCATACCACATTACCCTAGTTTGACTTTATCCCGATATGGAAGCTCTTTTTCCTTGTGATTAAAAAAGTAGTACTTGCTCAATATAGAAAAACAAAGGAAAGAGATAAAGCAGAAAGTGAAAAGTCCACCTTCACAGTAGCACGCATTCTCTTCCCAAGAGTGTCCACTGCCCAAGAGACCACATAGTGTCCAGGGTCCCACAGGTATTCAGGGGACAGCAGGGCACAGGGAAATAGAACCTGCCTCTCAGCTTCATCCCGAGGAGTAATTGACTTAGAACAAGACCTAGCGAGTGGTAAGTGCTGGTAAGTGTCAGTAATTCTTATCTGTGTATGTATTTTCTTCTATAAAACTTTTAATTAAAACCTAGATGGCCCTATTCTATACATACCATTTGGAACATTTTTCCAGCATTCAGTTGTATGTGCAAGACTTAATTCCCTATAGCACTTAAGGATCACCTTCTTTCTCCTTAAGACTCTGATACTGCTGGCCTGCTTTGGGGATGGGCATCTCCTGAACCCAGGCACTTGCCGTCTTCCCCTGGGTGCTCTGACCTCACCTTGACGCTCTGAGGGCAACCTCATCACCTCTGTTGTTCTCTAGTTCCTGAGAGGATCAGCAGCACCACCTTTCAAAAGCAAGGAGATTCCAAGAGGAGGGGCTACGAGAGTGCCCTGGCGAGCTTTAAGGAGGAGATCGCTCAGATTGGGATGGTGAGAATTTTCCCTCTCACTCCCCTTCTGTTCCTGGGCGCCTCCAACGGGAGGGTGGGCTCTGTACAGCACCCACTGCCCCTCCCCCCAGGTCCTCAGTGGCTCACCACAGTGTAGACGGAATGGTGTAGACAGAATTGCAGGAGTCATGTTTGGATGGCTCATGGCAAGTGCTGATGGTGAGCACAGCCCTATATGTCAGGTACTGTTACAACCCCCATTTTACAGGTGAGGCCCAGAAAGTCCTGCCTGATTTGGCACATAAGGGCCAAGTGGAAATTGGACTCTAGGTCTGATGCTTAAGCCAAGTCTTGGATCACCCTGCTCAGTCCTGCTAACAATGGGCCAAACGTCCTGCCCTTAGGCACTGCCCTTACTTGGCTCCCCATTCCTTTCCAGAGACCTTGTCTGTAACCAGACTGATCCCTGGAATATTCCCTAAAGAGACCTTTTTTGCCCTTTTGGGTCCATATCTCTAGGCCCTAAATCACACTCTCCACTTTCTGTGTGAATTCCCTGGATCCTGGGAGATGGCTGTAGACCCAAAGCACCAAGAAGGCATTCTTCCAGCCTGCTCATCACTTTTCTAATAAATCCCAACTGGACGTGAGCTCTGCTCTCACCATGAGCTCTGTGCCTGTGGTCACACAACCTAACTGAGCCTCAGTTCCCTCATCTGAAGTACTCTTGGAATTATTTCTTAGGCCACTTCTTTAATGAATACTTGTTGAGCACCAACCACAGGCCAGGCATAAGGTCAGCACCTACTTCACAGGCTGTGATGAGGACCAAGTGAGTCTGAGGACAAGGGCTCACACATGATATGTGTCCCAAATGGTGCTGCCCTTGTGCTATGGCTGGGAACAATGAGTAAACCTTAACTCTTTAGGTCTAGTTACGAGTTACTATTTTTGAGAGGGGACCACAGCTGGCGCTTCCCTACTATAGGGTTGGGAAGAGTCCTTCCTGTCCCAGAGGTGTTGATACCATAGCCCTCGCCCTCCCTGGCCTCTTTTAGGAAATGGAACCTCTCATCTTGGAACCAGGAGCACTTCTTTTAAAAAAGCTGGCTGAGTCTGATGAGGATGTGAACAATCTCTTCAAAAAGGTGGAAAACGACAGCAACCTCGAAGACTACACCATCCAAGTAGGCGTCTCCCTCATGGTGGGGCCTGCCCCGCCTGTGTCCGCTCCTGCTCCTCCTTCCCTGTGTCCCACCCATTCTCAGAGTCCAACCCAAACTTCTCTGCACAGACCCTGTTGGAGCTGAGGGATCAGGTGGCCGAGAAGTTCCTGTTGCAGAAGCAGGAGATCAAGGAGCTGGATGAGACACTGCACTCACTTGAGTTCTCCCGGGTAGATAAAGTGAGCTTGCCTCCAGATGGGCTCTGGGTGACTGTCGCTTGTGCAATTTATGGGGCATCACCTGTTTTCAGTCCTCTAGGAGAAGAGAGTCACTCACTGTGGTGCCTTGTCATTTCTAGCTAAAAAGCGTGTTGAAGAAATATGTGGAAATCATAGAGAAAACTTCCTACCTCATGCAGCCCGACGTGTATAGGCTGATCAATAAAGAAGCCATGGTGAGTGGTTTTCACGTGAACGGGATCAGCCTGCAAGAGCAGGACCACAGGATGCCCTAGAGCCTGGGTCTCAGCAATGATGGGCTTCTCGTATGTAACATTTCCAAGTAACTCAGGTTGGCCACTTGAGTTCAGAACCAGAGTCTTTGTTAAGTATTTCCAATGGAAATCCCTGCAGTACATTTTGTACTTCCCTGCCGTGTTCATCCCAGTGAACCTAATACAGTGTCAGCAGTTTGACCGACGCTGATTCTGCGAGCACCTTCGGGGCTGTGTCTCAGCTGCCATGTGCAGTGCAGTGTGTGACAGAAGCATGGTCTCACAGCTGTTGTGGACTCAGGGTGGTGTGTGCACTCATGAGTGACCTCAGGATGCTCTGTATGTCCAGTCTTTCCAGTGGTTCTTGTCTGTCCTCCTGCTGTCTGTCAGTGCCTGTTGCTGAACCATGCCTGCCCCTCTGGCTCTGTTCCCACTGCTTCACTGTCCACACCCCAGCCTCCCCCAAATGCTTCCTTTGGGATTAAAAAAAAACAAACAAACAAGAAAATCAATGTTATTTATGACAGGACACTTCTTCTGGCTACTCAGAGGCACATTTTCTTATGTGGGTTTCTGGGTCTGGTGCAGAAAGCTGGGCTTGTCAGGTAACGGCCCTCCTGGCAGCACGCAGAGTAGAAGCAGCACAGTGTTCAGAAACACAGATGGGTGCCAGCCCAGGGGTGTGCCTTGGGGTCCTGGACAAAGCGTGGACAGGGAGTAAGCACAGGCCCCCTCCTCCACGGTCCAGACATGAATGCTCCCCAAATTGCTGCACCTGGAACTCCGTGTCCGTAAAATGAGGACAGTGATACTCAGGCATCTGAGTATCACAAGATAGTGCTTGTTGGGAGGGCTACATGAGAGGGCTCAGCAGTGGCTTTCATTTGAGACATGCAAGAGTTCCTCACTTTGAATTAACCACTTGCTCGACTAGGTGTGTCAGAGTTAGCAGTCTTCCAGTTACATTTCAGCGTTTGACTTCACTAGGCTTATCGTCCACGGAACAACCGGTGCTTTCTCCTTGCTCTGTGTGCATCTATGTCTTTTAACTCCAGCAGTACCCTGTGCTGTGAAGAGCATCATCTTCACATTATGGCTACAGATATGGAGGTTCAGGAAATACTTGCCAACGCCCCCCAGCTAGGAACAGCTGGCATCAAACCTCAGCTCCCAGTGGAATTTCGGTGCTGGAATTTCTGCCCGCTGTGTATAGCAGTTCTCAGCCCTGCTCCAGGGCAGTGCACAGAGGGCTCTGGGACATGTATGGAACATTTTTGGCTGTTCCAGTCCTTGGGGACATGGGAGAGGCTAGTCTCATTGGAGGGACTGTGGAGGCTGGATGGCAGATGAGTACCACCCAGTGAAGAATCATCTTCACTGCCATGCCCTCGTGAGGACTGCTGGGAGGACTGCTAAAGAGTGTTCTAGCTCTGACCTTATTTGGTCATTGGGTACTGGTTCTCCTCACAACCATGTGTGACTCGTCCCTGGTAACATGAGCATTCTGTTGTTGGAGCAAATTTATAAAAAGAACAGCTAGACACTGAGAGCCCACTGAAGTGCTTAACTCTAATGAATTTAGAATCACCTTTTTAAACAGTATGAGATGGCCTTGGAGCTGGGTTGAAACTCACCTGACCAGGATTCACTGTTAAGCCTTCAGGATAGACCCTTGTCGCTGTCTGTAGCTGCTGAGCCCTGGGCAGCTTCCTTGAGTGCCCGGTGACCTCCCCTCCCCAGTACTCCTCAGATGCTCCCGCCACCCTGCTCGGCACTCAGCCCACAGCTCACCCGGCCCCTCTCCAGCTGCCCACCACCCCTCTCCTACTGAGCCTTGTTCTGACCTTGGAGAGCCCCCGCTCCATCTAGAACCTGCCCACCTGTGACCGCAGATCATAAACCACGCCCTGCTGGGCAACCGGAGGGCTCTCGCCAAGCTGTTCGTCAACCTGATGGAAGCCAGGCTGCAGCAGGAGCTTGATAGCCACCGCCGCTGGCAGGGCCTGATGGATGCCTGGAAGGCTCTCAAGAAGGAGTATCTGGTGCAGGATTTCAGGTCAGTGGCTGCCCACACCACAGAGGCTCTCCCCCACCCACCCTGCGCCCCCACCAGCGTGGGTCAGTGAGCAGAGTGCGTTCTCCCTTCCTTTGTCATTACTTTAAAATGCGGTTGCTTTTTCTGATGGTAAAAGTAATAGGTGCTTTTTTTTCCTTAGAGTCAAAATAGATACAAGTATAAGGAAAAATTAAAAGTCACCATTAATTTCTCATCACAGTGAGAAGCGCAGCTGATATTTTGGTATTATTTTCTTCCAGGCTTTTTTAGACCCATACTGCGTGTGTAGATTTGTATCTTATTTTCTTCATACACATTTTCTCATATGCATCTTCTTGAAAATGAAAGTGTTATTCACTCAATCGTGTCCGACTCTTTGTGACTCCATGGAGTATATAGCCCACCGGGCTCCTCTGTCCATGGGATTCTCTAGGCAGGAATACTGGAGTGAGTTGTCATTGCCTTCTCCGGGGTCTTCCCGACCTGGGGATCAAACCTGGGTCTCCTGCATTACAGCTAGATTCTTTACCATCTGAGCCACAAGGGAAGCCCAAAAAGGAAAGTGAAATTCGCTCAGTCGTGTCCAACTCTTTGTGACCCCATTGACTATACAGTCCATGGAATTCTTCAGGCCAGAATACTGGAGTGGGTAGCCTTACCCTTCTCCAGGGGATCTTCCCAATCCAGAGATCAAACCCAGGTTTCCCGCACTGCAGGTGGATTCTTTACTAGCTGAAGCCCACTGTACAAGTGGTTTGAAAATGTTAGCCTGATTACCTGCCCACTGTCCACTCTTTACTGTTACTGGGCCAAGGAGAATGGCCATCCCTCAGGCTTGGGCCACTTCCCACCCTGTGGGAGCAAGTTTCACTTCTGGGAGGGAGGGTGAAGAGAGGGCCTATCTCCAAGCTTCCCCCATCAGGTGGCACTTTTGTTAATACTGACACAAAGGCCATGGAGGTTTTGGCCAGCAAAGAAGGCTTTCTTTTGCTAAGAAAGGGAGACTTGGAACCAAGATGTCTAAAGTCACCAGAGAGTATCTGTCTGTGCTGTAGGTGTGGTGGCAGGAGGCCCGCTGTCCACCCACATTTCTAAATGGAGACCACTGGAGTCTGACTCTAGGATGGATGGAGAAGTGTACCGAGGTCTGACTGCCCCTGTATTTTCTTTGTGACCTTGGTCAAGGGCTTAAACATTCGCAGGCTTTGTCTGCAGATACTATGATGGACTGGTGACGGTTTCGGTGATGATCAACAAGATGCTCTATGGAAAGTACCTGGTCCAGGCCTGGGCTTGGATCTGGGAGGTTCAGACATCAGTAACCATCATGGACAGTGATGGGAAGAGGTGACATTTACTGGGCATTTCCCAGGAGTGAGGCATGGTGCTAATGGTTTTGCTCGCATTATCTGGTAGGGTCCTCACAAGTACCACTTGAGGAAGGTATTGTCATTACCTTGACAGAAGAGGAAACCAAGTTTCAGGGAAGGGGCGACTTGTCCAAGGTCACAGAGCTGGAGGCAGCAGTCAGGACCCACACCTGAGCTGTGCCTGCCGACCCCTCTGTTCTTCCCTCCCTCACCCTCCCTCGCTCTCTTCCCTCCTTTCCTGTATCCCTGGGGCCTGGATGTGGGGAAGGGGTTGGGAGTGGTGTCAGGGTGCTGAATGTTCTTACCGTGAGTCTCATGCCTTCTCTCCCACCCACCCTGCCCCTCCTCTTCTGTCCATGGTCCAATGTGTCTGGACACCCAGTGAGTTCATGGCCAGTGAGAGAATCCAGACTCCTCCGGCTGTGAAGAAAGAGCTTGAGACCATGATGAAGAACCAGAGCAGCCTGCAGCAAAAGCGACTGGACCATCTGTGCACCATCTGGTACAGCAGGAGGGGAGGGCCCTCTGGGGAGGGGCACCTTTGGGGGTCCATGGGGGAGGCAGGCAGAGTCCTTACTGCTGACTTTTCTCTTGAGGTGTTATCCTCCAGACCAGGCCATCTCCCAGTTCTCTGGCCCTGGGCTGGTCACCTGGCTCTACGTTCTGGGGTGTCCCAGCCCCAGTGGCAACAGGGAATGTGACACATTTGCTGCAGAAAGAAGTTTAGTGTGACTCTGCCAAAGAGCTTGGAAGGAGGCAGTGGCGATGGGTGAGGTCAGAGGAGAGTGGGGGGAGTCGGGGGGGAGCCAGGTCAGGGGGGTGGACTTTTTCCTGAGGGCAGTGAGGAATGGAGTGGGTCCATCAGCTCTGCAGTTTGGAGCGTGGATGGAGGGATATGAAGCTGAAGGCCCAGAGGTTGATAAGGAGGCTGCTGTCATCAGACAAGGGACCTGTGAGAGGCTGTGGACAGATGCTTTGCTTAGATTTGTGTTCACCAGCTCTGATCCCATGATAAGCTGCTTGATGGGGGCATGCTGAATGTTCTAGATCTGGAATCCCACAGCCCTGGGAGTCTGTAGCGTCTACCCTCAGCAGCAGGATGGAGCCTGCATGGTCCTGCGAGGCAGAGACATTTCATGTGCTGGAAGCCATGCACCTCACTGGTCCCTTTCATTCTGGTCACTCTGGGATACAGGTTTTTCCTATCACCTCACCACAGGGCCCAAGTTCTCCTAGGATGTTAATGACTGTTAGGACTCTACACAACTCGAGCCAGAGAGACTCCACCAGGATGGGCATCTCCTGCCCCAGGTGCAGCCATATCTTCATGCAAGCATGAAATTGACAAGGTGGATAAAAATCTCAACACAAGGAAAAGTGCTTTTGTTGTTTTCTATGACTCCACTTGGGCTTCCCCAGGTGACGCTAGTGGTAAAGAACCCTCCTGCCAATGCAGGAGCCATAAGAAACGCAGGTTTGATTCATTGGTCAGGAAGATCCCCTGGAAGAGGGTGTGGTAACACACTCCAGTATTCTTGCCTGGAGAATCCCATGGACAGAGGAGGCTGGCAGGCTATAGTCCATGGGGTCACAAAGAGTTGGACACAACTGAAGCAAATTAGCACACACACACATGACTTCACTTATTTCTGACATTGAGTCCCTGTTCATAAAGGTGGGAAAAACTTAGTCTTTCTTGGGGATCTTGCCCATCAACAGAAAGCCAAGGAAGCCCACCCAGAGCCAAGCCTGGGGAGTCTGGTCATCAGTGTTTGGTCCACACACGTTGTTGTTGAGTCACTCAGTTGTGTCTAACTCTTTGTGACCCCATGGACTGCAGCACATCAGGCTTCCCTGTCTTTCATTATCTCCTGGAGTTTGCTCAAACTCATGTCCATTGAATCAGTGATGCCATTCAACCATCTCATCCTCTGTCGTCCCCTTCTCCTCCTGCCCTCAATCTTTCCCAGCATCAGGGTCTTTTCCAATGAACTGACTCTTCACATCAGGTGGCCAAAGTGTTGGAGCTTCAACTTCAGCATCAGTCCTTCCAATGAATATTCAGGGTTGATAACCTTTAGGATTGACTGGTTTGATCTCCTTGCAATTCAAGGGACTCTCAAGAGTCTTCTTCAACACCACAGTTTAAAAGCATTACACATGCTACTGGGCAACTGCTGCTGCCTCCACACAGCTGGATGCAGGAATCTTGAGGAGACTGCTCTGAGCCCCTGAGTTCTCCCATCCAGGCAGCCATTTCTTTCCAGAGACCTGGGTCTTGTAGTTGCTCCAGCAGTGCCACCAGGAAGCAGGACCCACCTGCTGGCACTGCCAGGCACCCACCACCCTGCTCTGTCCACCCCTTCCCAAGCCCCTTTCTATTGGGTGAAGAGAGAGTCCTGGTCCACAGCATCCTCTTCCTCCCCAGGGCTCTCTGACCAGTCCCTCAAATGCCTGCTCCTCACCAATGCTCTCGACTCCCCTAAGCACTTAGACTTTTGCAAACCAAATGCAGAAAGAGTTCTAGGCTGATGTCTTTTCTGCCCCAGCACATCCTTCATACAGGCTGTGAATGTGGATCTGGCTGCTGCCCAAGTGGAGTGGAAAGTTGGGGCCAAGCACATGGAGAAAAATGCGTCCTTTGATGCTTCTGGCCACAGCTGGGACATACTGTGTAGTGGCAGTGTCTTCAGGCAGCATGTGGAACTGGATGTGTGATAGGACCTGGCTTGGAGGAAGTCGTGGGCAGTTCTAGGATATCAGAAGCAAGAGCACATTTATAGGACATACGACCCAGCAGTGGGGATATATAAAAAGGTGAAGTCAGGACATAATTCCAGTGTCTGGAAGCATTGCAAACACATACAACTTAAAGGTAAAGTTGCAAAACTTTGATCCCAGAAATCCAGTGAGTGTCAAGCGAAGGTTTGGGTTTGTGGTGTTTATGCAAACAGGTCTGGACAGCTCCTACGAAGCACACCATGTAGACCCCACTTATTTCTCCTTGGCCTATCAGCAGCTAGGGAGCCTTCTAATCAAGCCTGAGGAGCTGTCCAGGGAACTAACTGCCTCACGTGGGGCCTCACGCAGGCCCCACATCCCATCCCAACCCACGGCTACAGGCCTTCCTCTGGAAACCCCAGAGTCCCAGACACCCAGTAAGAACCTTTGTTCTGGCTCATGCCAGGCGCTCTGTAGGCTTGTGGGTAGTGATGGCAGAGGGGTTGGGAGTTTTATTAAGATTCTCAGGGTCTCTCCCAGGAGAATTCCCATGGATTTTCTTGGACCCAATAAATACATGTGCATATAATTTTTTAAAATGAAATTTTCATTTTGGATTAATGTTAGATTTATGGAAAATTACAAAGAATAACACACAGAATTCCTATATATTCCTAATCCAGTTTCCCTAGTGTTGTCATCTTACCCTTCCTCTGGATGCTTGTCAACACTAAAATTAACTTTGATGCATTTTCATTAACTATACAACACACTTTTTTGAATTTCACCAAGTTTTCCATTAATATCCTTTTTCTGTTCCAAGACCCAGTCTAGGACACCACATTGCATTTAGTACAATGTTTAAACTTGAGATCATGCCCTGCACACTCTTATATTTCCCTTTTGCTCTTTCAGTTCAGTTCACTCAGTCGTGCCCAACTCTTTGCAGCCCTATGGACTGTAGCACTCCAGGCTTCCCTGTCCATCACCACCTCCCGGAGTTCACCCAAACTCATGTCCATCGAGTTAGTGATGCCATCCAACCATCTTATCCTCTGTCGTCCCCTTCTCCTCCTGCCTTCAATCTTTCCTGGCATCAGGGTCTTTTCCAATGAGTCAGCTCTTCACATCAGGTGGCCAAAGTATTGGAGCTTCAACTTCAGCATCAATCCTTCTAATGAATATTCAGGACTGATTCCTTTAGGATGGACTGGTTTGATCTCCTTGCAGTCCAAGGGACTTTCAAGAGTCTTCCAACACCACAGTTCAAAAGCATCAGTTCTTCGGTACTCAGCTTTCTTTATAGTCCAGTTCTCACATCCATACATGACTACCAGAAAAACCATATCTTTGACTAGATGAACCTTTGTTGGCAAAGTAATGTCTCTGATTTTTAATACTCTGTCTAGGTCTGTCATAGCTTTTCTTCCAAGGAGCAAGTGTCTTTTAATTTCATGGCTGCAGTTACCATCTGCAGTGATTTTGGAGCCCAGGAAAATAAAGTCTGTCACTGTTTCCATTGTTTCCCCATCTATTTGCCATGAAGTGATGGGACCAGATGGGACCAGATGCCATGATCTTCGTTTTTTGCTCTTTATTATCCCACTCTAAGTAGGCTGCCCAAGACCATCTTGGGCTACATGTCTTGTCTTGGCATAATTGTTCTTAGCATCCCCCTTTCACTGTCAAAATATTCTAATGTGGACAATAAATAATATGTCATATTCATTTTTTCCACACCACTAAATACCACCTGAAACTTAGTGACTTAAAGCAGCCAACAATCATTTTTTGCTTCTCATGATTCTGTGAGCCAGCTGGGCAGTTTCCCTTGGCTGGGGCTAGATGGTCCAGGATGGCCTTCCTCCTGTGTCTGGAGCCTTGGGTGGGACAGCTGAGGCCTCTCTCCACTTGCTCTCGCCCTCCAGGAGGCTAATCCAGGCTTGTAGGCATGGTGGTGGTGCTGGTGCTGGGTTAGAGCTCCCTGCAACAAGAGAGGGCAAGCAGAAGTCTCAAGCCTCTGCTGAGACTGGTAAATATGCTGAGACATATTTACTAGTGTCTCATTGGCCAAAGCAAATCTCATGGCCAAGCCCGGAACCTGGGATGGGGAAATAAACTCGACCTCCTGGTGGGAGGACCTAACAATGTTGACAATTTTTCAATCCGCCACATTCTTTTTAGTGACTACAGTAAAGAATCATGTATTTTATTTAAGAAATTCCCTATTGTTAGATATGAATGTTGTTTTTTATTTTTTGAGTGTTTATAAACAGAACTGTTAAGCAACTGTCTTAATGCATAAACTTTGTATATGTTTTATATTGTCTCTGATTGGGTTCCTTGAAGTGGATTCCTGGGTTGTGTGATATAAACCATTTTTTTCCCCATTAGGAAAATTCAGTTTTATTCTAAGTAACAAGCTCACTGATATTAATAGACCTTTTCATGACATATGTTTGGCACCAGAAAATCCCCAACAAGTCACGTATTTCTTCAGTATCTGTGTAGATACTCCTCTGGACCATTGTTCCTTGAAGATGCTACCAGTCTTGGTCAGTGAGTGTTTTACTCAAGCGTGGCTTACGTGTCACACCTTCCTTCCCCAGTGACCTCCTGCCCCCCAATTACAGCAAAGCTCAGCTGATGGAATGGCGTTCTTCTCTCGACTCGTTGAACAAGCACATCGGTGAGTGAGGTCTGTGGGATCCCACTCGGGTCTCTCCAGAGCTCTGTTCAAGCAGTAGCTTTGTAGCCGTTTCAGTCTGTCGGCTAATTGTTTATGTCAGGGTCTATTAGAAGCTCAGAAATAGGTGGCAGGTCACTCCTGGGGAAGATGGGTGGCGGGGGAGTGGAGGGAAGAGTAAGCTCTGGGGGTCCATATCGGATCCCAAGTTCTTACCTGGAAGAGTCCCCCTCCTCCCACCATCTCCCACATCCCTGCCCAGCCCACAGCCATGGCAGCCCCACGCTCTGACCCCTGACCATAGCATGAGCTAGAGGGGTGACTCCAAGGCCAGATCCTGCGTGTGTGAGGTGTGCTGTCCCTGCCATGTGACCTAGGGGAAGTCATGGCCTCCCTCAGTCTCACATTCCTCTTCAATAAAGTAGGGATCTCAGGAGTAATAAAGATACCTACCTTGTGAGGTTAACATAAGAAACACATACAGTCCTGTGGTCCAGTTGTAGTTTAGTGCCTGGCTTATTTGGCGCTCAAGAATAAATGGTAATATTTAGAAATTCTCTATAACCAGGGTCCTCAAACTCCAACCCATCATCAGTAAATAAGTTTCACTGGGACACAGCTCTGCTCATTTGTTTACATGCTGTCTCTGGCTGCTTCTGCTCTGTAACAGCAGAAATGAGTGGTTGCGGCAGAGACTGTATGGCTCTCAAAGCTGGAAATATTTACTATCTAGCAGAGTTTGCCAAGTCTTACTGTAGAATATACATAATACTTTCATCTCCTTTGAGATAACCCAGTGAAGTCAGTGGTGTCATTGCCCCCTATGATGGAGAAAGATTCAGAAGCACAGAGAGGTGAAGCATCCTGCTCAGGGTCACACAGCTAAGGAAATGTCACAGCTGGATTTGACCTGACTGCTTTGGTTAGTAGTACCCACCACTGCTCCCAGGACTCTCAGGGTTATAATTCTAAAGATATTATAATTGTATTATAACACCAAAGGTAAGAGCCCTGAGACCCTAAATAATAGCAATAGCTGCCATTCATTGGGCACCGCCTAGGAGTAAGCAAGGTGCTGGGCCCTGGTAACCAGTGGAGTAGATCTCTCTCGGGTGCCTCCAGTCCAGACCACGCAGGATGTTATAGCAGGGAGTGAACAAGTGACCAGCTACTTTAATTTAGATTTGGGGCATAGCCTGGTTGAGGGTTATGTAAGACCTTGCCAAGGAAGTGACCATCCAATTGAAACCTACAAGGCGAGTACGAGTTAGATACGTCCAGGGGTCAGGGTAGCTTTCCAAGCCAGAAGACTAGTATGTGGGGAGGCTGAGAGGCCAAACAGAGCTGGGACCTTTGGGGAAAAAGAGAAGAGGCCAGAGGGCCAGGCTGTGCTGGCCACATGGCCGCGTGTGAGAGGCTGAACTTCATCCTGAAGGCAGTGGGAACCCAGTGGAAGGTTCCAAGCTGGGAGTGATAAGGTTGGTAGGGGGCAGATCAGAAGGGAACAGAAACAGAAGCACAGAAACCCTGGAGAGGGGGTCTTCATCACACTGATTTCCTAGGAGGGGTGGGGATGTGCTGGCCTAGACGGTGGCCCTGGAGATGGCAGAAACCAGCTTTACAGCATCTCGTCACCAGTTCCACTGCACATCCACCCTCCCCAGTGTCCTCACTGCCCCCTAAGCTCCCTCCTCCCCAGCCCTTGTCAAGGAACAGCCACCACACCATCTCTGGGTCATCTTTCAGTTTCTGGAACTGACAGGAGCATTAAACTTCAGTTCCTTATCTTAGAAACCAAGAGTCACACTGAGGTGACTATAAACCAGAAACAGTAGGGAGGAAGAAGAGGAGAAAGATCAGTCGGTCACATTCCGAATGTTCTGGTCCAATCACTTCTTGAGGGATTCATCCCAGACATGATCTGTAAATGCTCTTAATTTGCACCTTGTTACTGTTCTGTCGCTCAGGACAACTACCCTGAAAGAGTTTCATCAGCCTTGAAACTGAGTCAGGGGTCAGAATCAGAACAGAAAAATGTGGTTCCTCGTTTGAGGTCCCTATCTTGGGGTACTGAGGACTTTGAGGTGAGGGAGACAGCACCCCCTGATGTAAATGATCCCTGCTCTGGAGGCACTTTTCTGGGGAGAAGCTACTTCCTGAGAAATGGGAAAGCCCTCCTCCCGACCTTCCCTCTTCTGGAAGAGCTGCTGATGTGTTCTTTTTACCCACCCATGGAGATGCCTACCACATGGACTGCATGATGCGGATCCGCTTGCAGTACGAGAAGATCTGGCAGGAGTGCCTAGCCCAAGTGCAGAAGTGCAGGGTGGGTGTCCCTCCCAGCCCTGCCCCTCCACCCTGCAGACCCCGCTTTCCCTCCGCGTTGGTTTCTGGGCATTCTGAAGCTGTTCCCTCAGCCTGGACTCCCTCGTCCCCAGCTGTTCCCACCTACCCCTCCGTGGCCCCCAACCTGACCACCTCCAGGGAGCCTTCCTTGACCCCACAGACAAAATTTAGCACTCTGATCACCTCACCCTTCACTTGACCCTCTGTATCACTTGACTTTATTTATTCAGTGGAGATTATGTCATGGACGTTATTCCACCAGTTCCCTTTTATAAACAGTGCTGCCACTGCTGTCACAGCCAACTTTACTCTCTACCCGCCAGCCTCTGTTCTTCACCCACCCGCCGCTGTTAGAGTGTGAGACAGTGAGACCTCCCACAACCCCCTTCAATGACAAGGTGTGGTTTCCTGAGGTATGAGGACATATTATGTCAAAAGGCCCCTTCCCCGCCTCCTTTGTAAGACTGTTTAGATGAAAATCCCCCACACCTAATCATTTTGAATATGGTCTAACATGCTGGCTGTGGCTGTAGGAGTCCCCAGGCCATGACTGTCTTGCCTGTAGGCCCCAAGACGCTCCTGCTGCCTCACATGTGTGTCTGTCAAGTTTTGGCTCTGCCATCAGGACTCTGAACAGAATTCAGGGGAGCGGAGGGCTTTCCAGTGCACTGTGGGTGCTGTGGTCCCTGGGGGCTGTGCCACTCTCTTGCACCACTCTCATCAGATCCTCCAAGGTCCTACAGAGTGGGTGTCACTGGCCCCATCTGAAGATGAGAAGACCAGTTTGCAAAAGATCCAGGGGCTGTCCCAGCCCACAGGGCTCTGCCTGCTTGCTCTGGGGCCTTAGGGGCCATCACATGCCTCCTAGTCAGCCCTTTAGGGACATCGGACCTTAAGAGTAAAGCCTGGAGGGAAGCCTTGTGCTCTAGAGAGCCTCCCCAAGACCACGCCCCCAGCACTCACCTCCTCACTCACCCCTGCCCCTGGGATTCCACAGCCCTGTGGCCCTAGCGTCAGTTCCTTGTGCCCCTGCTCACGGCCCTCTGCTGGGCATATGCAGGGTGTGAGTGCTGAGGTCACCACGGACCCTAGGAGCACTTTGAGCCTGACAGATGGCGCCTGGTGTTCCTGGGCAGCAGCATTGGAAGTGTTCAACTGGAGACACATTTCATGTTTTATAATAATTGGGGGAGGTTGATTTATTCTAGATTTTGTGCATAAATCAAGTCTATTAATATAGAGAACTGGCTTTCCAGTTGGCATAACTCCAGACAGGAAATGGGAGCCCTGTCTGGCTTACAGCAATGCTGAGGGTGTGTAGGATGGCAGTTTATGCCTGTAGGATCGGAAGTAGGAGAGTTCAGATCCCAGGCCCACCACTTGCCAGGTGTGTGCACTCCAGCAAGTCCCTTCACTTCTCCCCAAGCTTTAGTTTCCTTATCTGCCAAGAGGGGCTAATGAGAACACCTCTGGCAGAGTCAGTGACCAGGGGCGGTACTCAGCACCTGGACACAGTGGGCAGATGAAGCTGGCCTGACTGGGCCACTGTGGGGCTTTCTGCCAAGGTTCATGGAGATGGGTGGGAGGTTGGTCTCGGGGCAGGACCAGTCCCGAGGTGAAGCCCCCATCAGCCTAAGCCGGGCTCTGCCTCGCCCCCTTCCAGAAGCAGCTGCTGGACTGGAAGGCCTTCACTGAGGAGGAGGCAGAGAGCCTGGTGAGCCCATCCTTCTTCCAGATGGTGGGATGTCTCCAGAGCAAGGTGGAGGAGGAGCTGGAGGTCTTGGACGTGCGTAACTGGGGACCTGTGCTGCTGGGGAGCAGGGTGGTCACCCAGGATGCTGGGCTGTGAGAGGAGTGGGAGTCCAGGGGCTTACAACTTTGTCGCTGGTGAGTGCCTCCGCCTTGTCATGGCCAGCCCCTCTGGAGCAATTCCCCTGCACTGCCAGGCACTCCGGGCTCACCCCTGGCTCCCCAGCCACCCCCAGACTCCAGTCAAACCCTCTCGGGCAGAGTGCCCCCCCAGGCCCTTGTCAAGTCTGGGTGCTAGAGATCACAAGGAGCAATTAGCCCAAGTCCCAGATGCCTAGAGTCTAGAGCAAGATTCAGCAAATGCTTCCTGTGGTAAATATTTTAAGCCCTGTCGGGTGTCAGGTTTCTGACTCAAATTCTCACTCTGCTCTTATCACATAGAAGCAGCCCCAGGCAACACAGAAATAAATGGGTATGGCTATGTTTCAATAAAACTTTTTTTCTGGACCCTGAAGTTTGAATTTCACCTAATTATTACATGATTGATTATCTTCTTTAGGTTGTTTTTGGTTTTGTTTTTTTCCCAGCCATTTAAAAATGTAAAATCTGTGCTTAGCTCCCAAGGTTAAACAAAAAAGGCAGAGGGCTACATGTAGCTCATGGGCCAAGTTTGCCAACCCCAGACCCTTTGAGAGTATAAGAGACACATAGGAAAGAGGGAGAGGTGAGACTTTAACAGTAGGCTCTGGTGTTTGGCTCAAGGGCTGTGGCAGGGAGCTCCAAGGAAGGAGAGATGCCCAGGTCAAGATGGGCATGGCCCACTTGATGCCGGAGTGGTGCCTTTCTCCTTCCAGGCCCCGAACTCCCTCTTCAGTGGACAGGGGTACAGGTCTAGAGATGGGACTGCATGTCAGCCAGTCTGAGGGTGTGGCCGTGGACAGACCAGAAATGCTGTCCCAGAGAAGGGAAGGCCGGATATGAAGATAACCTTGAGGGATGGTGTCCAGACACCAGTCCCTGGAGATCTGGGCCTCCACGGGCTGGTGAGGGAGCCCCGCCCAATGGGCCCTTCTCCTTACCCCGGGGGCTGGTTGACACTTAAAGGCCCCTCCTTTGGGTTCTGCCACCACAGAAATCCTTCGAGACCGTGGCAAAGCAGACAGAGCAGCAGAGCTCAGACCTGTTCAGCTACTTCCAGGAGGCCGTGAACCTATGGGAGACACATCAGAGTGTGCTGTTGATGCAGGAGATGGAGCTCGAGAAGAGGATGGAGCAGCAGCGGCAGAAGCACAGGCGGGAGAACCAGGTGTGGCCCTGGCATCCAGGTAACCCCAACAGGAGAGGAGCGAAGGGCCACACCCAGATTGTCAGCTGCCCATGGCTCTGCCTGGGGGCCCATGAATTCAGCTAGCATTCAGATGCAAAAAAAAAAAAAAAAAAGAAAAAGAAATTCAATACCTACTTCACACCGTATTTTATTTTTATGTAAAAATAAATCCCCAGTGTATCTTAGACTCAAACGTAAAACCTCAAGCTATAAAACTTGAGATGAGAAGCTGAGGCTCACCTTGGTCATGGGGGCTGGGTGGCAGTAAAGTTCTGCTGGAATTAGGTCTGGACTGTGCAGTGAGTCCCGGATCCAGACATGTCTGTGATGGGGCTTACCTGAGAGACAGACTGGGGGGCATGGAACATCTTCCTCTGGCAGTCATCCTGACCCCCAGGACATGAGCTGGCCCCCACCCACCTGCCTTCACATAGTCTAGGGGTGGAAGGGACGCCCTCAGCATCTGACATCAAGCACAGCGCTGAGAAGGAGAGTGAGGAGTAGGTGTCTCTGGAAGGTGTAAGGGGGCCGGCCCAGACGTGAGGGTAAGGGACATGTCCCTGAGGAGTCCCATCTAAGTAGGGTCATCAGGGATTTAAAATTGAGAAGAACATTCCAGGCAGGGAGAAGAGCCCATAGGCCCAGAGCAGTGAGAGTAAGAACGTGCTTCTTATGTAGAAAAGCCTGCCTGGGGCACCTGGACCTCATCTCCAGGGGCAGGGCCTCTGCATGTCACACCCTCTCTTGGAGCTCTGGTGACTCACATCTGCTTCCTTCTGTTCCTGGTGTGGCTGCCAGGCCCAGGAGGCTCATCTTGACAAGCTCTTGGACCAACTGAGGCAGCAAAGCTATGAGAATAACCTGAAGTCACACCTGGAAAAGGCCAAGGATTTTCTGAAGAATATGCAATGCAGGTAGGCAGACCAGACTCTAGAAGAGGATGGGCTAGAATTCATATTCAAAGTCAGAGGCTGGCTGCCTAGGAGCCCAGCCTCAGGTTGCCTCCAGCTTTAGAGAGCACTGTGGTGCTTTGCAGCTCTGCCCTCGGTCAACACAAAAGCTTTCAAGGAGAATTTTGATCAGAAAAATTTATGGGGGGATGTTTCTGGGTCAAGTAGTTTAAAGTTCAAGAGCATGAGTCCTCCCCTGCTTAAATTTTAAAACATACATGCTTTGTTAAAGAAAAAAAAATTAACCAGTACAAACATAAAGGAAATTCCCCTCATTTCTGCCCAACTCATCCATTTTGTGGACATAGACATTTATAAATGTTGGTATATATACACATGTAAAGTGTCTTTAAAATAAGAATCGTTTTATAACTTTGTTTCATTTTTAAATGACCATCCATTGATTAATATGGATGCTTCATAATGACTTAACCATTCTCTGATTGATAAGCTTTTTAAGACTGGTGCCAGTTTCTCCATATTAAAGACAGTTCCCTGTGAACTCTCTTGCGTCTTTGTGCCCTAGTACAACTAATATTACAAGGGCTATTCACAGAAATGGGATTGCACTGCCAGTTGATTGCAGTACTTAGATTCAGAAGTACATTTTAAGGCAAATAAATAACCCCCTGAACCTTGGTCTTCTTACCTCAGGGACAGATGAAATCTGGGGCCTTGGTTTTGGAGTGTTTGATGGGATGATGTAGGTAAAGTCCTAGGACGGGGTTAGGACAGTAGACAGAAAGTGGGAACCCATGCTACCATATGCAAAGAATGCTCTCTGTCTGTGTTTTCTAAATGTTCTACAAAGAGTATGTACTCTTTGTATGATCAGAAAAATAGCAAAACAAATCAAGGACTGTTAGTATAAAAGGAAACCTCCGCAGCAGCTCTGCACAGAACTCGAGGCCAGGTACTAGCCTACCTCCATGAGGCCCGAGGCATGGGTTTTGGCTGGGGTCCCTCACACCCAGCTGACCCCTCCCACTGACAGCACTTTCATCTCCCTTCCTTCCAGGTATGAGGCTTTTCATGGCCTCCTGACAAAGGAAGTGATGGAGTACCCAGTGATCATACTGAAGGAACTCAACTCCTACAGCTCCCACCTCAGCCGACACTTCTGTGTTCGTGAAATCTTTGAACAGGTATGGAAAGGGATAAAAAAATCCCAGCTGCTCACCAAGAAGCGAAGAGGAGAGGATGACTTCTAGTTCATATTTGCCTCAATAACCCAGGGGACGTTAGAGTCTATGCCAGGATATCAAGGAGTGAGAAACTAAAAGCATCTCCTAAAGAGACTATCTTTTTCTCAGACTCAAAGAGGTCAAAGGCTCAGAATCTAGGCCTCAGGTCTTGAATGGAATTATAATTAAAAGGCTGATTTTATAGGACTCCGAGTACTAGTCATCCAACTCACCATGCCACATAACCATCCTAAAGTACGGCTCTGACCTACCCATTCTCCTGCTCAGAAAGCCCTCACCCAGTCTGCAGCCCCAACCAAACCCAGCCCACAGTCCCTGGATGACCATGGAGGCCCCCGCATCTGACTCCCGCCCTGACTCCCCCTGCTTCAGTGAACTCCTCAGCCTTCCTTTATGTGCCACTGCCCCCTGCCCTTTCCTCACCCTGCTCCTCTGCTGGGATTCCTCCGTCTCTGCACACCCCAAACGCCCACAGACCTCCAGCCACCACCAGTGACAAGACCCCCCCCACCCAATCGGACCTTCCGTCCCCTTCTTTGCCCCGCCTCCTCCCCTCTCTGCATGTGCTTGTATGTTGGTTGTTGTCAGATGCAGGAGTGAAGGGCATCCTGCTGGAAGGTGTTTCCTGTGAGGCAGGTGTGGCCTCCTGTCTTTCGTCCAGCTTTGATTGCCCTCAGCACAGTGTCCTGCACATAATTCAGACGTACCGAGTGCTTCCTGGTAAATGCAGGAACACCTGGAGTGTCCTGGTCTGACTCCCAGAGGTGGCTCTTTCCCGCACACATGCACCCAGAGTTCTGCACGGCCAGGGCGGAAGGTACTTGTGGTGGACGCTGAACCGGGCTCGGGTTTCCAACAGATGTGGGGTTCCCGAGTCCTCAGAGAAGCCTCCTCTCAACAGAGATCCCTGTCCCAGTTGCTCGTAAATGCATTGTGTGGCACCTGGGTTAAAGTGAAACTCACGCTGTCCAGAGGTGGAGCTTTGAGATCAGCCTGGCTCCCTGGGTTAAAATGGAGGTGCCACTGTGGTGACAGTAACACAGGAAGGACCTGGGTCTGCAGGGTTTAAGGGGCTTGTCCAAGGGCACCCAGCTTGTGAGGAGCTAGAGTTCCAATCCACTGCTATCAGTGACACACTATTTCCACAACTTCAGCCACAGCCAATGAAACGGGGAATGTGTAGAGTGAAGAGGGGGCTCCCAGGTCACGTACATCCTGATCATTGAGTATGTTTACATCCAGCAACGGGTGCAGCAGATTCCTGCCCCTTGGATGCATCTCTCCCTATTTACTTTCTTGTTCTTTGCTCCAGATCACTACCAACCATGTCAGAAAGAGGGTTTATTCTGCGATTTCCATTGTATGATAAAAAACTTTGCTAATGTGCTTGGGATTAAGGAAAGATGATCAGGAACACCCTGCTCACCCCTGTGAAACAAGTGGTCAGGGCCTGCATCAGATGTAGAAGGCAGGGAGGAGGGGGCTTTTCCTTAAAGAAAAGAGACGCCCTCAGAAGTGGCACATGAAGGAAGGCAGCACTATGTATTCAGTGTCTATGTTTTTGCCTTGTAGAACTTGGAGGGAGAAGTCATTTTCCAATTGAGGGAACCAGGTAACATTTTTACAATTCAAGTCTGAGTCTCCCCAACTTCACGCTTGTGTATCTGGGGGCTAGGGAGGCCCAATCAGGCTGCACTGGTAACCTGTCTCTTCCTGTGCTTTGGGGCTAATCATCAACAGAGCCACATGAAAAGCAGTTCCAGAAGAGAATGAGAAGACCGAGAGGAAAACGAAGGTCCAAAGCAAACGCCCGCAAAGGTGACGAAAGCAACAGTGGGAGAACGAGTTCCCTCAAGCCAGCCGAAGAGATAGAAGAAGAAGAAGATCAAGAGGCCGAGTCCTCCACCACACAAGAGGTGGCCGTGAGCCCACAGGAGAAGTCCGTACTGAGTGAAGAGATGGATGAATCCAGGGAGGACTCTATTTCAGGACTGGAAGAAATACAGGTTGAAAGAGACAGCTCCTTGAGATCACCCCCAAACCAGGCCAGTGTGATAGTTCACGAAGAAGAAGAGGAGGAGAAGAAGGAAAAGGTGGAGGAGGAGAGGGAGGAGGAGGAGGAGGAAGAGGAGGAGGAGGAAGAGGAGGAGGAGAAGGAGGAAGAGGAGGAGGAGCGGAGGAGCTCGTCTGTGGATGAGGTAGGCCAGCAAAAGGCTCACTCTTAGGTTTGGAAAATGTGCTGTGTTCACTCTCTGTGTCCCTAGCACAAGCCAGGGTCCCCAGTGGCACAGTCTCTATTAGGCTATGTCTAAAGAGTAACAAATGTATATACACTTTTCATTGCTGTCAACAGAGATCCCGTTCTCATGTCCCAGCAATACTTTTTAAACTTCACCTTTCTGTCCTCACATCCCATCTTGCAACCTCTGTAGTGCCCCCTTGACTCTTCCTTGTCCCTCCCAGGTCCTCTCTCTTCTCCCAGCTCCTCTTTATTGTAGAGACCAACTTAGCTGCTCCATTCCTTCTCTCTTCCCATTGTCTGATTGTGTAAGAACAAAGATCCATATCCAAGTTGGCAGACAGCTCTCCTTAGAGTGCAGGGAAATGACTCTCATATGAATAAATCTATCCTCAAAACACATTCAGAGTCACAGAACAGTGATTTGGGATTCCATAATCATGAAATTGTAAAGACTCTTTTCCTATAGTGCTATGGAAGAATTGGCATATGAGACCTCTGAACAGGGACCACAGGCAGGTAATTGAAAAGAGGGCTGGACACCAAGTATAAAATAGTGACATGGTAAAAACTACTGTCTTAGTCTGTTCAGGCTTCTGTAATGGAATACCATAGACTGGGTGGCCTATAAACACCGGAGATTTATTTCTCACAGTTCTGGAGGCTGGGAATTCAAGATCCAGGCACTGGCAGCTTCGGTGTCTGATGAGGGCCTGCTGCTGCTGCTGCTAAGTTGCTTCAGTCGTGTCCGACTCTGTGCGACCCCATAGACGGCAGCCCACCAGGCTTCCTCATCCCTGGGATTCTCCAGGCAAGAACACTGGAGTGGGTTGCCATTTCCTTCTCCAATGCATGAAAGTGAAAAGTGGAAGTGAAGTTGCTCAGTCGTGTCCGACTCTAATGACCCCATGGACTGCAGCCTACCAGGCTCCTCCGTCCATGGGATTTTCCAGGCAAAAGTACCAGAGTGGGGTGCCATTGCCTTCTCTGTGATGAGGGCCTACTTCTTGGCAATAAACAGCTCTATTTTTTTTCTGTGTCCTTACATGGTGGAAGGGGCAAGCTCTCTGATACTTTGTTTTCAAGGGCACTACCCCCATTCATGAGGGAGGGCTCTGCCTACTTGCCCTAATAACCTCCCAAAGTCTGCCTCCAAATACCAACACAACGGGGATATGAATTTTGGAGAGACACCAACATTCAATGTATGGCAACCATGCAGCCATTATTTCGTTCCAGCCAATGATGCCATATGGGAATGTAGACTCAGAATTGCCAGGTTTTCTGATTTAAGAGAAATCAGAAATCCAGATTTTTAGGTGGCATTTCCCTATTTTAAAAGCATTATATGGGCAAAATATAACCATAGACAAGTTTCATCCCACAGGTTTACAACCTCTGATGTCAAAGGACCTATGGTAAGGATTACCAAGTCTGTTCAATGATGTCAAGTTTAAAGTCTTGTTTTCTGCTTAGGTCAAAGCCCAGGAGGAGAGTCTAGGGGAGATCTCCCAGGAGGAGATGGAGTTCTTCACAACCTCCAGTGGGAACACTTACTTTGTTTTCCTACCCCTGAAACAAGAAGAGAACAGCAAGACACCCCACTCCAACCTTCCTGCCACTCTCTTCAAGGACATTTCCAGTGCCAGGGTCTTAGAAGAAGTGATCATTCCATCCAGACTAGTTTTAGAGATTAAGAAACAGTGAGTGAAAATCCCTTTTATTCTCATTCTCTTCAAGTTTTATTAACAAGGTGAAATATAATAACGAAAGATTGGACTAGCTTCAGATGGAAAAGAAAGCAAATACCATATGCTAACACATATATATGAAATCTAGAAAGACAGTACTGATGTACCTATCTTCAGGGGGTAGCAAGCATTCTAACTTCTGAATTAGTTTTGCTTGTTTGTGAATTTTATTTAAATGGAATCACATAGAGTGTATTCTTTTATATCCAGCTTCTCCTGGTGAACATGTGTATATATATTTCTGTTCGATATATAACTAAGAGTGGGTTATTGGGAAATTGGCTTATATGTGTGTCCATCTTGAGGAGATATGACCAAAAGATACTACCAAAGAGTTTTCAAAAGTGGTTTAACAGTTTGCAGCAGTATTTGAGAATTCCAGTTGCTCCATATCCTCACTTGGTATTGTCAGTGGTTTTTATTTTAGCCATTCTGGTGTGTGTGTGTAGTAGTGCCTCATTGTGGTTTTAATTAGCATTTTCCTGATGAGTAACAATGTTGTACGCCTTGTTATATACTTACTGGCCATTTAATCATCTTTCTGTGAAATGACTTATCAAATTCTTTGCTGATTTATTTTGTTGTAGATTACCTATCTTTTTTCTTAACTAATTTATGTGAGTTAGTTGTCTACCTTAGACTGAAGTTTTTTTGTTAGTTAAATATGTGGTGAATGTTCATACCCTCTCTGTGCTTTTCTTTTTTTACTCTTGTAAAGATATCTTTTGGTGAAAAGATATCTTTTTTAGTAAGGTCTTACACATCAATTTTCCCACTAGGGTTAGTGTGATTTCTGTCTTTTCTAAGAAATCTTTGCTTGCCCCAAGGTCGTGAAAATACTCTCCTGTGTTATCTAATGTTATAAACTTTCATAGTTAGATGTACAATTCAACTGAAATTGATTTTTGCTTATGTGTGTGGTATTAGTCAAATTCATTTCTATCCTGTATGAATAGCCAGTTAAGGCCGGGCCATTTGAGAAGACTCTTCTCTCTCCACTGCTCTGCTAGGCCTCCCCTGACTGATGGTGTGTGTGTGCCATGTACTCAGTCATGTCCAACTCTCTGCTGCCTCATGGACTGTAGCCCACCAGGCTTCTCTGTTCATGGAATTTTCGAGGCAAGAATATTTGCCTGGGAGTGGGTTGCCATTTCCTACTCCAGAGGATCTTGCTGATGCAAGGACCCCAACTGATTACCATAGCTTAATACTAAGTCTTATTATTTGGTTGTGTAAGTCCTCCAGACTTGATTTCTCCAGAATTGTCTTGACTATCCTTGGCCCTTTGTATTTCTGTATAAATTTGAAATCAACTCATCAGTTTCTGTAAGAAAACATCTGCTGAGTTTTTAGTAGTTATTGTATTGAATCTATAGATACATTTGGAGAGAACCAACATCTTGACAATACATGGCCAAGAAAATCATGCTGCATTTCTAACAGGATGAAATAATCAACTGGCAAAAATATTTGCAGTTCACATCTCAGTCAGAGGACCTTGTGTTCCCAATATATAAAGTGCTCCCAGAAATTAATAAGAAAAAGTGCAACTACATACTAGAATGATGGGCAAAAATATTAGTGGATGGTAGACAGGAGAATAAATTTAATAGTCTTGAATTCATAAAAATATGCTCAATCTCAGTCATAATATGACAAAATTGTCAGATTCAAGAGTTTGACAATACAATCTGAAGCTATGGAGAAATTGTTGTTCAGTCACTATATCGTGTCTGACTACTAACCCATGGACTGCAGCATGCCAGGCTCCTCTGTCCTCCACTATCTCCCAGAATCTACTAAAATTCATGTCCAGTGAGTCAGTGATGCTATCTAACCATCTCAGCCTCTTCCTCCCCTTCTTTTACCTTCAGTCTTTCCCAGCATCAGGTCTTTTTGATGAGTTGCTATTTGCACCAGGGGGCCAAAGTATTGGAGCTTCAGCTTCAGCACCAGTCCTTCCAATGAGTATTCAGGGTTGATTTCCTTTAGGATTGACTGGTTTGATCTCCTTGCTGTCCAAGGGACTCTTAAGAGTTTTCCAGCACCATAATTTGAAAGCATCAATTCTTTAGCACGCAGCCTTGTTTATGGTCCAACTCACACCTGTACATGACTACTGGAAAAATCTTTGACTATACGGACCTTTGTCAGCCCAGTGATATCTCTGCTTTTTAATACACTGTCTGAGTTTGTCATAGATTTTCTTCCAAGGAGCAGGCATCTTTTATTTTCATTGCTGCAGTCACCGTCCATAGTGAGAAATGGAGAAATAGGAACTTTTATTCATTGTCTTGCAACAGAAGCAGTTTGGCAATATCTACCAGATCCACAAATGTATTTCAGGTTTTGATTCAACAATTCCCTTTCAGGGAATTTATCCTATAGAAATTATTCTGCACTTGACATATGTATGAGGTTACACGTTACAGTCTTCTTGGTAAGAACAAATGAATGGAAACCACGCTATGTCCACCACCAGCCAGGGGATCTGGCTAAATGAATGATGGTCCGTCCAGACAAAGAAATACAATGAAGTGGGAAATTAAATAAGAGAGAAGGAGTGGAAGAGGGAAGCACGTTATATATCAACCTGGAGAGATCACTCCCTGGTCACAGTTGCTGACCCTCTCTGGTCTCTCCCTCAGGCTTCGAACTGGCTTTTTTGAGCACTTGGAGAAATGGTTTGACCAATGTGCCCTCAATGCTCGGGTCATCGTGGCCAGCAAGATTGATGAGCTGGATTCAGAACTGGAGCTGCGTCTGCACCTGCACCAGCCAAGAGCCCAGCACGTTGAGAAGGACATCCACAACGTCAGGGCAGGTACTGCGGCTCTGCATTTGTTAGGCAGCCCTGGTGTGCAACACGCAGTGCTTAGCGTGTTGTCATCACACACTGGAAGATGTGTGTGAGGGTTCACACCTCCCAGGCTGGCAGAGAAGGTTGTACCCTGAATCCTCATCTAAGATTTTTTAAAGAGGGTGTTAGATGCTGAGATGAAGAGTATTGTCTTATTTGAGCTTTAAGGGTCCCAGATACATTCCCATAACTGTCACTCACACTTTCATGACGGATGCCCTAGAGGCAGGCCTGTAGCTCAGGAATCGGAGCTAATAGGTTCAACCTCTCTAGCTTTATGACTCTGAGCAGGTTACATGACCTCTCTGATCTGTTCCTAACCTCCTGAGGGCATTTTGGTGGTTGTAATTAACTCTCCTTGAAGTGGTACAGTGCGGAATCATGAACAACTGGTATAAGCCAGAGTCTCCAAAAGTGGTAGCCATTATTTTCAGCTTATAATTCTTAATACTTAAAAAGACATGCCATTTCTAAGGCAGAAGGCTCCATCATTTTGGGGAGGGCACTTTTATTTGAAAGCTTCAATGGTGCCCATCAGGTTTTCACTTGGGTCATACTTTAAACTTCATCATAGATCCTCAGAGCTTCCTGTCACCTTAGGAGACCTGCTTGACTTTTTGGGACCTCGTTGTCCTCATCTTGGAAATGTGTGCATTAAATATAAATATAAACAAAGATGCTCCCTGAAGTCTGGTTTCCTTCCTCTTCCCTGGCTCCTGGCCCAATGTACAATGTGAAAATGGAGGCCAGAGAAGTGAAGCCCCAGAGTCCCGCCATTTGTTTTTGGCAGAGCTGAGCCCACAGCACATCCTCCACTTCCAGGCAGTAGGAGGTCAGATGAGGTAACCCAAGGCTCTCTGCTAGCTCTTAAGGCCTTTGATGGAGCTCTTAAAGTCCGCCATAATCCAGGCTTATTGGAAATGAGTAACCACTGATATAAAGGGTCAGATGCCAACTGCCAAACTTTGTGTTGGCCTTTTGCTCCCAGATCCTCTCACCAAAATCCCTGCCCTCCCCAACATCCCACCTGCTCCCAGGGTGGGAGATGCTCTCCTAGCTCCCAGGCCTTGTTCCCTTCTGCTACAGGCAGGGTATTTCTACCACTCACAGCCAACCAGAGCCTCCTTTCCAATTAAAGACACTGGGACTGTCTCAGATTGGTTCCCCTGAGATCTGAGTCCACTCCCAGGCTGAGCCCTGGGGAGGGCAGCGGGGGACTGGGCCTTGGCCTAAAAAGTCCCTTCTCTGTAGCTAGCCTGGGAGAGGCATGTCACTATCCAGTAGAACACTGTCCTGAGCTGACCCAGGGTCCCAGAGGACCTCAGCCCTCCCACCCCTGTGTCCTCTTTCAGCTGAGCTCTTGCTTCATCAAGAACGGCTGAACAGCCACTGTGCAGGGGTGATGGAGACACTGAGGAAGGAGAGGATGATGTTCTGCCAGTTCCAAGAGGAGCAAAACTTGAAGAGCAAACACTTCCGCCGCAAGATTTCTGACATGGAGCACATCTTCTTGAACGCCACCAAGAGCCAGAAGTAAGGGTCTTGGGGACTCAGTCATGGCCTGGCAGTCCTAGAACCCTGGCCAGATGCTTGTGCTCAGAGAAGCAGTCCTCCCATCTGCTGTGGACAGCAGAAGAGTCGGGGTTTCCAGAAGGATTTTCATCTCTTCATGAGAGTAGGAGTCCAGCTACGGTGACGCATCTGGCCAGGGGCTTGGTTCTGGGGGTGGGGGAGCAGCCAGAGAGAGAAAAGGGTGCAAATGTCAGAGTACAGGGATGCAAATGATGGGCCCTGACATATCCATGGTGGGAAAGACCCAGGGAAATCAGGACGAGCTTCTTGCAGGAGGCCCTAGTGCATGGAATGGAGGGAGGTGAGGAGGAGGCAGAATTCTCCCACCAGAGAGGAGCACTGGCCCAGCTCCAGGTGGGGATGTGCTCAGGGTAGAACCAGGGTTTCCTGGAAGGCCATTCAGGGGTTTGAGGTGAGGCCCCGGAAGGCCTCCATCTGGTCACAGGTGAGGAAACTTCACAGGCGTCTGTACAGTGGTCAGGTACCCAAGAGGCAGCTGGTTAGGGTAGACTGGGATGTAAAGAGGAAACCCGGAAGGCCTCCATCTGGTCACAGGTGAGGAAACTTCACAGGCGTCTGTACAGTGGTCAGGTACCCAAGAGGCAGCTGGTTAGGGTAGACTGGGATGTAAAGAGGAAACCCGCAGGCTGCTCTTTCCGGAAGTCCCAGGGCACAGGAGCCACATTTCTGGGAGTTAAGAGGGGTGGTGCTAAGGGGAGGACCTGGGGATTCTCTTAGCAATTTGGTGGCCGGAGCCAGACTGAAGAGAGGTGCCCTCTGACCCGGCTCACTGAGAGTCCCGCACTGTGTCTGCACACACTGGCATTCTGAACCTCCTTCTAAGGCCTCTTTGTCTACCCAGTGAAGAGAGGCATGGTTCTGGTGACTGCACAGCTGGGCACGGTGCTCAAGTCATCTCCCAGGCTGCCCTCCCGTGCCCAGGTCACCACCCCGCCCTCCTGTGTCCCCCAGGCTGGCGACTCTCAGCAGCACTCTGCAGCGGGAGCTGCTCAGCTACGTCGACGTCATCCAGGTGTCCCTGCGCAGCTTCCGCCAGTACCTGGAGGAGAGCATGGGCAAGCTGCGCTACACCAACATTGAGTTCATCAAGCACTGCAGGTGGGAGCCAGCATCCGGGCCCCCTGTGGGCCTCTGGGCTCTCTCTGTTGAGAGGTGGTCTTGTTTGCCTCTTCATTTTTCAATTATGACAAAATATCCATAACATAAATCTGTCCATTTTAACCATTGTATGTGTAGTTCAGTGGCATTAAGTATGTTCATGTTATTGTACAACCATCACCACCATTCATCTCCAGAACATTTTCACCCTCACAACTGAAGCTCTAAACACTAACTGCCTGTTTAGCCTTTCTTCAGCCACTGGGAACCACTATGCTATTAGTATTTTCGGTCTCTATGAATTTGACTACTCTAGGGGCCTCATAGAAGTGAAATCACAGCACATTTGTTCTGTGTGCTTGACTTTTTCGCTTAGCATAATGTCTTCAGTGCTTATCCGTGGGTCAGAATTTCATTCCTTCTTAAAGCTCAATAATATTCCATTGTGTATGATGCGTTTATCCATTCATCCCTTGATGGACATTTGGGTTGTTTCCCTGCTTGTGTTCTTGAACTTCTTCCATGATCTTGTACTTTTAATCTAAAGCCTTGTCTACCACAGTAGTTGGGATGGGTGGAATGGGCTGATCAATGGCTTTTATTTCTCCCAAATTATTTTCAGATTGTTTTCAGAGGGAGGCAACTTCTCTTCTGAAGAAATTGACTCACTGTGTCATCGACTAGAGAAGGAAGCTGCCCGGATAGAGTTTGTTGAAAATTTAATCATGATCAACATGGAAAAGATGGAGAGTGATTACCTGGACCAGGTGAGTAGGCCACACCCTGACCTCTAGCCAGACTCCTGTGACACCCGGTTACTTAATTGCCTTGCTCACTGCCTAATAGGCTGGTCAAGCCCCCTTTCCACCCATTAGGTGGGCCTGTCCCCTCTGCTTCCACAGTCCAAAAGTTCCAAATTAAGCCCCATTCCTTTACTTTTTTCTCTTTCTTTAAGGCTAATGAGTTCATCAGCAAGTTTGAAAGTAAATTCCATAACCTGTCTGTGGACCTTATTTTCATAGAGAAAATCCAGCGCTTGCTGACAAATTTGCAAGTAAACCTCAAGTGCGAGGTAGGACAGATACGTTCTTCATCTGCTGGATGTTTATCGCACACTTGCACCCCAGGCACTGTCCCAGATGCCGGGGATACCGGTGTGGTCTCTGCCCCTCTGGGACTTGCACTCCGGCCAGGAAGTCAGAGATTAAACCATAATAGCTTCTAACATCCACTGAGTTATCATGCAGCACGCATCTTAGTGGGCTTATTTTGATGAATTATATGAGTCCTCACAAGAGCTGTTCTTAGCCCGTTTTAGAAACAAAGAAATTGAGGCAGAGAGACATTAAGAACACAATGTTCCTAAATTGTGGGGCCAAAATGTGAACCCATGTCTGTGACACCGGAAATTCAGGCAGTGCCAGGCCATTTGGGCTACAGAGGACAAGAGGGCCGCATAAGGTGCGTGGAGACATAGAGGAGAGGATTTCCTCTGGACTGGGGAAGTAGTGCTTCCCAAGGCTTGATGGAGAAGGAGGAGCCAGCCAGGCAGGAGGGTGTGGAGCAGTGTCCTGGAGACATCATCAAAAAAATCCTGGGGGAGTTGGAGCCAAGGAGAGAGAGAGAGCTTGAAGAAGAAAACTCGGGGGTGCAATGAGGCTGGAGCCGTGGCTGGTTCAGCAGGGTCCCATGACCTGGGCTCAGTGGCACTGGAGTGAGGGTCAGGGCAGTGGGGATAAGGGTGCTATTGATTACAGTTTTTTAAGCTGCAGTAAAAACTTTGTTTAAGCTGAAAAGTTTCTTCAAAAACATCACTTTGATGGCTTCTCTCTCCCAAATGTGTTGCCATTTTTATTTAACCATTCCTTTTTGGAGGAATTCTTAGTGGGTTTCACGTTATTACACGCAGTGGTGTGATAGACATGCCTTCACTGGAAGCCCTGATGATGTCCATAGGGTGCCTCCCAGAGCTAGAATTCCTGGGCTAGAGCAGGAGTGTTTTCAGGCTCTTTGTGCTTTCCAGGTGGCTTGTACAGATACCCCCTCACCAACAGGGCCTGAGTGTGTCCTCCCAACACCCTCAACCAGTAATGGGGATCACCAGTTTTATTTTTGAAACTTATTTATTTGGCAGGAAAAAAAAATCCTTTAAATTTGCATTGGACTAGTTTCTAATACAGCTTTGCATTTTCCCTCCGATTTCATTTTTCTCATATTTAATCCATCTCTGAGATAATGATTTGCTAAACTTTTTCTTGATCAAAATAAGTATTCTGGAAGTAAATCTCTGAACCTCTGGTTTGTCTAGGTGGCAAAATCCAATTTGCAGACAGAGGGATTAAATTCTTCTCTAGAACAGCTTCAAAGCAAGGTAGAAATGTGCCGAAGCTTAAAAAGGAATAAACAAGTAAGTGTTCAGTAGATGCTAAGCTGTGGATAGTAAAGATGCATGCTAGAATTGTTAACTGGAATAAACTCACATCTGTGGTCTAGATTTCTCTACCACCAGCAGGGCCTCTGAGTCTTCCTACTTCATCTCTGTTTTATTCAATGGAATTAAGGAAGAGAAGAGAAACCAGCCATTGCCCCTGGCCCCCAGCACCTCCCTAGCAGGCATGTTGAGGCCAGTGAGCATGGGGGCTTGAGTCTGGCCTCCCTCCCACTCTGATGTCGCAAGGCCTCCCTCCTTATAATTAGAATGCAGCCCTGGATGAGTAACGGAAGCAGGACTCTGCCCTCTGAACAACCATCTTTTGTTTGATTTTCCCTTTGTTTTGACCAGTGTGCATAAACTGGTTACTTCCATTTTCTATATATAAATGGTAATAAGTCCAAATTGGAATGAAGTCTGAGAGAAGTGAGGTTCTAAGTGCCTGCCAGGCCCTGATCAGCAAAGCAGGTCTCTGCATGTTTCCCTCGTTGACTTGCTTGTTCTCCTGCCTCTAGTGCATGTCTCTGTCCCCCGTGATACCCCTGTGGCCAGCGTGTCCTGGCCACCCTGAGTACTTTTCTCCCCAGCCCAGCCAGGCACTTGTAAACCTGGTGTCCTGGCCAGAAGATCTTTTCTCTTTTGTTTCAGTAACCGAGTTGAAGTTTTATCATTGTTTGTTGTTGTTCAGTTGCTCAGTTGTGTCCGACTCTTTTGCAACCTCATGGCCTCTGAGGCCATGGCTCCTCTGTCCATGGAATTCTCCAGGCAAGAAAATTGGAGTGGGTTGCCCTGCCCTTCCCCAGGGGATCTTCCTGACCCAGGGACGAAACCCGGGTCTCCTGCACTGCAGGCAGATTCTTTACCTATACTCTGAGCCACCAAGGAAGTCAAGTAAGTTTAAACCATTGGCTCAGAACAAACCCATAGAACCAGGAATAGTACTCCTGATGCCCCATCGAGGAAGGACCCACGGCCCAGTAGAGTCACCCAAGAGAGCTGGCCCAGGGCTCCTCATTCCTCCAGGGCCCTCCCTGCAAGAGGGGGGCCTCCCTGGATCCAAGAGGTGTCCTCACCAGCCAGCCGGTTCCCGCAGTCCACATGGAGTCAGCCTGCCCACCTGCAGCCTGCTTCCTGTGGCTTTTTCCCTCCATTTTCTCACTAGGTAGTGAGCACAGAAGACCTCCTTGGCCTTATTCGAACTTGGAAAGAAAAACTGAGCCAAAGGATTGAGTATCTCAACTGCAAGCTGGACATGTTATCCATGACTCACCTGGCCTTTCCTGTAAGGAATGGGATGGGGCAGCCATGGTGAAGAGCATCTGAGCTGGGGGGCTGGGCTCACAGGTATCCCACAGGGTTCAGCAGATCCCAGGGAGAGACCTCCCAGGCCCCTGCTGGACATCAGGCCTGCAGGGATGCCTTAGAAAGGCCACAGACTGTGGAGTCAGATCTGGGTTCACATCCCAGATGGGCCACTTCCCTGCACTGGTCCCTTCGGAGATCCATCACCTCCTGGCAGCACCTCCCCACCCCATCAGGGCCCTCAGCTCTCAGGGAAGTCTCACCTCTCAGCCTCTTCCTTCCCACCCGCTCCTATTAGCAGCCACCGGCTTCTCCCCATTCCACCCCCACTACCTTGTCCAAGCCCCCCATCTGTGCAAAAGATCCTGATCCTGTCCTGATCCTCTCACTTCCCCCTGTGATCCATTCCCTGAGCTGCAGCCAGGCCTCTTGGAGAAGGCCAGTCTGCCCGTGTCCCTCTCCTGTCCTCAGGATAAGATCCAGATCCTCACCAGGCCTTCCTTGACCCCTTCATTTCTCTGGTCCCCCTACGAGCTCACTTGCCCCCAGGCCTTCACTCACCCACTAGTTTGGGCCAGCATCTCCTGACCCCTGTGGCATGTTCTACTTCTTCGTGAACCCATAGACCATTCAGTGAGGTCCCCCTTTTAGGAGCTGTCTCCCCTAGACTGTGTGCTCCAAGAGGACAGAGCCTGTCACCCTCACCCCACACTCAACCTCTCTCACCAAGCTTTCACGAGAGGTCTCAACCAGCTTCCAGGAGGACCTGTCATAGAGCCGATGGCAGCATAAGTGGATGCCCCTCGAGTTGTGCTCTGACCACCCTCAGGCCCCGCCTCTCACTGCCATGCTTTGGACCAGCCCTTCCTTCTGTGGGGAGGATCTTCCTGCTGTGCTGCCAGCACTAAGCTTTCATCACACCAACAGTACTGAGCCCCACGAGACGGAACTCAGGAGTCCTGCTGGGGTCCTTCCCTCCAGGGTTTACAGTGCAGCCAAGACACAAAATAAAACAGGGCATAGCTCAACTAAGTGCTCATGGTGGGGCTCATGGTGGGTCCCTCACTCACTGTTTCTGCAACTCAAGGTGGAGGTGGCCACGCACTTATCCATGCACTCATTTGTTTACTTGTCCTTTGCTCAAAAACACCACCGGGGCACATCGGCGAGTAGCCCAGTTCATGACTCTCAGCCTCAGGGAAGATGCTGTAACTTTGTTTTCATTGCACTAGCCCCAACTTGACCATTTATTTGTAGAAGTCCATATTAAATGTCTTGTCTCTCTGACCAGACTGTAAGCTCCATGAGGATAAGAGTCACATGTGGCCCCTTTACCCTGTGTCCCAGGCCCAGGGAGAGCCTTGCAGAAAGCAGGCACTCAAGAAATACTTCTGAAGGTCTCGGCATGCACACATGAATGAATGAATGAATGGCCGTCTAAGGTATATATGATCCCTGCTGCTTCACAGAAGGGGCGAGAGAGGCTCAACGTGGTCAGCCTGCAGCACCTGGGATGGGAACCCAGCCTGCCTGCCTCCCTGACACCCACACTCAGGCCCTGCTCTTTGGCCTGCAGGACAACGTCTTGACTGACCTGGAGGTAGATAGTGACATCTTGTTATCTTCAGAAGTCTATGAAGAAGAGGCTAAGGTAGACATGGTCACCCCTGAGTCCTTTGCCCAGCCAAGCCGCATGGGGAAGTCCATGATTGAAGACCCAGCTGTGGAGGTGGTCAAGAGGATCCTGCAGTGAGTGGCCCGGGTGTGAACAGTGGGGCCCAAGCCTTCAGGGGCCAGTCCCCATGTGAGCCCACCCTAACAGCTGTGACCTTGTGCAGGGGCTTCTTTCTCCCCTCAGAGCCTCAGCTTCCTCCTCTGAAGTGGAGCTCACGATTGGGCAGATTCATGTGGCATTGTGGGCTAACCAGGATGGTGCCCAGTGCCTGGCCTGAGCCATCCTCTTGGTCATTGGGGAAAAGCTCACATCCTTTCCTTTGGTTTCAGGTTTCCTGACTCAAAGTCCTCAACCCTTCAGTGTGACAAAGAACGGTCCCAGACAGGTAGGGCCAGACAGGCCTGTGGATTCAGGTGCTGACAGTGGGGTAGCTGGGGGTGCCACCTGGTCCCTCCTCACCTTGGATCCTCTGTTGTTCTCCTGGGTACCCATCACCCAAAGCCTTGAGGCGACTCCGGAACCGAGCAGAGCACTCCTTGAAGAAGGACTTGTCCATCGCCAGTGCCACCTCGGTAGCAAGGTAGAGAGGCCAGGCTGCCTGCAGTCTCCCCTCCCCAGACTCAACCCCGACCCCCAGATGGAGGCCAGAGGCTACCCTTTGCCAGCCCGTGTCCTCAGAATGTGTCTCCTGTGCTCACAGACTCTCCAAATAGGGACCTTCCAAGTTGGGACCCTGCAAGGGGCCAAATCCAAAGCCAGCTTTAGACAGGTCTATTCTCATCCCTGCCCAGTGGCTTGACTCTCACAGCCCTCCACCCTAAGAACCTGTAGGGCGTTGGGTGGTTAGCCACAGTGACAGCTACATCCCATACACACTGTGTCTGTCAGAGGGCATGACCTTGGAGGTGGCATTCCTTGGATGACATCACGGAGTCTTGGGAGCTCTGGGTCTCTGCATCCTGGCCATGTGTTCTGCCCACTATGCCCTGTCAGGGTCGTTAGACTCATGGCTCAGTGAGCATGGGCCCTGGATGGCCCCTGACACCGATTTTATAGAAGGTGGATGACAGAAGCCACAGGGCTGACCTGACTTTCTGAGTCTTTGATGAGCCATTATTGACCTAGTTTAATTATTGGTTTTGAAGAAGTGACACTGAAGAGATTCCTGCTTTGCGTACATCCAGAAAGTCTTTTTGAACAGGCCTGCCATCTGCAGTGTGGAAATAAAGACCAACCAAATGGGAAAAGCAAAGACTATGCAGAGCTTGCTACAACCAGGGAATCAGCCACTCTCACTTCCGTTTTAGCAGAGACACAAAGGCAGGCAAGGGAGTGGGAAAGGGGTGTAGTGGAGAAAAGGGAAGGCTTCAGATGTGTCCTGTTGGTGGTGGCTGCCCTGGGAAGGCTGGAGGAGGCCCAAGAGCAGTGGGCATCCTGTGTGATGGTTGGGGTATGTATTTGACTTGTTCGTCCTGAATCGGAAGCAGGGACAGAATCTAAGGGAGCTGTCAGGTACTGAGCAGGTCCTGGCCCTGTGGGGTTGATTGTTACAGGGGGTATTATTGGCTTCCTGGATTGTTACTAAAGATAACAATTGTCTTCCTGCAAGTCTGACTTCCAGCAGGCCGGCTTCCTGAATTGTTTATTGTAGCTAAGGGCTTGGTGTCCTAGGCCGGTTGTTACAGCTTATCAGCCAGGGTTCTCTATGTATATACGGTATAGCCATTGTCCATTTGTATAATCAATCTCTCAGTGGTTACCAGTGAAATATACATGCTGCTCAGGCTGCCAGATGAAAATTCAGGATGTCCAGTTACATTTGAATTTCAGAAAAACAACACATTTTTTAATATGAGTATGTCCCAAATAATACATGGTGTGTATGTGAAAAATTGCTTATTGCTTATATGAAATTCAAGTTTATTTAAAAATTTATGTTATTGAAGTATAGTTGGTTTATAATGTGTTACAAATTCAAATTTAATATGTGCTTTTATTTGAAAATTTGACATCCCTACCTGGGGCTCTCAACCTGTGTTTCTTTGGGTCCTCACCACAGGGTAGCAAGGATTCTACTTTCGGGGCTGGAGCCCCTCCGTCCCTCCCCCCGGCCTTGTGTGGGTTTCAGCGGGTAGGGCTCCATCCCTACTATAAGGCTGCGTGCAGAGCTGTCAAGGGGTGGGGCAGCAGCTTGAAGGGCTGGGCTGCACAGGCAGGTCTGGGTAGGGCTCCCACAGACTCAGATCTGCTTGTGTCTGTCTCCAGCTTGCAGAGCATTAACCCACCTTTGCCCCACAGCGTCACGCGGTACACCAAGCCCAACCGACTGGATAGAAAGTACCAGGTGCTCGGTGACAAGCCTCCTCCAGCGGAGTAAGTGTCAATGCCATTTCCTTTAACTCCATTTTAACCTGTCATCTTTGTCAGTTGGCAGCTAAATCTGACTCCACTGAGGGGAAAATAAGCTGGAGAGGGACAAAGCAGGTCTGCGAGGGGACTGGTAAGGGCCAAGGTCTGTTTGTCTCAGCCTATTTCACATAAATTTATTGAGAGACATTTTCACCAAATTTAGGCATTCATCAAGAAGACATTCTTCTTTCCTTTGAACAATCTGTTTATTTCTGTTCAGTCACCTTTTGTTTATTAAAGGGCACCTGCTCCATCTCTTGCGGCTTGGTCGTAGGGCAGCCAGTCAAGGAGCTTTATAGACATGGGGCCTAAAGCCCCAGAGTGGCCCACTTGGGAGCAGCTCCTGGCATTCCAGTTGCCCATCACCCAGTTCCACCTGGCAGCGCTTCTTTGGATCCTGGAGGAAAAGCCAGCTATAGAACAATTGCAAGTCCCAACAGGGACCTAGACATTTAGGGTTCAGTTCTCAGTGACATAAAGTCAGGAGGGTGGGAGAAAAATTAGAAATATTAATATGAGGAGTTGTAGCCAGATATAAAGGAGGCTAGAAGAATTGAGCCTGGAGAAGGGAATGGCAGCCCACTCCAATATTCTTGCCTGGGAAATCCCGTGGACAGAGATGCCTGGTGGGCTACAGTCCTCAAATGAGGTCACAAAAGACTCAGACGTGACTCAGTGACTAAACAACAGCAGAAGAGTTGAGATTTGATAAGAATTGACAAAATATGCGTGATGGCAAGATCTGGTCCAGTTTCCAGGGAAGTCATGAATCCTCAGAGCTAACAAATAGGGTTAGGATTTACTAATCACGAGAGAGTGCTATAGTTATTGAAATGTAAAATTTCTGTTGCCCTTCTTTTTGATTCTTGTTTATGAAACAAGTCTGGTCTCTTTAGATTTGGCCTGATTATTTACATAAATGCAGCAAGAGTGGTAACTGATCACCAAAACTTTTATGTTTGCATTGCTGGAACTTTTCATAAAGAATCTCAGATTAGACTCTTAAAAGCCTCTTGACACTAGGAAGACAAGTCAGATTTCACCCACAGTACCTATAGATTTGGATGAAATCCTCTCTTCTTAAGGTCCCCACCATACTGTAAGGTTTTCCTTACCCACCTATGAAGTTGGGAACCCCATAAACCAGGTGCCAGGTTGATTTTCCAAAGAGGGCTTAAAAGCATCGTCCCCATCAAGTCAACCTTAGTTTCTTTAAAATGTTTGATCATGTCCGATCTTATACATTGCTGTCCATATGACATTTCAGTCAAAGCCTCTTTTATCTATCAGTGTTTCCAATTATGTCCCATCGCAAGAAGGACAATTTTTTGTTGAACTCACATAAATAGTTTTAAGAGTTTTTGAATTCTAGAGCACATATGAGTGGGTGAAATGTCCAGCATGCTTCTCACTAGCCTGTTTTCCCCTTTAGCCTCAGGCAGTTGCTTTCAGGAGTGCCTCAGTGCCTTGAGAGCCTTGATAGGGTCAGGGGCCTAAAGTTAGTTCAGCCAGCTGTAGGGAGTTGAGGGCTGGAGTGGGAAGGGAGAGGTCTGACAGGAAGAACAGAGAGATGGAGGAGGTAGCGCTTTAGAGGGGGACATATCAGAGGAAACCAGGCAACTGAAGGGAAGGTGGGAGGTGGCAAAATGGGGAAGAAAGAGCAGAGGTGTTGATGGCGGGGTGGGGGGTGCGGGCGGGGAGGGAGAGGTCTTAGAGGAGCCAGTTTAGGGAGATCTTGTTTTCCCAAGAAGCCAATAAAGTTCCACATTATCCTTAATAAAGCCATGCCAGAAGCATGAGTCATGCAACAGAAATTGGGAAAAGTATAGTGAACGCATATAGAAGAACCTGATATTCTTCTCAGGTTCTTTGATAACTTTTGTCAAAGTCAACAGAGAGCAAACTCTCTTCCTAGAAAGGGTTGGGAAAAAGTAGTGGTGAAAGCCATGAATTATACCTTTTGTGCAGCTCCATGGGTCCCTCTCCCAAAGAAACCATCTCTCAGGAAGGAAACATTTGCATGAAGATGTACCATGCAATGCTTTTTATCCTAGCTAAAAATGGGGGGGAAACCTAAAGTCCAAAAATAGGGGATTGTAAACACAGTACATACATACCCAGTGGTGTTACACAGCCATTTAAAATGATAGCATAATGTAGGGGGAACACTTTAAAGGGCGCGGAATGTAAAAAGCACAAGAACCTAATTCCAAACCAATTTAAACATCAGCAGAAGGAAATATAGTAAATGTTAGCATTAATTTTTCCATCTTGCTTTTCAGCTTATTTCTAATTTTCTTTAATTATGATGAGTGAATTTGTAAATGAAAGAGCACATCACACACACACACACACACACGTTTTTTGGCCAAGAGGCATGCAGGATCTTAGTTCCCCAACAGGGAATTGGACCTGTGCCCCCTGCAGTGGAAGAACAGCGTCCTAACCACTGGACCACCAGAGAAGTCCCTGTTTTTAGTTTGGTGGTGGTTTAGTCTCTAAGTTGTGTCTGACTCTTTGCAAGCCCATGGACTGTAGCCTGCCAGGCTCCTCTGTCCATGGGATTCTCCAGGCAAGAATACTGGAGGGGGTTGCCATTTTCTTCTCCATTTTTTTTTAATTTGAGGGAATTTAAAAATATATATACATATATTTTAGAAACTGGTCAAAAATGATGTGTGTGTAAAACAGTCACTGCATCACTTTACAGAAATTTTGAAAAAATAGTTGTCCTCCAGGTATGTGCGGTTCTAACACATCAGTCCCTTATTTCACTCTTGGTATTGAGACAGTTGACCTTACTGACAGGAATATTCGCTAGATATGGGCAGATTTGTTCAGTAAAGCACCTGGTGTGCACAGTCAGCCTAAAGGCCAGATGTATCAGAAAGAGGATGTTTGGTCCTACAGGCAGGCCTGCTCATTTGATTAATATTTATAAGAAATCATTCTTTCTTCTCTCAACCAAGACAGAGACACTGACAGGTGCAGGCACTGGACAGGGGATTCTGTGGTGAACGAAAACAGACACACTGTAGGAGAGATGGGGTTAATCAATCAGCCAGTCACACATGTCAATCCCCAGAGCCCCAATGGGGAGGCTATAAAGCTGAGAGCTGCTCAGGGCATTAGAATGAGGCAGTCAGGGATTGCCACTGAGCCAGGGCCAGAGGAAAACCAAATGTAACCAAGAGGAAAGTTATTTGTGTTCCCTGGAGAGGAATCAGTGTGAGCAGTGGCCCTGGGGCAAGAATGAGTAATTCCAAGGAGTAATGAGGAACAAAAGAGAACAGAGACACTTGGAAGGGGCCAAACACAGCTTGGCACAAGCAAGAGGCATTCAACTAGACAAGTAGAAATACGAGGTGGGAGCATGCTTGGGCATCCCAAGTTGTCCAAGTCCAGTTCTGGCTGGGCTGCTGAGTACTCGGAATGTTGTGTCCGTATGGTCTTGTCCACACCATTTAGTGTGATTAGACAAGCCCTCTCAGGGATCTGCCTCCTGTGTGTTGCAGGGATTTTAAAGGCATCGTCCTGAGCCTGCTCTGGGAGAGCAACGAGCACCTGCTGGCGGTCGCGGAGGTGAGGGCCCTGCCTGCCCTTCTGCCATCTGCTGGCCACATGCCCCCAGTGGGCTCTCCCCGCTCTTCTGCCAGTAATGACCTTTGGGTGAAACTGAATAAAGGGGACTACAGCCCCCGTGACCATAGCTACCCAGCTTCTGTCACCTTGGGTGGTGTTTTCCATCCTAGAATTAAAGCTCATCCATTACCCATGTATTCAGCCACCAAACCTTTCTTGGGTCCTGTGTGTCAGATATTTAGCATACCCAATACCAGGGACAAGCCTGGTCTCTGTCCCTGAGGGGCCAGCACCCAGCCAAGAATGACATGTGATGGCACCCCTGGGTGTGAGTCTTTGGAGCAGAGCTCTGGGTCATCTGTGTTAGTGGCCCAGCTTGGCACTCCATAGAAAGCTCTTGGTCTCATGGGTGAAGACCCATCTTAGTCGTGAAGGATGCATAGACTTTTACCATTGACTTGCTTGTGCCTCGCGTAGCCCTAGGACACTGACAGTGGTGACAAGGACAGACAGGGAGGAGGAGAGACCCCAGTGTGGGGGACAGCAGTTGAGAAGACCAAGGGGTGAGGAGAGCACAGAGGAGGATGCCAGGATCTTGGGCCAGAGCCCCCTGGAGAGGGGTCTGGCGCCCACACTGTCAACCCTCTCCCGTAGGAGTTTTACCGCAAAGAGAAACGCTCAGTCACCAGGCCCGACTGCATGTACGAAACCTTCGACCAGTGCGCGGAGAACATCTGCAAAAAGATCCTGGAGTACCACAGCCAGACAGACGATTACTACAACTCCTGCCTCATAGGTAGGTGTGGCCAGGTGACCACCATAGGCAGGTGGCAGGTGGGGCTACAGAAAGGGGGTGGCCACTCACAGCCAGAATGATGCCCTCCTGACCTGGAGGTCACATGAGGCAGAAGAGCCTCCCTGTGAAAAACTGACATCTTAGAATTAGGTAAAAACCTTGATCAGATTTAACTGGGGAAAAAACAATGCCCTCCCCCCCAAAAGTCGATTTTTCTTGAGAAATATAGTGATTTGTATCACTAAAAATGTTTCACTCTTTGAAAATTTTTTACAGCTTTATTGAGATATTCACTCAACGAAATAGGGAGGAAAGGGAGGGTGGGATGAACTGGGAGATTAGGATTGACATATATACACTACCATGTGAGAATCTGCCTGCAGTGCAGGAGATGCGGGTTCAGTCCCTGGGTCAGGGAGATGCCCTGGAGGAAGAAATGACAACCCACTCCAGTGTTCTTGCCTGGGAAATCCTGTGGACAGAGAAGCCTGCTACAATTCAGGCTACAATTTAAAGGGTCTCAAAGAATCGGACATGACCAAGCAACTGAACACGCACACAAATGTAAGTAAGATAGCTAGTGGGAAGATACTCTGCAATTCAGTGGATTCTAATATATTCACAGAGTTGTGCAACCATCGCCACTGTGAATTGCAGAACCTCTGTCCCTCTATCATGTTCCCAGCCCTCAGCAGCCACTGACCTCCTCTCTGTTCATCCAGTGTTAGTAAGTGTCATGTAGCCTTTTTATGGCTGAATCATATTCCATAGTGTGCATATACCATAGTTTGTTTATTTGTTCAGTGATAGACATTTGGCTGTGTCCAGCATTTGGCAGTTATGCATGGCGCTGCTCTAAACATTCACATGCATGTTGTGTGTGGATGTATGATTTCATTTCTCTTGGGTGTATAACTAGGAGTAGAACTGCTGGGTCATACGGTGCCTCTGTGTTTAATCGTTTGAAGAATCCTTGCACCGTGTCTACTGTGTGCGTGGGCTGAGATGAACTTGATAGACACAGCCTCCTAGAGAGCAGGGACATGAAAACAGGCAGGCAGGATGTATCTTGCCATTTATGTTGATTATAACAACATAAAAGGAGCTGTGAAAACACACCCATAGCTGCCCATCTCCTTGCCCAATTCTCCACGTCCACAGCCACTTGTGTTTTTGCAGTGGTTAAGTCCTAATTATCTCTACTTGTAAGGCAGGAAACCTAAGGGCCCATTACAGGCCTGCTATGGGTTGAGGGGCAGCAGGGGTAGAAGAGGGAGAGGATTAGGGGGTAGCCAGACCTGAGATCAAGACCCAGAACTGCCATTCCCCAGATGTATGACATTGACCAAGTCACCTCCCCTTGCCTGTAAATGGAGACAAGGATAACATCCACCATGCAAGACTTTTTTGAGGAGTAAACCTCTCACAGCCTTGCTGTATACAGGGGAAATCAACAATGGCTCTCATTCCTGTAGTTGTAGAATGACTGGAATTGAAACCACAGGCAGCATTTGGTTTCTCTAGCTCAGAGCTTCCCCACTTAAACTCTGTGGGGTTCCATCCTATGTGATCTTCCTCAAAAGAAAGGTTCCATGGTCACATGGGTTTGGGAAATGCTGCAGATCATGTCCCTCCCAGGAAGGCTGACAGTTCACATGAAATGAAGACTTCCATTTCCTACAGGGAATCAAGTATCCTGAGCAACTCTCCCACTGAAAACATGTAAAAATCCTGGATATAACTGTTTTGTGATAAACTTTTAAATGCATGGATGAGCTAGCTGTAAAGTAAGAAATACTTAAGGCCTCAAGATTAAGTGAGAATAGGAACACAGATAAACTGAGCAGTAACTCTGGCTATTGCCTTGAGGGCTTGGCTGACTCTCAGGTCCACTTGAGCCTCTGTTTTCATGGCCTCCAGGTCGCTGGGAACAGAGACCAAGCCCCAGACCACCCAAGGTGTGCAGCCTGAAAGGGCACAAGCCACAGAAAACTGGGACTCCACAGGGCTCCATCTGCAGAGTCAAGGGAATGAGACAGAAACCAAAACCTCCTCCCCCACTGACTAGAAGGAAAGTGTCTTGTTATAAACCATGGCACTGGACAAAGGGGAAAAACTCTAATGAGAATCTATAAGTCAGCTCTTTTGTGGTGTTTAAACTGAAGTTGCACTTAGATAAACCTGAATTCAACTTTGTGTTTGTGGGTCATCCGAAAGATTTCTAGATGATAGCTTAAAGTGATTTTGAGTGTGTCATGCCCGGATGCTTCTTTAGTAGAGATACTACAGATCCTCTCCAGAGAAGCCTACTTTCAATTCAGGCCTCCAGGGATTCCCACACATAAAATGCCCCAAATAAGAGCTCACTGTAAAACAACACACACACACACACACACACACACACACCACAGCAAAAAGTACCTTCAGCATGAGGCAACAGAATGAGATCAGTAAGGACTTCACATATTGAATGTATCAAGACACAGAATATAAAATAAATAATTATTTCTAGTTAAATAAAAGAGGAAATTAGAAATATGAGTAAGGAGCAAAAGCCTATTAAAATGAGCAAGTAAATATGAACCAAGTAAAGTGAAGTCGCTCAGTCGTGCCTGACTCTTTGTGACCCCATGGACTGTAGCCTACCAGGCTCCTCTGTCCATGGGATTTTTCAGGCAAGAATACTGGAGTAGGTTGCCATTTCCTTCTCCAGAGGACCTTCCCGACCCAGGGATTGAACCCGGGTCTCACACATTGTAGGCAGACACTTTACCGTCTGAGCCACCAAGGAAGTCCACCAAGTAAAGAGAACCAAATAAAGAGAACCAAATAAAGCTTATGTATATTGGAAAAATAAATCGTTGACATTTTAAAATTATGAATGGCTTTAGTGCCAAAGAAAATAACCAAAAATGTAACACAGAAAAACAAAGGACTAGAAATAAAGGAAAGAGGTGAAGAGAGATGAAGGAAAGAGCAGGTCTGGCATGCAGCTACTTAGAGGTCCAGAGGGGAGGAGGAGACTTGGGTCAAGGTGATATTTGAAGAGAGAATGGATGAAATAGAACTGCTGAAAGGTGCAGTGCAGTTTATAAAGTGCTGGCAAGTCCTGCAATGTGAGAAGTCCTTTGAACTTGCTTAATCCAGTATCTTTAATACCGGTTTGCCCACAGGACCCCTTTTGATGGAATAGCTATTGCCGCACTGTAGACCAAGCCTTTCTCTGTGGGAAACTGCATCGAGCCTTTGTTGGAGAGATGGCCCCAGCAACTTGGCTCTGCTCAGTCCTCTCCCCTGGCCCCCACCCCCAATTCCTACAGAATTACGGGCCCAGATGAGGAGATTTGAGGAGCTTCTGCCCCAGGTGTGTTGGCTGGTGATGGAGAATTTCAAGGAGCACCATTGGAAAAAATGTTGTGCTTCCACCAAAGAGATCAGAGAACAGTTCTTGAATTACCAGGAAGAGCTGGAGAAAAGGAAGGTGGGGCCCCCGGGATCACCCTGGGAGTTCAGACATAGAGGCGGGGCATCAGCAGAACTGAGTCCCAGGAAGGAGTTGGGCCAGGCCTGGGATTATTGGGTGGGGGTGAGGGACAATAGGCCCTGGAGGGATAAGAGCCGAGCCAACAGCTCCTTTATGGAAAGGATTCAGCACGTTCCTTGTTGGATATAACAGGTAGGTTGGCTGGTTCTGTGGGGCTGTGGACCTTGAGATCAACAATGATTGTCCACTTGGTCCTTGGAACCAGAGGACGTTCATGGTATTGATTGTATTGGACTGAATCCCTGATTGTCCCGGGGAAGATGCTCAGCTCTCCCACTTGCTAACCCTTGGAGTTGGCTCCAGCCATGCCTCAGTCTTGTGTACCTGCCACTCCTCTGCATATCCACAGCCCTTCACACACACCCAGGTCAATGCACACCTCATGGCCATAATTGGCAGAGGACATAGGCCAGTGACTTCTTAGTCCTGACCTCAAGACCAGGTCAAAAAACCCACTGATTTCTGGATTGTCTGAAGGATGAAAATGCTCAGAAGCTCCACCCAAATCTCGGACACCCTGCACAGCTCCAAGATATGGAGTCTCTATGTCAAGTGGAAGAGAAGAGGCAGGGAGATTTGGACGCCTTGATTGTGGTAACCAAGGAGAAGCTGGAGGTCAGTAGTGCCTTCTACTCCCATGTCTAGGTGCTGAGGGCTGCCCTGCCCTCCCCGAGGTCACCCCAGCTGACAGCCCACCAGCAGCACTGAGCCCGGCCCTATGCTGGCACCCTGGCCAAAGCAGGGCATGAAAGTGGGCAGGTTTTATAGGTGGAGATGCTCTTTATTGGCTGTTTTAACTTGCATTTAAAATTTTCTAAATTGATTAGTAATGAGAAATTTTTTCTCCCAAGATCCATGTCAAGTTTTCTTTCCTCTTTGGTAAATTGTCTGTGTGTGTCCCTTGGCCATTGCAGAATCATTTCCTATCTTCAAGTCACTCTTAGGAGAAGCCTCCTGGAGAAAGACCAGATGCCTGTTAACTTTGACACAGTTGACTCATGGCCCTGGTTTTGTCTCACGCACTGCTCTCCAAACCCATCTTCAGCCTACCTTTGGAGACAGGGCCCTCTCATAGCACCATGCTCCCTGTGTTTCCTCCAGGAATGCATAAGGAAGTACGCCCGGTTTTTCATAGCCACCTTGGCCACCTTCACCGAGAAGTTCCTGCTGCAGTTGGATGAGGTGGTCACCATTGACGATGTCCAGGTTGCAAGTATGCGCCCCACTGGCCTTTGTGCCCTGGCCCCAGGGGGTTGGTGACATAGGTCATGGATCTGGAGGAGTCTGCTTTCCCCCAACTCCACCAGTATGAAAATAGATACTCTATTGAGGGGACTGATGAATTTTTTGTTTCTTTTTTTAATTAAAATGATCTTTTTGTAACTAAAAAAGCAAATCCCTAATGAGTCAGATTACATATAAAAAATGAAATCCTAATACTAAATATTTTCATAATCTTGGGGTATGGACAACTTTCCTAAGTTTGAGAGCTAGAAGCTGTAAAGGAATGGTGTGTACCTCCCTGTGGCCAAAACAAAAGTAAGGGAAAATGTCAAAAGATGGAAGGACAAACCACAAACTGGAAAAATATTTCTAATAACTAATAGGTCAGAGAATGGCCTGATATTCCTGTGGTATGAAGAATTCTTAACAGGTCTAGTTTGTAAACAGGGCAAACACATGCAATTCAAAAGGTCAATAAATGTTGAAAGATGCTTGACTTCACCAATGATGAAAAGTGCAAATATAAACATTGTTAAGATACCATTTCTCACCAAGAGCCTGGCAAAGCTTTTAAATTCAGCACTGGTGAGGCAGGAAGCCCCAGCACCGCAGAGCCCCTCGAAAAAGTGTACCTCCACCCCTTCTCTTGGAGAACCCTCTGTCGGTGACTTCAAAGTCCTGAACGTGTGTGCTTTGACCTAGCCGTTCTAACCCTGGGAACTTATCTGGCAGAAATACTTGCATACTTTTCCAAAGATACATTTTCAAGCATATTCTTCACAGCAGTGCTTGAAATTGCAAAGAATTGGAAACAGTGTTAATATCCACATATAAAGGATTGGATAAATTATGGTCCAGATATAGGAGGGAATTCTATGCAGCTGTTCAGGTGGGTGTGGTAGGTCTCTATGTGCCAGCTGGAAACACCTGAAGGAATACTGTCACAGGAAAAAGCAAGGTGACAATCATACTTACCTGTAATACTATTTTAAAAAACACATAGGTGACATAAACATGCACCCTCACTTGTATATAAATGAATCTGTGTGAGAGAGAAACAGAGGCAAAGAGGGACAAAATGAGAAAAGCAGAGCCTGAGAAACAGGTACCCGACTGTTGATGACCACCTCTGGTGAGTGGCATTGTGAGAGATTTCTAAAGTCTTTTTCCCCATTAGATGATGTTTAAATTTTTTATACTATGTGAATTGCTTTTTATAACTATGCAAAGACTCAAATCATATATTAAATATTGTCCATTTATCTCTCATCTATTAAGTAATTAAAATATATTATTTTTATTTTTTAAGTTTGGATTGCAAAGACAATGACTATTTTTATAGTAAAATAAGAAATGCAATATGAGTTACAAAGAAAGAGAAGAATATGGTCCTTCCTCCCAGAAATAGGTGCTGGTAACATTGGCTGTCCTCCTCCTGGTCATTTCCCTTTGGTCACAGGCCTGTGTGTATATCAGTGGGGAGATGGGAGGGTAGATCACAGGTGTGTGCTCCTTTGTAACCTAATTTCCCCTTGGGCGGATGCAAGGCCAAGCCAGTCACCATTTCCGTGAGCACTTCCAGTTGCTGTGCATCTTATTTTATTAGTTAATCCCCTGCTGGTGCATACGGGCCATGTCTAGCTTTTCACTCCTCTAATTGTACTGGAAGGAACATCTGCATCGATATTTCTCTATTTGGGGGCAACAACTTCCTAGAAGTGGGTTTTCTAGGTCAAAATGTATGTGCATGCTGGGGTGCTGGCCACTGTCTAGTAGTGGAGGCCTCTTTGGCAAGTGTGAGCCTGGTTTGGGAAAGTGGAGCCTGCAGAGATACCAGAGTTCAGACTAGAGAAGGAACAGGCAGTGGAGCCAGCAGGGAGGCAGCCTCGGCACCTTGGAGGGGAACCCCTGGGCCAGGAAGACCCCCTGCATCAGGCCCATGGGGTCCTCACCTGCTCTGTAAATAGGGCTTCTGAGCCAAGTGGCCTGGCCCCGCCATGCCTGCAGACCAGGGTGCAGAGAGCTGCTCTGGCCTGCTGGTCTCACTCCAGGAACAGAGCCCCTTTCTCTCCATGTCAAACGGCAGGTCAGTGAGCCAGACATGAGAGAGACAACCTTGAATGTGTTCATTCCAGGAGAAATTCTTAGTTTAGGACCCCTTTGAGCTAGTATAAGCCAAAGAAGTCTCCAAAGAGCATATTCAGGAGCTCATAGAAGCTGCGAGAAGGTCAGAGCATCATACGTAGGATTTTGGAGCTGGGATGCACATCCAAACCACATCTCACATATTCCAGCTTTAACCCTCCTGCCTGAGACTCTTTAAGTGTGGAAGAGGGGAGCAAGGTTTCATTTCTGTAAATGTAAGGTCGGGGGTCCCCTTAATATCAGGCTGTGGATGAGGCCCCCATCAGTAACCCATCTCTTGCTTGCCAGAGATGGAGCCCCCCAAACAGAAAACCTCAATCCTAATACGGAGGAAACTCACCGGGCTGTCCCTGGAGGAAGAGAGTGAGAAGCCCCTGATTGAACGGGGGAGCAGGTAAGAGCTGAGAGCAGGGGTGAATACCACACATGGCTGTGTTTGCTGGGGGTGGTGTGGTGGAATGGTGAGGGGCACGAGCTCTGAAGTCGGACAGACCTGATGACTTTGGAAAGGCTTTGTGTCCTAAGCCTCAATTTCCTTATCTGTGAAATGGGCATGGCAGCCTCCCTTACATGATATTATCAAGAGAAAGCTCAATGAGATTGTGCTTGAAGTGCCCGTGGCACCTACTAAGAGCTCAGCAGCTGTTAGTTTGTGTGATAAGGACCCATGAGGGGACCCCGAAATAAAGAGAGGCCTGTCCTAGTGTGGAGTACCTTCTCAGATTGCAGTCAGTACTGGGATTCACTACAGCTGTCTGTCATGTATGACAAGAGCTATAGAAGTGCTTATCCCCTGTACCCCAGGAATGTGACTCAAAGAAGTAAGGCAGTGATTTACCCAGCTAAATTGTCAGCAGTGGTTTTTTATCATGGTAGGAAAAGCAAGCCAGGAACTGGTGACTGGCACCTGGCTGGGCGAGTGATAAGGAAACCGAGATCCAGAAAAGGGAAAGCCCTAGAGGCATGGGATTCCCCTTCCCCATGCAGAACCCAACTGTCTATACACATGGATATAAGCTGTATGAAAATGCCGAAAAGAACTTGAAGAAGCTTAATCTTAAATGCTCAAGAGTTTTTCTTTTAATTAAGGCATTTAAAGTATGATAATTTTTTTTTAAAGAAATGTTAACCATTTCCACCAGAGATGGAGGGTGCACAGTAAATGACGAAGCTAAGCCTTCAGGACTTTTCATGCATGTTTATTTGTAGAAAGTGGCCAGGAATCAAACCTACTGAAGTCACCATCCAAAACAAGATTCTCCTCCGGAAAACACCATGTATCACAACCACCAAAACAACACTGGGCCACCTGGCATCCGTGGAAGCCCGAGATGCTGTCTACCTGGTGAGTGACGAGACGAGGTGGAGGGGATGCACCCCGGGGAGTGCTGCCTTGGGAAGGAGGGGGGAGCTTGTCGTCACCAGGCACCCTGGCATCTGGTCAGATGGAGCAGGTGACACGCATCAGAGTACCCCAGGGCACAGCACTGGTGACAGCCAACATTCTCAGGCACCAGGACACAGGCCACAGCTCCTGTCCAGTTCCAGCAGTAGCTCAGGTCTCATGGCGTGAGCCCCAGAGCCACAGGAGCCCAGACTGGAGGGCAAAGGAAGGCTCTCCAGTGAACAGTCAAGACAGTATGAGGGGACAGAGCAGTCAGAGGCTTGGAGGCCATGGGAGCAGTGAGTGATGATGGGTGGAATAATTACTGAGCAGCTGCTGCAGCTTCTGTTCTCAACACAGGGCTTCCACTGGATTCTTGTAGCAAGCCCACGAGGAAGGTAGAATGGTCCCAACGTTACTGCAGAAGATACCGAGTCATAAAGAAGTGTGTCCCCTCTATGCCACCAAGAATGACAGCCAGGATTGGACCCAGGCCTATTAGACCCGTGGGGCTCCCCAAAGAGGAAGCTGCACCTGAGGGTGCCTGCTGGACCTTGCAACTCCAAGGATGTCTGGACCTATGGTTCTGGTGCCCCAGAGAGGAACCTTGTACTGCCCAGAGATATGCTGACCCTGGTATTTGGAGACCCCTTAGTGCCTAGGCAGGCCCTTCCCCAGCCACCAAGCTAAGCCCCAGACAGTGGGCACAATTCCACTGCTGAGTTCAGTGAGGACTTAAGGCCTAGTGGGCTCAGCCTCTCGAGGAAGCCAGGACCCCTGAGCTTCAAGGAGACTATAGTGTGGTGGTTAGGAAGGAGGGCAGAGTCCAGAATCAGGTGGACCAGGAGCCTAGTCACTGCTCAGTCTCTTCTCAATTAAATAACCTCAGGCAAGGCTGTGAGCCTCAGTTTTCCAATCCATAAAATGTGGAAAACAGCAAGGCCTGCCTGAGCTTTATTGGACATAGTACATGAGAAATGACTTGTGGAACTCTTGCCAGTGCCTGGAATGGGTTCCAAGCCACCCGCCAGCAGGTTGCAGCATCCCTCTAGAGCACTGAGTGTCCTCTAGGGGGCACAGTCCAGAAGTCCTTCCTCATGTGGCCTCTTCCTGCTGCTTGCTCCCAGAAATATTTGGCATCATTTGAAGAGGAGCTGAAGAAGGTCCAGGAGCACACCGCACTGCAGGTGAAAGAGGCTCAGCGCTGGAAGGACAGCTGGAAACACTCCGTGAACATCATCCAGGGCCTGTACTTGTGACACTCTCAACCCTCCCTAAATAAACGGCTTATTTTGTGTAGATTCCTTCATCCCTCTACCCACCCTTCCATCCATCTGTCTCTGCCCAGTGCTGTAGCCTCACAGATGAGGATATGGCATGGTTCCTGCCCACATGGAGATTACTTCCAATGAGGAAGACAGGTGAAAGGGGGTATTCCACCTGGTCAGCTAGGATGGTAGATAACAGGGATGGCTAACTTAAATAGAGACCCATAGTTGAGGGGAAATAACTTCCACAAGGCATGATGGGCACTTCATCTTGGAAAATGAAACAATTGAAACTTAAAACTTACAGGAAAGAGTATATTGCACATTTAACAAAATGCGAGTTTTAATTGCAACTGTGCACTGATTCCTAGACACAACAAAGACTTCATCTGCTGTTGACTGGGTATCTGGTTATTTGTATGACCAATGATAACCTTTTGGCAGAAGTCTTCTAGGCCTCCTTAACTTGACTAACAGTCTCTTTAGTCCTGTGACACTCAGATCACTGTCTTTGGAAGTTTGCTTCCCACCATCTTCCTTGTCGCCTTTCTCTTCCTCGATTGCCCCGCAGCCTCACTATGACCAGTGGCAGTTGTCAGCAGCTGTCTGCGCCTTGTGGGCAGGCGGCTCATGGTCCTTCCTCTACTTCCTGAGCTCCTGCTGTGCCAGTATGGTTTGTATGTTGTTGGTGCTTCAGTTTGAGGTTCCATGCGCTTTGTCTCGACTTAATGAGATAAGCATCGCCTGCATTTACAGTTGTGGAGACTCAAGTCCAGAAGGTCAAAGCCAAGGACTTTGAGGCACATTATTTTGGGGATGATTCCAAGAAGCATGAGTGAGGACATGGGAAAAAGGAGCCTGAAAGCAGAAAAGTCACTGGAAGGGGCTTTCAGGAGTGGCCCCTGCTGTGGGTGACTAGGCTCTGTCTCCCTGGAAAACAACCTCCCACCTGACCTGACTCTGTCCATGTGGGTGGAGAGTTGCCCGGGCATTAGCACTGCCCTCATGCCAGCTTGCAGGACAGGAATCTCCTGTGGTACCAGAAAGAGTCCTCAGGCAGGGGAGTCTTGGGTTATATTGGCTGGAGCAAGCTCCCCAGCTGCAGATAGACTCAGGTAAGCCAAGGGGATGTGAGCGCAGCATCACCACCTCCGGTTTTCCAAACCTGAAGCCAGGCCCCTATGCACCACTCTGCCATGGCACCCTCTCTCCTCAAAGTAGCAAATGATGTCTGCACAGCCCCTTCCAGCTTGTGGCATGCTCTGCAGGTACATGTTCTAATTCAGTCCTACCATGGACAGGGTGGCAGTCACCATGTAACCCCTATTTTGTAAATAAAGAAGCTGAAACTTGGAGAAAAGAATATATCTCCAGTGTTCCAGCCTGGCTCTGGCTGTCCCTGAAACTCAGCCAGGAGTGAATACACCTGGGTGCTTTGTAAGTAAGAAAGGACCCAGAAAAATGAGGGGTGCTCCCTCTCCCGTCTGCCAGCCTTGGAGTCTCTGCACCACCACCCCCTCCTGCCAGCCACAGGGCAGCGTGCATGGAGAACAGGGTGTAGGTGTGGGTACAGGACAGCCTGTGGTCAGTCACTCTCCACTTTCATGTTGGTGAGGTCCCAGTTGGCAGAGAAGGCTCGAGGAAGTACGCCTGCTGTGGCAGGAGTACTGGGAGGGGGACACGAGGATTAGGGCGGGTATTGGGGGCCCACCACAGCCCAGACAGAGCCTGCAAACAGTGGCGGAGCCAGGGAGCAGAAGGGGTGCAGAACTGGGAGGCCTGGGCCGACCCCTCAGCCCTGTGTGCCCCTCTGAGTCCAGTTTGCTCACCTCTCCAATGGGGACACAGGCTCCACTCTTCCAGCCCACTGCACCCAGTGAGACCCAGCTTGCCTAGCTGGGCCAGCCTTTGGGACCTGAGGCCACAAAGCTGAGGGGTCAAGGCAAAAGCCATGCCCATTCCACTTCTTATTCCCTACCTAGTGTGCCGCCTTTCATTGTTTTCCTTATGATTCCGAAAGGAAAAGACATTCATTATAGGAAATAAAAGACCAAAGGAGAAAAAAGAAGACTATAAAAACCCTGGCATCCAGAGATAGCTGTTTCCTACACCATTTTTCATGTGTGTGTGTGTGTGATATTTGCCAAATGGAATCATAAAGTGAGTTCTGTTGTATAAATTGGTTTTCAGATTTCAGCTGGGTACACGGTCGCCGTATCTTTGAGTAGCCACTTACACCCTGGTTTTCATACTCTCTGCCTCTACCCACCATGTGGAGTGGGCCTCACGTGTGTCAGTGTCCTCACACCCCCATAGCTGAGACCGAGTCAGGAAGCAACACCCATCCTTACAGGGGAGACTGCTCTCCAATAGTTTTGTTTTTTCTGGACCCTAACATAATCCACTAACTCAGTTCATGGCCCACTAAGGGGTCTTGTCTGCAGTGTCCCACTGCCAGAGGAACCAGGTCCCCTCCCGGACAAGGTGGGGTGTCCATTGTGAGGCTCTTAGATACAAGGCATCCATCCACCCACATGGACTCTGTGCACATCTCTAGCCCTTGCCTCTGGCTTCTGGAAGCTGACTCCCTGAGTCAAAGGGGAGAGCATCTGGGGACCCGGCACAAATCACCCTCCAGGAGAAGACTTGGGGTTCCTCCCACCACTGATGACTCAGTGCCTGCTTCCCTCGGCCACACCAAGCATTGTAGTTACAGCAGCTTTGGGGAAAATCTTTTTCTTTTTTCTTTTTTGGCTGACTCAGCAGATGACGAAAAACATCTAATTCATAGTCTTATTTTTACTTTTCTAATGATGAGTGAAGGTACACTTTTCATCACCGAGTCATTTCCAAAATGTGGCCACTTTTCCCAGTCCTGGGGTGAGCCTGCTGAACACGACCACCTGGGCATCTCCAGGGGGCATAGTTCATGTTCCATGTCCAGCTAAGAAGCTCCACTCCTTGTGCTGTTGCAGAAACCAGTAATCGAGAAACCAAGCACCACACTCGGAGAGTTGGAGAACTCAGGTTTATTACATCGGTGGGCCCAGAGGAGTTAACACTCCAAGCTCTGAGCCCCAAACAAAGGGGTTACAGAGTTTTTATACACGGACAGGCATGATTAAGTGGGTTTGCGGGTTTGCAGGGGCTGGGCGATTGCAAAGAGCAGGACAAGGGTGAGTGAGATAAGCTCCAGTTTCTAGTATTGTAAGTCCCCGCTTTCTGAGACTACGTGACCTATGTGATCTGGACTTTGCAAGGAGCAAGCTGAGTTACAGAGGCAGAAGTTATGTAAAATTTTAACTTTTCCTCTTCAGTGCAACTGCTAAGTGGTTAGTGACTGGCTTTTGACCCACAAGATACAGCAAGAATGATGAGAGGTCACTTCCAAAATGTAATGACAAAAAATCTGTCCCTTCCCTCTTACCTGCTCTCTCCTGGGTTCCCTCTCCGACCCTCCTTCCTGCTCACTGCCTCCCTTCCCACTTCTCTCTCTCTCTCTCTGTTCTATCTTTGGATCTGGGGAAGTAGGCACCCATGTTATGAGCTGCCCTGAGTAGCTGTCACAAGGAGAGAACCGAGGGAGCACTCAGGTCAACAGACAGGAACTCAGACTCTCAGTCCAAACACAGTCCTGCAGCCTGTGGATGAACTTGGGAGCAAATCCTCCCCAAGTTGAGCTGAACTGAAGCCACAGCACCTGCCTGTGAGACACCCAGAAACAGAGCAACCTAGCTAAGCCATGAACAGATACCCAGACCACACTGGGTTAGATATTAAATATTTGTAGTTGTAAGGTGTTAAATTTTGGAGCAATGAGGAACCGACAGCTAACACAGTCTACAGGCTCCAGGATCCAGTCCCACCGTCCTCCCTGTGACCTCCCCCTCCTCCCTGGGCTCACTCCAGCTGTCCCAACTACCTTCCTACCCCTCTGGCCGTACTCACCTCTGCCTGCCATTCTCTGCCCTAGTGCTGCCTTCTCCCTCTTGTCATCTGTGAAGTGAGTTGCTCAGTCATGTCTGACTCCTTGCGACCCCATGGACTATACAATCCATGGAATTCTCCAGGCCAGAATACTGGAGTGGGTAGCCTACCCCTTCTCCAGCAGATCTTCCTGACCCAGGAATTAAACTGGGGTCTCCTGCATTGCAGGCAGATTCTTTACCAACTGAGCTATCAGGGAAGCTCCATCTGGTCCCTACCAATTTCACCCCAGGGAGGTCTCTCGGACTCTCCTACCAAGTGACTCCTTCCTCACAGCTTCATCCCGGGCACTTGAAAGGCACTCTCCTTTCACATGTCCTTGGTTTCATGCTTTTGTCCATATCCCTCCAGACTGAGCTCCTGGCAGGCAGAGACCACTCAGTCATCTTCAGCATCATACCCGACCTACAGGGCACCTGGAGCAAGGTGAGTGACTGCTCGGTGATGAAGTGGGGGGAAACCCTTTCTTGATTTTGACCAGCTGGGTCTGGAGGCGAATGCTAGTCACAGGAGATCAAGTTAGCTCTGAGACTGAGGGACAGCTAGAAGGACCTATGCATAACTCTTTCTGCCCCAGTTGCTCCCCGCAAAAGCTCAGTGGGCACCTCAGACATAGGAGGCTGCCTGACCCCTGGTGTCCAGAACCAGAACTGCAGCCCTAGGAAAGAACATAAAACCAAACAAGCATACTTACTTGTGTGAACTTTCAAGGCAATGGCTCTTGAGTCCCAGATGAGCAAAGAAGCAGGACCTTCAGGCCCCAAGGGAAGCACCAGGGACCTTGGGAGCCTCACTAGCCACCCTCTCTGTCTATCCCATGTGTCCTCTTCACACATGAGACATCCTCGATTGGGCCAGAATGAGGCCCGCCCTCTTTCCAAGTGAGAGCCCCGAGGGTCCAAGAAAGACTAGTCCTGTCCCTGGACACTGGACTTGGTTTGTGGTGCCTGTGCCACTATGACAAGGGGATATATGCCAGAGGAGAGACCTGTCTTGTCCAAGGTCACATAGCGATCCAATGGCAAAGCTCATACTTCAGCCAGGATTAGATTTGGCTACATACAGCAGCAAACCCAAAACAATGGCATAAACAAGGGACAGAGATTTATATCTTTCTCATATAAGAGAACCCTAGAGGCAGGCAGTCCGTATTCATCCTGGGCGGCTCTTCATGGAAGGTGATGGGTGATCTGTCCTGCTCCAGTACCGCAGCATGTGATTGTAAAAAATTTTTGCTGGTTAATCATAGACTTGCCTAAGAGTTGTGTGTGTGTGTTGTGGTTTAGTTGCTCAGTCGTGTTTGACTCTTTTCGACCCCACGGACTGTAGCCCCCAAGGTTTCTCTGTTCATGGATTTCTCCAGGCAAGAATACCTGAGTGGGTAGCCATTCCCTTCTCCAGGGGATCTTTACCACCCAGGGATCAAAACCAGGTCTCCTGCATTCCAGGCAGATTCTTTACCATCTCAGCCACCAGGGAGGTGGCTTCCTAAGATTTTTGGTTGTATATTAAAACGTTGGGAGTTCCCTGGTGGCCTAGTGGTTAGGATTCCAGGATTTCACTGCTGTAGACCCGGTTCAGTCCCTGATTGGGGAACCAAGATTCTACTTTCTATCATCAAAATGGTCTAAAGTGGCTGCTGGGGCTCCAGCCTGAACCCGCCACCATTGCTGCATTTCAGATACAGGAGGGAGGAAGGCATGAATGCAAAGGGGACTGGCTCAGCCCTGGCAGCTCCATCTGACCACCTGACCTCCCCAGAGTCCCACACTTCTGCTCACATGTCATTGGCCTAAACTTTGTCTGGTCACTCTTAGCTGCAAGAGAGAATGGGAACTCTAGTCTTTTAGTTTGGTGAATTGCTGCCTATAATCAAACTGTCTCTGTTTTTAAGCAAGGGGAGAATGAAAACTATGGAAACAACCAGCGCTCTCTCCCTACACAGAACTCCAAGATGAAGAGTAGGAGACGGGTTACTTTCGGAGGCACTGAGCGTTTGTTCACCTACCACAGCCTGTCTTGTCTTGGTGTTTTTCATTCACAGACAGAAAAGTCTTGGTTCCTAACCAGGATATATGAGTGGGACTCTTGCTTTTAGTTCCCAGAAAGGTTATCAAAATCACACTATTGGCTTGTCTGCTTGTCACTTGTAAGTAGATCTAGAAAATTCTTTACTATTTCATAAGTGGGGTGGGATAGGGATTGTGGGGATTTAAAAGCAAGCAGCATGTTTACTAAAAATCTATTCGGAATTATTTCTCTGTAAATCAAAGAATAAAATGCATTTTCTGCAGCGTTTTTGACCCTCATGGTAAATATGGTAGGAAAGATAATTCACAAAAAATAAAACTTATAGTGGTTAAAACTGCTCATGGTAAAATGTATCATTAACTAAAAATTAACAGAAGGAAAACTATATTTGACAACATTTTTGCATGCATAATTTGACTCCAGAAAAGTGACTTAGTAAAAATAACGATCCCTAAAATTTACAATAGCAGAATCCATAGTCAATAAATTGCAATGTGGATCCCAAATCAAATAATTTACATTTAAAAAGTGATCCTGACAAAAATAATTTCAGTGAATTAAGAATAAAAGTGGGCAAACTGGAATTGGTTTTCTGTGTTATATGTTTTGTATAATATTATCTCATGTACTTTTTAAATTTTATTTTATTGAAGTATAGTTGAATTACAAGATTTTGTTAATTACTGCTGTACAGCAAAGTGACTCAGTACTATGTTCTTTTTCTTTATTTTCTTTCTTTATTTATTTTTGGCTGTGCTGGGTCTTCTTTGCTACATGGCCTTTTCTCTCTTTTCGGAGAGCAGGGGCTACTTTCTTGTTGCAGTGCACAGGCTTTTGATTGTGGTGGCTTCTCTCATTGCAGAGCGCAGGCTCTGGGGCATGTGGGCTCTAGCAGTTGCAGCGCGTGGGCTCATTAGCTATAGCTCGCAGGCTCTAGAGCACAGGCTCAGGAGTTGTGGTGCACAGATTTAGTTGCAAGTGGGATCTTCCTGGACCAGGGATTGAACCTGTGTCTCCTGCATTGGCAGGCAGACTCTTTACCACGGAGCCACCAAGGAAACCTACATTCTTTTTCAAATTCTTTTCCATTATGGTTTATCACAGGATATTGAATGTAGTTACCCGTGCTATATGGTAGGACCTTGTCATTTATCTGTTCTATATATTTATCAGTTTGCATATTCTAATCCCAAACTCCCAATCCAACCCTCTCCCACTTCTTCCCCTTTGGCAAACACCAATCTATTCTCTATGTCTCTGATTTTATTTCTGTCTCATAGATAGGTTTATTTGTGTCATCCCTTAGATTCCACATTGATTTACTTTTTAAATACTTAATAAACTTCATATTTTAGAGCAGTTTTAAGTTTATAGAAAAATTTAGCAAATAGCACAGAGTTCCCATATATTCCTTCTCATTAACCCCTCTTCTCAATTTACTCTATTTTTAATCTTGCAGTAATACAGTTCATTTGCTAAAATTTATGGGCCAATATTGGTACATTATTAACAACTAAAGTCCATAGTTTCAGGGGTCTATGCATTTTGACAACTTCATAATGTCACCTATGCATCATTACAGTATCACCCAGGATAGTTTTCCCTCCTCAAAATCCCCTGTGCTCCACCTACTCTTTCCTCTCTCCCTCCCCCAAACCACTGACAACTAGGATCTTGTCACTCTCTGTGTAGTTTTGCTTTTTCCAGAATGTCAAATTGTTGGAATTGCACATTATGTGGTCTTTATATGGAGAAGGCAATGGCACCCCACTCCACTACTCCTGCCTAGAAAATCCCATGGACGGAGGAGCCTGGAAGGCTGCAGTTTATGGGGTCGCTGAGGGTCGGACACGACTGATCGAATTCACTTTCACTTTTCCCTTTCATGCACTGGAGAAGGAAATGGCAACCCACTCCAGTGTTCTTGCCTGGAGAGTCCCAGGGACGGGGGAGCCTGGTGGGCTGCCGTCTATGGGGTCGCACGGAGTCGGACACGACTGAAGTGACTTAGCAGTAACAGTAGCAGTGGTCTTTTCAGACTGGCTGCTTTTACCAAGCAATATGTATTTAGAGTTCTTCCAAGTCTTTGGTGGCTTTTTATTGATAAATAATATTCCATTGTATGAGTGCACATATCACTGTTTGCTTATACATCAACCTATTAAAGGACACCTGGTAGCCTCCAGTTTAGGACAATTATGAATAAAGCTGTTAAGTATTTGTGTGAAAGTTTTTGAGTAGACATAAGTTTTCAACTTTTGTTGGATAAATGCCTAGGATCATGATTGTTGGACCATATGGTGGGACCACGTTAAGCTTTGCAAGAAATTGCCAAGCTGCCTCCCAAAGTGACTAGACCGTTGTTGCCTTCCCACCAGCAACGTTGTTCCATACCATCACTAGCGCTGGACGTTGGCATTTAGCCCTTCTGATAGGTGTTTGGTGATATTTCATTGCTGTTTTAATTTGAAATTCCTTAATGACATATGAGGAGAAGGCAATGGCACCCCACTCCAGTACTCTTGCCTGGAAAATTCCATGGACGGCGGAGCCTGGTAGGCTGCAGTCCATGGGGTCGCACAGAGTCGGACACGACTAAAGTGACTTAGCAGCAGCAGCAGCAGCAGCAATGACATATGATGTTAGACATCTTTTCATATGGTTATTGCTATCTGCTTATCTTCTTTGATGAGATACCATGTTCAGATCTATTGCCCGTTTTAAAATTGTTTGAGTTTCGTTTCTTGAGTTTGAGAGTTTGTTTGGTTTGTGTTGAGTTTTGTTGAGTTTTAGGGGTTCATATGTTTTGGATATCCTTGTTTTCCATCTTTATATTTTCTTTGCTGAGGTATCCAGATCTTTAAACCATTTTTAAATTGTTTGTTTTCTTATTGTTGAGTTTGAAGAGTCTTTTGTATATTTTGCACAATAGTCCTTTATTAAATAGATGTTTTACAAATATTTTCTTCCAATCTGTGATTTATCTTTTCATTTTCTTAACAGTGTTTTTTGCAAAGCAGAAGTTTTCAATACTAATGAAGCTCCAACTTACCAACTTTTTCTCTCATGGATCAAGATGTTGGTGTTTTATCTAAAAAGTTATTGACAAACCTAAAGGTCACCTAGATTTTCTCCTAGGTTATCTTCTAGGAGTTTATAGTTTTCCATTTTACATCTAAGTCTGTGAACCATTTTGGGTTAGTTTTTGTGAAAAGTCTATGTCAAAGTGTTTTTTTTTAACACGTGGATGTTCAGTTATTCCAAAATCCTTTGTTGAAGACTATCTTTCTCCACTGAACTACCGTTGCTTCTTTGTTAAAGATCAGTTGACTATATTTGTATAGGTCATTTCTGGTATATCTTCTATTCCATTGATTTCTTTGTCTATTCTTTTACCAATAGCATACAGCTTGATTATTGTAGCTCTGCTGCTGCTGCTGCTGCTAAGTTGCTTCAGTCGTGTCCGACTCTGTGCAACCCAATGGACAGCAGCCCACCAGGCTCCCCTGTCCCTGGGATTCTCCAGGCAAGAACACTGGAGTGGGTTGCCATTTCCTTCTCAATGCATGAAAGTGAAAAGTGAAAGTGAAGTCGCTCAGTCGTATCCGACTCTTCGCTACCCCATGGACTGCAGCCTACCAGGCTCCTCTGTCCATGGGATTTTCCAGGCAAGAGTACTGGAGTGGGGTGCCATTGCCTTCTCCGGTAGCTCTACTTTATGGTAAGTCTTAAAGTCTGGTAGTATCAGTTCTTCAACTTTGTTCTTCTCATTCAGTATTGGGTTAGTTCTGGTTTGTTTTTTTGTTGTTGTTGTTTGGTTTGGTTTTTATCTTTCCATATAAACTTCAAAACCAATTTGCCAATATTCAAAAAATTACTTGCTGTGATTTTATTGAGATTACATTTTATCTATAGATTAGTTCAGGAAGAACTGACATCTTGACTACTTTGAGTCTTCCTATTCGTGAACAAAAAATATCTCTTCACTTATTTAGCTCTTCTTTGGTTTCTTTCATCAGAGTTGTTCGGTTTAGTCACTCAGTCATGTCCAACTCTTTGCAACCCCATGGACTGCAGCATGCCAGGCCTCCCTGTCCATCACCAACTCCCAGAGTTTACTCAAACTCATGTCCATTGAGCTGGTGATGCCATCCAACCATCTCATCCTCTGTTGTCCCCTTCTCCTCCTGCCTTCAATCTTTCCCAGCATCAGAGTCTTTTCCAAGGAGTCAGTTCTTTGCTTCAGGCAGCCAAAGTATTGGAGTTTCAGCTTCAGCATCAGTCCTTCCAATGAATATTCAGGACTGATTTCCTTTAGGATGGACTGGTTGCAGTCCCTTGCAGGCCAAGGGACTCTCAAGAGTCTTCTCTGACACCACAGTTTAAAAGCATCAATTCTTCAGTGCTCAGCTTTCTTTATAGTCCAACTCTCACATCCATACATGACTACTGGAAAAACCTTAGCTTTGACTAGATGGACCTTTGTTGGCAAAGTAATGTCTCTGCTTTTGAATATGCTATCTAGGTTGGTCATAACTTTTCTTCCAAGGAGTAAGCGTCTTTTAATTTCATGGCTGCAGTCACCATCTGCAGTGATTTTGGAGCCCCCAAAAATAAAGTCTGACACTGTTTCCCCAAAGTGATGGGACTGGATGCCATGATCTTAGTTTCTGAATGTTGAGCTTTAAGCCAACTTTTTCACTCTCCTCTTTTACTTTCATCAAGAGGCTTTTTAGTTCCTCTTCACTTCTGCCATAAGGGTGGTGTCATCTGCATATCTGAGGTTATTGATATTTCTCCCAGCAATCTTGATTCCAGCTTGTGCTTCATCCAGCCCAGCCTTTCTCATGATGTACTCTGCATATAAGTTAAATAAGCAGGGTGACAATATACAGCCTTGACGAACTCCTTTTCCTATTTGGAACCAGTCTGTTGTTCCATGTCCAGTTCTAACTGTTGCTTCCTGACCTGCATACAGATTCTCAAGAGGCAGGTCAAGTGGGTCAGATGGGTATTCCCATCTCTTTAAGAATTTTCCACAGTTTGTTGTGATTCACGGAGTCAAAGGCTTTGGCATAGTCAATAAAGCAGAAATAGATGTCTTTCTGGAACTCTCTTGTTTTTCGATGAGCCAGCAGATGTTGGCAATTTGATCTCTGGTTCCTCTGCCTTTTCTAAATCCAGCTTGAACATCTGGAAGTTCACGAGTTGTGGTTCTCCTCAAAACTATCTTATATGTATTTCTTAACTCTCTTTTTTCTCTGTAAGTCTTAGATGGCCACAGCAAGGTACTCTGCCTGGCTAATAGCATATACTGTGTGGTTAGTGCTATTTCTTGACCCACTCAATTCAACACACATTTCTTGGGCACCTGCAGCGTCCTAGCTATGAGTAGGTAGAGTAAAGTTGAGGCAGAAGTATCTCTAGCCACCACCCTTGAGAAACCTTCATCATGGAAGAAAAAAATACCACTTGCATAAGTTGTCATCATTACCTGTCCTGAGCCAACAGTTACTATGTCAAAGGCAGTAGTAACCTAGAGGAGGAAGTGATTATCCACACCCAGGGCAGAGCATGAAAGTTTGCCAGAGGAGTTGATATTTGAACTGGGCATGGCACAGTGAGTAGGAGGTCAACAGGAATAAAGATAGTCCTGCCAGGCAGAAGTAAAAACATAAGCAAATGTTCTCAGACATGGGACTACATGGCCTTTGGATGAGGAGGTTAGAGGAGGGACTGCAGGAAGAGGTATGCAGGGCTGGGTTGTGAAAGTCCCTGAGTGACTACATCGACCTCTATCTGCAGACTGTCTCAGAGGTGAGCCAGTGTGGCATGGTGATCATGTGCAAGTTGGTATTGCCAGTAGAGCCTGGAGATACTGTAAGTGCTAGGCATTCTAAATTTAGAACAATCTAGTTTGAATTGAGACTCACATAGCTTCAATAGTATACAAAACTCTGCTCCTTATATAGCTCCTTCTCTCCCCCCTCTCCTTTATGCTGTTGTCACAAATTTTGCCTTTTATATTATGTGCCCAGTAACATAGATTTATAATTATTTCTTGTGTTTGTATTTTAAATTATGTAAGAAAAAAGATCTACAAACCAAAAGTACAAAAATACTGCCTTTTATATTAACCTATGTAATTACCTTTACTGGCGATCTTTATTTTCCCATATGGCTTCAAGCGGGAGAAGGAAATGGCAACCCACTCCAGTATTCTTGCCTGGAGAATCCTGTGGACGGGGAGCCTGGTGGGCTGCTGTCCATGGGGTTGCACAGAGTCAGACACGACTGAAGCGACTTAGCATGCATGCATGCGTGGCTTCAAGCTGCCGTATTACATTTATCCTACTACTTAAATGGATATAGACAGCATGTCCTTATGTCCCTTATACAACCCTGAAAAGCAAAATAAGTTTACAAAGTAAATTTATTACTTCATTCAACAAGTACTTATTATTTATGATGTGTTCTGTGTCCCAGGGATTCCGTGTTGTATAAGAAATAGACAAGTTTCTTCCCTCTCCTGATTTGTATTGGGGGTGGGGGATGAGGAATGGGAGAATCAGTAAACAGGTAACTTTAGATGATAATATGCCCGTGAAAAACAACATGGAAAATGGGCCAGAGATTTACTAGATGTGTGTAGATACGATGATCCTCACAGAGCTGAGGTTGAGCCAGAAAATTGAACTACAGGGGTAATAGTTTGTTTAAAGAAACAAACAAAAATCCCGACAAAGCAAGTAAACTGTCTGCATTTTCACTTATTGTTGGCCTAACTTGATTTTGATCTTAGCGAGCCATCGTTTGAGTTACTGTCATTACAACTTGCCTTATTTTCCACCTTGAACAATAAAAAGACCAATTAACCTTCTCAGATACATTGTAAGATCAGGACTGAGAGAGGATGATGACTTGAACTCATCCAGAGCCATGCTTTTCTCAGCTTTAGCATTATGGTTCCAAATAACTCCAAGGAAAGATCTTGACCAAGTAGTTGCCAACTCTGCTATTTAAAACATCCAGCCACTGTCTCACTAAGTTACAAATATCTTTTTAATGGGTCTTGTTTATTTGCAAGGAAATGACCAACTGGAATTTAAAATTTTGTCTGGGTGCTATGTTCAAGAAAGACATCATTTGATTGATTAAAGCTTGCTTAGAAGAGGAAAGTGTGACACATAGCCAAGATAAGACATAGGAAAGTTGTGACAGCATTCTCCAAATATCAGACAAGCCCTGTTCCTTAGGGAGGATTCTACTCTTTAGCCAGTAGGTGGAATTAGGGCCCATGGGTAGACACACTAGAGAGGGGTCTGTGAGATCAACATAGCATTTTAACCTTCAGAACTGCCTGCCCAATTAGGACAGGGCTTACACACAAGGGGAAGTTCCCCACTGACACAGAGGTGGTCCATACAGAGGTGTGACATATTGGAACTAGCCAAGAAGGGCTCGCAGTTGATTGACGTGTTGATGTCAACAGGAGTCTGGAGAAAAAGTAGGTCTCAGTTCTCCAGCCTGTTCTCCATTGTACCACCCAAGACCCACCAGGCCTGGAGGTGAACAGAGAGCCTATCTAACTTCCCTAGGAAGGAAAGGGTGCAGAGAAGAAAATCAAAAGAGTGGGTTGGAAACTTTCTGAACTCTATCTGAAAAGAGATACTCTGTGGATAAAGAGTAACAAAGTAAAACTCAAGGCTCTTTCTGAACAATTTTCAGCCCAGAAATTGGTTTCTGGATTTGGTGCAAGCTATTTGCTAACCTATATTATACAGATCTATGGCTCCTCTTAGAGGTTTTGATAGGGGAAAAAGCTTTTTACTCTGTCTTTATGCTTTTTATACAATGTCTTTCATTTGCTTCTTAAATCCCTTATTTAATTCACCAGGTATACAAATAGGTGGCATGGCATTGTAGGAGGATAGACTTGACATTTGTTGAGTAAATATTTATTACAAGCAGATACATGCCAAGTACTGGAACACTGTGGTCACTATGACTAGGTGTGTATATATATATATGCTTTGTAAATAGAGCTCCCATAATTACAGTGCTATTTACAAGTGGCTTATAGATCAACCTTCAAACACATTTTCAGCAACATGTACTGCACAAAGGGTGGGAAATGCCATGTTAATGCTAATATATTGCACTGCTCTCACATTAAGTACAACTTTCCTAGAGGAAATCTCCTTTGGGGGTTTACTCTAGCCAGCAGTTTGCTAACTCCTTTCTTAGCCGATAGCTGGTCCCCAGGACTATAAACTTCTAATTGCAAATATAAAACATCCTATTTTAAGGAAGTTGCTGCTGAGAGTGAGGACCCCAGTTTTAAACGAAAAAGACTTAAGTGTGAGGGGATGAGAAGACAGTTGGGCAGGAGACCACCTCCTGTACTTAGGGTGGGGAGATACGACTTAGTGCAGAGTGAACTCCAGGAAGAACTCCTCTAAGAGTGGTTTTAACTTCCTCAACTGATGGTGAGTGGTAGGGAATGTCAGGTGATTTTGTAGTGGGGACATGCAGAATCCTAAGCAATACATGTGTCCATCCCTGTGTCTGTGGAGTAAATAAAAATGTCTTGTTCAGCTTCTCTTTGGGTGGGATTGGCTGCTGGGGAGTTTCTAAAAGCAGAACCCAACCCTACATGACTCTTTTAAAACAAATATTTTGTAATTGCCCTCTTCTACTCCCCTGAAATGAAATTCACAGATAAAATAACCTAGAAAATCAGTTGTGTAGTGAAACTGTAAAAAAGCTACTTGTGTTTGTATGTAAAGCAGAGCTTTTCTCCTCTACAGGAGTGACTGGCAAGACATTCACATGTTGACTAGGACAAAGACAAGGCTAGAGAAAACTTTTCTGATGTGGGGGACTCTTTTGTACACAGCAGGACAATTAGCATCCAGCTGGCCCACTAAATGCCCCTGATCATTGTGACAACCAAAAATAACCTTGTGAAAATCCAAAGTGCCCCTGAAGGGAGAAGTTGCTCCCATGGAGAACCACTGATGAATGGGAATTGACCAAACAGCCCCAAGAGAAGCTCTTTTGCTATTTATTGGGTTAACTTGGCCACTTAAGGGAATCTGAGGCTAGAACAAGACCAAAGGGCTCCTGATTTAACAAAAGATCAAGCCCCAGATGATTTATCCAAAGTCAGATAGCACAGGGACAAAGGTCCTCACTGAATAGTATACTTTTAATCTGAAGCCACACTTTGTGAATACTGTCTGCTTCTTTGATTTCAGGGTCAGCTAACTTGTACTTGAGCACCTCCTATGTGGTTTCTTCTCCCTGCTTCCTCTCTTCTTCCTCCCTAGCACCTAATACAGTATAATCTTTGTACCAACTGGTTTATGGACTGTTACAGAGTCAGTAATGTCGTAGTTAACTGCCTTGCTTACAGTATTTGTTACCCTGCCTTCGTGCCCTACCCCACAACTGGGCCCTTAACCTTTTGCTAACTCATACAGAATTCTAACTGTTGCTTCTTGACCCTCATAGAGGTTTCATCCTTGGAATCATCCTTACATATGGGCCTTGTCCAAGGCCAAGCTGTGTAAACGACCCACAGCTTGAGAAGGGATAGAGGCAACCTCTTAGAGAGCCATGACTCTCCCCTGTTGGTCTATGAACTTTCTCTATACAGTATGGCTTACAGCTTTCATTATCCCCTGTTTTCCAGTATTCGGTATTCGGTGCCTGTGTGGCCTCTACAGCTTTAGCTATCAGTCTCTTCTAGGGATTAGCCTCTTTCAGCTGACTCACCTTGGAGGCCTTTGTGGGCAGATTAGGGAGTTTTGCTTGATCAGCACATCCTTAGCTTTACCAGAGCCGGGATTTTAGCAGAGTTCCTGGAATCTGTCCCTTTTATTTTTTGTTTTGTTTTGTTTCTCCTTACTCAGTTAAAATGAATGCAGTTGTCTAGAAATTTCTCTGCATTTGTTCATGAAGCAATACCTGATGGGAGAGGGAATGATCATAATGTTAATGATTAACCAAAAATAGATCTGTCTAAAGATTCCTTTTGTCATGGATCTATTTTTCCTGACCTTTTATGAAAGCAAAAAGTACCCAGGAGACTGGGTTTCATCCATATACATACCTTTGAACACGTTGTTGTCTAGTTTCAAGAAGGAGTTAAAATTGTTATTACTAAAGATTATTTGCAGTTAAATAACTCAAGGGGGAAAGATGAATAAAATCTAAAGTCTTTTCAAGTTGTTTGTAAGGGAGATGAAACATGGAATCACTTCCTACATCCTCCTCCACAGTGAGCAGGTTTGAGGGATAAATAAGGGGCTCCAAGAGCTCAGCCACAGGAGGCATCATTTTCAGGTTGGGGCCTCAAGGAAGATTTCCTGGGAGAGTAATTACATAAGACACTGAATAATGTCACAGTCAAGTCCCTGGGGCTCATTTCGCGGTACATAAAGTGATAGATACATAGGCTTCAGCATTATGTGAACCAAGAACCTCCAGATGTCCATGCTGGGTTTATAAAAAGAAGAGGAACTAGAGATCAAATTGCCAACATTCACCAGGTTATAAAGAAAGGAAGGGAATTTCAGAAAAACACCTCTCTCTGTTTCATCAACTACGCTAAAGCTTTTGACTGTGGGGATCATGACAAACTGTGGAAAGCTCTTAGAGAGATGGGAATACCAGACCATCTTACCTGTCTCCTGAGAAACCTGTATGAGGGTCAAGAAGCAACAGTTAGAACCCTGTATGGAACAACTGATTGGTTCAAGATTAAGGAAGGAGTATGACAGGGCTGTCTGTTACCACCCTGTTTGTTTAACCTATACGCAGAGCACTTCATGAGAAAGGTCAGGCTGGATAAGTTATAAGCAAGATAAGTGGGAGAAACATCAACAACCTCAGATATGTGGATAGCACTTTATTGGCAGAAAGCAAAGAGGAATTCAAGAGCCTCTTGATGAGGGTGAAGAAGGGGAGTCGAAGAGGTGGCTTAAGACTAAATATTAAAAAAAAAAAACTAATATCACAGCATCCAACCCCATTAGTTAGTTTCAGTTCAGTCGCACAGTCGTGTCCGACTCTTTGGGATCCAATGAACCACAGCACGCCAGGCCTCCCTGTCCATCACCAACTCCCGGAGTTTACTGCATGGCAAATAGAAGGGGAAAAGGTGGAAGCAGTGACATATTTCCTCTTCTTGGGCTCCAAAATCACTGTGGACAGTAACTGCAGCCATGAAATCAGAAGACAGTTGCTTCCTGGCAGGAAAGTGATGACAAACCTAGACACTGTGCTGAAAATCAGAGACATTACTCTCCTGAAAAAGGTCCATCTAGTCAAGGCTGTGGTCTTCCCAGTGGTCATGTACGATTGTGAGAGCGGGACTGTAAAGAAGGCAGAACACCAAAGAATTGATATCTTCAAACTGTGGTGCTGGAAAAGACTCCTGAAAGTCCCTTGGACAGCAAGGACATCAAACCAGTCAATCTTAAGGGAGATCAACCCTGAATATTCACTGGAAGGACTGATGCTGAAGCTGAAGCTCCAGTATTTTAGTCATCTGATGCGAACAGATGACTCATTGGAAAAGTCTCTGATTCTGGGAAAGATTGAGGGCAGAGGGAGAAGAGGGCCCCAGAGGATGAGATGGCTGAATGGCATCATTGATGCAATGAACATGAACTTGGGCAAACTCCAGGAGATGATGAAGGAAGAGAGGCCTGGCATGCTGCAGTCCATGGGGTTGCAAAGAGTCCAACACAACTGGGCAACTCAACAACAAAGTAATAGAAAAGAGAGTTTTGGTTTTGGTCTTCTTTTTGGAGACAGTATAGAGGAGAACCAGGTAAGTTCAGACGAGAAGTGAGATGAGGGCAACCAGGGGTATCTGAAGTCACGACTCTCAATTTTGGGCTGTATTGCAAACACCAAAACATCCATCAGGTGAAATAAAAACAAGGTGAGCTATTGGTGTATTCTTGGAACATTGTCACTGTCACTGTCAATTCAGCAAGGGTGCTTGCTGAACTGAGAAAAGGAAGAGATTCAACTCAACCGACAGCTTTAGTTCTGTCTTTTTCTGGTTTTTACAGGTATTTTGGTGTTTGTGTTCAATGTGGTGGCTCTTTCCAAATGAATAGGCTCCCCAAATAGAGATAAAAATGCTTGAAGGGGTTTAGATGAAGGTTTCACACTTGAGATATTTCCACCTTTCTCAGCCCAGGATAAACTGGCAACAAATCCATCTTCCTTCCTCATCCTTGGGCCTCTCACCTGGGCATACCCTTTCCATGATAATCTCTCTTGAAAAATATCTGGATGAGCCTGTCAGGCTGCTGCCTACTGTCCAGCTGTTTTTTTTTTTTTTAATATAAATTTATTTATTTTAATTGAAGGCTAATTACTTTACAATATTGTATTGGTTTTGCTATAGATCAAGAGGAATCCACCACGGGTGTACACATGTTCCCCATCCTGAACCCCCCTCCCACCTCCCTCCCCATACCATCCCTCTGGGTCATCCCAGTTCACCAGACCCGAGCATCCTGTATCATGCATCGAACATGGACTGGCGATTCGTTTCACATATGATCTTATACATGGTTCAATGCCATTCTCCCAAATCATCCCACCCTCGCCCTCTCCCACAGAGTCCAAAAGATTGTTCTATGCATCTGTGTCTCTTTTGCTGTCTCGCATACAGGGTTATCGTTACCATCTTTCTAAATTCCATATATATGCATTAGTATACTGTATTGATGTTTTTCTTTCTGACTTGCTTCACTCTGTATAATAAGCTCCAGTTTCATCCACCTCCTTAGAACTGATTCAAATGTATTATTTTAAAGGCTGAGTAATACTCCATTGTGTATATGTGCCACAGCTTTCTTATCCATTTGTCTGCTGATGGACATCTAGGTTGCCTCCATGTCCTGGCTATTATAAACAGTGCTGCAATGTACATTGGGGTACACGTGTCTCTTTCAATTCTGGTTTCCTCAGTGTGTATGCCCAGCAGTGGGATTGCTGGGTCCTATGGCAGTTCTATTTCCAGTTTTTTAAGGAATCTCCACACTGTTCTCCATAGTGGCTGTACTAGTTTGCATTCCACCAACAGTGTAAGAGGGTTCCCTTTCTCCACACCCTCTCCAGCATTTATTGCTTATAGACTTTGGATAGCAGCAATTCTGACTGGCGTGAAACGGTACCTCACTGTGGTTTTAATTTGCATTTCTCTGATAATAAGTGATGTTGAGCATCTTTTCATGTGTTTGTTAGCCATCTGTATGTCTTCTGTGGAGAAATGTCTGTTTAGTTCTTTGGCCCATTTTTTGAGTGGGTCATTTATGTTTCTGGAATTAAGCTGCAGGAGTTGCTTGTATATTTTTGAGATTAATTCTTTGTCACTTGCTTCATTTGCTATTTTTTTCTCCATTCTGAAGGCTGACTTTTCACCTTGCTTATAGTTTCATTTGTTGTGCAGAAGCTTTTAATTTTAATTAGGTCCCATTTGTTTTCTTTTTGCTTTTATTTCCAATATTCTGGGAGGTGGGTCATAGAGGATCCTGCTGTGATTTATGTCGGATAGTGTTTTGCCTATGTTCTCCTCTAGGAGTTTTATAGTTTCTTGGCCAGCTGCTTTTGATCCTCCTACTATCCATCTTGCCTACCCTTGAAAGCCACCTGAGCAGATCACTAAGGACCTCTTGACAGCCCTTGGGAAGTGTGTCTGCCTTTCCTGAAAGAGTGACCCAGATGTTCCTGCCCCAGCTCCTGTCTTCCAAGCTTGAGCTTGAGCTTTGCTGAGAGAGAATGCCTTTGCAAGAGGCAGAAAATGGATGCCTGAGTCTTGTCCATTCTGAAAATTCTGCTTCACAGCTGCATAACATAGGCTTTCATCTAAGGAAGTTTTTGACACAAGTTCATAGTAGGGCTTCAAGAACTCTGAAACCTCTAAAATCATATGTCAAATTTTGTGTCTATATGTTGCTTTCACATATTCTGACCCCACCCCTCACAAAATGGTAAGAAACTTTGTTTAAAGAGTAATCAATTTGTGTTATCTCTGATGTCCCTTAATTCCTGAAATCCAATTATATTCAGGGCATGGAGGTTAATGTTTAAATTCCCTGGACCTTGGACCAGTCCCAAAGAAAATGAAAAGAAAACAAAAACACAGCTTCCTAGTCTGCCCTTGCTCTGCCAGCTATCCAAGGACGTCTGAGAACCTCCTGATACGTGTCAGCCAAAAATCTGTAGAATGGACCCTTCACCCAAAAACATATTTAAAGGGGCAATAAGCAGATGAAAAGATACTCAGTGTCATTAGATATGCAAGCGTGCTAAATTGCTTCAGTCATGTCCAACTCTTTGCGACCCTATGGACTGTAGCCTGTCAGGCTTCTCTGTCCATGGGATTCTCCAGGCAGGAATACTGGAGTGGGTTGCCCTGCCTATCTCCAAGGGATCTTCCTGACTGACCCAGGAATTGAACTGGCGTCTCTCATGTCTCCTGCAATGGTGGGCAGATTTTTTTACCACTAGCACCACCTGGGAAGCCCCATCATTAGTTATGGGAAAATGCAAATTAAAATCTCAATGTGATATCTTTATACATCCACTGAAACGGCTAAAATTAAAAAGACTGACAATTCCAAGTATTGGAGAGGATTTGGAATAACTGGAATTCTCATTCAAAGTTAGAAGAAGGGGAGCCCAAAATGATATAGTTCCTTTAGAAAACAATTTGACAGTTCTTAAAAAGTCAGACATACACTTATCCTACAACTAGCAATTCTATTCCCAAGTCTTTATGCAGGAAAAGTACATGATCACACAAAGATCTGCATGTAATTGGTACAGCAGTTTTATTTACAGCAGCCACATACTGGAAAGAACACAATTGTATATCAAATGTAAATAGATAAAAACACTATGACACATCTATACATTTGACAACATAAAAAGGAAAAGACTACTGAGATATATTACAACCTGGTGATTCTCAAAAGCATTATGCCAAGGGAAAGAAGCCAAAAGGACTACAAATTGTGATTCTGTTTATATGACATTCTAGAAAAGGCAAAGCTGTAGTGAGAGAAATCATTATCAGTGGCTGCCAGGGCCTGGAGGTAGGAGAAAGAAATTAACTGTAAAGGGCCACAAGGAATTTTTTTGGAATGATGAACTTGTTTGATAAATGATTGTGGTGGTAGACACATGATGAAATATATTTGTCAAAATTCATCAAACTAATTTAAAGTATTTATTATATGTAAACTATTCATCAACATGGCTGATGAGTTGTTTTTTTTTTTAAACTAGCTGCTGAGCATTTACTTTATATATAGGACAGTTCAAACATGGAATTCTTTTTTGCAAGGATAAAGGATCTCAGACTTGGGGTCAATGCACATCATTTTATGATTTATTTTACATATTGGACTCTGGAGTTTGTCCTAATTTCCTACTCCAACTGGCACTCTTTCAATTGGGAGCTGCTGTTTTCATCTTTCCCATCTTCAGGGTAGAGCCAGAAGGTGTTATGAGCACTGCAGAGTCCAAATTGTGTCTGGTTGTATATTACATCTATTAAATCCACTGCGGTGTTTGGAGCTGACTGAAGGGGAGAGAAGGAAGAGAGAGAGAGCTGAAATAGATTGAAATACAGCAGCAGGGATAGAAACAGGTACCAGGGAGAGACATTTCAGCAGACTTTGTCCGGGACTAGATGTAGGAGTATAAAAGAGAGTAAGCATTGTTCAGAGGGGACTTTGAACAGTTCCTCGTTGCCTTTGAGAAGAAGCCCAAACTCCTGATCATAGGCTATCCGGCCTTCCATAATCTACTTTCTATCTCCCTCTTCATTGCCCACTAACCATTTTCACTAAAGCAGAAGCTCCTCAAGCACAGGCCTGTGCCTTACAACAAGTAGTCCTCCATAAGCACTTATTACTTAACAGCAGTTGTTCAGTATAAACTGGTTGTATTATAGATATGTACAAATGTCCATTCACCTACTGATGGACATTTGTATTGTTTTTTTTTGGCTATTACAAAAAGAATATGTTTGTATGTTATGTATGTATGTTATGAATATTATTGTCCAAGTCATTGTGTGAACATATGCTTTCATTTTCCTCAGATAAACCCTGGGAATGGAATTGCTGGGTCATACTGGCTCAGTTGGTGAAGAATCTGCCTGCAATGCAGGAGACCTGGTTTTGATCCCTGGGTCGAAAGGAAGATCCCCTAGAGAAGGGAATGGCAACCCACTCCAGTATTTTTGTCTGGAGAATTCCATGGACAGAGGAGCCTGGTGGGTTAACTGTCCATGGGATTACAAAGAGTCAAGACACAACTGAATGAGTAACACTAACACTCTGTTATGTTTAGTAGATCCACACAAGGGAATAAAAGACATGAACTATTGGTGCACACAACATGGATGAATCTTAACAAGCTTATGCTGAGTGAAAGAAGCTGGATACTGCCCCACTCCACCCCCTGAAAAAGACCCCCACACACAGACTGTATGAGTCCATTCACATAAAATTCTAGCAAAAGCAAACTAATCTATAGCAACAGAAAGCAAACCAGCAGCTGGGAGGGCAAAGGACAGTGAGGCACATAGGTTGACAGTGATAAAAATACATGGGGAAACTCTTTTGGGGTCATGGATATGTTCATTATGGTTATGGAGTGATAGTATCACAGCTGTATACATATATCAAAACATGCCATATATTTTTAAACAAGTGCAGTTTATGTCAATTATTCCTCAATAAAGCTGTGAAAATACTGTTTGAATAAAGAGCAGGCCCTCTGTAAATGCATATAGAATGAATGTGGAGAAATGTGCAATGTTGGTTTAAGGGACACAAACCAATATGCTCAATAATCGTTGGTAGAATTAATATATAGAAGAAACAAGTGAATAAATAGTAGGTGTTTAATAATTTTATAACGAATGAATGAATTTGACAAATGTTTAAATCAGCCTATTGTGTGCCAGGATTAGGAACAAAACAAAGATCCCAGAGCTCAGAGCTTTGTTTTGAAGAGGAGAGTAAAAAAACACACATTAGTGCGCTAGACAGTGCCAAGGAGAGAAAAAGCTGAGAAGGGCCACCAGGACTCTTAGAGAAGGAGACTGACATTTTTGAGAGTGTGGCCACCTCCCAGGATGACGCCTGAGAAAAGATCTAAAAGAAATGAATGAGCCAGGTGGGTGTCTAGGAGAATAAAAAGTAACTGCTCTAGAATTGAAGAAAAGAATGAGCAATACTTAAATGAAACTTATAACGAGTGAATGCAATAGCCGGAGCGCGTAAATGCTAATAAGATTGGCTGGTCCAAGGCCCTCCCGGCCAGTCAGTCCTGCATGGTCCACGAGGAATGCCCCACCTCCGCCGTCTCCTTTCTCCGTCGGCCAGTGCGTGGGCACGCGCAAAACCGCTAGACGGCGTCGGTTTCCCTTCCCACGCGCGGACGCCGGCGTGGGCTGACGCGGTCACGGCGCCCGCGCGTGCGCAGAGCCGAGGCCGGCGGCACTCGGGGAGGGGCGGAGCGGGGCGGGGCCGAGCAGGGCGGGGCGGGGCGGGGTCTTGAGGTGATTTCCAAGCCGCGGCAGCCTCAGGCGGTGCGGGGAAACCGAAAGTGGGCGGCTGCGGCGGCTGTGGCCGTGAAGAAGAGGGCGGCGGAGCCGCCGGGCCCAGAGGCACTGGGACGGGCCGTGGGCCCCTCAGGACGAGGTGAGCGCAGGTCCTGCTGGCTGCGGGAACGACAGGTGCCAGGCGAGGTCTGACGAGGTTTGGGGGGGGCGGGGGGGCGCGGCACACCTGTGTTCCTAGCGGGACAGTACCCCGAAGGGGACTCCAGCGGGCTGGGGCCTCTTCCCTGTAGCCGCAGAGGATGCCCCGGTCCCCACTTCAGCAAAGCAAGCTGGGCGCCAGGGGTTGGAGTTCCAGAGCGTTGTGTTTAAATCTCTGACGGGACCGTCTGGCTGTTCACCCTGAGCCGGCGGACTCTGCCGCTTGGGAAGCTCAGTGCAGAGAGGGAAATACGGCGCGGTGGGTGTGGACAAGGGGGCGGATGGTGCTGACCAGGAAGTGGTTCCCTGCACCGGGGCGACCGGCCTCAGCTGCCCGCCCGGAGCAAGGGATATCCGAGCCCCCTGGCTGTTTGAGCTCGCGTATTTTACACCTTCCACTTTAAGTTCCTCTTAGAGGAACTTAAGACTAGCCTCTGCAGGCCACTTAAGCAATGCAGGACACAAACACTATCCGTTTCTCTTAAACCGTGAGCACCCTGAACCCTGGGTGGGTACAGAGCTTCAAGTTAGGAGGGAAATATGACTCCATAGTGAATATCTCTTAACTTTCACCAAATCCCCCAACAGGATCAGGTTCTCAGTCTTCATTTAATGGGAAGGAACTTGAAGCCCACACAACTGTTCTGCTCCCATTTCCTTGAGGGGGTAGGTACATTGCCATACATAACCAAAGAGACCACTCCCTCCCAAACAATTTCAAAGAACCAGAAGGGGAAATACCTTTATTCAAGCAGCCTTGGCCGAATTCTGAAAGCCAACCTACAAAACAGAAACAATAACACTGACCTGGGTCATCCCTCCTCCCTACCCGCCACCCCTTTCGTGCAGGTGGAAAGACTGCAGAAAAGTGCCCTGCCTAAGTGATATACAACAACTTAATGACAGAAGTGAAACAGACCAACTCCTGGCTGCTTTGATGTGGAGGTGTTGCATACTGCAAATAGCATGGACTTTGCAGATTCACGTTGGAATCTGGGTTTCTCCACGTACAAATTGTATGCTCTTGAACAAATCACACGCCTGTTTTGAGCCCAATTTTCTCTTTTAATCAATTGGAAATATTTAACTTACCCTGCAAGACTTTTCTTAGATAACTACTGCAACTCATTTGCCTCAGAATAACAGCCAAGAAGTGTTAACTCTTTTCCTTCCACCAAACTTCCTATATTTTACATAATTGGATTTCAGTTTTCTTGCATGCAGGGACACATTTTTAAGTTCTCTATATAATATAAAATGGCCCATAGTAGAGATTTTTGCAGTTCCACTCAACTAACCTTCATGGAGCGTCAGTTACATGCACAGTACCAGCTGGGGGAAGGAAATTGCTCTGGGGCCAGTTGGATTAGAACCCACATCTTTTGTGCAGGGCCCTTTGCCGGCCTACAGCCTATCTGCTAGTTCAACACAGTGAGACTCTGAAGCAGCAGTTGGTGGTGCCTTTGAATTTCAGACCCTGTAGATTGGAAATGAAATGTAATCCCTGCTAATGCCCTTTTAAGTGTATTGGTTGAACATGACTGAATGAACTATTGTATTTTGTACCAAGAGATTTAAACTCCTTGAAGGACCTCTCTTTAAATTCTCTCTCTTTAAATTCTCTGTGCAGTATAATCTAGTTGGGGACTTAATATGAATGTAAGAAAAAAACAGTTTATAGTATTTTAAGTCTTAAGTGCCTACTCTGTGTTTGATCAGTTGCTGTTTGTAAGGTCTAAGATTTGACGTAGAGTGAGCACTTTGCTTCTGGACACTTTCAGGGTCAGCACATAAATACAGAAAGGACAGTTCCTTGGTGCTTGGAGTGCAGTCTAATTTCATATTTATATGAACTGATTTTTCTTTCTTTATGCAAAACCAACTTTCTCCTCCTGTTCCCACCTTTGTGCTTTGAAAAGCTTTGGTCTTTTCACTCTTTCCTCATTGGGCCAATTTAAAAAAATTTGTCTTTCAAATAAACTATTTAAAAGTAATTGTCATTTTTTAGCTAAAGGTGTGTGTTAGGATATATGTCAGTTAGAGCTTCAGATCGCACAAAATACTCAATGTGACTCAAAGCAAACTCAGTATTTTAGCTTTGTCCAGAGGAAGCAAACCCATTTTCATTAGATCTTTGGACCCTATTTCAGCACTTGAAGGACTCCAGGAAGGTTGAGAACCATGGATCTTGCCCATCCTCCTTAGGTTTCTTATGAAAAAAACAACCTGAAGTGACTTCCTCAAAGGGTCATAGCTAATTAGAAGCAGAACTGGGATTAAGGCCCAAACTCCTAACTAAGCCACTTATGATCTCAGAGCTTTTTCTCCAGTATGTAGATTTATGGAGAGCTGTTATTTATTCATACTATGTAATTAGTAATGAATGTATAATTTGGAGGTTGAAATTACAGTAATAAAAAAAAAAAACTGCTCTCTGAAGGAAGTATATCACCACCTGAGGGCATTAATTACTATCTTCAAAAAAAAAAAAGAGTTGGTAAAGGAGTAACTCAGGTGGTAAATAAATAGAATGTAATTGGAAATAAAAAGGTAACATGTAAACTGTTACTGGATGAGAAATTGCCTCAAAGAGTCTTAGACAAAACCTTCCTTCTTTTAGGCTCAGTTTATTGATGCATAATGAGGGGTTTGGGATAGACTAGATGATGCCTAAAGTCTTTTCAGCACACACATTCTGGATTTTAGGGGCCTGACTCATTGCTAAAGTAGTATCTTCATGGAGAAGGGCAGCCATTTACCAGAAGAATGTGCCCTAAGAAGACACTAAAATTGAGTAGCTGACTAAAGAAGATAAGAGAGATTGTTTGGTGATTTCAGTTTACCCTAATAATTCTTTAGATTTATTTATGGGTTGAGTGCCAGTCTTCTACTCAAATTTATGACACCAAAAAATGCAACAAGGTAAATGAATCAAATTGTATAG